>NC_138775.1:186557446-187157446 GCF_965119305.1 Pelophylax lessonae | reverse complement strand
TACAGCTCCATCCCCCACCAGCAGGGTATCCGCACGGTCGCACATGCCCTCACACAATCCAACTCAGATTCCCCAGCCACACAAAAATTTATTCTACAATCACTTGAATACATTCTTACTCGTAATGTATTCTCTTTTGATGGTTCCCATTTCCTCCAGGTACAGGGCGTTGCGATGGGGACATGTTGTGCCCCATCGTACGCCAACCTGTACCTGGGGGAATGGGAACGCTCTTTCCTCTCCGAGGAACAACATTCGAAATACACTCAGCACATACTGGCTTGGCATAGGTACATTGACGATGTACTCATTGTCTGGACAGGCAATGAGGAATCACTCCTAGACTGTGTTCATTCTATGAACAGAAACAACTTTAACCTCTCATTCACCCTCAGTTACAATAGCAATTCCATTGACTTTCTGGACATCACAATCAATAAAAATCAATTAGGAAACATTACTACCACACTATTTAGAAAACCTACCGCCGCCAATACAGTACTCTACGCAACTAGTGCTCATCCAGCTCCTCTAATAAAGTCTATCCCCTACGGGCAATACTTGCGACTTAGACGCAATTGCTCTGAAGACCACATTTTCAAGTTGGAAGCAGATAAACTTAGAAAAAGATTGACCTCTAGAGGCTACACACAAACTTGCCTCAAAAAGGCCTATCGCAGGGCCAAATCACAACAACGACAAGACCTTATATTCAAAAAATCGATCAAAACTTCACGTGATAACAATCAGATTCAACATCAGGCACGTATTATAACCTCGTACACGAAACAATATGACAGAGTCTATAATGTCCTTAACAAATACTGGCACTTACTCACATGTGATCCACACCTTAATCCCTTTGTTACTGACCAACCGGCGATAACTTATCGCAAGACCCGTTCACTCAAGGACAAGCTAGTAAAAAGTGAATACACAGGTGAATTTCGCCAAGATCCATGTAAACGCCTAGGAACTTTTAAGTGTGGAGGGTGCAATATATGCCAATACATCTGTACAGACCCCAATATAATCTTACCTAATGGTTCCCCATATAGACCTCTACATTTTTCCAATTGTCAAACGATAGGAGTGGTCTATCTCCTCCTCTGCTGCTGTGGGTGCTTTTATGTCGGGAAGACAAAAAATGAATTTCATAAACGAGCTCAACGACACATTACATGTATGCGCCAACGCAATCCTGATCTCCCTCTTGGGAGACATGTTCTGACCACACACAGCGGTATTTTCCCACGCTGTTTTTTTGTCATCCTTGACCGTATACACCCCAGCAGCAGAGGAGGAGATTGGGACAAAACCCTTTTACAGAGGGAATCCAGATGGATCCACAACCTTAGAGCTACTATCCCCCCAGGACTCAACGAAAACATTAGTTTCAAGCCCTTCCTTGAAGGGTTTTCATCAGGGGGATGGGATCCATAAGTTATCTGTGGTTAAATGACAACACTACGCGATAATGCTCCTCTGTGCAATATCTGTTTCATCCTAAAATTACCAAAAGTCAATACTCATAACATATGGGATAGGTTCTCTTTTTTCCTTCCCATTCATATATATAGAACAAATTAAAAAATTTTCCACATCACTCAATATACAAGCACCACTTGGTGGTTACTCAATATACCCTCTTTGCAGTAGCTTTTTTGCTCTGATTTGTCATTTGAGGGCTATTTCAAAGTATTCAATATCAATCCAAATCCCTCTTTTACATTTGCCCCTCTTTTTCATGTAAACATATGGCCATTCAATACATCTTTCCTGCAGTGGTTTTTTGCTCCTGTCCCTATTGAATGTTATCACAAAATACCCATTAGTAATTGATATCCGTCTTTTCATTTTTGTATTTATATGTAAACATAGAGTTTGCCTTGTTTATATGTCTATAGTCTTGGCTTTGTCCCCTTATTTGCAGCTTAGTGTCAGTGACATTACATGCTCCCCGCACAGATTCTCCCCCCGGCGCACATGGGGGCGTTCTTCTGCCCCGTCACCGGTCACCTGATCCCGCCATAGGCGGGAATTCAGACCCGGATATTGCGCGTCGGCGTGCCCGGAACGCACGCCGCGGCCAACCCTGTGTGGGCGGCGTCGGTGCGCTCCAGACACGGGGGACCTCTATTGGTCCGCACTCGCCCTGGGAGGAGTTTGGACGGAGGCTCCGGCGCATGCGCCGGCGTACTTAATGGCGGACCGCGCTCGATTCAGAGCGCGCCGCCATTACTCTTATGCACAGACCTATACAGGTAAGTTATTTCCTCCCTGGATCTTCGAAAATTGCTCATAGGACCCGCTTTTACTACTACACCTTTACCAATACTTATTCTTGGCATTTGGGCACCTTTTGAAACTTCCACTGGGACTCTTTTCCTTCTATTCAGTCATCTCTATCCTTCCTAGGATATTTGCTCTCCGCCATTGAACTCTGGCTAACTTTCATTCCGATACCTGTGCACCCTGTGATACTCCTATTAGCACAACTTCTTCTCCCATTCAGTAACTTTCATTTCATCCTATCGCATTTATTCCTTATCTATTCCATTCCATTGTACTTACTCCTTACCTATTTACCCTTTGATATCCCTCATGATTTCAGGCTTGACATATTCCATGTCAACAGGGATGCATGGCTGGACACGTCCCAGCATCATAAACCCATTGGGGGACATACCTATCCTACTACTATTTTACAGGTATTCTGTACCCACAATATTCTGTCCCATTTTCCCATTTATTTTTCATATAGACAGACTTCATTGAATTTCTCTTTTATTTCTTTTCATAACTTCCTAGATGACCTGTGCGTTTTTGACCTCACTTTGGAGATCCTCGTGGGATTTTCTGTCCGTGGAGCTCTTTTCTCACTGTCATTTGCCATACCACTGTGTATTCGGCTTACAAATATTGAAATCTCCCCTGAAAACCCATACAAATATTAACATATTGCTTTAGTCTATCCTGTATAGACCTAATTTGATTAGCATATACTATTTGCGGCCACAGTCAATTGAAGGCCTTTTTCTTATCCACTAAGGCCCATCCTTTTGGTCTCACGTCCTGGATTTCACAGAGGTCCTACATATCTGGTACGTAATTATAGAGGCATTTTTTGCCCCCCCTCTTTGTTACATCTAAATACGACAAACACTATGTATAATGAATTTTGTGTATTATCGCTCTTAACATTGTTTAATACATGTTGAATCTAATCTTACACCCATTTTTTGTATTATACTCATTGTTACCTTTTATGCTCCTAGTCTGAGCTCTGGTGTTTTGTGGACCATTGAGAAAGGCATTTGGACCGAAACGCGTCTAGTCCGATCCAGACACCTCAGACCCTTCTGGTTCCAAGACGTATCTATGACCTTGTTTTTATTATATACTTGATATGTGATTATGTACAATTTATCTTTATTATATGTGGAATAAAATTTATATTTTTTCATACTCAAGTCCTGATTCTTGCCGTTGAAAGTCCCAATCCTCAGGGGTTATTGTTGTTCCATATTTATCAGGGATGTTGGCAAGATCCCAGGTTTAAAACACAGAATTCGAATTTATCTTCTCTAATTATTTAGGGTGGCAAACACCCACTTCCCCGTCCCATTCGCATTCTGTGTTTTCTATACTTGACTATCATTTTCATATGCACAAAAAGATAATCTTTTAGTGCTACCATTTGAGTTACTATTTTAATGAAATACTAGTTACTATTTAAATAAGGTTACCTTATTGTGTGCTCGTTTACCCGAAGTACCCAGGGCCCTGGTTGGCCCCCTTAGCTCTGTTTCAGAGCCAGGGGACCCCCAGGACCTAGGGTCTATTAGGGTGACGTGAAGAAAAATAGCTTTCACTTCCCTTCCCCTTACTGTCTTACTATTCTTGAGATCTGTTTGAGATCAATACACAACCCTTCTTTTTACCTTCTACATATATTGTACTGCCTTTAGGGACGACAATAGACAGACAGTTTAAACAAAGCAACCCTTTTTCATTCACTTCATGCCATTTAGTTCACTATAACCAACAGTTGCTCTATTTCTCAATAGTCCAAGCTTATAGGTGACAGAATTTTAACACTTAGTTTAGAGCATTTCTATCCATCCCATTTTTACAATTTATACAAATAAATCCCTTGATAGGCATCATGTTTAGGGGTACAGGTTTTGATAATCTTCTCTCATCCTATAGAGAACATAGCAAAAAAGAAGCTCAGGACACTAAAATTGAATCCTTAATTTTTGAATTAAAAAAAGCGGTAGAAAAGAAAACCAATCTATACCTTCATATTGACAATTTCGAAACATATAATAGAGAAAACCTTAATCCCCTAGGCCTACGAGTCCAAATCTTTCCAACTATTGAGGATCTCGATGAAATCTTCAAATCCAAATGGGAGGCAAATCTACAATTATGTTCAAAGAACATGATGTGCCTCCTCATTGAAGAATACCATAAGAGAATAAAGAGATTAGACCTGACCATCGAGAAACTCTATGAACAATTAGAGACACATTTGGACACCCCAAAATTTACTAATTTGGAAAACAACATAAAAAACCAATTAGATAAAAACATCAAACTTAACATTAACAAAAAGGAGCAAAAACTCTGTAGGGACAGAATAGCCTTCCGTGACAAAAAGGCCTACAAATGGCATCAACGACAAACACAACCTCGCCCTAAAAGACGTGATTTAACTAGAGCCGATCATAATTTAGGCTCGAGTTCATCCATAAACTCTTCACTGTCTTCATCTTCACTACCCACCCTTAATAGGGGCAAACAAGTGAAAACAAAAAGATCCTTTGCCCAAGATGACAACACAAATGCAAGTAAACGCCCCCCAACTCCCTCAGGGCCCCCACTCCCATCAGATACACGACGTTTAGTTCACATGAACTTACCGGTCAAAAACACATTAGAAACCAAACACATAGCAATTACAGATACCACGCATGCCATGGCTGCAGACAACACGGACTTTGAAGATCACTCATGAAACTTAACCTCTTCTAGTGATGACAGTGACATCATTAATCTTTCAGATTACACTCTATCACCAGCCCAAATATCTTTACTGCGGAAAGGCCTTACTTTTTGTCCCACCACTGATATAGACAAATTCACTTTCAAAAAAGATTTAAATCTATTTGCTCGAAAAATTCTTTTACAAAGTCAACACGCTCAGAAACATAACCCCAAACTATTGCAACCCAAAACCAAAAAATTAGAAACGGAAGCTTTAGATACACTAATTGCCTTACTAGAGGAACAAGACGGTTTAGATCTAATAGACAGGATCGATTTGGACTCGTTATTAAACGAACATCCTCAATCTGGTGCAACAAACCGCTTTCAAAAAAAATCGGACAAATTTCCTGCTCTAAATAGTAATACCAATCTGGCAGCTTTTGTCATGTTGGTATCCCAAGATATTGAGAAAATCAAACTTTCTCCTCAGACTCAAGCATCTAATCTCAGTCTAGAAGAAAACCAGGCACTTACTGCTCTCACCAAACAATCACAATTGACTATCAAGCCCTCCGACAAGGGGGGCAACATAGTCGTTATGCATAACCAACAATACGCCAATATGTGCTGGAAAATTCTCAATAACTCAACCTGGTATCACAAAATATCCAGAACAACCATTGATAAGTACTTTGCAGAATTCTATGCCTTGGTGGACAATGGTTACTTAACGGGTTGCATAGATAAAACCACTTGGGATTATTTGAGAATCAAATTCCCTACTATTCCTACCTTTTATAGTTTGCCTAAAGTCCACAAAAATAAAAACGACCCGCCTGGACGACCCATCGTCTCGGGTAGGGGTAGTATATCAGAAAACTTAAGTAGGTATGTGGACAGCAAGCTGTATCCATTCGTGCAAACTCTTCCTTCCTTTGTTAAGGATACCATACACCTCCTTCAATTGTTGGAGGGCATGTCGATCCCTGCGGATGCCCTGCTGGTGGCCATAGATGTCGAAGCACTATACAGCTCCATCCCCCACCAGCAGGGTATCCGCACGGTCGCACATGCCCTCACACAATCCAACTCAGATTCCCCAGCCACACAAAAATTTATTCTACAATCACTTGAATACATTCTTACTCGTAATGTATTCTCTTTTGATGGTTCCCATTTCCTCCAGGTACAGGGCGTTGCGATGGGGACATGTTGTGCCCCATCGTACGCCAACCTGTACCTGGGGGAATGGGAACGCTCTTTCCTCTCCGAGGAACAACATTCGAAATACACTCAGCACATACTGGCTTGGCATAGGTACATTGACGATGTACTCATTGTCTGGACAGGCAATGAGGAATCACTCCTAGACTGTGTTCATTCTATGAACAGAAACAACTTTAACCTCTCATTCACCCTCAGTTACAATAGCAATTCCATTGACTTTCTGGACATCACAATCAATAAAAATCAATTAGGAAACATTACTACCACACTATTTAGAAAACCTACCGCCGCCAATACAGTACTCTACGCAACTAGTGCTCATCCAGCTCCTCTAATAAAGTCTATCCCCTACGGGCAATACTTGCGACTTAGACGCAATTGCTCTGAAGACCACATTTTCAAGTTGGAAGCAGATAAACTTAGAAAAAGATTGACCTCTAGAGGCTACACACAAACTTGCCTCAAAAAGGCCTATCGCAGGGCCAAATCACAACAACGACAAGACCTTATATTCAAAAAATCGATCAAAACTTCACGTGATAACAATCAGATTCAACATCAGGCACGTATTATAACCTCGTACACGAAACAATATGACAGAGTCTATAATGTCCTTAACAAATACTGGCACTTACTCACATGTGATCCACACCTTAATCCCTTTGTTACTGACCAACCGGCGATAACTTATCGCAAGACCCGTTCACTCAAGGACAAGCTAGTAAAAAGTGAATACACAGGTGAATTTCGCCAAGATCCATGTAAACGCCTAGGAACTTTTAAGTGTGGAGGGTGCAATATATGCCAATACATCTGTACAGACCCCAATATAATCTTACCTAATGGTTCCCCATATAGACCTCTACATTTTTCCAATTGTCAAACGATAGGAGTGGTCTATCTCCTCCTCTGCTGCTGTGGGTGCTTTTATGTCGGGAAGACAAAAAATGAATTTCATAAACGAGCTCAACGACACATTACATGTATGCGCCAACGCAATCCTGATCTCCCTCTTGGGAGACATGTTCTGACCACACACAGCGGTATTTTCCCACGCTGTTTTTTTGTCATCCTTGACCGTATACACCCCAGCAGCAGAGGAGGAGATTGGGACAAAACCCTTTTACAGAGGGAATCCAGATGGATCCACAACCTTAGAGCTACTATCCCCCCAGGACTCAACGAAAACATTAGTTTCAAGCCCTTCCTTGAAGGGTTTTCATCAGGGGGATGGGATCCATAAGTTATCTGTGGTTAAATGACAACACTACGCGATAATGCTCCTCTGTGCAATATCTGTTTCATCCTAAAATTACCAAAAGTCAATACTCATAACATATGGGATAGGTTCTCTTTTTTCCTTCCCATTCATATATATAGAACAAATTAAAATTTTCCACATCACTCAATATACAAGCACCACTTGGTGGTTACTCAATATACCCTCTTTGCAGTAGCTTTTTTGCTCTGATTTGTCATTTGAGGGCTATTTCAAAGTATTCAATATCAATCCAAATCCCTCTTTTACATTTGCCCCTCTTTTTCATGTAAACATATGGCCATTCAATACATCTTTCCTGCAGTGGTTTTTTGCTCCTGTCCCTATTGAATGTTATCACAAAATACCCATTAGTAATTGATATCCGTCTTTTCATTTTTGTATTTATATGTAAACATAGAGTTTGCCTTGTTTATATGTCTATAGTCTTGGCTTTGTCCCCTTATTTGCAGCTTAGTGTCAGTGACATTACATGCTCCCCGCACAGATTCTCCCCCCGGCGCACATGGGGGCGTTCTTCTGCCCCGTCACCGGTCACCTGATCCCGCCATAGGCGGGAATTCAGACCCGGATATTGCGCGTCGGCGTGCCCGGAACGCACGCCGCGGCCAACCCTGTGTGGGCGGCGTCGGTGCGCTCCAGACACGGGGGACCTCTATTGGTCCGCACTCGCCCTGGGAGGAGTTTGGACGGAGGCTCCGGCGCATGCGCCGGCGTACTTAATGGCGGACCGCGCTCGATTCAGAGCGCGCCGCCATTACTCTTATGCACAGACCTATACAGGTAAGTTATTTCCTCCCTGGATCTTCGAAAATTGCTCATAGGACCCGCTTTTACTACTACACCTTTACCAATACTTATTCTTGGCATTTGGGCACCTTTTGAAACTTCCACTGGGACTCTTTTCCTTCTATTCAGTCATCTCTATCCTTCCTAGGATATTTGCTCTCCGCCATTGAACTCTGGCTAACTTTCATTCCGATACCTGTGCACCCTGTGATACTCCTATTAGCACAACTTCTTCTCCCATTCAGTAACTTTCATTTCATCCTATCGCATTTATTCCTTATCTATTCCATTCCATTGTACTTACTCCTTACCTATTTACCCTTTGATATCCCTCATGATTTCAGGCTTGACATATTCCATGTCAACAGGGATGCATGGCTGGACACGTCCCAGCATCATAAACCCATTGGGGGACATACCTATCCTACTACTATTTTACAGGTATTCTGTACCCACAATATTCTGTCCCATTTTCCCATTTATTTTTCATATAGACAGACTTCATTGAATTTCTCTTTTATTTCTTTTCATAACTTCCTAGATGACCTGTGCGTTTTTGACCTCACTTTGGAGATCCTCGTGGGATTTTCTGTCCGTGGAGCTCTTTTCTCACTGTCATTTGCCATACCACTGTGTATTCGGCTTACAAATATTGAAATCTCCCCTGAAAACCCATACAAATATTAACATATTGCTTTAGTCTATCCTGTATAGACCTAATTTGATTAGCATATACTATTTGCGGCCACAGTCAATTGAAGGCCTTTTTCTTATCCACTAAGGCCCATCCTTTTGGTCTCACGTCCTGGATTTCACAGAGGTCCTACATATCTGGTACGTAATTATAGAGGCATTTTTTGCCCCCCCTCTTTGTTACATCTAAATACGACAAACACTATGTATAATGAATTTTGTGTATTATCGCTCTTAACATTGTTTAATACATGTTGAATCTAATCTTACACCCATTTTTTGTATTATACTCATTGTTACCTTTTATGCTCCTAGTCTGAGCTCTGGTGTTTTGTGGACCATTGAGAAAGGCATTTGGACCGAAACGCGTCTAGTCCGATCCAGACACCTCAGACCCTTCTGGTTCCAAGACGTATCTATGACCTTGTTTTTATTATATACTTGATATGTGATTATGTACAATTTATCTTTATTATATGTGGAATAAAATTTATATTTTTTCATACTCAAGTCCTGATTCTTGCCGTTGAAAGTCCCAATCCTCAGGGGTTATTGTTGTTCCATATTTATCAGGGATGTTGGCAAGATCCCAGGTTTAAAACACAGAATTCGAATTTATCTTCTCTACTTTCCAAAAAGGGGTAATTTGGGGGGTTTTGTACCGCCCTGCCATTTTAGCACATCAAGAAATGAGATAGGCAGTCAGAAAGTAAAAGCTGTGTAAATTCCAATATATACACCAAAGTTTGTAGATGCTAAAACTTTTGCTCAACCCAATAAAGATATGCTTATTGAGATTTTTTTTATCAAAGACATGTAGCTAAATACATTTTAGCCAAACAAAAATTGAGTTTATTGGATATTTTTTTATAAGAACAAGTAGAAAATGTAATTTTTTCTCAAAATGTTCGGTATTTTTTTGTTTATATCGCAAAAAATAAAAATCACAGAGGTAATTAAATACCAACATAAGAAAGCTCTATTTGCGGGAAAAAAAGGAAATAAAATTTGTTTGGGTACAGCATTGCATGACTGCACAATTACCAGTTAAATTCACGCAGTGCCAAATTGCATAAAATGGCCTGGTCATTAAGGGGGCAAAACCTTCCGGTCCTTAAGTGGTTAATTGATAGTGGGCAGGTTTTTTCTTCAGAGGCTAGTGATGTCTCTTCTGAAAAAAAAAAATCTAACCTGCCAGTTATGTTTTTTAAATGAAACTGAAGCAAAATATGAGTGTAATATTTGAAAAATGTTAATCTATTTTCAAAAGTATTTTTTCTTTTTTTTATATTTTAGGACTGCATGTTTCACTAAATAATACCTATATACCACAAGGGTCTATTTTTAGGTACGTCCTGTTATAGAGCAAGAACTAGTCATAAATGAAACAAGAAAACTTTGCATGTTTTACAAACAATGAAAACAATCTACAAACCCCGAATATGGCCCCTGAACCCCAATAAAAGCAATGGGAGCCAATTCTTGTTATTATTATGGCCTTTTTCAAGGCTGATTTGCAATCTCTTTTTTTTTTTTTTTTGCAAGAAAAAAAGAGCATGAGTAGCTGTGCACTGGGGGACATATACCGATGCAAAAGGTAAAAAAAAAATAAATAAAAAATCATCAGGGAGTACGTTTTTAATAAAGCTCAAAAAGCATTATCAAAAATACATAATCCCTTTTAGTAACATGCTTAACCACTTCTGGACCGGAAGGATTTAGCCCCTTAATGACCAGTCCATTTTTTGCGATATGGCACTGCGTTACTTTACTGACAACTGTACCCTAATAAAATTGATGTCCTTTTTTTCTCACAATTAGAGCTTTCTTTTGGAGGTACTTGATCACCTGTGTGATTTTTATTTTTTGCACTATAAACAAAAAAAGAGCAACAATTCCAAAAAAAAAAACAATGTTTTTCACTTTCTGCTATATAACATTCCCAATAAAAAAAAAAGTTGTTTTCATAATTTTAGGTCAATTTGTTTTCTGCTACATGTTTTTGGTAAAAAAAAATCCCAATGAGTGTATATGATTGGTTTGCACAAAAGTTATCGCGTCTACAAACTAGGGGAAATATTTATGTCATTTTTTATTTTTTAATGGCGGCGATCAGCGATTCTTAGCAGGACTGCGACATTACAGCAGACAGATCAGACACCCAACTGACATTTTTGACACTTTTAGGGGGACCAGTGGCATTACTACAGTAATCAGTGCTAAAAATATGCACTGTTCCTGTACCAATGACATTGGCAGGGAAGGGGTTAACACCAGGGGCGATACCAATGAACCTCATTGGTATAAGTAACAATTTTTACTGAATGAAACTGGTTCATACAGTGTCTTTTGTTGTGATGATACAGATGGGTTGTGATTGTCCCTGTCTGTACCATGCGATCACTGTGGTCAATCACAGCTAGCAACACGATTATATACAATGGATGGCATGAAAGAAAGCCATCCATTGTTTACAATTGTCATGTGATCTGCTGTGATTGGTCACAGCGATCACATGGTACTGGCAGTGGGCCGGTACAGTGATCAGTCATCGGCTGTGTCTGAGAGGTGCTTTCTGGGAGGAGGTCGAAAGACGTACTTCCCGAACAACAGTGCTCCTGCCCGGCCATCATTGTACTATAGGCCGGGTGGGAAAATGTTGAGAAATAGTGGCACTATCTGAACAAGAAAAACTATAAGGCTGTGGATTACTAGTCTCCTGCCAGAATACATTTGGCCAGACCCAGTAAGGCAATCTAGTGGTGTTCCTCCATCCTCCATCCACATGTGGTGTTCCTTCATCCTCCATTCCTCCATCCACCTTGTTTGTGTGAATATATTAAATTCTTTCATGCAGACTACTGGCTGAATAAAAAATAATTAACTGTCTATGGCCAGCTGTACACATTAGTGTCACACAGCAAAGCCAGTCTGGTGCAGTTAAGCAACACCACTAGATTGCCTTACTGGGTCTGGCCAATGATTGGACAGCAAATGACCAGCAAAAGTATGATGATGTCACCTCTCCACTTTTTACACCAAACTACATGTTCCCTCCCTCTCCCAGTCTGCTGAACAAGGGATTACAAGAGACGGAAATCAAGTCAAATTCTAGTATTTATTGTTGTTGCATTTAAATACATTTTATTATTTTTTAAATTGGTACCTCATGGCATTCATTGGATTTTTAGCGTTGATATGTTCAGCATATGTTACTGCTGTTGGATAATTCCAGGCTAAATAGTGTCATGTCACATCCATGGAAGCACAACCCAGTAACATCTGGGAAAATGTTGGTATTTGTTGGTAAGAAGCATAAAGCATATGCATATACTATTTTTCCTTATTTACACTTTATATTATTTATAATTTCATAATTCTTTGTCAACTTCTAGCATTAACATCTAAAATCTCAGCACTTACACTTGCTATTTTTTGATATATATATATTTTTTTAATAGTAATCCTTTTCCATGCTGTCTCCCAGCAGAATACTAAATCTTAAAATGGCTTAATCCTCACTTTAAAGTCACCTTTGCAATTAACTCTTCAATATCTAAGTAAAATTGCTAAGAACAAAACTAGCAAGTAAATATAAATTGGTGCCACCGAACTGCAAAATAAGAATTGCAGAAAAATAATGTGTTGATATACAAATGCAGTAATTCTTCACAATCACTTGGCAAGTTATTACTCTTTCTGATTAGCTGAAGTAACAGTTGCTAAATCCAAGGAATGCATTTGTTGTACAAATTACACTCAGAGGGAGAAAATCTTTTAGGATTAAAAATTACTTTATAAGCTGTCAAAAAGAATAATGTGAAGTGTTACTATAGGATATGAACATTTGGCATTTCACCAGCTTATGATGACCCTTGCACTATGCATGTCGAGCTAGCAGGGAATCACAGATTATCCTCTATAAGGAGAAACATGTTGGGAGAGGCTTACTGACTGCAATAAAAATGAGGGTTGAACTATATATTTCAGATGTTTAAAATGTTTGTTCAGCCATTTCCTTAATTTTAAAGAGTTGGATTGATTTGGTAAGGGTTAGAATGCCTGTTAGATTTTTTTTATATTACAAACTATTTTTATTAGAGCTCATTGTACATACAAGATACAATAATAAAAAAAACATGCATAGAAATATTCTGTTTACAAAGGTCTATAAAACAAAAAGCATGGTACACATTAATGTAAAAAGGAAAAAAAAAAAAAAAAACATAGCGAAAATATTTATTATAATTCTGTGAAAAGCAGAATACAATCAAAATACAATGGAAAGACTCAGAAAATATTTTTCATAGCAACGCATTATCTTAAAATCCATCATATCCCTAAGTTAAAACAGCACACATAGTACACACAAACACTGGTTAGGCGCACATTTAACCCATTGATTTCCCTAGATGTTTAATCCCTTCCCAGTCAGTGTCATTAGTACATATTTTTAGCACTGATCCCTGTATTAGTGTCACTGGTTCCCACAAAGTGTTATAAGTGTCAAGTAGTGTCTGATTGTCCGCCGCTATATCCTAGTCCTGCTATAAGTCGCTGATCGCCACCATTACTAGTATAAACATAAAAATGAATACAAATTCCAGTATATATTCCATAATTTGTACACACTATATGCTTGCGCAAACCAATTAATATACACTTATTGGGATTTTGTTTACCAAAAATATGAAGCAAAAAAACATAATGGTCTAAATTTATGAAGAAATTAGATTTTAAAATGTTTTTATTGGATATTCTTTTTATAGCAGAATGTAAAAAATATTGTTTTTTCAAAATTGTCGAATTTTTTTATTTATAGCGCAAAAAAAAAATGCAGTGGTGATCAAATACCACCAGAATAAAGCTCTATTTGTGGGGGAAAAAATTACATAAATTTTATTTAGATACAGCATTGCATGTCTGCGCAATTGTCAGTTAAAACAACACAGTGTCATATCCCAAAAAATGGCCTGGTCATGAAGGAGGATACATCTTTCTGGAGGGCAAGTGGTTAGAGAGAAATCAGTAGGAGGACCAATTTTCCCATTTGTTCTGAAAAATACACATAGTATCAAATATCTCATGGTGAATACTTTCCATCAGTTTAATGACTTCCATCCTCTGAACAACATGAGACCATGATACCGGGGAGGAGCGCCGGTTGATTGCAGTAGCCCAGAAAAAAGCAGAGAATAAGGTATTAATGAGCCTTAAGGAGGTGTTAGTCACATCTGGGATAGATGTTTAGAATAGGCACATGGGGGCTGTAGGGGTAATCTGAATCCCTACAATTTGAGTGACTTTGTTGGCTGCTTTCCGCCACAGAGGTCTAAGAGCTTTATAGCTCCAAAAAATATGTAAGTATGCACCCCTGAGAGGGCATCCATGGAAGCACAACTCAGTAATATCAGGGAAAATGGCATGTAATCTGACAGGAGTGTAATACTATCTCGTATGTAGTTATACTATCGTTACCCTAATGGCAACTGATTTGGTGCTTTTATGCACATTAGATAGCATCTCTAGCCAGTCCTCGCCATATATTTTACCCCTAGGTCCATTTCCCATTGTATCATTGGCTTAGTTTTATCCACAGAGGATGCTTCATTAAGGACACTATATATACTGTATATATATATATATATATATATATATATATATATATGGAAGAGATAGTACCTTTTATCTCTAGCTGAATAGAGGTAAATCCGTTCGTATTCTGTACAAGGCCCTTCCATGTTCAATGTATAATGAGATCGATAAAATTGTCTAATTTGGAGGTACCGGTAAAATTCTATAAAGAGAATTTCTTAAACTGTGCCACAGTCTATAAAACTCAACTGAATCAAGGGAACAGCAGCTATCCAAATAATACTATATATACTGTATATCAATACATGATATTAGTTTAAAAGGACAACGCTATTGATATATCCTATTCAATACACTTAAATCTTTATTGATAGTAAATTATGAACTTTACTGATAGTAAATTATTTTTTCACAGGATTTAAGGGTATTTCAATAGTGCTGTCCTTTTAAAATAACAACCTGTAAAATTCTACCCTTGGGAGTCCAAACTTGTGTTGTAGAGTTAAAAATCATACAAAATTGGAATTATCCAACAAGCTTTTAGGAGAAGTCAGGCCTGAAGTCTGCCAATATGTGAAGGTCTGTCAGGGTTGAAATGCTGTTGGAAAGTCAGGGTCCCCATAATTGGAGGCTAAGGGAGGCATAGGGTATGTTTGGCTATAATTAGCACTATAGAGTTGCCATAAGTGAAAAGTTTGACTAACCACTTCATTTAATAGAAGATCTTTGGGACTAACTGACTTGGCCCAAAGTAAACTTGGCAAATAGTAGAGTTCCACTGAGGCTAATTTAAATCTAAGTCATGGAATAGTTTTAGGGGGCGTATGCCACTGAGCTGTTTGTGAGAGTCTTGCTGAAAGATAATAATCACAAAGATTGAGGAGTCCCAGGCCTTCTTGTGCTTGTTTTCTGTATATAATGGTCTTATTTAATCTGGGTCATATATCCTGCCACAAACATTTATTCATCATCCCCTGAAGGGAATCCAGCATCTTTCTAGCTACATATAATGGTAGGGTGCAGAATAAAAATAAAAGAGTCATCAGGACTGACATCTTAATTGCAATCACCCTCCCCAAAAATGAAATGTGATAGGAGTCCCAGGTCTTCAATAGCCATTTAATGCGAGCAAAAGCTTGAGGATAATTTGAGGCATAGAGGGCTGATATAGGGGAGTTAGCCAAGGTTTGGTAAAGACTCTAACCACCAAAGAAATCCAAAAGAAGCTCTAATACTCTATGTGTAGGTAGGATATTCACCGGTAAAGCAATACATTTGGACAAGTTAACACCAAGACCTGAAAGATCCCGAAATGTCTGTAAAACTGACAAGAGGTTTGGGAGCGACACCACTGGATTTGTAAGAAACATGAGGACATCATTTGCATACATACTCATTTTATACTCAGAGTCAGAACCCCTTTTAGGTTTTACTGCTACTTACTGCCCTAGTGGCAATGATCTCACTAGACAGGAAATGAGGAATAACTTTCAACAGGGACACATACAACAATTAACAATGGAGTGAAGTTTATCTTTCCCCTAACTTACTAAAAAAAGCAAGTATTATTTGTCTCTGAGCCCTCATTGGAGATTTGAGACAGTTGTAACCTGACTTGAACACATCCCAAACATCTATTTTAAATATCACTACTGACCAACATTAGGAATTCATGGTATATAATTTTCTGTGTTAGCAAAACTCCCAAATTATTACTTCCCTCTAAGGGAGCCAGCATCAGATCCAATAGCTGGAGGTTGTGCATTTTTTTTCCCGGCTCTGCTATATGATTTCATTTTTGTTAAATGCAATATCCAGATTTTACTCCATGAACAATACATAGCAATGCCTTAAATGGTAAGTTTACCTTTACAAAAAAAATAAAAAATAAAAAAAAATATGCATTTACAATTTTTTTTTGTAATGGGCCTGCAAAGCATCTGCTGATCGTGGGTGTAATGCCAGGGTCCTGCAGATGGTCTGTGTATCTGTCTGGCCATACCTCCGCGATATGAGCAGGCAGTTACACTGTGACAGAAAGACTTAATGAACTACCAGAGCACTCAACAGCACCATGGTAATTCATGGAGTTGGACCTTGTAATTTTGCCATTCACAGAACACTGTGAATGGATGACGTGGCCAGACAGGTGGAGCCCCACGTGGTCTCTCCTTTTGCAGATTACGTCAGCTAGCATTCGCAGGAGAAGATCCCCCGCTAGCTGTTAGATCGGGGGACCAGGGGGGAAGTGGGGAAAACCTATCCTTTAAAGAGTATCTATGACTAAATCTTTTTTTTTCTTATGCTGCCCGTTTCCTATTCTTTTCTCTGGAATTGCCTTATGTTAAACCTTCCTAGAAAAGCAGGTTATTTCCATGGGTTTTGGGCGGTGTCAGCTTTGGCAAGCCTGGCAATAGCAGAAGGAATAAGGCCTGAAGCAATGTAAGTGTTACAAGTAGCAAAAGCCACCTATTTAAAGAGTTGGCTAAAGATATGAAGATATTACACAGAGTTTGTACATAGCAGGTGACAGGAGCTTTAAGATTGCAAGGTAACTAGAGCAGTAGGTAAAGATTTACAAGTAGAGTAAGCCACTCATTTAAAAAATTGTGTCGGGCATACTAAGACCTTTTTCAGAGTTTTAGCCTGGCATGTTGCAGGGACCTTGCGTTGCCAATGTATCAACAATAATAGGCATGGGTTTACAAGCAGCTATGAGCCATTAATTTCAATAATTGTGCCAGAGATAGTAAGATATTACTCAGAGTCTTGGACTGGTTAGTGGCAGAAATTAACAACAGCAATAAGAGCGTATTGAAAGCCACACACTGTACTAGAGATAGTAAGATATCATTCAAAGTTTTGGACCTAGATGTGTTGGTAAAGATGTACAATATGCATAAGCTACTGAACCATCAAAAATAACACTAAACTTGCCATTTGGCTTGGGACATAAGAGTTAATAATTTAGGTCCAAATGTTATCCATTATATACTCTTACTGACCATGACCAGGCCTTTTCTGGAACTTTTTGTTTACAAGTTTAAATTAGTATTTTTTTGCTAGAAAATTACTTAGAACTCCCAAACATTATACATTTTTTACGCAGGGACCCTAGAGAATAAAAGGGTAATGCATGCAATATTTTATGTTACACTGTATTTGAGCAGCGGTCTTTCAAATGCAATTTGGAAAAAATACACTTTAATGAATTTAAAAAAAAACAGTAAAGTTAACCCAATTTTTTGTATAATATGAAAGATTATGTTGCGCCAAGTAAATAGATACTGAACATGTCATGCTTTAAAATTGTGCACGCTCATGGAATGGTAACAAATTACAGTACTTAAAACTCTCCATAGGCAATGCTTTAACATTTTTTACAGGTTATCTGTTTGGAGTTACAGAGGAGGTCTAGTGCTAGAATTATTGCTCCCACTCCAACGACCGCAGTGATACCTCACATGTGTTGTTTGAATACCATTTACATATGCGGTCGCATCTGTGCGTGAGCACCGAGGAATTGGGCGCTTTACATTTTTTTTGCTTATTTATTTTACTTTTTATTTTTACACTGTCCCTTTATTTATTAATTCCTTTTTATCACTTTTTTCCTGTTACAAGAAATGTAAGCATCCCTTGTAATAGAAATAACAAACAAAATGGCCCCTGCCCCCACCTATAACTGGCCTTCACAGCAAAGAGCACATGGAAGGGCAACACATGTGAAACAAAAACAAAAAATTCCCAGCTCAATTCACCAACCAGTTTGCTAACCAATCAAATTAACCTGTCTGACAGTATGTGTTAAAAACAGGGATTTAGTTAGCACACATTTGCAAATGCATGTGTAAGCTGCAGGGCCACTTCACGGCACCCTGTGGAAGCACATGCACTCTAATGGATAGATAGGGGGCAGGTGAGCCTGGAGGGAGCCCCACCCTCCTTAAAGGTATTTGGGGGCACAGTGGACGTCTAGCTGATGGCAATGTGGAAGTGGCCCTGCAGCAAATGTGTGCTAACTAAAACCCTGTTCATACTGTTGGACAGGTTAATTTGATTGGTTAGCAAACTGGTTGGTGAATTGAGATGGGAATTTGTTGTTTTTGTTACACTTGTAATAGAAATAAGCATGACAGGTCTCATTTACCTTTAAAAGCAAAATAAAAAAACTATTTTGACGGTTTGACTTTAAAAAAAATCTCTTTAAGCCCCGAGAACCGAAAGTGATGTCGGAGGTTGCTCTGGTCCTCCAAAGGCATAGAGCCAAGTGGAGCCATCTTGCCCTCACTTGACCTCCTGCCTTTCCATCCAATGGAAACGACTGAAGTGACGGGGGCGCCTCTTCCGCCACCTCAAAAAGTGATTGTGTGGTGAATCTGCTGCCAGGATCACTTTTATCTGATGCTGAATCGCCAAAAGAACAAAAAGATACTGGGGTTATGGTAGCTAGCTGCTGCCATAACCCTGGCATTAAACGTCAAACAAATGACGTAAATGTACTTTGGGCGGTCGGCAAGTGGTTAAGGAGATATCTTTCTTGTAAAAGAAAAAGCAGTATTTATCTGGGTTCCCTTATGCACCCTTTCAATAACTATAACATAGGCATATGAAGTTAATCATAAGTAAATTGTGTACACACATACACACACTGTGCAAGGATTAAATGCTCATTAAGTCAATGGAGAGATAAAGATGATATATATATATATATATATATATATATATATATATATATATATATATATATAATTTTTTTTATAGTGAAAAATTTATTGAGAAAATTTTTCAAGCATACAGAAAAAAGCAAAACATATGCATGAGATGTCATACAACAAAGATGGGTGAGATTAACATCAACAGTAGCAGACCCACCCTTAAGGCTTAACGGATAGAAAGCGAGATGTGTGAGTCAGGTATAACATGAGTTATTTTAGAGTACAATTGTTTATGTATGACCGTGAAAATAAGTACGCCCAGATGGGCTTCGGTGTGGGCTCACCCTCTCCACAGCGTGTAGACAGATGGTCTGGGGAGGTAGGATAAAAGTGGCAGTCGGACGCGCCTCCAAGGAGTCGGACACCCCCTAAGGGGATCACACTGTGTCCGAGGCCCCAGAGTGGAGTCAGTGAGTGACCACGGTTGGAGTGCAGGGGCCAGGGTGAGCTTGCATGAACGTAAACAAAGTATGGGTGAGAGGTTGGCAGTAAAATGGGACATACATGGTCCTCATGGGAGATGGGCTACGAATGATCTATGGGGGAAGAGGGGAAGGGAGAGAAGGGAAGAGAGGAGAAAGAGAAGAGAAGAAAAGAGGAAAGGAAAAAAAAAGGGGGAAGGGGGAGGTGTATGGGGGGAAGGGGTCCTGTAGAGCCAGGCAATTCTATGTGCCTGCAATTGAGGGGAGAAGAGGATATATTACTTACCTTACAGGCTGCTCTTTCTGGCTCTAGAACTCTACTTCTTCTGTTACAAGCTATGACCTCGGGGGGGTCCCACAGCACCATCATGTGCAATGCATGGACATTTACTTTTTCATTGGATGTAAAGGAGAATGGAATGCAATTGCAGCTGGAGTGCCTTTAGAGAGTAGGCATCTCTGGACCAGTCATACAGATTGAGCGAGCCTGCTGAAGCTGGGTAATGGGAACTATTACATTCATGCACTCTAGACCTAGACCTAATGAGCAGTTAACCCTAAGGCAGGTGTCCACTGCAATGTTAGATTAATGCCGATTTCTGGGGCTTTAGGGTGAATAAAATACATTCCAGTGTACCATATCATCAAGTTCTTACAGTTCCAGAAAATATTAAAACCCATTTTACATTTTAAAAAGCTAGTTTTTAAAAGAAGATTCTGTACCCAAAAATCTTTGTATTAACTTTTTTATTATAATGGATTAGACTTCGGCTGCATGCATTTAAATATTCTGTTATTTTTTTTTTTAGCTACAATTTACTTTATTAATATTAAGTTCTTATATTATGTGTAGAATCTAAGCTGCAATTTTACTCTACATCATGAAATATGAACAATTTATACAAGGTGGTTAGTTACCAAAGCTTGAGAGTGCAAAATCTGGTGCAGCTCTGCATAGAAACCAATCAGCTTCCATGTTTTATTGCCAAAGCTTAATTGAACAAGCTGACGTTAGAATCTGATTGGCCACCATGTACAGCTGCAAGAGATTCTGAGTGCACCAGTTTATCTTCTCCTATGTGTTCAATAATACTATCAAAGTGACCTTTGCCATTTCTTATGCTTACACATCTGACAGCTCATATGTGTGGATTTGTTGAAAGGTGTTTTTTTTTTTTTTTTTTAATGGCACAGTTCACCCACGCCTGCTGCTGCCAGACAAGGTTGTGTGTGTAAATGGCACAAACCTGCTTGCTGCTCTTTGTGTGGCTATGTCTTGCTTGGCCCAGGTTTTAAACCTGCAGTACCTCCTGGCAAAATACCCTGGATTTCAAGATCTGCTGGGAAAACTAGTTAGCAGATGAGTAAACTCTTTGAAAAAATAAAACTTACCGCCTGAGATCAATAGCTGGAGAATAAAGTCTGCCTGCATAGAATGACATTATCCCTTTTCCTGATTTCTGGGAATTATTATTATTTCTATTACTTTAAAGCAAAGCCAAGAGAAAATGTATCTACAATAATTATAATGTAATTATAATTGTATTTTTCCTATTGATAAAATGATATCAAATTGAGAATATGAAAAAACAAGTCACAAGCCACCAAAGAAAAGCTTGCAAAGACACATTTAAGCATTTTCAGTATCATGAACTTGCAATAAAACGCATGATTCCTGAATGACTGAAATAATTTGAACATCTTCAATAAACCAGTGTTGTTCAATATTTTATAGATTTTTGGGTGCAACAAAAAAATATTGTACAAGCTAACAAAAGGACAATAATCTATTCAATGAGCTTCTCAGTTACAATGGTAATATTTATTTTATACCCATGACCTTTGTGTCCTCCTTGGTGTCCCCTATTCTTTGATCTCCTTAGTTGAATTCTTTAATAGAATTTTCAATCATGATTCCCTGTATGGTGTGTTTTCTCAAATGAACACTGAGAGCTATTTGCCAAGGGGTTTTTCCTTCTCCTCACAAGGAAACATCTGTCCTTATTTCTCCTGCGTCTCTCTGGAAGGTCAGTAGACCAAATCTTTATTATCTGTCATTACTTTTCCCCTCATTGGGATATTGTACATCCATATGCATTTTTAAGACATGAGACATACTGGACAATAATCACTTTTCGCGGCACAGCCGATTTTGCAATGTTGCACGCAAATATGCGGCCGAAATGCGCCAAGGCCCACCCGCCAAGAGGCCGCATATCTGCGGGCCGTCGACGTCAAGAAATTAAAGAGTTAAAAGTAATATTTTTTATTTTCTTCTTGGACAGGTAAATATGAAAACAATTATACAAAATATTTCAAGTTTACAATTTATCAGCCAACAGGTGGGGAGTATAAATCTGGTTTTAAGCTGGCCATAAATAGATCAAAATTTGGTCGGCTCAGCAGGGGCTGGCTGAATTTCAGTCGGCCTATGGTCATTCTTACTAAAGAGAAGTAGATCTAACAACTGGCTTCTCTTGAATGGGAATGTTTGAAAGATTTCATTCAATCAGTGCTTGCAGCCAACTGGCTGCAGAACTGATTAATGTATTCTGACAGAGGAGGAGTCCCACTATCAGAATACAATAGCACAGTGGGGAAGACTCCTTCTTCCACCTTGAATGTGTAAATGGGGGAATCTGTTTGTTTCTTTATTTTGATCAGCTGGCTGGCTGATTAAAAAACAAAAGCACCATCTATGGCCAGCATTAGACTGGTCATTTTCTATTGCGCTTTAAAAACCTAAATAGGATCAGGATACACACAGAGATAAATTATTCAGCTGAATGATTCAGAGGAGGGCATAACCCCTTTTCTTCTTTCTGTGGAGACAGACATGGACCTACAGTTTATAGGAGCTGTCGGCAAGTGCAGAGCTAGTGCTGGATTCCCTTAATAGACCGGCATGCACTGAAGACACTGAAGCATTATGGCACCATTTAATCAAAATTTGTTTGTAAAATAAGTATTTCAGAAAATGTGCTCTTTTTGACCTCTTTACTGTTTGTTAAGAGAAAGGGTCTTCTCAAAGTCTAATTGACCTGGTCCATTAAACCTTCCACATCACACTTGTGAGGACTAGAGGTTTCATGATTGTCCAGAAAAGGCATTAAAAGTATCTTTGGGGAGTGCTGATCTTAGCTCACTGTAAGCTTGACAAGGGCTCTGTTTTTTTTCAGGTGGACTTTGGGTGCCCATGAATGTTTAGAAGGATATACCTAGGACCTATCCTGAATGTGAAGATGAAGTCCTTAGGACACTGATCCTACCCTGCTCACACAATAAAAAAAGTATTTGAGACAAGCCCTCATTGTGCACTTTACAGTTCAACACTGTAGTCTGGCATTTGGTAGGTTGTCTGTGATCAGAGTTTGAACACATTTTGCATGAATATAATATAAAATTGCCACCACTTAGCTACAGAAGTGTACATACAATGAAAACATTGTATTGATCTGTCTGCCATGACTTCTCTTTGTATTACTTGATCCACTGCAATTATGCATGTGAACAACTTGCAGATTACCTGTCTATATTAGATACTGTGTTGATCAAAGTTGGAGGCCAATGACTTTATAGTTATGCAACCATACAACAACAGTGATGGATATCGCCTCTTTTTTGGTTTTATGATGGTACACTGTAACAATGAAGATTATGTATTTTAACAGGACATGTTTTTCTGTAGAATTAACTACTATCAAAGTTCTGCTATATGTGTCCATTCAATGTACTGTATTGTACATACATGTAGGATGTAGGTACAGGTGATTGGATTATAAGTGCTATATAAATCCTGTATAATAATAATAATAATAATAATTATATCTACACTGTATCTATATATTTGGATAAATATATGTTTTCATTTTCAAAAGTCCAAGGTTATTCTATTGGATGAATTAAAATAGCAAATATTGAAATGGACCAAATTTAAAATTAAATTAGGAATGCAAATATAGGCAACCATATTTAGTTTATATTATGTGTGTATATACAAGGTTCTTATAACTGTATCCATAAATGCAAATTTACATTCAACTATATATTTTCACAGTAACCCCAGGGAACAAATCTAAGTGCATATAAACCCAGACAGATTGAGATGTTGCTGACTGAGTCCAGCAATTTATTCCAGCCATCTGCAGCCATGTAAACACAAGGTTTCTTACCAAATGTTTTATAGATTTTTGGGTGCAACAAAGTAATACTGTACGAGTTAATAAAGGACATTAATCTCTTTCTCAGTGAGCAATCAAAGGAAGCTCATCTTTGTATAATGACCAAGGATTAAGATAGTTTGTACTCCTGAATTCTAATTACTAATAGGCAAATCCATTTGAAAATTCTGTTTCTATTTTCAGTTCTGATTAGCATATTGAGAAGTAATCCTAAATATCAATATTTTATAGAGGTGTTATTAAAATCAAAAACTCAAAGGGTAAGATTTTCTAAAACTGGTGCACATAAAATGTGGTGCAGCTGTGCATAGTAACCAATCAGCTTCCAGCTTAAGCTTGTTGAATTAAGCTTTGATAATAAAACCTAAATGCTAATTGGTTACTATGCACAGTTATACCAGACTCTGTGTGCTATGTGCACCAGTTTTAGTAAATTCCCACCCTTTAAAGGGTCCAATATATAATTTTTTCCTGAATTACATTACTATAACTGTTTTTTTTTTTTTTGTTGCTAAAAGGAAAGAAAAGTCCAAATTGACCGGCACTGGAAGATGATATTTAAGTTGAATGTTATAGACTGCTATTAAGCAAAAAAAAACATTTATTACCTCAGTCAAATCATTCCCAATATTGCAAGACTGTACATTCATTTCAACACACATAAATACATGATATAGAGGACATGTTTCAAACACAAGGTTAGTCGACTGAACCCGGCTTGCTGGGCCATTTTATGTGTTCATGTGGCCCTCACACCCACAGCTTTTTCATCCGAAATGTGGTAGAATTTAGTTCTTCCACCTCCAGCTCTCTCCTTCCACTCCCTGCTCACCACTGTCACTTGTAAACACAGAAGCCTTTTGTGTTTACAAGGACAGATTTCCCCTTGGTGGCTCTCCCAGATCCCTGTCTGCTCTGCACTCATGGCAGGTACAAGCGAGATGCAGATGCAGTGTGGGATGGGGCATCATTTGGTAAGCTGCACTGTGGTCCCCATCTATGCTTCCGTGCACAGATGCCAACCGCTGATCTGCCTGCAAGTGAGAGAGAGGAAAAAGCTACTTATACTATTGGGATGTACTAGAGTAGGGCCACGTAGGTGAGGTGCAAGAATCTTTTGGGGGTGGGAGAAAAATGAGGTATGTGGAGGGAGATGTGTGCAGAGGTGGGGGATGGGGTAGAGTGGGGCAGAGGCCAGACCTAAGGAGAGGTTAAATGTGAACAGCCTATGAGAGAGAGCTGAACCCTACAGTGCCCCACCGCCTAGCACCCCCCCCCCCCCCGAAACCCTGCATTTTGTATGTAGTGCATATGACATAGGGCACCCCCTTAAAACTGCACTCTGTATATAGTGCACCCCTAAACTCTGCACATAACACATATTTATTGTCCCTTTAAGATCCTCCCACTGCAATTTGGCCACATGTACTGTCCTATGTGGGTTGGAAGGGGGAGGGGGGAGTTTCTGCACCTATTCTCTGATAAATAAAAAGTCCTAGATATATTTTTATAGTCTTACATTCAGGTTGGTGTATCCTCAACAACAACGTTTGAGGCCATACCTAGAACCTGCGTGAAAAAAGATTGCCTGGCAAGTGAACTTTGGGCTCTAGGTTTTTGGCACTTTCTAGATCTTAATGCACTTTGTTAGTTGGCAGCAGGATATTTCCCAGGTCCAAGTCCAGAACATTTGCACAGTCTCTAATGTAAAGACTCATTATATAAGTAGGCCCACAAATGGAGTGAAAATAGCCTGCCATGTGACCTTGGTGCACTGGACTCTACTGGACTATATTGTGGTGCTATCCATGTCTGTGTGTACTATACATGTAAAATAAAGTTTTCTCAGTCTCTGATGAAATAAGCTCATGCACGTGGCAAAGGTTGAATTGGTATGCTGTCAAAAAAACAGACAGTGTAACACAGTGTTTATAAACACTGTTCAGACGTGAGACATAAAGATACAATGTAACATTGCTACTTTTATATCTACTCTGTTTCATTAATTTGCAGATCAAATGGATGATCTTTCCTCTGCACATAATGTCAGATAAAGGGACATTAAACTATACCATCATTCTCCAAAATAAATGACTACACTTTCACTACTTAATGACCCTGTGTCATGATCGACATGGCAGAGCCTAATGCGTAGAGGAAAGTCTCACCTGATAGAGAGCCCCGCATGCTACGTAGGGTCCAGGGGTGGAAAATGCCGACAGGACACCTTGGTGGAAGACACAGGTTCACCTGAGGTGCGGGGTTTAAGCGCTAGCCAGTGTTCACCAGAGCTCCTGATGGTGAAGATGGATTTTACTGTGTGCTAGCACCAGGTTGCAGTCCTCAGGGTCACCCAGTCAGGCAAAGAGCAAGTCCAAGTCTAGTAGCAGAAAAAAAATCGGGGGTAAGGCAGAAGCGTAGTCAAGACGAGCCGAGATCAGGGCGGGTAGCAGGCAAGCAAGGTCCAAGGTAAGCTGGAAGGTGTGTTTTTCAGTGGCAAGAAATGGGACATTTTTGACAAACGGTCTACCACTACAAAGATAGCAGAGCATCCTTCTGACGGGGAAAGCTCTACTATAAAGTCCATAGCAATCATTTTCCATGGCCTGTCAGGGACCGGTAGTGGTCTGAGCAAGCCCCAGGCCTTGCTTCTGGCAGTCTTGCTCTGAGTACAGATGGCGCATGAGGTTACATATTGTTTAAAATGTTTAAAATGTTTCTCCAAATCCAGCCACCAAAACATGTGCTGTGCTAGATCAAAGGTTTTATGGACTCTGAAATAACCCGCCAGAGGATGGTCATGACAAAGCCCTGGAACCGTCATACGGGCACTTTCTGGAACGAAAAATTTGTCTCCCAGCCATAACAACCCATTCCTGGGTATCAACGTAATTCCAGGGGGCAGGGAACGTTCACCGAAGCCTGTTTCATAAGTGACAAAAGGTCAGCCTGTAATATTAAAAAATTACCTTCAGACAAGATAGTATCCGGTATTGAAATTTCCTTTGGATCGTCAAGCATACGGGAGAGTGCATCTGGTTTTACATTCTTTGAACCTGGCCAGTACGTGATATCGAATGCAAACCGTGAAAAGAATAAATGCCCATCGTGCTTGGAGCAGTTTCAGAAGCTTGTCCTCAAATATTCAAGGTTCTTGTGATCCGTATAGATGAGAATAGGGTGCACTGCCCCTTCGAACAGGTAACTCCATTCTTCTAGAGCAGTTTTAATAGCTCTCAATCTCCCACATCATAATTCTTCTCCACTGGAGAGAGTTTACAGGAGAAAAGGGCTACTGGATGAACCAGGTCCTTGATACTCTGATGTTGGGAAATAACTGCCCCTACAGCTGTTTCCGAAGCATCCGAGCAAATAAGGCAGAGTGGGACCTGGATGACTCAAGATAGGAGCGGTAGTAAATAGTCCCTTTAGGGTTGTGAAGGTGGCCTGTGCCTCAGGAGTCCAACTGAACCGAGTACTCTGTCTTGTCAATTGAGTAATAGGGGAGATGATGGAGGAAAATCCCCTGATAAACCTCCTGTAGAAATTTGCAAAGCCCACAAAATGTTGCACCCCTTTCTTCTCTGAGAGCGCTGGCCAGTCCAGAATGGCAGAAACATTCTGCGGGTCCATCTTGATTCCTTCATAGGAGATTACCAGACCAAGGAGCTGGATACTCTGCCATTCTAATTCACATTTTTCTGGCTTGGCATAAAGTCCATGTTGCCGGAGGCGGTAGAGCACTTTCTTAATGTGTTCAAAATGCTGGTCCAGAGATACAGAAAAGATTAAGATATCATCCAAGTACATGATTACGAAGATATCTAAACAATCTCTAAAAATATAATTAGCAAAATGTTGAAAAGTGGCCGGGGCATTACAAAGACCAAAGGGCATCACCAAATATTCATAGTGGCCAAACCTGGTGCGGAATGCTGTCTTCCATTCATCCCCTTCACGAATATGGACCAGGTTGTAGGCTCCTCGTAGGTCTAACTTAGTAAACTTGGAGGCAGCTCTTAGCCTCTGGAAGAGTTCAGGTATTGAAGGAAGGGAATAACGGTTTTTAACCGTAATGTTATTCAGTTCTCAAAATGTGAGTGATTTTTTTTTCTTTTTTAAGAATTTTATTAGAATTTTCTCATGTTTCCAAGTTTATAACAAAAATGTCAATGTGGCAAAAATTTCCAAGTATCCAGTCACATACACAATTAGGAGAACAGATAACTTATGGCAAATAATCAACAATATCAGGGTAGTTGAGTATTGTCATATCAACAATTGAACAAATAAAACACAGTGTTCATCAAACATATATAAACGACATGTTCTATCCATCCTGCAAAAAGATATTAAATATATACTTATGCAGCTTGGCTTGCACTTAGATGGTAAATGATCACAAGAGAGACTCGTTATTCTAGAGAGATATCGTAGGATGTCTTATTATGGGATGGGGGAGAGGAAAGAGGGGAGCTTGATTGTGATTGTGGTTACCAACAGAAAAGTAGAAAGAAAGAGCCCAGCGCTATAAGTGCAGGATAAGGTCCTGTTGTTACTGGAAGATATACTTATGATCATATATAAATGTGGGGAGTAGAAAAACACAAGGGACGACTCACTGTATCCGTCTCTGGTTAGCATGTATTAGGGCATCTGGGTCTGGCCTGGGAGTAGAGTGTGAATTATCGTCATGTAGCGACTCTTGAAAGTCGAGCCAGCATGCCCACGTACGTGTAAATTTAGAAGGATCATTACGTGCCACGCTGATCAGTTTCTCCATCTCTGCTGTCTGACGAATACGATGGTACCATTCTGCATGCACTGAGAGTTATTGGAATTCTAATGTGTGGAGATGCATCGTAAGTGATTTTTATTTTAGTTTTTAATAATAAAGACTGGTTATTTTAAAATGTTACAGCACTATGTATAGTGTTTTTTCCTATGTTGATTGGATTGAGTGGAGGAGAGATCAAGGAGGTAGCTGGTATATCCTGCATTATCCATATATCTGGAAACCAGAGGGGATCCCCTAGTGTGTGGATCAAAGGTGCAGCTAGACCACATTAGTTGTCACATAACCCAGGTGAAGGCACAGCGGGTGAAAGGCACCTCACGCTGCATGATTTGAGCTATTGCGCATGGTGGTGAAATAACAAGAGGATCATCATAAGCATCACTAATATATATTTTGGGACTGTTTAAGTGAAATTTATAGTAGATTTGAATATACATATGTTATATGCATGGTAATAAGCTGTTGGCATATATGTATTTTATTTATTCTTTTGGTTTTTGTTGATATGATATAAGCCCAATTGCACTGTGACATCTCACATGGGTCATATTTAAAGTGGTAGAACTTTTGTTGAAACACATATTGATCTGTTACAAATAATTTATAAAGTGGAGCACGGCATTATTTATTCAAATAAAAATTGCTCTGGTCCATAGGGTTGTAGAGGTGTGAAAGCTGAACTGGGTGATCAATAAAATTCACCAGTTTCACAGCTGGTGACTCAAATCTTCTCTCTTTCGCGCTCTCTCTCTCTCTCTCGCAGAGTTATACCACTTGATAAAATCTTCAGTATCTGACACCTTTGTGTGTACTGGATCTCTGCACCCCACTGCATTTTGCGGTTCCAACCACCAGCCTCTACACCACTACATACAATATGCATCCCTGCAAAGCTGTAGTGACATAGTGGCTGGTAAGTGAAACTAGGTATTTTTACTTTTCATTTACAGGCTGGCTCTTATTACATCCTTTTAAGAGACCAAAGCTGTCTGTGACCCCATTATAGCTTTCCTTTGACACATTCACTTCAATCGTGCCTTCCATTTTCCTGGACACAAGGTTTTATGGGCACTTTTGTCTCATTTTTGGGGGATATTTTTAGCATTCTTGAATCGGATCCTTTTGTGACCCTCTACATCCAATTGCCTGAAAGGCAAGACTAGAATCCTCTGAATGACTGACAGTAGCTTTTCTACCCATAGAATTCATCTTGGATTTAGGATCAATTGATATTTTCAGAGATGACATACTGCATTGTCCATATCTGAAAATCAGAGAAATCTTTAATTTCAGTGGGTACAAAGTTGAGGTTTCTATGCTCCCCCCCTCTTTTTTGTTAATATAATATATCTGACTAACAGTACTGAATTTACATCTATTTCCGTATCAGAGGCATTCATTAATAAACCATCTCTGACACTTGTCACCATTTGTATCTAAAATGTTTTCAGCATTCTCTGTGTTTCATATCATGTTTGTGCTTTCTCATCATTTAAGCACTATAAAAGAAAACAGTTGTCATAGGGAGACAGCAGCCGCATAGCCATGTTTTATCACACAAGATAGGTTGCTCTCAAATGTATCTGCCAAAACTCAGCATATGTAGTGATACATGGATGGTAATTCTCAATATGTTTGTCTCTCCACAGACAGGTAAAGGAATTAGCTTATAGATCTTTTGACTGAAAACCGCAGGTGAGACACATTTCAGGATAGAATGCATAGCTGAAGAAACAGATACTGTACACAAATATGTAGGAAAGGTGTGTTTTTGTTAATTATTCCTGACCCTTCTAGGAGCTTTCGTCCTTCCTATGTTATTAAAGTGGCTTTTTTATGAAAATAGATCTAAAACCCTCCAACCCCAAAATACAAATGGTTAAAAAACTATTGAAAAAAAAAAGTTTATGTAAAAATAAAATACCTACCTTGGCCCAGTTTACAATGCTCCTAGGAAACGCGAGTGATGTCACCATACCTCTCAGGAATGCTGAGCACTCAAAAAGCACATGAGAATGCAATCAAATCAATTTCAGGAGTGCAGTCTTGGGGTCTCTTAATGACTAACTTTCTTGGGAAGTACAATGATGTCCCCTATGCCTCCAGAAGGAATAGGAAGCTGGTCCAAGATACTTTTCTCATTTATGCAGCTGGATCACTCCCTGATTTATTTCCCTTTTATGGACATTTTATTCTGATTTGAAGCACCTAAATGGACTTTATATTGTTAGTATATTGATTTGAGTTCCTCTCTATTCTATTAATTTATGGAATCATTATCTATTTAAATTAATTGTATTTACATTTGAAATTGTCATCTTTTTTTTTACATCATTTGGTTCCTTTGCGGGACCGGGGACATGCGTGCAATACCCAGTAGGGTTATCTTGTAAATATATGACATTATTAGTTTAGAGTTATTTATTTGTTGTTTTGCAGAAACCTTGAATCCTTAATGCATTGGTGATTTGGGCTCACTATCTAATAGGAATTGCTGTTTACTAAATTGATAATGTTGATGTTTATAACATTATGGGACATGATATATTTTTGAAGAGTGAAGAAGATTGTCCTTCGTTTTGTTCTTGATGCTCCATGTGGGTTATTGTTTACCCCTGTTACTTTATTAGAGGTTAGCACCACATTTTTTTTTCATCTTTCCTACGCTTTTTACAGTTTTCCTTTATTTTCTGTTGTGAATTATGGACAGAATGTGAGGAGGAATCTCCATATCAGAACATAGGCATGGAGAAAAATGAACAAGGTTTCAACCATTCCACATTTTCCAGAATAAAAAGAAGAAAATTAATTTGGGCTTTTGATACATTTTAGTTGTGAACTCTAAAAGTACCTGCTCAAAAAAAAAAAACAGTTGCCCATTGTAGTTTCTATTTGAAACATTTAAGGGACAGTGAAAAGATTTTTTGATTTACAAGATAGGATTTGATGCAATAGCTTGTTTATATGAAACACATTCATTTATGCTTCCAATGGTTATGAAGAAGGGAGACTGACGTGTTCAAAGATTGTGGACTTGTGTTAACTGTAACCATCCAATTATGTGAAGGGGGGGGGTTGCCAATGGCAGGGTAAAACATGATTTCACCAGCTCTTCCTTTGCACTGGCTCTCAAACTTCCATACAAGGGCTCTTACATTCTTTCCACCAACAAAAATGAGGAAAAAGAAACCCACAAAACTCCCCCGGCAGATAGGAGAAGCAGAATGCCAGCAAGATCAGCTCTCTCTGGATAGAGCTGGTGCTCCATCTTCGCCAACTGGGCCAATATAGTGGCAGTCCAGTATATAAGTTCCTCACAGACCAGGCATCTCCTTGCTTCTCTACTCCACTCCAACAGCCTCCAAGCCCTCCTTGTGCCCCAGGATCAGGACCACATGCTACAAAAACAACCTGGCCCTGCTGTACCTGCCTCTGGGTTTTCCCTCTAACTGTAGAGATAACACACTGCTGCACCATGAGAATCTGGAGCCGGCCCCCCTCCTCTCTCTCCAGCCTCTTCTCCAGAAGCCTCCTAATGCTGTGCAGGCTGAGGTATGTGACTCTAATACACAGTTACAGATGCATGCTGGCTCTGACTTTCACTCTGTTTCTTCACCCTCCTCCCATGCTACCTCTATACAGTTATTGACAGCTTCTCCCTCTTCACTAAGAAGGAGCTGTACATCCAGCCCATTTGGGAATGGCAGATCCTCAGCATTGGCTTCAGAGTTGGAGAATGATTGTGACTTGGAAGCCTATATCAGGTCATTACCTGCTAGATCAGACCTTAAGAAATACGTCTTCAGCCTTAAGACTGCATTTAAAATGGGAGGTGAGCTTGATAAAAATAGATCTGAACCAAGCTGACTCTAATGTCAAATAGTTGTCTTCTACTAGTTAAGTTGCACTTTTGTAGGAAGCATTAACTTTTTTGGGCATCTCCTAAGGTTGACCTGATCCTGATATATTGCCTGTTGACTGTGCGTGTGGCCATCTCCTGCCATTGGAATTCTCTTCTCTCTATTTCTCTTCCTTTTGGAGTGGACCCAGATACTTGATGACATCATGCTAGTAGAGACTATGATAGCAGAGGATAGCGTTGACCCTGAGAAAGTGAATACTATCTAGGTATGGAGCGCATATAGGGATTCAGATAATTTCTGTGTCTTGATCACACAGTGAACTTGATACTCCTTATTGGTCTACTTCATTCTTTGAGTTTTCTTCAGAATTTAAGAGACCTCAAGTCTATTTTCCGGTTCCAAAGCTAGGGTAGAACCTTATGCCCCATACACACATGCAGATTATCTGCAGACTTTTGTCTGCAGACTTACCAAAACCATATAATATGAGGTCAAATCTAAACACTTTCAATTTGTATGCAATCTGGCAGGCCCTTGCACTACATAGAAAAGGTAAGTCTACAGACAAAAGTCTGCAGATAATCTGCACGTGTGTATGGGGCATTAGGCTCTCTTGTTCCTTCTTTCCATGTTCTCCACCTCATTCGTTCCCTTGTTTTTTCCTTTAAATCTTTTCTTCCTCCCTTCATATTATGGATACTGTATACTGTATTTCCTATGTCTTTTTTCTTAAATTACAGCTTATGTATCTTGTCTACTATCTCATTGTGCCACGTACCTTAAAAATCTTTGAATGAATACGTATTTGATCAATTATCACCTTACAGTTTATATAAAGCCAACACTTATTTTATTTCATGAAGTTTTTTTTTTGCGTTCTGCATCATATTTGGAAAGGCTTTTCTTCACTTCCTGTCCTGAGAATACAACGGGATGTGGGAGAAGATCTCTCCAAATGCACTGAGGATGCTGTATGGCATAAGGCAGTTTTTGGCAACCTTCAATAAGGGGTAACTAAACCTTCAAGGAGTTTTTACCAGAACAAATTTAAAGATCTTCACATCCCACTGCTCCACTGACAACTGAAACTTTTTGATTTCCCATCACATTTTGCTTCAGTGAAAATGCTTATCAAAACAAATAGAGTTGGTAAAAATGGAAACAAAAATAGTAATAACAAAATGGCTTCTGGCGCAGATGTTTTTCTGAATTACTGCCACTGTAGTCTTGCATTAAGGTTCATCATACACTTATCTATCTAGTATATGTTTTTCTCTTATACAAGCCTTGATACAGGAGGACTATTTGAACCCCTTAAATGTTTTGTATTTATTAAATGTGTGTTTTAATATAACTACTTCTGAACTTTATAAAAAGCTTCTTGCACTTTTCTACACATTATGTAGGAAACAGGCACATTAGTAAAAAAAAAAAAAAAAAAAAAAACAACCTGTAAATAGTATATAAAGCTTTGTATATTTTAGGGCAACCTTTAAGCTTCTTAACCACTTGCCAACTGCCTAATGACGATTTACGTCGGCAGTCAGCCCCTCACAGGCAAAGTGACGTAGGGGTACATCACTAGCCTGTGAGGCTCTAGGGAGGCATGCTCCCGCTCCCGCTCGCTCACGGACCCCCCCATGCGTGTGAGCGACGGACCCAATGTCCGCCGGTCACTCGCGATCGTCCGTTACACCGGGAGAAAGGCAGGCGGCTAATGTAAACAAAGCCGCCTGTCTTTCTCCCCTGTGTAACAGCAGAGATCATACGGTCCTGCTATGTAGGACCGTAGATCTCTGCTGTTACATGAAAAGCCACATCCAATCACAGTTATAAGCACGCCCCTAGGGACACACTTAACCCCTCCTTCTCTAATAAAGTTAACCCCTTCCCTGCCATTCCCTGTCATTTTTACAGTAACAGTGCATATCTATAGCACTGATTACTGTAGTAATGTCACTGGTACCCCCAAAAGTGTCAAAAATGTCAGTCAAGGGTCCGATCTGTCCGCCGCAATGTCGCAGTCCCGCAAAAAAAAAACGCAGATCGCCGGCATTACTCGTTTTAAAAAAAAAAACAATAAAAAATGACAAAAATCTTTCCCTTAGTTAGTAAACGCAATAGCTTTTGTACAAACCAATCAAAATATGCTTTTTGCGATTTTTTTTGCCAAACATATGTAGCATAAAACAAATTGGCCTAAAATGTTAAAAAAAATTGATTTTTACATTTTTTTTGGGGGGGGGGGGGGATTTCATATAAGAAAATGTAAAAAATATTGTTATTTTTGCAAAATTTACGCTCTTTTTTGTTTATAGTGCATGATCAGAAAAATCGCACAGGTGATCAAATACCACCAAAGGAAAGCTCTGTTTGTGGGAAAAAAGGACATCAATTTCATTTGGGTACAGCGTCACACGCCTGCGCAATTGTCAGTTAAATTCACGCAGTGCCGAATCGCAAAATAGGCCCTGGTCAGGAAGGGGGTAAAATCTTCCTGGGGCTTAAGTGGTTAAGTGAATCCTATAGTAGGAGTCTTCATTAGCATAAGATGACAGGACAATTTATCTCTCTAAGTAAAATATTGATCAGTGTCTTTAAAAAATAATTCTGCATTATGGTTTATTTCTAGTGTGTCCTTATAATATATACGCATTTATAATTTATTTTTTAAATTACAAGATTTTCACCAAGTACTTTTTGACTATTCTTTAACAAGAGAAAAACAAAAGACAGAAGCAATCCTGCAAAAATCACTAAAATAGAGAATAAGAAGAGTATGTTAAGTCAAAGAGAGTCAGTCGCTTGTGGAGCAAAACAACGCTTTCAGCAACACAGCTTGGTTTTGACTGCTTTTGGCCAGTTATTTAATGAAGTATCTTCCTATTGAGGACATTTTGAATAGTGATGAGCGAATACACGCTACACAAGGGCTTTTTTGCTAAAGATGTTACTACCGGTAAAGGTCTACATTATTTGAGCGTTATTCTGTTATATTACATGACTGCTATAGTGTTGTGTTAAGAAAATGGCTCTTATTTATTTGTATAACCTTGAATGTAAAATGATCAGCTGAAAATTCCTTGAAGCAAATTCTGTCAACACTGTATTTCAAAAACCCTCTAAAAATTTGCAACAAAGTAATTGTTTGACCCGCAGGCAGTATGAAATTTTTCACCTAGTTCTCTCCCACTGTCTTTTTTTAATATCCAGTGGTAAAAAAAAGCACATTGCTCCCTGCAGATCTTTATACTTGTAGTTACAAACTTTACAAGGCTAAACTATTTAGCTTGTGAAAGAGATTTTTTTCTTACTTAGAAAACCCAGTGTGATTATTGTTACTGAGCGGAATTATGTTGAAAGCAGGTTAATTATTCCACAATTAACATTAATTAAATGTCAGACTATCAGGGGTGATTTTACAGGCATTTGCTGTGTACACTATGTTTTGCTCTTTTGGGGACCTTTCTGAACACTTTGGCGATGGAAATATATGCAGTAGAAAAACAATGTGAAACAAGAAGAAAAAATATTTGAAAACACAATCACAACTTAAATAAGTGTAATGTGTATCTCAAGCCAAAACATATTTTGGATGTTAAAGGTAAAGACCACAAAATCCTAATTTTCACAACTTTTCACACAGCTGGATATAGTTCAAAATCACCAAAAAGACATCAACCAACCAAGAACAAGCAGGTATGAATATCCCATGGTAATATCATCAAAGTTATAGTAATATATACGATCCAAATAGCATGAGATGCTGAACTATAACCAGCTGAGAAGTTAAATTTATGAAGAGCTTTCAAATAGCATAGTCAGTTAGAGTCACTATATTCCTTTGTTCACTGGAGAAACATTGGATTTTTTTTTATTCTTCCTGATATCAAACAGTCTCAACTTGAAATACATGTGCAGAAAGCAGGGCTCTGTACATAAATCACACTAAATACAGTCTGGAGAATTCAGTAAAACTTTAAATATTTTCTGAAAGAAGACAACCTTAAGAATAAAATGGTGGTAATTCCAATCTTTACAGTTATACGATATAAGCGCACATTTTTTAGTAAATAATACACAAAATGTAATTTTAGGGCACCTATATGCAATATAGCAGGGGTGGGGAACCTTTTTCTGCAAAGAGCCATTTGGATATTTATACCATCATTCGGGGGATACAAAATTACCAACTTAAAAATGAGCTTGTTATATTTGGTTAAACATTTAATTAACTCACCCCTAATACGATGGCTGGAACTGATTCTCTTTGGTGAGGTGCTGGTGGGTACTGCTGGCTGGTACTGTTGGTGAGTACTGCTGGCTGGTACTGCTGGTGGTTACTGCTGGTGGGTACTGCTGGCTGGTACTGCTGGTGGGTACTGCTGGCTGGTACTGCTGGTGGGTACTGCTGGCTAGTACTGTGCTGGGGGTACTGGTGGCTGGTACTGCTGGCTCAGGCTGGTACTGCTCTGGGAACTACTGGCTGGTACTGCTGTGGGTACTGCCGCTCAGGCTGGTACACTGCTGGCTGGTACTGCTGCCTCAGGCTGGTAGTACTGACTGGCACTGCTGTGGGTGCTGGCTCAGGCTGGTATTGCTGGCCGGTACTGTGCTGTGGGTAGTGCTGGCTGGTACTGCTGTGGGTACTGCTGATGCAGGCTGGTACATTGCTGGCTGGTACTGCTGTGGGTACTGCTGTGGATACTGCTGGTGGGTACTGCTGGTGGGTACTGCTGGTGGGTACTGCGGGCTGGTACTGCTGGTGGGTACAACTAGCTGGTACTGCTGGTGATTACTGCTGGCGGGTACTGCTGGCGCGTACTGATGGTGGGTACTGCTGGCTAGTACTGTGCTGTGGGTACTGGTGGCTGGTACTGCTGTTGATACTGCTGGCTGGTACTGCTGGCTCAGGCTGGTACTGCTGTGGGTACTACTGGCTGGTAACTGGACTCAAACGTGCACTTGTAGCACCCTCCTGGGTAGGTGCTAGGCAAAGCATATATGTGTCCCTGTTCTGCTTATCAGGAGGGCCTGACCTGTTAGTTAGCCTGTCACATACTTCCAGGTGTGACCTGTTGAGTCTGGGGAGTCTCCCCACTGTATCCAATGAAGGACATTGTTGGACAGTAGAGGAAACCTAGCCAATAGCACACCAGGGTTTATGACTGTCCCAGTGGGTGGGCATTGCTGCAATGCATCCTGAGATTGGGAATAAATCCAGGAGGGGGGGCATGTGACAGGGTGTCTTTTGGCGGGAGCAAATTCCCAGGAGGAGGTGGACGGCTGTCTCTCCTCCTGCTGAAGTGAGGAAGCTGGTCCAGGCAGTCGGCCTAGTGACCAGGGGTTGAGCTGAGCTGACAGGATCAAGTGTTCTGCAGTAAAGAGGGTCCCAAGTTGTTAAGCCCTGAAGATTAGGGATAAAGGGGGCGCCAGGAATGGCCCTGAAGTTGTTCAGCAGTACAGTCTACCTCAAGGAATAGCTTGCCTTAGGACAGAATTACCTCAGGAAGCTTAACCACTTTCAGACTGGAGGATTTTCCACCTTAATGACCAGGCCCTATTTTGCGAATTGCGCAGTCATGTGACGCTGTACCCAAATAAAATTGATGTCCTTTTTTCCCACAAATAGAGCTTTCTTTTGGTGGTATTTTATCACCTGTGCTATTTTTATTTTTTGCGCTATAAACAAAAAAGAGCGACAATTTAAACAAAAAAAGTATATTTTTCACATTCTGCTACATAACATTCCCAAAAAAAAATTCAAAATATAATTTTGTAACATTTTAGGCCAATTTGTTTTCTGCTACAAATCGCAATAAGCGTATTTTGATTGGTTTGCGCTAAAGTTATCGTGTTTATTAACTACGGGAAAGATTTATGTCATTTCTATTGCTTTTTTTTACTAGTAATGGCGGTGATCTGCGTTTTTTTGCGGGACTGCAACATTGCGGTGGACAGATCGGACCCCTAACAGACATTTTTGACACTTTTGGGGGGTACCAGTGACATTACTACAGTAATCAGTGCTAAAAATATGCACTGTTACTGTAATAATGACACTGGCAGGGAATGGGTTAACCATGTTGGTGATCAAGGGGTTAAATGTAAGCCTAGGGGAGTGATCCTAACTGTGGGGGGGTTGGGCTTTTGAAATGACTATAGAGACATGCGATCATATATAGCAGGATTGCATGGTCTCTATGATCATTGCAGGCAGAAGGACGGACGGCTGTGTTTACATCAGCTGTCTGTCCTTTTCTCTCATTGGGTAGAGATCGAGAGTGTCAGGCGGCAATCGGAGCCGCCTGACACACGCGCCGGCTTCCCTGCTGACGAGCGCTCCCCCCCTAGCTCCTCCCAGGCAAGTGATATACCGATACGTGACTCTGCCTGGGAGAGCCACTCTGCCAACGTATATATAAAGTATACGGTCGGCAAGTGGTTAAAGAGAACCTTGTGCAATCTCTGTGATGAAGATTCACGCTGTGTGATATATTAAATTATTTTACTTGCAATTACAATTCTGTAGTCTAGGATAACATCTGCAAAAAAATTATCCTGCGGAAGGACTTTGTTTTTGTTTTTTTTTTACTGTAGGCCTGATAAGGATTCAAGCCTGCTGGATGGATCAACATGTAAATTTCTGTTGAAATGATTAAAGATTTTTGTGTGGGTTTTAGATTTATTTAAAGATTTGTGAATATTACCCATCATAAAGGTGGGTAGGTGGGGAGAAGACTGTTCTTAAAAAGGTTTGAAGATCATTTTTATGTGTTAGTTCTACTGTATATACTGTAGATTTAAAGTTTACTGTTCATGCATTTTTAAGGTATTTGATTCTGTTGTAGTAACATAAGTGGGGTTTTGGAAAAATTTGGTTAAGAAACAGTGAGCTACCCTGGGATTTCAGACATTTTGCAGAGTTTTGTAGCCCCTTTTTTTATATAGTGTACCTTCAGTTGCCTATATTTCTGAATTTACTTTTGGACAAGCACTTTTCTCTGAAGTTAACCTTTTACATACACATTTTTTTCATTATTATTATTATTATACACGATTTATATAGCGCCAACAGTTTGCACAGCACTTAACAATATGAGGAAAGACAATACAATTACAATACAATTCAATACAGGCGTAATTTGAAGGCCCTGCTCATTAGAGCTTACAGTCTAGAAGGAGGGTCAGGTGAAAACAAAGACAATAACTGTGGGGGATGAGCTGAAGGAGAAAATTGAAGTATGGTTAGGATAGGCTTCTCTGAAGAAGAGGGTTTTCAGGGATTGTCTAAAAGCTAATAGAGTAGGAGATAATCAGACAGATAGGGGTAAGGAGTTCCATAGGATTGGAGAGGCTTGGTATTTTGAGACTAGGCTATTGATGTAGGTGGGGGCTAAACTGTGGATGGCTTTGTAAGATGTTGTTAGTATTTTGAATTTAATTTGTTGGGTGAGCGGGAGCCAGTGGAGGGACTGACAGAGAGGAGTAGCGGACACTGAGCGATTGGTAAGGTGGATGAGTCTGGCAGCAGCATTCATGATGGATTGAAGGGGGGATAGTTTATGTAGAGATAAGCAAATGAGAAGGGAATTGCGGTAGTCGAGGCGCGAGATGACCATGGAGTGAACTAGGAGCTTTGTTGTGTCATTGGTTAGAAAAGGTTGTATTTTGGAGATGTTGCAGAGGTTGAGGCGGCAAGATTTGGACAGTGATTAAATGTGGGGCCTGATGGAGAGTTCAGCGTTCAGGACAACACCTAGGACCTTGGCATGCGGGGATGGGCTAATAGTTGTACCATTGATATTGACAGAGAGATCGGGGGAAGGGGCACATGGTGGAGGAAAAATTATGAGTTCAGTTTTGGATAGATTGAGTTAGAGGAAGTGGTGTGACATCCAGACTGATATATCTGATGGTAAATTAGTGATACGTGAGGAGACTGAGGGAGTGAGCTGAGGGGTGGATAAATAGATTTGGGTGTCGTCAGAGTAGAGATGGTATTGGAAGCTGTGGGAGGCTATCAGCTGACTCAGAGAGGAGTTGTAGATTGAAAATAGGAGAGGTCAAAGAAAAGAACCTTGGGAGACCCCAACAGAGAAAGGAAGAGGAGAGGAGGAATTAGAATTGTAAGTAACGCCAAAGGCTGCGGTTGGATAAGTAGGAAGAGAACCAGGGAAGAGTACAGTCATGGAGACCAAAGGCGTGGAGTTTTTTGAGGAGGGGGTGGTCAACCATATCAAAGGCAGCAGAAAGGTCCAGGAGAAGGAGTACAGAATAGTGTCCATTGGTTTTGGCCGTTAGTAGATCGTTTGTTAGTTTTAGGAGAGCAGTTTCTGTGGAGTGCTGAGGCCGAAATCCAGACTAAAAGGGATCAAGAAGACTATTCTCTGCAAGGTGGTCGCTCAATCGGTTGAAGACTAGACGTTCAATGAGTTTGGATTGAAAGGCGGGCAGGGAAATAGGGCATAGGTTGTTAAAATTTGTTGGATCCAGCGAGGGATTTTTAAGTATGGGGCTGACTAGTGCATGTTTTAGAGAGTTGGGGAAGATGCCAGAAGAGAGGGAGAGATTGAAGATGTGGGTTCGAGAGCATAGAATAGAGACAGAGGTTGAATGTAGCATTTGTGAGGGAACAGGATCCAGAGGGCAGGTGGTTAAGTGGACGTTAGCAAGTAGTATAGCAACCTTGTCTATAGTGGTGGGGTTCTATGAGGGAAGTAGTGATTGCACCTGTGGGCATGAAGTGTAAAACATGGAAGGTATCTGAACAGCATAGTTCTCCTCACAAATTGTATCAATCTTCTGTTAGAAGTGGTTGGTGATCTCCTGGGCAGTGAATGAGTTAGTGGGTAGAGGCAGTGGAGGATGAAGTAGAGAATTAAAGGTAGCGAAAAGTTTTTCCGGGGGTGGGATGATAAGTTGTTAATGAGAGTGATAAAATAGGTCTGCTTGGCAGTGTGGAGACCAGAATTGTATTTTTGGAGGGCAGATTTATATTGGTTGAAATCTTTCTGAGACCTAGTCTTAAGCCATTGGCACTCAAGAGCATGACTATACTTTTTCAGACTTCTAGTGTTATCTGTTTGCCAAGGTTGAAGGGGTCACGGCCTAATTCGATGTGTAGTGAGGGGGGCCAGTGTGTCCAGGGAGGCTAATAATGAAGCCTTGTAGACAAAAGTGGCTAGGTTGGTGCAGGATAGGGGTGCGATTTTGTCAAAGAGGTGGTCAGTAGCAGAGTAGAGAAGAAAACTCATATGGAAGAAAAATATATTTCCAATATATTTAGGGGGGGAAAAATTGAAATATATTGAATATGGCCAAAATTGTAGCATTTCAAATATATTTCCAATATATTTGGGAAAAATAAAAAATGTTTTTTTTAAATATATTTTAAATATATTTTTCTTCCATGTGGGAAGGGTTGAGATGGCGTAGGTTTCTACGGGTAACTGTAAGGCAGTTGGAGGGAGAGGAGGTGGAGGAGAGGGAGAGAGTGAAACTAATAAGGTAGTGATCAGAGAGAGGGAAAGGATAGTTTGAGAGGTTGTACGGAGTGCATAGGTAGGAGAAAACAAGGTCAACGATATTGCCTTCAAAGCGAGTAGAAGCATGTATCCATTGCTTCGGGTCAAAGGAGGAGGTTAGACTGAGAAGTTTGGAAGTGGCAGGAGTGTTAGTATTAATAGGGATATTGAAGTCGCCGAGAATGATTGTGGGGATTTCGGAAGAGAAAAATTAGGGTAGCCAGGCAGAGAAGTCGTCAAGAAATTTTGATACTGGTCCGGGGGGGGGGGGGGGGCGGTAGCTATCTTTGCAGAAACTGAAGAAAAAAGACGAATGCAGTGTGCCTCAAATGAGGAAAATGACAGAGAGGGAGGTGGGTGAAGTACCTGAAAGGTGCTATGTGGGGCTTCCTTGCATCCACTGGGTCTGAGGGAGTGAGTCCAGATAAGACCATCATGGGATAGGGCAGCAGAAGACGCAGTGTTGGAATCATGAAGCCAGGTTTCAGTAATGGCGAGTAGATTAAATGAGTTAGCGATAAAAAGGTCATGGAGAGAGGTGAGTTTATTACAGACAGAGCGGGCATTCAAAAGGGCGCAAGAGAGATTAAACTTAGAATAAATTTATCAGGTTTGTGGCAGGTTTATTTTAAATCAATGTAGGGTAACTTCTTATTGGTAGTTTTATACATCAAAACAGATATTTCAAAGTGGAATTGTCATTATTTGGTGCTTCCAGAGCTCTTGCTATAATGTACGTGTACTTAAAGCATTATGGCAGACTTACCTAGTAGTGAGCTTTTCTTCACTGATGCACTATCCATACTCCCTTTTGTTACTTTATTACTCTATAGGCCATTACTTAACTGCATGCCGACCAGACACTGTAAATACATGGCAACAAAACGGCTCCTCTCACTCATCCATGTCTTTATGGACCTTGCTTTGTGCATTAATGCACAATCAAGTTGGAACAGGAAGGGGCCATCACCAAACTGTTCCCACAAAGTTGGTAGCATGAAATTGTCCAAAATCTCTTGGTATGCTGATGCCTTAAGAGCACACTTCATTGGAACAAAGGGCCCAAGCCCAACCCCAGAAAACCAACTCCACACCATAATCCCCCCTCCACCAAATGATTTTGACCAGTGCACAAAGCAAGGTCCATACAGACATGAATAAGTGAGTTTGGAGTGGACAAACCTGACTTGTCTTGACCTCAACCCAAAAGAACACCTTTGGGATGAATTAAAACAGAGACTACGAGCAAGGCCTTCTTATCCACATCAGTGCCTGACCTCACAAATGTGCTTCTGTAAGAATGGTCAAACATTCCCATAGACACACTCCTGAACCTTGTGCACAGCTTTCCCATAAGAGTTGAAACTGTTATAGCTGCAAAGCTTAGGCCAACTCAATATTGAACCCTACGGACCAAGACTGGGATGCCATTAAAATTAATGTGTGTGTAAAGGCAGGTGTCTCAATACTTTTGGTAATATAGTGTGCGCTTGGCTCATCACTACAGATAAACATATGGCTCCTTGTGCTGCATTCCTCTCTCCCAGTTTGAGCTTTACTGCACTGAACAATGTAGGAATCTAACACCAAGCCAGATTTAGGTACTTAAAAAAAAAAATCATGATATTTTAAATTTTGAATACATGGCTTCATTCATTTGGGTCCTTAATAATTCCATGCAATTTCTCTTAAAATTGTAATATATAACAAAAGTTTTAACTGTAATTGTATTTATAAAAACAAAAACTGAATACCTTTTTTTAATGCTGTATATGGTGTTATGTGACAGCATAGCCGCCCTTAATTTCTGTTCCCCATAGCAGGGGGATATGTATGTCTAGTGGGTTGGAGGCCAGATATCACAGACATTGGCTCCTTCTTCCTGCTTCGATTTACAGGATGCTGTGCTGATTTACAGGGTGTCTGTATCTCCTGTAGTCAGTTTTGTCACTGTTAATCAACACAGCAGAGCTGGGTGGGGGCGTAGAGGCCAAATTGACTAGAGGAGATACAGACGTCTTTTTTTTTTTTCCAAACAAGTTTATTTCGATTAGCAAATTAGAGAATACAAGGTTTGGCAACATTTCTGAAATAACAATATAAATGTAAGACATTTACATATTGACATATTGAACAGTTCAAAATACTTGCAAAGGAATAAAGGAAAAGAACATATGGAAGCGAATTGTCAGTTGGAACATAGTAAATAAGTAAACAATGGGCTTTTCAACAAATCCAAAAGAGGTTAACATATGAAGAGTATATAGCCTATAACTGCAACCTAATTGGAGCAGTTAGTATATTATATTAAGGAGGAATTAATTTAAAGATGAGTATCAATTAAGTACCATATTGTTAGAAAGTGTGAGTGAAAGGGTGTTAGTGACCAGCACCAACACCTGGGTTATTCCAGCCTTGTATCAGATTGGACCTCAAAACATAGGAGGTAGGAATATGTAAGGGAGGGGACAGGAAAACAAAGGGAGGGTTTGGGGGGAGGAGTCAGTGCAAGGATGATAACGTTGACACAATCAGAGTTGGTAGAAATAAATGCACATAGTGATGGTATGAGACACATCTGGTGATGTATCTTTAAGTTGATGAAGTTAATTGTCTAGGAAGCGAGCAATAGTAGTAAAAGTGCTTTTGTTATCAGGATTGGTAGGTCTGTAGGTATTCAGGGGAAGATTTGAAGTGTATCCAACAGGACCAAATGGTAGTAAATCTATTTGGGTTGTCTGATGAAATGGATATGAGTTCTTTCATTTCAGCGATTTTGTTGACACGGGTATACCATTCTCGTGTAGAAGGGGGTCGTGTTGTTCCCCAGAGTTTAGGTATGCACATCTTGGCTGCGTTAATTAACATCATAGAAGTTAGTGATTTAAAATAAAGTGGGCTATAGGAGGGGCAATGATGGAGGAGAAATTGTTCAGGAGTAAAAGGTAAAATACTTGAGGTTATTTTCTGGATTAGGTCATGGACTTTATTCCAGAAGGTTTGTATGATAGGACATGTCCACCAAATATGCAAAAGATCGGCTTTAGGTTGATGGCATCTCCAACAATGGTCAGAAATTGTGGGATTGTATTTGTGTACAATATGAGGAGTGCGGTACCACCGAGATAGAACTTTATAATTGTTTTCCTGTATGGAAACATTGATCAATCCTTTTGTATGTGAGTATGTGTTTATAAATCCTTTCCCATTGTTCGTCAGTTAAGTGGATTTGGAGATCACGGGACTAACCTGAGCAAGCTTTCCCTTCAGCCGATTTGGTGTTATGCCACAACATATTATGAATTAGAGATATGAGATGCCTTTGGGGTGTTTTTGAAAGACATAGTTTTTCAAATGGGGTCGAAGAAGAGGACAAATTGGGTGAATCTACGGTATGAAGTATGCTGGTAATATAATGTTTAATTTGTTAAAATTGTAGGAAGTTTAGATGTGGTTCCGCCCATTGTTCGTTTATTTCCAATTGTGATTTCAATTTACCGCGCCTAAGTAGATGATGTAAACGGAGACCCGTCGAGGGCTGCTTGGATGAAAGGGGATGGTGAGTCATGCCAGGCAGAAAGTCTGGGTTAGACAACAGCGGAGCGAGTAAGCTTGGGGAAGATGTCAATTTAAGTTTTGGGAGAACTTTGAATGAACATTCTAAGGTAGGGCCTATGGTGGGGTGTGATAGTAGGTTAGTGGGAGTATGTGTGCGTTTTAGCCACAGGATGGTACTGATATGAGGGATTGTGAAGGAATTCTCTAATGAGATCCAGTCTTTAAGATGTGAATGTGTGTGCCATTCTACTATCCTTTGCAGGTGACATGCCCAGTAGTAGTGCATGGGATTGGGGAGGCCAATTCCTCCCTTACTTTTAGGTTTGGTAAGTTGCTCGAATTGTATTCTAGGACGTTTGTGATTCCAAATGAAAGATCTGAACAATTTAGTAAGTGAGAGAAAGAATGAGTTTGGTAATTTAATAGGGATGGTTTGGAGAACATACAGGATGCGAGGTAGGACGTTCATTTTGAGAATTGCTATCCTACTAAACCAGGAAAAATGTGATTTGTTCCAATTACCAAGATCGGTGGTTATATTGGTAATAAGTGGTTTGAAATTTGTGTTATAAAGATTCTCAAGTTTTGAGGGTATGCAGATCCCTAGGTATGTTAGCGATTGGGTTTGCCAGGAGAAAGGAAAGTTTTGTGCGCAGGAGTTGACTTGATCAGGGGAAAGTGATATGTTGAGGGCATGCGATTTTTCAAAGTTAATCTTAAAATTGGAAATATATTGAAAAAGTCTAAAATCATGTAGGAGGTTGGGGATGGTAGTGTGCGGATCGGTCAGGAATAGAAGAATGTCATCTGCAAATGCAGCAAGTTTATAGTGTTTGTTGGCTATAGGGATTCCTTTAATATTGGTATTGTCACGTAGGCGGTTAAGTAGTGGTTCCAGGGTAAGGACAAAAAGGATTGGGGATAGAGGACACCCTTGTCTGGTTCCATTTTTTATGGAAAAGGCGTTTGATAGGAGGCAGTTTACTCGTATTCGAGCAGTGGGATGTCCATATAAGGACATAATGAATTGTAGAAGACGCTCACCTAGTCCTAGAGCGCGCAGGACGGACAATAAATAGCCCCAGGCCAACCTATCAAATGCCTTTTCAGCATCTAATGATAAGAAAAATCCAGGAACTTTATTATTAGTAAGCCAGTGGTGGATGTTCAGGGCTTTTATCGTATTATCCCTGGATTCCCTGCCAGGGACGAATCCGACTTGGTCTGTTGTTATCAAATTGTTGAGGAAGGGCAATATTCTGTTTGCGAGTATTTTTGCGAAAATTTTTATATTGTTGTTGAGAAGTGAGATGGGTCTGTAATTGGAGGCTATTTCCTGATCCTTTCCAGGTTTCGGTATAACCGATATATAAGCTTCTAAGAGATTGTTTGGTGGGGTATTCGAGTTTGCTAGTTGGTTAAAGGCTTTTAAAAATGGTTTTACTAGGGGATCAGTGAAGGTTTTGTAGTAGGCCATTGAAAATCCATCGGGGCCAGGACATTTACCTGATTTCATCTGAGAAATGGAAGTTTTAAATTCCTCCTCGCTGAGTGGGCCATCAATTGATTTGGTTTGTGACAAGGTTAGGGGCTTGGGACAGTATGATTTTAGGAAATCGTCTATGATAGTTTGACGTGGGTTGTTATTACCTGAAGGTTTTTGTTCCTGGGGCAGGTTGTATAGATTGGTGTAGAATTGGGCAAAGTGTTCAGCAATGTCTTCAGATTTGGACCATTGCTGACCTGATGGTGAGCGTATGGTGCGTATAGTGTTATTTGCTTTTTTTCGCTTGCAAGGCTCTAGCCAATAGTCTTCCGCTCTTGTTGCTATGTTGATAAAAGAGTTTTTGAGAGAGGGTGTAATTTCTTCTGGACTTTTTCCCCAGTTCTTCTTTTAATAAGTCTTGTGTATGTTCTAATTCCAATTGGTGGGTTTGCGCCATTGTCATTTTATGTAGTCTTTCTAGTGTTTTTATTTTATTGAGAAGGGAGTTAATGTGTAGTTGTTTAGCTCTTTTACGTTGAGCAGAACATTTTAACAGAATACCTCTAATCACACATTTGTGTGCTTCCCATTGTGTAATTGAATCTGTATCTGGCGTGTCATTGTATGTGAAGTAATCAGATATGCTTTGTGTGAGAGCAGCTAAGTGAGATGGGTCAGTAAGTAAAGATGCGTCCAAACGCCAAGTTTTGGAAAAATTGGTTAGTTCAGGGGAAAGTAATGGTAGCAGAAATTGGGTGGTGGTCGGATAAAACCATAGGTTCAATGGTTGCTTGATCAAGGTAGGATAGATCCTTTTGGGAAAGAAATATGTAGTCGATCCTGGAGTAGCGACGATGTGGTGGAGAAAAGAAGGTGTAGTCCTTTGTATTGGGGTGTAAAGTTCTCCAAGTATCATGAAGAAGTAAGTCATGTAATTGGGTTTTAATTTGGTGGAGGGATTTGTATGGAAGGGAGGATGTGCCTGTGGAGGTGTCTAGGAGTGGGTTGAGAGGGACATTAAAATCACCTCCCAAGAGTAGTATTCCTGTTTGAAAGGCTGATAAAGATGTAGAGATTTCACGGAAAAAGCTCACTTGTGCGGAATTAGGTGCGTAAATGTTAGCTATAGTTATTGGTTTGTTCCAAACTGTGCCTTTGATAAATAAATATCTACCGTCTTTGTCTATAAGGGTACCAGAAATAGATATGGGTAGGCGTTTAGAGATTAGGATGGTAACACCTTTCGTTTTTGCCTGTGGGTTTGTTGCATGATAAACTGTTAGGTATTGGTTGTTTGTTAGTTTAGGGATATTGTCTGTTTTGAAATGTGTCTCATGTAATAGAACGACATCAGCTTGAATTTTTCGAAGATAAAGAAGGAGTTGAGATCTCTTTTCCGGAATGTTTAAACCTTTAGAATTCAAGGAGATGCATTTAAGAGAATTCAGTTCGGATGCGTGTCGTGATTGTGTCATTGTGTCTGAGGTTGTTATTTGCACTACTTTTGTCCGAAAAGGATGTGTTTGTTAAAGGGGTGCTTGGGTAGAAAGGAGGTGGAGGAGTGGGTAAAAGGGTAGTTCGGGGATGCGGGTAAGGATATAATCCAACTGCCAAGGTAGACCAGCTATTTGGCAGAGATAGGTGGTGGATGAGTTCAGCACGGGAATATAGGCCGTGCTGTGTTAGAGCCTGATAGGACTGCTGTATACAGTAAAGAGTGGAGGAGTCAATGTAACCAATCCTCCAACGCTCCAACGGTCCTCCATTAGGGAGCAATGCTGTAAGGGCGGCTTAAAGGGTGAGTGAATATAGTGTTTAAGACAGTACGGGGAAGTACAGTAGGCAGAGTATTTCAGAGCCATATTGTGAAGCAATGGTGTGGGTAAGGGTATAAGGTCAATATAGATGCAAAAAGCAAGATAGGATAATAAATGAAGGTAACATGAATTTTGCCTTGAATCTATGTGTCTGGGAAAGTGTTCACTGGCATAGAAAATGCATAACACACAATAACAAAAAACATTAAACATCAGCATAAAATATAAGGTCTAAGATTGAGAGAAAAAAAAAAAAATAAGGGAGTTATTGCGTTGAACCAGGCATAACTTTTGATGTAAAGGGACCCCACCATCGCACAGCGGCCCCCCTCTCCCACATGCTTTAACAAAGAGGCATAGGTTTTTGGGTATAGAAGTGTAGGTGAAATGATCACAGAAACTCGTTAATTAACAATTTAACTAGCAAACTTTGCTAAACCAGTCTTCTATGAGTTCAATCCAGAGAGAGTGAAGGGGTCGCTGCACCAATGACAGAGGGGTAACCATGGCATAAAATGACTAACGTTGTACAACAGTGTTATAGGTAGTGGTATAAGGGCTATGTTATATCCTAACTACCAAGAACACGAGCTTACCTAATGAGGCATCACAAAGGTCAGGAATGTCTACTATTATCTTGCTAAGTCCAGTCTAAGTATGAATACCTGACAAATGTGTAGCTTAAAGAGGTCAGTTCCAGAAAGCAAGTGTCATTGATTATTGGGTCTATTCTCTTCTTGCCCTCCTATGCGCGGGTGAAGCAGGAACGCTGTCTCCTCCTGAGGGGCATCTGTTAGCTGGCGGAGTAGAGGAGCGGTAGCGTGATCTTCGGTATCGTCGTGATGCATCTCCTGAGGATTGAGCATCCATATGTTCATATAAGCGATGGGATGAAAAGTTATTATGTGTGCCAATCAGGGATTTCCACAAAATGAATATTTAAAGTAACACAAAAGGAGGAGGAATACTCAGGGTTGCAGTATGGCCTGCAGTGCCAGCAGATAGGCAAAATGGAAATTTCCATCTGTAAGGTATTTCACGTTCTTTCAATATATCGAGAAGGGGTTTCAGGATTTTCCGTTTTTGTAGGGTCGTTTGAGAGAGGTCCTGAAATAATTTGATTTCTGTGCCTTGGTATAGAATGCACCTCCTTAGCCTGGCTTGTCTCAAAATTTCTTCTTTCAGTCTGAAATTTACCAGGAAACCAATGACGTCTCGTGGGGGGTCATTCTCTCTGCCCCTAGGGCGGAGAGCGAGATGCAGGTGCTCTATGTCGATCGGAGTGTCTAAAGGCCTCCCCAAGAGGTCATTAAATATAGAAAGGGTCGCTTGAGTAAGGTTAGAGTTGTCGATCGATTCAGAGACACCCCTGATTCGAATATTATGGCGGCGTCCCCGATTGTCAAGGTCTTCAAGGGCTCTGTGCATCTCTCTCAGTTGTATGGCATGTGAGTCTATGGCTTGAGAGTTATCTTGTATGGCTATCTCATGTTGCTCTGAAACTTCTTCTATCTTATCAATTCTTGTAGTGAGCGATTGCATTTCTTATTTAAGGTCTGATATTGCTGCCGACAATGTGTCTTTAATGTCAGCTGCGAATAATTTAAGATCGTCCATGCATAGAGGTCTGGGGTTCTGGGATTGATGAGGTTGGTGCAAGTATTCATCAGGAGGTCGGTTAGGGCTGCTACTCACCGCCCCGATGCTGCTTGTGGCCTGTGGAGGAGAGGCTCTCTCATGAGATCTGGACCGGAACATGTCAGGTATGGTGCCAGAGTTTGGTAATGAGGGGTCTCTTGGAGATCTGGAACGGGGTGGGGAAGAGGTGTGGTCAGATTTCCCCATTACTAGTGTATTGTCACCCTTAATAAGAGCTGGGAGGACATTGGTGGATCAGAGTGGGTTAACTAGGCCGCCATTGGTACCAGTGTCCAGGTCAGGCTCCAAAAAAAAAGGAAGAAGGTTAATATTGTGTTCCCACAAGGAGTGGGAGGTAGGTGGCTATGTGAGGGGGTATCAGGGATACAGTAGTGTTGCTAGTGGTGCTGAATGTCTTACCGGGCTTCCGTAGGCACGATCGGCAGGAAAAACTGCGGCTCCTCCCGGTTACAAGGTCTCAGATACTGCGCTCCACCAAACGGGCTTCAATCTTAAAAATAAAGGATTGCATTGATCCCTGGTGGTTAGAGGAGATCCCCAATGGTGTGATGGTGTCCTCAAATGCAAGATAGTCGGAGGATGGCAGCCGATTATAGAAGGTGGAGGCGCGATCGCGCTCCAAGGCAGGAAAGACCGCGGCTTCTCCTGGTTACTAGGCCTTAAAATACGGCACTCCAATCTTAATAATATGGGGTTATATTGGTCCCTGGTGGTTAGAGGAGACCCCCAACGTTGAGATGATGCCCTCAGACAATAAAAAAACGGAGGATGGAAGCCGATTAGAAAAGGTACCGGGGGAGCTCTCTTCTCTCACGTCCAACTCTGCTGGCTGCCGGACATGCCCCCCTCACAGACATCTTATGATTCAGCTCAACAATCTGTAACCCCCAACAAGGTCATACAGCAAGGGAAACTGAAATCTCCAGAATGGATCTGCTTCCATACTTGGTGTGATCAGACTGAATTGGGAAAGAATGGGGACTGGCAGGATTACTGGGTATATCCCCACTCAATTTAAAAATAGAAGCAGCAAAGGCTTGATTTACAAACACATTCATATTACCAAGACACAGATAATAAATATTCGGTTTTGGGGTAACACTTTAAGCAGAATAATAAAGAAGGAAGGGGAAGAGTTAAAAATTAGATAGAAATAGTATTTTCTGTTCTTCTTACATTCTAACTACGCTATAGGAAGAACCATTAACGTCAGACAGCTAATGAAAAAAAGCACAGCAGCTTCTAAGCACACCAAAGAATCAAATTAGCGGTAACATTTAATGTTTCACTTTAATTTATTACTAAACAGAAATGTATATTGAACTGTGCTGCAAATATTGATTAGTCGTGGGAGCTATTTGGGAAAGAATGCATGGGTACTCACTCATGCTACATAGAAATGAATCTAAAACAGCAGATGACCTAAGGTGTTTCATTTCGCTGGAAGGAAAATTGGTACAAGTTTCTTGTTTGTACAAGTGCATCCATGAATCTTGTGTGTGTGTCCTTTAAACTCCTTCTGTGCTGAACTCTCTCAAATAAAACCCATTGTGTCATTTGCAACAATGTTTTCTCTCATCTGTTTGAAGTTAGCAGGTGCAACAAACAGAAAAATTATTTGCACAAAGGCTTATGTGACTAAAACAAGTGCTTTGCTTCTTGAATGAAATTACTTGACTGTGCATTATTTGCTTTTTATTTCCCACTTCAATTGCAATTTGAGTGTCAGGGATAAATAAGAGACAAAGGTCGTACTGAAATGCTATACGTGGAACAACACCTGTGGCCCCACTTGCACATTGCTACAAATTAGATGTGGTGTATCTGAGCACAATGTAGCTTTACAAAAGGTATTTCATTGAAGCTGAAGTTATTATCTTTTTTTTTTGGGGGGGGGGGGAATAGAGCAGCGAATACATCAGTCATGTGTAATTGTGTGTATCCCATTACCCGTGGGTGCCTTCTTCTGGTAAAGATCTTCCATTCAGTGCCTCCTTAAGAACAGCCTGATATTCCCTAGTTTGGGGGGGGGGGGGGGCGTGGAACCCAGCTTACCTAAAGAGGTTGAGAAAATCCCTCTCTCAGCTTCCTAGGCCCCTCTTATGTGTAAGTCCCCCTGTGTCTGTTAGGGGCACAGGATGACTGAGAAAATTATGGATAACTACTTAATGGACAATGAGAATATGGTTTGGATTACTTCAAATGGAACAGTAATATTTATCCACACTATCCCTCAAGAAATCTATGATACATTAATTCCACTGTATCAGAATGAAAGAACATTGTATGAGCTTTGCCTCATAGACTTTTGTAGACCGTTGCCATGAAGTCTGTGACTTCTGAATAATCAAAGCATTGCTTAGATGGGGATTTTAAGTACTTCAATGTAGGAGACGGACAGTCTGCTACTGGGGTCTTCTGCTATTGTCTGTTTAACCACTTGCCAACTGCCCCACGCAGATTTACTGTGGCAGGGCGGGTTGGCCGCGCATAATCACGTAGATCTATGTGATTATGTGCACGCATGTCTGTTTAGACACAGCGGGAGTCAGACAACGGGAGGAGAGGGCTCGATGTAAACAAAGCAGACGGCTCTCCTGTCAGACAGGCACTGTGAGTTTGTGTGTCTCAGCTAAGCTGTAACACCGATCTCTGTGTGCCTTTCACAAAGCCTTTCCCCCCACAGTTAGTAACCATAATTGGGCTCACACGTAACCCCTTGATCACCCCCAGTACTAACCCCTTCCCTGGCAGTGTCATTTATACAGTAACAGTGCATATTATTTAGCACTGATTACTGTATTAATGTCACTGGTCCCCAAAAAGTGTCACGGGTAGTATCAGATTTGTCCGCTGCAATGTCGCAGTCCCGCTAAAAATCTCTGATCGCCCCCATTACTAATAAAAACAAAATTTAAAAAGTTCAAAAATCTATCCCATAGTTTGTAAACGCTATAACTTTTGCACAAACCAATTAATATACGCTTTTTGGATTTTTTTTACCAAAAATATGTAGCAGAATACAAATTGGCCTAAACTGTTAAAAAAAATTTGATTTTTTAAACATTTTTTATTGGAAATGTTTTATAGCAGAAAGTAAAAAATATTGTGTTTTTTTCAAAATTTTCGCTATTTTTTTGTTTATAGCGCAAAATCTAAATACCACCAAAGAAAAGCTCTATTTGTGGCAAAAAAAGGACATCAATTGTATTTGGGTACAGCGTTGCACGATTGCACAATTGTTCGTTAAAGTAACGCAGTGCCGAATCGCAAAAAATGGCCTGGTCATTAAGGGGGTAAATCCTTCAATCCTTCCGGAGCTGACGTGGTTAATAAGGTGTTATGTGTTTATACTTAGGATAATGTGTAATGTACTTTGTTTTAGTTTAGTTGCAGTGCTGAATTAATTAGCATGTTAATTATAACATTGTCTAGGTCTGGATTCCCATTCACCTATTGTTTCTGCCCAGGTGGCTAGTTAATTAGCTCAGGTTAATTATATTTATATGTTTATACAATTTCGTCTGCATACTATAATGTAATCAGGCTCACCTGACCTGGTGGGATATATATTTTGTGTGAGTTTGTTCAATAAAAGCTCCTGCTGTACCCTTCATCTAGTTTCGACTGATGTTTGGGTATGCGATTGCTGTGTTGGTTTTTTTTCTTCTTCTTTTTTTTTTTTAAATTTTATTTATTTATATCAAAGAAGCAGAAAAAAAAAGAACAAAGGGAACATTCCTTGTTTACATTTTACAAATATTTCGATACAATCCTTATACAACCTATACACTGTTATTATTCACTTCTGCCCATATCTCTCTTACTTTGGATTATATCCTTCCATATTTAAAATAAATTGCCTTGATCCCCCTTGTTTCTCTCACTTTCCCTCCTATTTTTTAAATATCCTACACCAAGATCAGGATAAAAGAAAGAAGACAAAGAAAGAAAAGAAAAGGAAAAAAAAAAAAAAAAAAAAAAAAAAAGTGGGAGGAGAAAATTTTTCTATGGGGTGGGGGAGGGGGAGGAAAAATAAAAAGGATAAGGAATTGATTATGTTAGTTGGAATACTTAGGGGTAGGTTATTTCCCCCTGACTAGTTCCTAAGCCACTTCGATTCCCTCATCTATGCAAATCTGCCAAAGCTTTTTCTGTGGAAGTCTACTTACAATATTTGTTTTTACTGCGTAAGCCCCTGTGGTGTTTCTCTGTTTAGCCACTTAATATTTTCCTTTAGAGGAAGGAGGTTCCTTCTCAGTAAGCCTGGAGAGGGAGTGTGTATATTGGGGTATGGGAGAGAGACCCCGAAGAAAAAAAAAAAAAAAAAAACCACCCCTATTTTGTGGTTTTCCCATCTGTGTTTAATTTGTGTCTTAACCCGTTATTCTTTATACCATTTTGTGCTCCAACTATGTCACACTCATCTTCCTCTCTTCCTTCATTTCATATCGTCTGTGTTCTGTTTCCCTCCACCTCATGTCCCCTTGTGAGGTTTATCCACTCGTGAAATAGAAAAAAAAAAAAAAAAAAAAAAAAAAAGCCCCTAATTTTGTGATTTTCTCATCTGTGTTTCATCATTTACGTGTCCTATTTCTCTCTTGTTTATTTCTTTTTATTTATTGTCTTTAAATTTCTTTCCCTTCTCTTTCTTTTCCCTCCCCCCCTCCCCTTCCCCTTACCCCTGTCTTCCCTCCCTTTCTTTAATTATTTTAGACTCCTTCCTCCTCATGAGGTTGGAGACAGTGACAAACAAAAAAAAAAAAAAAAAAAAAAAAAAAAAAAAATTTTAATCTATTTCTCTCCGTCTCTCCCTCCCCCCATTCCATCCCCCCCTCTCCTTAAGATATGTTTATCTTGTTCTTTACTCTGCTAAATTCAGGGCTCTCCCCTCCTCTGAGGCTATAAATTGATTCCATGTGGCCCACCTTTTAGTATACAGTTCTCTTTTACCTTGTCCAGTTAGGATCATATCCTCAAATTTATTTATTTCCTCCACTTTATGCATCCACATATTGATAGTTGGTGGGTTTGAATCCCGCCATCTTAAAGGGATACATGCTTTAGCTGAATCTAGCAGATGTCTTAAAATCGATTTTTTATATTGTCGATCTGTCCATTCTGGTGCGTGAAAAAGAAAAAATTTGGGGTCTTCCGAAATTTCAAACTCAGTAAACTTCTGAGCTATTTCCTTGATCTGAAACCAGAATCTCTTTATTTTAGGACATTGCCAGAATATATGATATAGACTTCCCCTTTCCTCCGTACATCGCCAGCATCTATCCGATGTTTGTTCTGAAAATTTGTGTAGCCTTGTTGGTGTATAGTACCACCTTGATAGTAATTTGTAATTTGTTTCCTGTATTCTTGTGCATATCGAGGATTTAAACGTATATTTTATTATGTGCTGTATTTGTTTTTGTGTGAATTCTATCCCTAGTTCTTTCTCCCATCCGCTAAAGTAGTGAGGTCTATAGTCAGCAGGCGGAGCTATTATCAGGGAATATGTCTTTGAAAGTATGTGGGCAACTGCGTCTTTTTGTGTGCACACTTTCTCAAAGGCCGTCAGTGGTCTATCAAATTCTGTAGGGGGTGGAAGTGATTGTAGATAGTGATTCAGTTGTAATGCCCTCCAATAATCAAGTCCGAAGTCCCCACTTGAGTCCTTCAGTTCATTTATAGTTACCCAAGCTCCTGCTTTTATAAAATGGGATGCCTGGAATTTCCCTCTCTCTCTTATTCTATTAAATTGGGCATCCTGATATCCTGGGTTAAATGCTGGGTTCCCTAAAACTGGGAACAATGGTGAGTACCTTGTTGTTATTGCTGTATTTCGAAAGAGTTTTCTGCATATCTTAATTGTAGTTCCTACTGTTGGGTGTTGCATCGTCTCCTTATTTAAAAGGCCTGGGCACCATGGGGCCCTCTTCAAAGGTATAACGCTTTGCGTCTGTTCTATGTTAGGCCATATTTTGGTTTTAGTATGGCAGCACCAATCTATAAGCCTGCCTAGATGTACCGCCTGGTAGTATCTTGATATGTCCGGGACTGCTAGACCCCCATTTATTTTAGGTAGATGTATTAGTGTTCTCTGGAGCCTAGGTCTTTTCTGGCTCCATATGAACTTTTGAAATTCTGACTGTATCTGTCTAAAGTAAATTGGCGGTATTGAAATTGGCATCGCCTGGAACATGTACAGGAACTTCGGTAAAATGACCATTTTCAAGATATTACACCTTCCGAACCATGAACTTAGTCCCGTTTGCCACCTTCGTAATTGTTCCTTTACTTTGTTCATAAGAGGTGGAAAGTTGAGCGTATACACCCGGGATGGCTCCGCCGGCAGGAGCGTTCCCAGGTATTTTAACGCCTCTCCTGTCCATCTCATAGCAAAATTTACACATAATTGTGACCTTAGGTCATTAGTTAGCCCTATTCCCATAGCTTCGGATTTTCCTAAATTAATTTTCAGATTAGATAAAGCTCCGTATTGTCTAAATTCCTGCAGAAGGTTGGGTAGGGACACGAGTGGGTTCATAAGCGTAAAAAGCATGTCGTCTGCATAAGCCGAGACTTTCTGTTGAGTACCTGCTATATTTATTCCCTGTATGTCTGGGTTGTTCCGTATGGTGCATAGAAAGGGCTCTAACGTTAAAGTAAATAATAAGGGGGATAAGGGACAACCCTGTCTTGTCCCATTGAAAATCTTGAAATTTTTTGATAAGACACCATTTACTTTGACTCGGGCAGTTGGATTGGTATAAAGTTGAGTTATCCACATTAACATTTTTTCCCCAATCCCCACGTATTGTAGTACTTTGAACATAAATTTCCATCTGACCCGGTCAAATGACTTTTCAGCATCTGTCCCAATAAAGATACATGCTTGCTTAGATTTTTTGGCTACATACAGGAGATTAAGGGCTTTTACTGTATTATCTCGTGCTTCTCTATTAGGCACAAAGCCCACTTGGTCCAGGTGTATCAGGGAGGGGAGGTAAGTCTGTAGTCTGCTTGCTATAATTTTGGAGAGTAATTTTGAGTCTGTGTTGAGTAATGATATGGGTCTATAACTGGGGCATGCTGTCGGATCCTTTCCTTCTTTTAATAGCACTGTTATATGTGCTCTTAACATGTCTTCGTGTATGGATGGTTGTATAGCAGATCTGTTGAATAGATCTACCATCTTTTGACCTAGTCTAGGGAAGAGTGTCTTGTAATATTGAATTGGTAGGCCATCTGGCCCTGGTGCCTTCCCTGATTTGGTGTTTTTAATTGCTTTCTGGAGTTCTTCTATTGATATGTTTGCGGACATCGACTCCCTCACCTCCTCTGGTAGGCCCGGCATGCCTGATCTAATAATGTATCTAGTCATCTCTTCTGACTCCCGTTTTTGTGTGTCTAGATTGTATAGAGATTCGTAGTACTTCTTGAATTCCTCTACAATTTCTTCTGGTTTTTCGATTTTCTGGCTTTTTGAGGAGACAAGTTTAGGGATATATGTTTTTGTTCTTGTATGCTCACTAGGATTTCAGGAACGATTGACTCAGCACTCCAGGTGAAAAGGGCTATAGTCGCAAAGTCCCTAGCAGGTTCGGGAGTGTCTGAAAAAAAACGGGTATTCAGGATATTCAGCATTATTTACGTCCCCTAAGTGGCCGTTTTCCAGCACTTTGAAGGTTAAAGCAGCCTCTGTTACTGGAAAAAGTTGGGTTGCTCACCGCCCCCTTCTGATCTCCTCCATCAAGAGAATTTTTATAACTATCCTTTCTCAGAATCTTTGGTTATGTAAATTCTGTATACTTCCTCATTTGGCAGTTGCAGCTCTCACTTATTATTGAAATTGCACAGGAATCCTAAGGGTCATTTATGATGTCTAGTGACTCCCCCTTTGGGGGGGTTCCTATGGCCTTTTTATTTCACCAGAAGGAGTGAGCATGGATCTTGAGAAGATCAAAGCACTGGTGGAGTGGCCTGCCCCTAGAAGAAAAAGGAAATACAAAGTTTTGTTGGATTTGCCAATTTTACAGAAAATTCCAAATAAACTTTTCTAAGGTGATAGCACCAATTATGCAGCTGAGGCAGAAGAACTTTTATCATGTTCCTTTTAGTGGCCTGGTTATAAGAAACATGTCAAGAAGAACTATGTGACCTTGTGTCTGACTTGTGCACATAATAAGACACCTCAATATTCTCCTTTGTGGTTGATCCAACCACTCCCTGTTCCTTCAAGGCCATGGGGGTCAATTTCTATGGACATTGTGTTCAAATTTCCTCCCTCAAAACAGATGACCACTATCTTGGTAGTCACTCACTGACCATCCTACTAGGTGGCTCCTTTTATACATGTTCAGGGGGTATCCTCTGCTAAACAAGCTGCAGAGCTGATGGTTTGATAAGTCTTTAAATGTCATGGAACTTCTGATGAGTGGTGTCTGATAGGGGAATATAGTTTACTTTGAATTTTTGGAAAAGCTTTTGCTCATTTTTAGGTATAACAATCGATCTTCTGCTTCTCATCTTCAGTCTAATGGTCAGATTGAAAGGATTTATCCAACTTTGTAGCAGTACCTTCGATGTTTTGTTAGTTTTCTACAGGATGACTGGGTGAACTATCTTCCTACAGCAGAGTTTGCCCTTTTTTTCTTAAATACTGGGAATCATTTTTATTCCTGTACCAGTACCAGTACCAGTTTGTAATTCCTGATCTCCTTATCTCAACTCCAATGCCTGATGTTACCAGATGAAAATTCTTGGGAACTTGAGGATAACTTTCATGTTCCTAGTTTACCAAGATAATTCCACCAGAGGTTTTCTCACAAACCTGGCCCTAAGAGGTCTAGGGGACATCCTGGGAGGAGGGGAGAATTGCCAGGATCTGAACCTGCAACCTCTGTTGTATCTGGCAGTATCTCACTTTTCCTGAACCACCTCAGTTGCTGGACAGCTCTCTGCCTGGTTTATTAGACAACCTTGTCTTGTGTCTTGTTTCTCTTGAACCCGTTGCTCCTCCCATTACCTTCCTATTTACTCCCATGAACTGTTACTTGACCACAGGTTTCTCACCTCCTCGTGAGGCAATTCTGAGGACTGCAACCTGGTACTAACATTCAGCAAAACCCATCTGCACCTTTAGGAGCACTGGAGAATACTGGTGAGTGCTAAGACCCTATACCTCGGGTGAAACCACGTCATCCTCCAGGGTGACCTGCTTGTATACCTATCCTGCTGGTCAGTAGAATGCTTGTTATTGGTCTCAAAGCCTGGTCTTGATACCATGATCATTGATGTGTAGCCACTATTCCTGCTCCTTTGCTCACATTCACTTATCAGACTGAAATCTTAGGCTAACAGGTTAATGGGCCAGGTGGGGATGCATTACTGGTTTCCAGAAAACCAGCAAATCAGAAATTTTGATATTTGAAATTCAAATATCAGAAATCAGAAATTGATAGTGATATTTAGGACTAGGCTCATTATAATGTTCAGTCATTTTGTCAATTACACTGCAATTAAATAAATAACCTTTTTACCTAGCACACCTAATGTTATCCTTCCAACTCATAACTCTGAAAGTACTTTTTTATTTTTTGATGGAAGCATTAATTAAAAGTCAAGGCAAACAGCTGCACATAAAGTTGAAATGTATACATGTTTACTATTTTACCTGCCAAAAGATATGTGTGAAAATAACAAGATTGACTAAACAAAATTTAAAATTCTTTGGCAGATAAAACAGTAAACAAATATATGTGTGTTTTATTATTTGCTTTTAGATCTGCTGGAATGCTTCATTAAAAATATGTACAATATGTTTAGGAAGGAATTAGAGAAATAGCATTCAAATTAAAAAGGAAAAGTATTTCTACTTCAGTACATGGCTAATTCAATTTGCTAGTACTATTGTCTGTAGGATGACCAACATGCTTTAGATAGACAGACAGACAGACAGACAGACAGACAGACAGACAGACAGACAGACAGACAGACAGACAGACAGACAGACAGACAGATAGATAGATAGATAGATAGATAGATAGATAGATAGATAGATAGATAGATAGATAGATAGATAGATAGATAGATAGATAGATAGATGATAGATAGATAGATAGATAGATAGATAGATAGATAGATAGATAGATAGATAGATAGATAGATAGATAGATAGATAGATAGATAGATAGATAGATAGATAGATAGATAGAAGCATGAGATTTTACTCATCTGCATATGTAATAGGAAAATCAAAACCAAATTCCAGTGGTAAAATAGGTAATGACATCAAATTACATTTGAAGTAAATCTAAATCTAATATAACTCAAAATTTGATGTCAGTAAGAGTAGATATTTCTCTAAAAGAAATTGTGTCTTGTCTTTTGGGGTGAGCGTTTTCAATGTGGTCAATGTGGTGAATGTTCTCAATGAGTCCTGCCAGTCCAAAGTGTGGCCAAGGGCTTGCTTGTCCACTTTTATTAAACAAGCAAAAAGGAAAAAAAAAAAACAAAGATTATTTTGTCTGTATTTAGTGCGCAGGGGTTTCAGCTTCACAAAGCATTAGAAGCAAAAACAATTAATGAAAATTCTAAGCCACCTGGCTTACTCTTCAGCAGCACCACTGCTCTTCTTACTAGTCCCTCAGATCCAGCTCTCTGGATTTTCTGGCTCACTCAACCTTTAGCTACAGCATCTTGCTGCATGGACTGACTCATGGTCTTTAGAGCACCCCAGGCTCTCTCACTCCCTAAAACGTACAGACTCTCTCCATCCCCTGGAATAACCAGCTTAGCTTTCCCAGTCTCCCAGACTCACTCAACTGTCCTGACTTGTCTCCTGGGTTGAGCACACAGCTATCTCCATGACAGGGCACTCATGCTATGCCCAGGCCTTGTGTATAATAAGCATGCACACATGCACGCTTAGACAACCTGAAGGTCTCCACTAAGAACCAGACCAAGGATTGAAGGCTTCATCCCACCCAAGACACTTTGAAACCTTCAAGCGCCAGACCCAGATCTGGGATTAAGTTCCAATTTACACATATGTGTTAGTCACAGCAGAGCCCCAGCCTCTCCCCCCCTTTCCCTTGCTGCCAGATTTTTAATATTGCTCAGATTCAGTGAGAGAGAAAGCCTAAAAGTAAACTGCTTCTGCTGTGCTGTCTGATCAGTAAACCTAAAAAAGAAGTATGGCCAAAGCTCTGATCAGTAAACCTAAAAAAGAAGTATGGCCAAAGCTCTTTTGGTCATACTTCTCAAGTGTGTCATAGGAATGCACTTACTTTTGAACTCCAGTGACCCGGAATAAGCCGACAGTGGGCTAAATTACACTGTTTGCTGATGTCACAGAGCCTCTCCAGTGTATTGATGTATCCCAACAATATTGTCAAGATCTACCCAGATGTCTGGCTGGTAGCTGAATCAGTCTCTCAGCGCACCGAGATCCTGTCAAGAAAGGAACATTCATATGTGCAGACACACAAGCCTAAGAAATCCTGCCTGTGGATGGTTAGTGGGTTTGCATGTGTGTGTGTGTGTGTGTGCATGCACTAGCACGAATTGGCACCAGTAGGGGCCATTTAGTACTTGCCCACTGGGCACTTATACCCCCTTTCTAACCAGGCAAATTTTCAGCTTTCAGTTCTCTCACACTTTGAATGACAATTACCACATGCAACACTGAACCCATATGAAATGTGTGTACTTTTGTCGCACAAATAGAGCTTTCATTCAGGGGTATTTAATAAACAATGTTTTTTTTTTATTATTATTTTGTGCTCTTTGTTTCTGTTATACAATTTAGCAAATTTTTCTTCATAAATTTTGTCAAAAAATTATACCGCTACATTTCTTTGGTAAAAAATAACCCAAACCAGTGTATATTATTTGGTCTGTGTGAAAGTTATAGAGTCTACAACTATGGTGCCAATCATTGAAAATGTATCACACCCGATCACATCTGATGTACTGACGGCCTATCCCATTTATTGAGACACTAACAAGCCAGGACAGTACTAATACCCCCCAAATGACCACTTTTTTGAAAGTAGACATATTTTGTAAGAGGCAGGGTGAGTTTTGTAGCTTTTTTCCCACAATTCTTTGCAAAACAAAGATTTCTTTTCCACAAAATTGTCATATTAACAGGTTATTTCTCTCACATGGCATATTCATACTTGCAACTACACCCCAAAACACTTTCTGCTACTTGTCCTGAGTATGGCAATACCACATATGTGAGACTTTTACACAGCCTGGCCACATACAGAGGCCCAATATGCAGGGAGCACCCTCAGGTGTTCTAGGGACATAAATTACACATCCAATTTCCTGACTACCTATTGCAATTTTGTGAGGCACTGTAAGGCACTGATGGCACAGATGAGCACTGTAGTGGCACTGATGAACACTGTGATGGCACTGATGTGGCACTGAGGAGCACTAATGGGGCATGGATGAGGCATGAATGAGCACTGATGTGGCATGGATGAGGCACGAATAAGCACTGATATGGCATAGATGTGGCATTGATGAGCACTGATGTGGCATGGATGAGCATTGATGTGGCATGGATGAGCATTGATGTGGCATGGATGAGCACTGCTGTGGCACAGATGAGCACTGATGTGGCATGAATGGGCACGGATGAGCCATAGATGAGCACTGGTGAGGCACGGATCAGAACTGTTGGCATTCCAGATCAGGCCCATTGCACTGGCTTCCTCCTCTCCTCACACGCTGTATTGATTGGTGTGAGGAGAGGAGAGAGCCGAACCGGACATGGCGCCGATTTGTTGACAAGTGATCACTCCGTCATTAGACAGAGCGATCACGTGGTAAAGGGTTGCTGTCTTTGGCCCTTTACCCCGATCCGTGATGTGCTGGGTCTGGGTTTCAGGATTCAGGAGGACATCAATATAGGTCCTCCCAGAACTAATGGGCCTCACTGTAGCCGTCATTCGGCTATGGCGCAGTCGGCAAGTGGTTAAACTGCACAAGTTCATTGTGTCAGTGTCATCTGGTCTATTACATTCTTGTTATCAGTTTCTGTTGTTCATCTATTGATGACCTGATCCTGCCTCTGACTCTGCCTGATGCTGCCTGTACAGACCGCTGGTTTGTCCCTGGAATATGCTTCTGCCTGCTCATTGTGTTCATCTGCTCTGCTGTTACCGACCCTGGACTGTCTCCTGACTACTCTCCAGCCTGCTGTCTCAACCTGATCTTCTCACTAGTTTCTGACCCGAACTGTCCAACCCTGCCTTGTGCCTATCCTGCATCCACAACAGCCTATCTGCATTCTTCACTGGCTCCTGTTCCTCTGCCAGCATGTATGGTTCTGTTATCCCTGCATTCCAGACACAAGCCAGCACCTGCAGGCGAAAGACTTTCCAGGCACTTCTGCTACTCTGAGCTCCGGCATTTCCTGTCACCTTACCAAGGACTCCAGGGCCAGGGCTGTTAGAGAGGTCTTTTTCAAAACTTCAGGCTTCACCACCAGGTATGTTACAGAGCCTGAGCCACCTGCACTCATTCCCTCCACAGCCCAGCAGCACTCCAGTGAGCACTAGAGGGAAAGATCAGAGAACTGTAACTGATAGTCACCACTCTGTGCTCAGTGTCTACCCAAGTACTGAGTGATCAGGCTCCCATGATTGCTCAGTTCTTTAGTAGAGTAGCGGGAGGGTCATAAAGTTTGGTATGTATTAGAGGATTTTGTATGTATTCTGACATGACCAAACAAAATTACACATAGCCAACAACAGAGCCTGTTACGAGTCAGACCCTATGACACACCAAATACTACCCTTTCTTCTCACGATGAGGGCTAACCCAAGATATATGGTTTCATCAGTCTTGTCTCTCCCTATATACTGTATGTTATTATCAGAATCAAGACTCTAGCTACCTTTGTTACCTGTTTTGCAAAATGTTACTATTGGTATTTTTTTTCTATATTGGAAGATATACAGTATATGTGTTTACTCATGTAACCCCATATTGTTTTGCTTTTTTGAAAAATCCAATAAAATTATTGGAAAAGAAAAGTAGTAGCGTTTGCAATTACTAGTGTGGCAGGGGGAGCCCATGCCACTGTATAAAATGGCATTCTGAAGCCAGTTTTTATGGGAATCAAGCACACTAATGATGCAGGTGTGTACTGCATTCATGTTAGAGCCATGGTTAGTGGTCAATGCCCCACCCTCCTAAAGGGGTTCAGTGATTGAAAGGGAGCTGTAAGAGGTGCAGGTTGCACCGTATTGTCCAGGACAGGACAGATTGAGGCACGAGCCAGCCTGGGACAGATGGAGCAGATGGGACGCTGCAGAAAAGACAGAGCTAAGGTACAGCGGGTGTACTGGATATGTGCTGGATGTGCTTGATGTTCAGAATCAGGAAGACCAAAGCTACTAAGTTGAGCTGTAAAGCTGTGAAGAGAGCCACAAGGCTGAATGTTGTTTTTCTTTAAAGGGTAACTCCACTTTCGTGGGGGAAAAAACAATAGCAACTAAAGAAAAAAACAATATAGCATATACAATTGCGACACAAATCATATTGTAATTGAATGTTAATAAAATTACCTTTCCTTTTCAATCTGCAGTAGGGATGATCGAACTTTTGAAAAGTTTGGTTCGGCCAGAACATCCGAACTTTCCGAAAGTTCGGCCCGGATTTCAGAACCCCATTGAAATCAATGGGACCCGAACTTCGGTAATCAAAAAACACAATTTTTAAGCCCTAAAACCCAATAAATGCCCCTAAAAAGTCCCTAGGGTTCTGGGTCATGCCCCATTAACTATTAATCACACACAAAAAAGTTCTTAAAAATTGTCATTTTTGATAAAAAAAGCCAATTATTGAAAAAAAAAAAAAGAGAGAGAGATTTTTTTATTTTGGATTTAGTATCTGGGGGGTCTAAAAAGTGTACATGTGAAGTTTCAGCTCTGTAGCATGTCCAGAACCATGACAAAAAAAAAAGATAATTTTTCAGTAGAACAGGGATGTGGGACCCTCCTTTTACACCTATATGATCTTTTTTTTCTGGTTCTGGACATGCTACAGAGCTGAAACTTCACAGGTACACCTTTTAGACCCCGAAAAACAAACAAAAAAAAGGGCGCACCAGCCTAGCGCATTATCCTCAGCAAGCTTTTAATAATGATAGTATAAAATCAACTACTCACAAACATGCGTGGTAGGTCAGCATATAGATTCCAACAGAACGGCATCAAAATAGAAGAATCCAATATCCCATATGAACGGAAGGCTAACGCGTTTCGAGGCCTTGCCTCTTCCTTAGAGCCTGAGGGCCATGTCCAGGACCATGGCTTAAATAGTATGGCCAGGCCCCACATGGCCCTCCAAACCGTAGGAGGGGCAACGCCCTTGTGGGCGTGGTTACATAGCTAGGCACCCAATTCAATAGTAGAAATCAATGCAGATATAAAACAGAGCAAAACCAAACAAAACCAGAAGCAAAGACAGCATCTTCTGTTGATGTGTAGCTCAGCAGCTCTAAACATTGGAGCATAGTTATTAAAATGTCCATACACATATATACATAGAACATAGAAGTACATGGCACTACACAGAAAGATGAATTGGTCGAGACCCACCATCCCCATCGCACAGGAGTCACACAGCACCCGGGGGGTTAATTGAAAAGTAGCCACTAGGGATACCTGATCACCCACACCTCCGTGGGTAAATCCCATTCGTATGCCCAATCTGTAGACTGTATAGGGGGCAGGCACTTGTTCCTAGCAGGGATAGCAAATGGGGGTATAACAGCTGCACCAACCCATGAGATGTATACTCTTTCATATTGGTGGGGGAACGTACCGCTGATGTGGTCGATCTTCCATAATGCGCCATTCGACCATCGCCGCTGCATACTGTAGCGGTACATTGAAGTGGTGGAACGCACGCCGGCCATCCCGGAACGGCCGTGCGTGCCACCTGAAGGGCGTCACTTTCGCCAGCAAGCGCCATCAGGCGGTGAACTGCAGACGCCGGAACCAGAAGTGACGGCCTTTGGGGGGCGGGACCAGCCCTGAAGCTCCATCAAATGTCAACTCCTACCCCTGCCGTGCTGTGTGATGACCGTGCAGAAGAGGTCTGCCAAACCCCGTACCTAGAGCCACCAAATGTGCAGAATGTACACATTGTATTGGATCCGATTTAAAAACATACAATGCAGAATTAGACTACACATATAGGTGCATATGCAGTTTGTAAAACATAATAAATAGATATAAAATTCATGTTGACCTCTTGCTAATAGATACTAGATATTATATAAATATATATATATATATATATATAATAATAATGTGTATAGAAATGATAACACATTATTAAAATCACTAAAAACACAGTAAAATACAATAAAACCACAATATAAAAAGAGGAACAATATAATACACATTCATCCCAGGATCCAATTGAAGCCAAAGGAGAATAATGGAAAATAAAAAATAAAAATAAAACTCTCCATATGGCTCTATGTCGGGGAGTGCAGGGGTGGGACTACACCTGTACATGTGGACCTACCTAAAGAGCATAGACACGTACAAACCTATACCCCTAGTTGGAATGTTCCACACCCAATAGTGCAGTGCTTCTGCGCCCCAGTTGGGCATACTATGTTGCTCCAATGCTAAGAACTTATACAATCTGCTAAAAACGAATGTCTAATAAGAACTGATGTCTAATAAAAAAGACTCGGTGGTCATATTAGAAAAACTAATGAGAGAGAACTACAGCTAATCGCTTTGGAAGGACCATTGGAGGTGTTCACTGCCAAAGCGAAGAGACGGAACTTACAAAAGTATGCAAAACATATCCAAGGAAAGATATCATAGATCTAGGAGAAAAAGATGGAGGGAAGTAGTGGCGGAGGACTAAAAGGAAATGTCGGGCCTCCTGAAGGAGAGCAATTCTATTATACCAATGACGGAACCAGAACCTGAGTCTTCCCGAAGGGAGACTCGACCGATATTACACGCTGTTAAAGAATACTCTGGATCTCAAGATCTTCATTTAACCCTCCAGGGGTCATTGACCCGAGGGTGAAGATCCAGTATAAATCTCTCCGACATACTTTTTGGAATCTGGCTCCTTCATCGGGGTCTTTGGCTATTTGTTCAATGCCAAAGACCCTCATACCCGTCGGATCTCCATTGTGGTGCTGCTCAAAGTGGCAAGGTATGGAGTAGCTATTGCGATCTTTGTTTCCAGTCTTAGTTTTCCTATTAATGATACTGCATTTATGTTCTCCAAATCTGACCCTAAGGGGTCGTATAGTACGCCCTACATAAAGCAGGCCGCAAGGGCAGACTATCCCGTGGACCACATAGTTTGAACCACAATTTATAAATTGTTTGATCTTCCTACTGCGGCCATCTAAACCGGAAACTTCACTCTTCCTATGCCACATATATGAGCAAGTACCACAATTCTTCACTCCACACCTAAAACTTCCTTTTTGGTCAAAAATGGTGAACCAAGGGTTACTCAAAGGTTCACCATTGCGAGTTCTAGCCTTCCTCACCCTACTCGGGGCAATTTGACTTCTAAGGTCCCTAGGTTTCCTAAAGACAACCTCAGGAGCCGAAGGTAGAAGGGAACCCAAGACTGGATCCTGTTTCAAGATGTTCCAATTGCGCTTCAATGTGCGCTGTATATCGAAAGCCTTGTTGCTGTACATGGTACTGAATCTTGTAATTCTTCTTTCAGTTGACCCAGTACGCTGTTTCGTAGGCTTAACCCCACAGGATATACTCTGAACTTGGGAACCCTCTTCTAGGTCTACGGCCCTTCCATACAGCTGATGATATTTGGTGAAGGCCTCGTCGATGAGACCCGCCTGGTATCCTTTCTCTAAAAATCTACTCCTCAGAACTTGACCTTGTTCCTCATAGTCAGAGACCAAAGTACAAGTTCTCTGTAGTCTGCAGAACTGGCCATAGGGTATGTTTCTTATCCACCTGGGGTGGTGGTTACTCTTTGCGTGAAGGTAGGAGTTACCACCACTGGGTTTAAAGTGGGTCTTGGACAAGATCCCCCCCTCCTGATCAGCTCTCAACTCCAAGTCAAGAAAGACCAGACGTTTATCATCAGACACATGAGTAAACGATATCTCAAAGAGATTGTTACTACAGTATGAAATGAAACCGTCTAGCTCTTCAACCATACCATCCCATATGATTAAGATATCGTCAATATATCTAGCGTACAGTGCCAGGTGAGCTCTATATGGGTTGTTGTTCCATATATACCGTTCCTCCCAGTACCCCATAAAGAGGTTCGCATAACTGGGAGCGAAGCGAGCACCCATAGCTGTACCCCTGATCTGCCTGTAATATTCATCCAAATAAACAAAGTAATTGTGATTCAGTATATAGCTTATTGAGTCCACCAAGAACTTGGCCTGAGATGGATGCAGGTTACTAGATTTTAAGTAGTACTCAACTGCTGCAAGCCCGAACTCATGTTTAATGGACGTGTACAGGGAAGAGACATCCAATGAGACCCATTTGTATCGTAGCAACCATAATACTGGTGCCAAGATCTCAAGCATGTGCCCAGAATCCCTAACATATGATGGTAATGCCAATACAAGATCCTGTAGAAAGGAATCAATGTAGCTTCCCAGGTTACTAGTTAGCCCATCGATACCTGCTATGATCGGCCTCCCAGGGGGATTAACCTCATCCTTATGGATCTTGGGAATATGGTAAAAATGGGGAGTTCTGGGATGCTGAACGTACAAAAACTGGTACTCACTTTTAGTGATGATTTTCATCACTAATGCATCATCTAGGAGTGCCTTAAGCGTAATTTTGTACTCAATCAACGGGTCCCTTGGGAGCTTTTCATAAGTTGTTTCATCCCCTAATAATCGGTAGGCTTCAGCTAGATATACACTCCTCTCTTGTATGACAAGGCTGCCCCCTTTGTCAGCCTGTCTAATGATAACCTCCTCTCTATCCTTGAGTGCCTTAATGGTGTCTGCCACTGCGGAGCCAGCACAGCCCGATATATTAGGACCATGCTTCGGCCTCCTTTGGTCGCTCCTGGCACACAATTGTTTGAGTTCCCCAAGGACTACCTCATAGAACACGGGGATGTGATTGCCCTTGGCCCAATGTGGAAAGAAGGATGATTTGGGCCTGAACTTGGTGTAAACGATGTCTCCATCACCAGATGGAGGAAGGTCTAGGGCCAAATCATCACACCTCCCTTCCTGAAATAGGTCCTCCAGAATGATGAGAGCCTCATCTTCTATTGTGGTTTCCAGGTCCTGAGAGGCCTGGGTAGGTGCTACTAACACTTCTTTTTCATCTTCTTCCACTACATCTTTTTTCAAGGCGTAATATCTTTGAACTGTCAAGCCTCGAATATATTTATTTAGGTCCACAAAGAGGTCAAAGAGATTAGGCTGGCTGTCGGGGGCAAAATTAAGCCCCTTCCGTAACAAATCCAGTTCAGTGTCAGAAAAGACCGAACTGGATAAGTTATATATTTTTATAGTGGACTTATCAACCTTTATCTTCTTCCTCTTTTGCACCTTTTTTCCTCCCCTCGTGCCTCTCTTTCTCTTTGTTCCCGTTTCCTTTCTGACTGCCTCAAAGGGAATGAGCTCTGGTGTCTTTCTGCTGTGGGCGTGAATCCCCCCACAGCTCCCTTGCCTAAAAAACGTGTGGAGCTAACCTGCTTATCTCCTCCTTGTTGGTGACTGAGCATACGAGTAGATCCAGGATTATCATGTAAACCCTTCCCAGAATCTTCTATCCCACTAGGGGGAGGTTCTAAGCTCGTGTTCTCTAAAGGGCTTGGGTTTAGAACCCCACTGTTGTCTGAGTCACCACATGGGGCTACATTGGATTCATTGTCCACATGATTCCTTTCGGAGGGTCTACTATTGGGCTTATCTCTACCATCAACCCTCCTATCGCAGGAATAGCCATTCCTATTATTATGGCTATTATTGTACTGTTGATGTTGGCGTTTGTTCTTTCTTCTATTGCTCGATCTATTGGGCCCCAGATGATTGGCATTACCACTTTCTCTAGGCTCATTGCTCCGTGCCCTGTTATAAAATGTATCCCGCCTCCAATTCAGCTCTCTCCCTTCTTGGTAATCCAGCCTATCTCTCTCAAATTTCCCTGATTTTTTGCTAATCAGTTCAGTCAAAAAACTGACTATCTGGTCATTGACCCTACTATCCCATGTGTTAAAGGATGTTAGATCAACAAAGGAGGCTAATTCATCCTGTATCTCTTTCAGTTCCTCCCTGATAGCTTCCAAATTCCTTCTCCTTTGTGTCACAATTGATTTGAGAAGAACCTTATTAACCTCCCTCAATTGAGCCAGCCAGTCAGTTTGTAAGTCCTCATCAAGCCAAAAGCAGGTCCTGGTGAGTCTGAGACCTCTAGGTATACGATTCACCTCTATATACTTCTCTAATAGGAGAATGTCCCACCACTGAGTCATTTCTTTCTCTAGGGTGTGCTTCAATTTATAGAAAAGAGACACCATAGTGTCCTCTCTGTCCACACCTGCTATGTCCTCCTCGTTCACCAAATTTGGTGCTGGTTGCTGTTCATAGGAATCAATGCTGTTGCTAAAGCCCCTAGCCAAGGATTGCCTCCGGAGTTCCTTTTCTTCAATTGAAAGGACCATGTTGTAGTGTCCTTTTAACACAGCCAATCACACAGATGCCCCGAGAGCCTGTTCTTCGGCTGCAGGAGTCCCCACTTGCGAATGAGCCAAAAAAAGAAAAGAGTGATACTAAGCACCCTGCTCCTGCGCTCCAAACCAGGTCCTCAAGCTGTTTCAATCTGGGAACCTACACTTGGCATCCCGTATGGCTACGCCTTGCTGCCCTTAACGACCGGGGTGGTCAAAAACACTGAAAAACAAACAAAAAAAAGGGCGCACCAGCCTAGCGCATTATCCTCAGCAAGCTTTTAATAATGATAGTATAAAATCAACTACTCACAAACATGCGTGGTAGGTCAGCATATAGATTCCAACAGACCCCCCCCCCCCCAGACACAAAATCACACAAAAAAAAGTTCTTAAAAATTGTCATTTTTGATAAAAAAAAGCCAATTATTGAAAAATTAAAAAAAAAAAAATTTTTTTTTATTTTTACTTTGGATTTCGTATCTGGGGGGTCTAAAAGGTGTACCTGTGAAGTTTCAGCTCTGTAGCATGTCCAGAACCATAAAAAAAGATCGTTTGTATTAGAACACTTTCAGCTCAGGGGGTTGGCTTCTCTCCTCGGTTTTCACACCTTGTCGGTTTAATAGCAGGCATTTTTCTGGGTTCTTTGCAGTCAGGAAAAACATCTGAACTTGTGTATAGTGGTACTGTGCACAAGTTCAGATGTTTTGCCTGCCTCCAAAAACCCCCAAAAAATGCAAGCAAAAACACACCTGGGCATTTTTTTTTTTGACGCTAGCGTATTTTTGGCATTTTTTGGGGTTCTTTTTGAGGCAGGCAAAACATCTGAACTTGTGTATAGTGGTATATATACACACATAATTATATGTATATAGACACCTAGCCATATATAGGTGTGATAGTAGCAGAAATATATTACTGTAAATGATTTCATTAGCGCAAGCATATATTTCTGCTACTATCACACCTATATATGTCTAGGGGTATATATACAGACATATATGTGTATATATACCCCCTATACACATGTTCAGATGTCATGTCTGACATCAAACATGTCCTCAAAAAAGCACTGGCAATGGCAACCACTGCAGCATGAAAAATGCTTGCTGGTGAGAAGCCAAATTTCCTGTCTGTCTCCATGGCAGCCTACGTGTGGGTTAACCCCGCCTCCACTCCAAGGGTATAGGACCCCCCTCCCATAAATTTCAGCTCTCAGGTACAGCAGGTGTTCATTTTTTGTCCTCCTCCAAGGACCTACACTTCTGATGTCTTACTACGTCCAGCTTACCTTAGGATACTTTGGATGGTGTCTGCATGTCCAGAGCCCAGCCACGGGCGGGTGAGTGACATTTAAAATCCCCTGCTCTCTGCGGTTGACTGAAGCTTGATTGGCATTCTCTGACATGGGTCTGAAGATTCGCATTGCTTCCCTTCATGGCAGCGGTATTTGTTATTTATGTACACTTTGTTTGTCTCTTTTTCTATCACTGTACAATTTGTTTGTTTGGCCCAATGGCGCTGGAACGCTTCCTGCGTTCCAGCAAACCCTTCCTGCGTTCCAACAAACCCTTCCTCTTCCTCCTCTGCTTCTAGCGTCCAATCGGTAGACGCTTCGTGGTCCCGCGCATGCGCAGTGCGCCGCGAGCGAAGTCGAGGCTTGGTTCGCACATGCGCATTAGCGATCGCGGCCGCATCACCGCTGACGTCATTCCGGCGGGAGATTTAAACAGCTGACGATTCCCCTGTACTTTGGGAATGTACTGTGGGCGTTGCGGCAGCTTCCCAGTGTCTCTGGATTCCTTGCTACAGGTATGTGCAATGGAGACTTGACTGCAGAGGGGGGGGGGGGGGGGGGCGGAGGGTTGTCACCTCACAATGTATCACTGACATGGTGTCTGATATGTATTACCTTTCTTTATCAGTCTGGTTGTTTGGCCTGAAGTATGGATCCTGCGTCACCGCCCTCCTGTGGCCAGCCCTCTCACAACAGGTGGGTGCTGGCATTTTTCAGAGGGGGGGGCGGGGAGGGCTTGCTGGTCCCTAGGTCATGGCTAAATCCAGTGTCTCCCCGATTTTCTCTTTTTTCCATCAGCTCTCCCAGGCCTGATTTACCACAAGAAAGAGACCCTGTCAGACCTCGTGGGAGTTCATCCTCCAGATCTAAACGCCGTGAATCTCCATCAGGGAGTAGGCAACAAGGGAGACGCTCCAATTCCTCCCCCAGACACCATACACGATACCAGAGTCACCGCACACACCAGAGAGCCTGTTGGGGTTGTGGGGCGCATGTCCCGGAGGACAAGTCCCTATGTGAGCCATGTTTTGCTCATGCAGCCGGTGAGAGGGGGCAAAAGGATCAAAGATTGGAATCTCTAGTGAAGAGAATAGTACAACAGTCCCTGAAAGAATGGGGTACAGTCCCACCACTTGGTCCCACCACATCCAGTTCTCCAGGGGAAGTGCAGGAAGATCAAGGCCCCTCTCAACCGAGTATTACTTCTGCAAAGTCATCTGACAGTGATTCGGAAGAAGAAGGGGCTGTAGGCGGCTTTGAGTTCGCCCTAGTTTCACCCCTGATCAGAGCCATTAAAGAAGCTCTCAGATGGGAGGATCCTGTGTCTCCTCAGAAAAAGCAGCGGAAGTTCTTCAAGCACCTTGGTAAGGAGCGTATCAACTTCCCTTCCCTCTCTGAATTACAAGAGGTGATTACTGAAGAATGGAGTAAAGGGGATAGTAAGTCTTCCTTATCCTCCAAACTTGGGAAATTATATCCCTTTAAACCTGAAGATGTCGCCCGTCTGGAATCTGCTCCTCTTGTGGATGCGGCAGTTACAAGATTAGCAAAGCATGTCACTTTGCCACTAGATGACGCGGTCTCTTTCAAAGACCCTTTGGATAGGAAGATAGATCTGGACCTAAAGAGGATCTTTGTGACGGCCGGCGTGGCCTGCAAACCTGTGATGGCATTAGCAACAATGTCTAAAGCCATGGAAGTCTGGGTTTCCGATATAGAATCCAAACTTGGAAGTCTCTCGGAAGAAGCCGTAGAAAGTTCCCCTATTCACGAACTCAAGCTGGCTTCAGTGTTTTTAGGAGAAGCATCTATTGATGTTCTGCGTCTTCTGTCCAGATCGATGCTATCCTCAGTAACAGCAAAGAGGGCCTTGTGGCTTCGCCCGTGGATTGCAGATCCAGCTTCTAAACAGGCATGGTGTAAGATCCCTTTTGAGGGTACTTCCCTTTTTGGAAACAAACTAGACAGCGCCATTGCCAAGGCTACTGGCGGAAAGTCAGGTTTCCTCCCGCAAGACAGACGACTATTTGGTCAGAAGAAGCCTCAACCTAGGAGGCAATACACGGAGAGATCAAGAGATGCACGCTCTTACAAGCCTAATAGAGATTTCCGAAGAAACTGGAGAGGTGGTCAATCCTCTACTCGGAGGTCATCAAAAAATCCAGCGCCTGCTGGACAAGATTCCACTAAATCTTTTTGAGATTGGGCCCGTCCAGGCATGTCAGGTGGGGGCACGTCTTCTCCATTTTCAGCATGTCTGGGCCGCCTCAATCACGGACTTTTGGACCGTCAGGACGGTCTCTACAGGCCACAGATGGTCATTTCTGGCAGATCCAGTTCCAAGATTCATCTCAACTCATTTACCCTGTCTAGAAGAGAGAAGAGAAGTCTTGCTCGCCTATGTAGACGCCTTGGTGGCTCAAGGAGCGGTAGCTCCGGTTCTGGAACAAGAAAAATTTCAAGGGGTTTACTCACCCCTCTTCTTAGTCCAGAAGAAGAACGGGGCCTGGAGACCTGTTATAGATCTCACATACCTGAACAAGTTCATAAAGAACGAAAAATTCAAGATGGAAACACTCTCAACTATTCAAAGGGCAGTACTGCCGGGAGATTGGCTCGCCTCAATAGATTTAAAGGATGCGTATTTTCATGTACCTGTGGCAACCGACTTCCACAAATATCTTCGCTTCTGTGTTCGGAATCAGCATCTGCAATTCATTTGCCTACCCTTCGGCCTGTCTACCTGACCCAGAGTATTCACCAAAGTTCTTCTAGCAGTGGTAGCCTTCATAAGATTGAAAGGTATACGTCTACATCATTACTTAGACGATCTTCTGCTTCTGTCTCAAGAAAAGGATCAGTTATTGGCACACAGAGATCAGGTCATATCGACCCTCAAAGAGTTTGGCTGGCTGCTAAACCTACAAAAGAGTCAGCTGGAGCCTACTCAGCGCCTAGTCTATCTTGGGGCGCAATTCGACACCGTCGAGAATTCAATCTCTCTCCCATTAGAGAAGATACCGGTAGTGAGGGAGAGAATCCTTCCGGCTCTTTCCTCTCCTCGGCTGAAAGCCTCTCAGTGCCTCAAAATCATTGGCACCATGGTGTCCACGGCTCCAATGGTCAAATGGGCTCTCTGGCATATGAGGCCCTTCCAAAAAGGGTTCCTACAACAATGGAACACAGAAGAGAAAGATCAGTACATTCATATCTCCTCCAGCATGAGATACAGTCTTCTTTGGTGGCTGCAACGCAGGAATCTGCTCAACTGTCATTCTCTGGTTCCAGTCTCATGGACTATAATCACAACAGACGCCAGCAACTCAGGTTGGGGGGCTCATTGTCTGACAGAGATGACACAGGGGAGATGGTCTTTTCAGAGACACACTCCAGTCTCCAATATACTGGAACTCCGAGCAGCCTACCAGGGTCTTCGATCTTTCCAACACCTGCTAGAGGGGAAATCTGTAATGATTCGGATGGACAACACCACGGCAGTGTCTTATGTGAAGAGACAAGGTGGGACACGGAGTCTCTCTCTGCTACGAGAATTAGACCCGATCATGTCCTGGGCCCAGACTCACCTAGTAAACATCTCGGCAGTTTACATCCCAGGTTCACAGAATGTTCAAGCGGATTTTCTGTCCAGGGTCCAGTTGAACCACAACGAATGGTCGCTCCATGTGGAGTCGTTCAAATGGATTCTGTCGTTGGGAGTATCTCCCGAAGTCGATCTGTTCGCCTCCCCTTGCAACCACAAGTTGGAGAAGTATGTCACGAGGGGCAAGTGTCCTCAAGCTTACGGGACAGATGCACTAACCGACAGGTGGGAGTTCAGCAGGGCTTATGCCTTTCCTCCAGTACCCATCATTCTCAAATTCCTGCAAAGACTTCAAGCGGAAGGTGTGGAGATAGTGATGGTGGCGCCTTTCTGGCCGAACAGGCCATGGTTTCCGCTACTCCTACAACTGAACTACCGGGACCCGGTCCCTCTTCCCCTCAGACCAGACTTGCTTCTTCAGGGAACATCAGTGCACCCCTGTCCTGCAATTCTCCGGTTGACGGTCTGGTTCTTGAGAGGGAAAGGTTGGAATCGCTCGGCTGCCCATCTACAGCCATTTCCACCTTGATGAATGCTAGACGACCAAGTACTAATAAAGTATACTGTAGAATCTGGGCAAGATTCATGGAGTCTGCATATCCTGAAGGTATGTCTTCCTCAGTCCCTGGGATTCAAGAAATACTAAGTTTTCTTCAGGCTGGTCTGGATATGCCCCTTTCAGTGGCAACTCTTAGAGTTCAAGTTTCGGCCTTATCAGCCTTCTCCGGGGTCATGTGGGCCCAACACCCACTAATCCAACAATTTTTCAAAGGAGCAATCAGGCTCAATCCTCAGAGAAGACCTAGGTTCCCGAAATGGGATCTACCTCTTGTCCTAAATGCCCTCTCCAAGTCGGGCATAGATTCCTCTTCTTCTATCAAGGACCTGACCATCCGAACTGTCTTCCTGGTAGCCATTACTTCGGCTAAAAGGGTCTCTGAATTAAGTTCTCTCGGATGTAAAGAACCATTCTTTACTTTTTTTCCAGATCGGGTAGTACTGATACCCAGGCTGAATTCAAATCCGAAAGTCACCTCAGTGTTTCACCAGAATCAGGAGATTGTCCTGCCTACTTTCCGTTCATCTAATGAGTCCAATCCTCATCCGTTGGATGTAGGAGAATCCTTAAAAGCCTATCTTCAAGCAACTGCACCATTCAGGCAGTCTGACAACCTCTTTGTCCTGTTCTGGGGAAAGAACAGAGGTAAACCTGCTTCATCTAGGACTATCGCTTCATGGATAGTGGCAGCTATCCAACAGGCCTATAGAGCTGAGGGGCTGGCTCCTCCGGAGGCGGTGACGGCGCACTCTACAAGGAGTATCTCTACTTCCTGGGCGGCTTCGCGGCACGTGGCTCCAGATGTGATTTGCAGAGCGGCTTCGTGGTCATCAGTCAATACTTTTATGACCCACTATTGTGTAGAGCCTGCTTCTCTGTCCTCAGTTAATTTTGGTTTGACTGTTTTGTCTGCAAATAGCATGAATTAAAATTTTCTTTGCTAAAGCATTCCCACCCGTGTGGAGTGAGCTAGTTATTTCCCACACGTAGGCTGCCATGGAGACAGACAGGAAAACGGAAAATTCCTATCATACTTACCGTAATTTTCCTTTCCTGATAGTCTCCATGGCAGCCGGAGTACCCACCCTCTCGTCTTGGATTCGGCTAAGATATGGAACACCTGCTGTACCTGAGAGCTGAAATTTATGGGAGGGGGGTCCTATACCCTTGGAGTGGAGGCGGGGTTAACCCACACGTAGGCTGCCATGGAGACTATCAGGAAAGGAAAATTACGGTAAGTATGATAGGAATTTTCCGTTTTCTGTCCCGAAGCAACTCAGAGAAATGATCATTTCTCTATAGCGGTCACCCTGCTATGGAAGGGTTTTGTCACCCTTCCATAGCAGTCACTGTCAGTTAACCCTACACTACACTACGGTCCCCTTACACTTAACACTTTCCCTACAGAAACTAAATTTTTGAAGCTAACTTAAGTGTAAAGGAGCACTCTAACTACACTAGATATCCCTTTCCTCACACTAATAAATGCTAAATGACACTTTTAAAGTAAAATTAACAGAACTGCTTCCACTCTCTTCCATGTCCAGTATAACAATGCTAGGAATATGGCGGAGGCGATCTTATATACTGGGGGGCGTATTCACTAATGATTGGTCTAGGGACCCCCTAGTCACTCCAATCACATTCCTAGCATTCTCCTGCCCCCTCAATTGGCTTTTGCTAATGGTTCTGGTCCAATCACGGGCTTTTAAAGCCCATTTCCTGAAGCATTGCATTTTGGTCGGTTCTGGTTGCCGAATTCCGAACTTTTTGGGCAAAAAGTTCTAAATTTGGCCGAACCTCGAACACCCAATGTTCGGGCCAAACCGATGGTGGACCTGAACCGTTCGATCATCCCTAATCTGCAGCTGCTGTAATTTTCTGAAAATGCAATGCAGTCAAGATCAGATTTCTGGCATCCCCTGCAATAAAAATGTCATTTTTGGTGAGATATTCCCAATAGGAACACGTCTAAAGAGATGCAGGCCTAGCAGCTTTCCTCATTAAAGCCCTGCAGCTATCACAGCTGATAGATAATTATTAAACCACTGCCATTTGACCAACTCAGCACAGAGGCTCAGAGGAACGAACAATGATTTCTTCAGAATAACAAAAGGGAGGAATCTGCAACAAAGTTTGTCAAAATCCTTGTAATGTACATAGATCACCCAGAGGGGAATGTTTTTCTTTCTCTGAAAAAGTGGAGTTACACTTTAATGTATTATTGGTGAGAACCCCTGCACGGGAAGACATCCTTCGGAACTTTTGTTTCATTTGTAACTACTTCAGCACTTCAGCTCCAGAAGGTTTACCCCACTTCATGACCACGTCATTTTTTGTGATACAGCGCTGCGTTACTTTAACTGACAATTGCGTGGTCTTGCGACACTGTACCCAAATCAAATTGATGTCCTTTTTTTCCCTACAAATAGAGCTTTCTTTTGATGGTATTTGATCACCTCTGCAGGTTTTATCTTTTGCGCTATAAACAAAAAAAGAGTGACAATTTTGAAAAAAAAAAAAACCAATATTTTTTACTTTCTGCTATAAAACATACCCCAAAAAAATGTTAAAATTACATTTCTTCATTAATTTGGGCCACTATGTATTCTGCTACATGTTTTTGGTAAAAAAAAATTCCAATAGGCGTATATTGATTGGTTTGCCCAATCGTTAAAGCGTCTACAAAATATGAGATAGATTTATGAAATTTTATTTTTTTTATTTTTTTACTAATAATGGCGGCGATCAGCAATTTTTACTGGGACTGTGACATTGCGGCAGACAAATCTGACACAAAGTGACACTTTTTGGAGACCAATACAGTTATCCAAGCTAAAAAAAATGCACGGTCACTGTACTGATTACATTGGCAGGGAATGAGTTAACATCAGGGGCGATCAAAGGGTTAAATGTGTTTCCTGGGAGTGCTTGCCAACTGTGTGGAGGATGCTTTGACTGGGGGAAGACAGAGATCCATGTTCCTGCTTATTATCTCCATCTTCCCATCTGAAGGCCCGTACACACGAGTGGAAATTCGGCCGGGAATTTTCGTCCGACGACCGATCTGCCGATTTTCGGCTTGTTAGTATGATGCTTCCGACGACCGACTCCGACTTTTCAGCCGAAAAAATCCTGGTGTGCAGGCTATATAATTTTTGTCGACCGTCAAAACACGTCCAATTTTCGTCTCATTAATACAGATTTCGATGGGGAAAAATCTTATGAGCAAGACTAGGCATGCTCAGAGATGAAAGAACACATACGAAACAATGCAACACATGACCACTTCTGAAGTAGAATTCTGTTGTGCGGGAAAATTTGTGTGCAGTCTAGAGCAGTGGTCCTCAACCCCGGTCCTCAGGGCCCACTAACAGGCCAGATTTTAAGTTTTACCTTGGAGAGATGCAGACTAGAGTACTGCAATCACTGAGCAGCAAATTATATCATCTGGGATGTATTTCAGTTATCTTGTAAACCTGGCCTGTTAGTGGGCCCTGAGGATCAGGGTTGAGGACCACTGGTCTAGAGCACATTCCAACCAACAGACACCACTCTGGACAGAAGACGGACGACCGGTCGGCGGAAATTCGTTGCGTGTGTACGAGGCTTGACAGAACAGTGATCTGCCTTGTTTACATAGGCAGATCACTGTTCTGCCTTTCTTGGAAACGATCACTGGGTGCTGGTGAACATCGGGTCCTCCAGCTGATTGGCTTCAGCTGTGTCCAATCACAGCGGGAGTGGGTTTCCGGTGGTGTGCATGCGCATCCCAGACCTGAAAAAAAAAAAATAAAAAAAGTTACAGGTACATGATTTTGCGCTGAAGGGCCACCCTGCCACAGCATATATGCGTGGAGTGGTCTGGAAGCGGTTATATAAAAGTGGGTAGAAAAAGCCCTAAAATGTACTTCTGGCATGGAGTAAACTCATTGTTTGGCATTAACAACAAAATACAAAATCCTCAACTTGTCACACTAGATATAATAGCTGCCTTCTTGCAATAGGAGAGCACCTAATAGGCATATAAAATAGGTTTATACCTAACACCCTCCTTAACTATCACATCCACTTCCTCCACTACATCATCCTACCTGTGCAGCAAAACGATGAGAACTGTAATATGGGAACATTATGGAACAATACAGGACAATAAAAAAAATTATACTAATTTTTTATATCAGTTTGAACCTGTTTTTTATATTGTCACCTGCTGCCTAGCATTGATTTTTAGTAGCTTTTAATTGAATCAATCCGCCTAGCTTTTGCAAGCACTTACTGCATTAATGTATTAAATTGTTACATCAACATGACATGGATCACACCCTCAGGACAAACACAAGCAAAAGATTCTCTTCAAAGCTGGTACTGTTTACTTGTAAAAGGTTTTATTTTAGGCATGTAAATAGACTTTAGTATCCAAGTGATTTTACCAGCCATTTATATCAGAAAAATGCAGAATTATTCATATCACAAAAAAAAAAAAACCTCCATTCATCCATTCAGATTCCACAAAGACAATGCACTATGATGGTCCTGCCAGATTCACTCTATGTGAGATTTTAAAAACATGATCTTGAAAGGCCTGATTATGTTTCCGTATTCACTCATCTATACTGCTACTGATGTGCTCATTAGGTAAATTGTATAATCTGTGCACGTTCACATATTTCCTCTGATGAAGGGCTTGAGCTGAGTACCTATTATACAGCCTAAGAACTTAAATGCCAAAAAAATGTCATTGACTCATGTTTGAATCTCTGTTTTCTCAACCCTTTATGGATGGAATACGTGTTCATTTTTATCCTAGGCCATCTCAAAATAATATACAGTGCTCTTTAATTTTCAATAATCATTTTTTGCCATGGTAAAGCAGATAAAGATGATGATGCTCATGATGACAATGGCGAAGATGAAGAAGGAAGGAAGGAAGGAAGAAGGGCAAGGAAGAAAGGAAGCATGTCTAAACCTAAAAACAAAAATAAAATACATTGCAACCTACTTATCCACATAAGCACTCAATCTGGATCCATCTGTCAGTTTTTCAAATGGATCCAGGGTGAACCACAATGTATATGTAGCACTACCCCCTAGAGGACTGCTGAGAATTCCACTTTTTGGATTCCCCTGGGTTACCCTTAGCAACTGACAGCAGATAAACAGCAATGAAAGTTCTTGGCTCAGTCAATAATCAATCCAGGGGATTTTGTTTTTGTCGTTTTTTTTAATGAGAACTTGGCTGGAGAAGGGATGAGTGGGATACTCCAACTATTAACTATTCACAGTCTTGAGGACAGCTAACTGTAGAATGCGGCAAGGCCGTTGTTTCACTCTGCCACTAAAGTGAAGTTGCTGTAAATGTTCCTGCTTGGATATTCTCTTCAGGGTTCTAAACCTGGTACCCCCTTTAGGCCCCTTTCACACTTGTACAACTTTTCATGCGATTTGGGACTGCAAAATTGCATGACAAGTCATTCTCCATTATTTACAATGAGTACCATTCATATCTGTGCAACTTGAAGTCGCACCTACTTCAAAGTAGTCCCTGCACTACTTTGGCATGATTTTGAGGCGTTTTAAGGCCAAAGACATTCAAGCCCAGTCAAACTCGGATCAAAATTGCGTCAAAATTGCAGCAACAAAGTTGCAGCAAAATTGCGGTAAAATTGCGCGACTTTGAAGTCGCAGAAGTGTGAAAGGGGCCTTTCTCTTACTGCCTGTGTGCTGACACCCGTCCGCTGACTCTAGCCTCTGGAGTGGTGCCCTTCCTGGCAGACCCCTGGGCAAGTTCCTCTGTACTCACGGACACTGTTTTTCCAGAGTCACTGTTGCCTCCAAACTCCACTTGTCAGCCTCCACTGGACCTCTGGGTTCAGCCACACTTTCTGGTTCACCAGGCCAACTGCCTGTGACCACCTTCCACAGCTTCAGAAGAGGAGACAGCTATCACCCTTCTTCTGGGACTTGGCTTCCTGCCCAAAGACACCCTGCCAAATGTGCCCTTGGCTTTTATACCCTATCCAATGATGCACCTCTCACTGTGCCAACCCACTGGGATAGTTACAAAAGCCTGTGCGTCTTTAGCCAGGTTTCCTCCACTGCCCAACGAACCTCCTCATTGGATACAGTGGAGACACTCCCTCAGCCCACATGAATCGCACATTGAGCACATAGAGCAGGCCTAACTATTAATCATGCTCCCCTAAAAGGCAGAGAGAACAATGATATTTTGCGTGCTACTCTCCTGATAAGCAGGCAGAGCAAAATTATTCTTCCTACCTAGCACCTATCGAGGAGGGTGCTACATATATCTATGGATGGGCACAGGGCCGTCTTTGATATTGATTTGACCCTGGGCAAAAATTTTGTTGGGCCCCTCCCCAAGCTAGACTCAAAATGAGTTTACTGCAGCAGATCAGGCAGCGATTGTGATTGGCTGTCAGAGGTTACAGCACATCATTACCGCTCACTGTTTAGTTGCTAGAGGTTACTACACATCATTACCACTCACTGACTGATTGCTAGAGGTTTACAGAACATCATTACTGCTCACTAATTGGTTTCCAGAGGTTACTACAAATCACTGTTGCTCACTGATTAATTGCTGGAGGTTACTGCACATCATGACCTCTGCATCAAATTGTGGATGTGGCCAAACTGCACTAGCACTGAGGGGTGTGCTATGTACAGAGGGCAGGGTTGAGGGGTGCACTACAGAAAGAGTGCATACATGAAAGTTGTGCTACATACAGAATTGAGGGGTACACTAGGCACAGAGTGCAGCAGTAAGCTATGTACAGAGTGCAGGGTTGGGGGGTGTGCTATGTGCAGAGTGCAAGGTTGAGGGGTGCGCTATGTGCAGAGTGCAAGGTTGAGAGGTGCGCTATGTGCAGAGTGCAAGGTTGAGAGGTGTGCTATGTGCAGAGTGCAGGGTTGAGAGGTGCGCTATTTGCAGAGTGCAGTGTTGAGGGGTGTGCTATGTACAGAATGTAGAGTTCAGGGGTGTGTTTGGTACAGAGTGCAGGGTTCAGGAGTGTGCTACATGGAGGGGTGCACTATGTGCACAGTGCAGGGGTGTGGTAGGTGCAGGGGTGCAGAGTGCAGGGGTGAGGTAGGAGCAAGGGGGAGGTAGGTGCAAGGGTGAGGTAGGTGCAGAGTGGAGGTAGGTGCAGAATGCAGGGGTGAGGTAGGTGCAGAGTGCAGGTAGGTGCAGAGTGCAGGAGTGAGATAGGTGCAGAGTGGAGGTAAGTGCAGAGTGCAGAGGTGTGGTAGGTGCAGATTGGAGATAGGTTCAGAGTGGAGGTAGGCGCAGAGTGGAGAGGTGAGGTTGGTGCAGAGTGGAGGTAGGTGCAGAGTGCAGGGGTGGAATAGGTGCAGAGTGGAGGTAGGTGCAGAATGCAGGGGTGAAGTAGATGCAGAGTGCAGGGGTAAGGTAGGTGCAGAGTGGAGGTAGGTGCAGAGTGAGGGGTGAGGTGAGTGGAGGGGTGAGGTAGGTGCAGAGTGCAGGGGTGAGGTAGGTGCAGAGTGGAGGTAGATGCAGAATGCAAGGGTGAGGTAGGTGCAGAGTGCAGGGGTGAGGTAGGTGCAGAGTGGAGGTAGGTGCAGAGTGCAGGGGTGAGGTAAGTGCAGAGTTCAGGGGTGAGGTAGGTGCAGAGAAGAGGTAGGTGCAGAGTGCAAAGGTGAGGTAAGTGCAGAGTTCAGGGGTGAGGTAAGTGCAGAGTGGAGGTAGGTGCAGAATGCAGGGGTGCACAGCTCTCCTCCCCCTCAGATTCCAGTACAGAGCTCCACTCCCCTACTCCCAGCCAGATTCCAGTTCAGAGATTCTGCCCGATGATTTCAGTACAGAACTTCACTCCCCCCAAGAACAAGGCTCTCCTCCCACCCCCAGATTCCAGTACAGAGTTTTCCTCTGTCCCAAATGCTACTCACAGCATGATGTCCGATGTCCGTGGAGCCTCCGGTTTCAGCAGCAGCTTCCCCGCCCCCTTCCTCCTCTTGCTCTTAGCTGCTTCTCTGGAACAGCTTGTCCATTGGCTTTGTGATCGCTCGGCCCCGGCTTGCTGACCTCTCTCCCCTTCTGTCTCCACACTGCCAGCAGAAGGATGATCCCCCCCAGCACCACAGACACTGCCACCAACGCCGCCACCTCCATGTCTGCCCCTCACTCAGCCACGTGAGAGGGATCAAATCGGCCTCCGGGAGAGGAGGGCTGTCTCCTGTAAATAAAGAAGCAGCACTTCTGTATTTACAAGTGACAATAGCGAGCAACCACCATGTGACCAGCGCCGGAGGTGCCCAAAACTCTGGCGGACTCAAGGGCAAGGGGTAGCCGCCTTGGGCCCCCCAACAATAAAGGGCCCTGGGCAGCTTCCCATTTTGTCCTGCGTTAAAGACGGCCCTGGATGAGCAGATAAAAACAGATGTAGGTTTGACATCCATTCCTTTTGCTTCAATTTTTTTGGAATGAAATAGACTTTTTTTGTTTATACTTTTGTTAGCTATGACTATTTTTTTTCACTAATAATGAACGTGTTCTCTTGCATTGCGATTTTGCAGCCCATTCACGCGCCTTTCCTGAACCATGTTCTGTTGTGAACCAGCCCTCAGTGTGGAGGAAACAGCAAAGCCGTGGATACTGTGTACAAAGCTGGGTTTACACAGGAGTATTTTTTTTTCCTGTTTAACGTTCACAGATCCCTGCATCAACATAAACAAAGTGGATGCAGGGATCCCTCCGCCGCTGCACTGTTGTATTCTGAGCTGCACTATTGTATTCTGACCCCACCTCCATCACAATACACAGATCAGCTCTGCAGCCATTGGTTACTTGTTGCTGTAAACTGAGTTGCACATGCACAGCTCAGTTTGCAGCACTAGAGAAGACAGCGAGCAGGCAGGTAAGGAACTTTTTCCTGTAGAAGAGACATCGCATAGCAATAAGAGCCTGCCTTCCCGCTGTTTTTTACTAGTGAACTTAAAGTGTTACTAAACCCAGAACCTGCATCCACTATATCTGGTCCCCCACAGTACACAGAACATGGAAATGCAATTATTTTAGTAAATAGGAACTGCTAAATACCTTTTCTCGTCAGCAGTATATAGCAGCCTTGTGACTTGTATCAGTTCCTAGTTAAGCTTGTAGGAGGAGTTTTTTTTTCTCTCTCCTGATCCTCTGTCTGGACATGTATGGACAGTGCTGATAGGCCCTGTGCTGATCACATGCACTCTCCCAAGAAAAAAAAAAACTCTCTAGCAATTCACACCAAACTGAGCATGTGCAGCCCGTCCCCTGGCTCTGTAAATATCAGGGTTTTTTTTGGAGACCGTGAATGAAGAGAAGGATCAGAGACACAATCAAACAGCCTTTATACACAATGCAAAGGACCCTTAGGTTCCACAGTGAGTATAACAAGCATGCTTTACTGCATATACAGATGGATTTTACTGTTGTGGGTTTAGTAACACTTTAAGTTCCTCTTTAAGTCCAACCTGGATGATAACCATGGCTTTCTCCATAAATACAATAGAAAAGTGTTTATATCTATAAATGGGTAAGCTTGTTGGAAATAAATAAATAAATGGGTAAGCCCCCGTTCACATAGGGGCGACGCTACTTCGCACCGCGACCTCCGAGGTCGCGGTGCGAGCAGCGCGCCGCGACCTCGGAGCGGCCGCCACGGACTTCATAACATTGAAGTCTATGGCGGTCGCCTCCGGGTCGCCCCAAAGAAGCTCCGGATCCTTTTTCTAGGTCGGAGCGACTTGTGTCGCTCCTATTAGAAGGGGTCCGCAGCTTCCCTATGGGAGGCGACCTGCGGCGACCTGTGAGGCGACCAGGTCGCCTCACAGGTCGCCTTAGTGTGAACCGGCACTTAGAAGTGTGTTATTTTTAGAATTGCAATATGAAAATAAAAGGAGTAAGTCTGGGAAAAAAAGAAAACTAATGCAAACATTACATTAAAAGATTGGTAAGCTATTTTTGTTTTGGGTTTAAATTTAAAGGAAGGTTTAGGTTTAAAGAAAGGATAGGCGGGAAAGGGTGGAGAGAGAGAGAGAGAAAGGGAAAAATGATAAATTACTATATAGAAAATGTAGGCAGAAAGAGAGAAAGATATGGCTGAAATACAAAATCTAATATTTAATTTGTGGAATTGCTTGACATAACTTGCAAAGAATTCTTAACATAGATAAAAATCTGTGGGACATATGACTGATTGCTCTCTGATTGATAGAATGGGTCACTAGGCTTCATCAGTTCTCAGTGTCACATAATGTAAAGGAGAACTGTTGCACTTAGGACAGTGTCAGGAAAGTCTCTCATCATTTATCAGGGATAAATCTGCCAATCTACAGGGATCCTTAATAATATCAGATAGCTATCTCTGCATGCAATGATTATCTGATAGATATGTAATCTACAATCCAACTTTAATAACTATCTGTAGGATGGTATACAGGGGCGTAACTACAGGGGTTGCAGGGGTTGCAATCGCTACCGGGCCCCATGCTCCAGGGGGCCCGGTAGCAAACCAGTGGGTGAACTTCCAGGATCGCAAAGGTCACACTTGCGACCGGACCCTGGCATTGCACCACTGTGGGGAGGCCCCAAGATTGCAGGAAGGGGGCCCACAAGATTGCAGGAAGGGGGCCCACTGCAGAACCTGTGAAAGAATCCTGCTGCGGGACCGTAATAAAAGGCCATGCAACGAGTGTAAAGAGCCCCAGGATTAGTGGGAAAAGCCCTGGGCTTGAAGGTAAGGGCCCCGGCCAGGGGTCTGGGGGGCCCTTCATGGTTTCTTGCATCAGGGCCCTGAAGGTTCTAGTTACGCCTCTGATGGTATATGATAAATTATTTCTACTATATATATAAATGTATGTATAATCCAAATGAAAAAAAAAAAATTGAAGAATAAAAAGGTTAACTTTTTTTTAAGTTTTCAGTACTGTGAACACCATACCTTGCTTAACCATGGTGATATATTAGTCAATAAATCATTGCAAATCATGCAGCTGGAACCAACACTTGGCACACGCTTTCTTTTGGCTGCAATCACAGACTGGCAAAATGGACTACTCAAAAACAGCAGTCACACTGACCTTGAGCTGTTTAGCTTGTCCAAGACACAGATGCCAGCTTTCTGGAATCTGGATTGCTTATTAGATTGGTAGCATGGGCACTTTCATAAAAATGCCATTTGAAGTGTTAGGACAATTTATTATACTGTAACTGCAGTTAGTTTAGAATCTTGATTTATAGTACATATCAAATAGTTTCTTCATTTCTAATTTCCTAACGATATCAGTACTGTTATAGATCACACAGGTGATGGCTCATACAACTTTTATCTACTGTAAATGGACATAACTGTTGGAGTGAGTGCCAGCTGGGTGCATTTACATACATTCGTACAATATAGCATAGAATTATCGCCACACAATTTATTCAACTCTGGTGTGAAGTAAATTCAAGACAGGCTTTAGCTCAAATCTCTGCCCATTGGTCATGCCCCTCTGACACGTTTCACCCACATTGGGCTTAATCGTAGAGGTCACACAAAGAAAAAGAAAATATTCATTTACAGAACCTTATGCCCACAGTTGATCCAGAGGAAGGCAAAAAAAATCTCACAAAGCATTGTTCAATTGGCTCCAGCGAGAGAAAATAAAAATTCTGATTCTCAAAGGCAATGGGATAGCCTCTGGATCAACAATCAACAATTTATTTGAATGCACCCTGCTCTTTTTTTTTTTAAACAATCAACTGAGGTTGCTAGAACTAGTTTTTCACAGTTCTTACTGAAGAGGACTTTCTGTATATGGAGGTTAAATCTCTTTTTCTCCAGAAGTAAAGAGCGACCCTTTGTCCTCTTGTAATGACCTTAAAGCAAATAAACTTTGAACCAAGTTCACGATATGGACTACTTACTGTATATATTTATGTACCCTCCTAGATAGGTATTAGGTAGGGAGTAGTTTTGGCTCTGCCTGCTTATCAGGAGAGCAGCAGGCAAAATATAGCTGCACTTTGCTTATCAGGGAGCATGATCACTAGTTAGGCCTGTTCAGTGTGTCTGATGTGTGATTCATCTGGGCTGAGGGAGTGTCCCCACAGTGTCCAATAGGGAGGCCTGTTGGACAGTGGAGGAAACCCAGCCAGTGACACACAGGCTTTTGTAGCTGTCTCAGTGGGTTGGCACAGACAAGTGGTGCATCCTGGGATATGCTATAAAAGCCGAGGAAAAAGGTGGCAGGGTATCTTTGGGCGGGAAGCCAAGTCCCAGAAGGAGGGTGATGGCTGTCTGCTCTTCTGAAGCTGTGGAAGGTGGTCACAGGCAGTTGGCCCAGTGAACCAGAAAGCGTGGCTGAACCCAGAGGTCCAGTGAAAGTTGACTAGTGGAGTTGGAGGCAACGGTGGTTCTGGAAAAACAGTGTCCGTGAGTACAGAGCAACTTGTCCAGGGGTCTGCCAGGAAGGGGACCACTCCAGAGGCTAGAGTCAGTGGACGGGTGTCAGCTCACAGGCAGTGAGAGAAAAGGGGGTGCCAAATTAGAACCCTGAAGAGAATAACCAAGCAGAAACCTTTAAAGTATCTTCACTTCAGTGGCAAGGTGAAGCAGCGGCCTTGCCGCATTCTACAGTTAGCTGTCTTTAAGACTGTGAATAGGTAATAGTTGGAGTATCCCACTCATCCCTTCTCCTATCCAAGTTCTCAGTAAATTATTGACTGAGCCAAGGACTTTCATTGCTGTTTATCTGCTATCAGTTGCTAAGGGTAACCCAGGGGAATCCAGAAAAAGTAATTCTCAGCAGTCCTCTAGGGGGCAGTGCTACATTTATATAAGGTGATCACATCCCCTTTATTTGCAAGTGAGGATAAATTCAGTTGAGCTAATCATTCCTCAAAGCTGAGCATCTCCATGTCCACCATCGTATTGCTTGGTTGCCCTTCTCTGCATTTTCTCCAGTTCCCCAATATGTTTTTTGAACTGGTGGCCAAAAATGAATCACATATTGCACATGAGGTTTTATCAATGCTTTGTACAAAGGCAAAAGTGTGTCTCTCTATCTTTCTGAAATGTATAATAAAAGAGAGGATTTTTTTTACACTTTAGAAACTGCATTTTAAGCTTTTATTAATGACTAGAACGAGCTGAGCTTAAAGCGATATTAAAGTCAATAACAAAAAAAAACAAACATGTTATACTTACCTGCTCTGTGCAATGGTTTTGCACAGAACAACCCTGATCCTCCTCTTCTTGGGTCCCCCACCGGTGTTCCTGGCTCCTGCTGAGTGCCCCCAGAGCAAGCAGAATGCAGTGGGGGCACCCAGACAGGCTCGCTTCCAAGCCCCGGCTCTATGTTGTCATTCACACACAGAGCTGTAGCTCTGCCCTGCCCCCTCTCTCTCTCTTTATTGGCTCCCTGGCTGTGATTGATATCAGCGGGAGCTAATGGCTCTCAGACAATGAGGAATCCCCAGGAAGCCGATGTTCTTGTGGACATCACTGGATCGTGATGGTGCTTCGGTAAGTATTGGGGGGGGGGGGGGCTAATGCACAGAGATGTTTTTTTACCTTCTTGCATAGAATGCATGAAGGTAAAAATCCTTGAACCTTTAGAATTGCTTTAAAACTACTCCCACCCAACTTCTAACACCTATATTACCTACCCTGTAGAAAGAAGATGTATATATTTACCAATACTTAGAGGGCCCTGGTCTGGTCAAGGGATCTCCCTAGTGTCTGGCTTCAGGGCAGATAAGAGAACACTGACAAATCCTTAGCAGTGATGCTACCCATAGGCTTACTATGGGGCATCTGTTGTCAGCTGCCCCCCCTCTCCCGTGAAGCCAATGCTGGGAGCAGATCAGATGACTGTACCCAAGCACTCAAAGAATAGGTAATTATACGCATCTTCCTTCTGTAGGTTAGTAAGTGTAGGTGTTATAAGGTGGGTGGGAGCAGTTTTAGGCCCTGTTCACACAGGGTGTTTTGCCCTGTCCCCCACGCAGGGCCATCTTTTACCAGCATGGGGATGCACAGCTACTGGGTGCATCCCTGTAGCAGCATCCCATTTTAGTCTATTGGAACATTAAGACCTAAAGAGTCCCTAAAGACTCATTTGTCATATATTCTCGGCACTGAGCTGATAATCAGGGAGTCACTATAGGCCAATCTGCTACCAGCCTAAAGATTTAGATCGGCTGCCAAGAGGAAACAACAGGAATGACATAGACTGTGCTGAGGGAAGCCAGATTTGGGAGAGAGAAAAGAAAAGCAGGAGAGGTGACAGAACAAACTCTGCTGCCAGGGAGACATAAAAGAGTTAAACTTACAAGGATGTGTCTTATCTTTTATCCTTGATATTCTCTCCTTTCTACTTGGCAGGTGAAGCCTGTGAACTTCAGCATTGTAAAGTTTCTGTCAGCCATTCTGAACCAAGACATACAATCAAGGCTGGAAATACACACATTTTAATTACAAAAAGTGACACGTAGATTCTGAGACCAAGAAGGGGGGGATAGTTTCCAATAAGAAGGGGACTGATTTGGGCTTTTATAAAATGATGGCCTCTGGCAAGAAGAAACAGGAGTAATGCTGGAGTCAATTAACAGCACAACAATTTTGGTAGCATTATTATTTTGGAATGTTTTTTTTTTTGTTAAATTGTTATCAAACTTTTATAGGTATAGTTTTATTTTTTACTTTAAGCTTAGTTAGTTCTAGCCTGGAATTTCACTTTAAGCCTTTCATCTACCAGAACACCCAGATCCTTCTCTACCATTGATTCTCCCAGTTGTACTCCTAGTAGAATGTAAGATCTATGCATCTTTTTAGCCCCCAAGTGTATAATGTTACATTTTTGGACATTAACCGGTTGCCGACCGCCGCAAGTACATATACTGCGGCGGTCAGCCCCGGCCAGGCAAAGTGACGTACCGGTACGTCACTAGCCTGTCACATGCTCGTGAGCCAATAGCGGGCGCCCGTGCAGGCGCGCGCCCACCCCGGCTCATTCTCGGGGAAGTCCGTGCGTGTGACCGGCGGACCCGATGTCCACCGGTCACTCACGATCGTCCGCCTTGAAGGGAGAAAGGCAGGCGGCTGATGTAAACAAGCCGCCTGTCATTCTCCCCTGTGTAGGAATGGTGATCATACGGTTCTACTATGTAGGACTGTTGATCACTGTTCCTACACCAGTAGCCATGTCCAATCACAGTAAGAAGCACGCCCCTAGGGACACACTTAACCCCTCCTTCCCCAATAAAGTAAACCCCTGTCATTTTGCAGTAACAGTGCATATATATAGCACTGATTACTGAAGTAATGTCACTGGTAATCCCAAAAGTGTCAAAAATGTCAGTCAAGGGTCCGATCTGTCTGCCGCAATGTCGCAGTACCGCAAAAAAAAACGCAGATCGCCGCTATTACGCGTTAAAAAAAAACCACCAAAAATGACAGAAATCTTTCCCTTAGTTAGTAAACGCAATAACTTTTGTGCAAACCAATCAAAATACGCTTTTTGCGATTTTTTTTACCAAACATATGTAGCATGAAACAAATTGGCCTAAAATGTTAAAGAATTTAGATTTTTACATTTTTTTGGGGGGAATTTCATATAAAAAAATGTGAAAAATATTGTTATTTTTGCAAAATTGACGCTCTTTTTTTGTTTATAAAAATTGCACCAAAAAAAAGCTCTGTTTGTGGGAAAAAAAAGGACGTCAAATTCGTTTAGGTACAGCGTCGCATGACCGCGCAATTGTCCGTTAAAGTCACCCATTACCGAATCGCAAAAAAACCCCTGGTCGGAATGGGGGTAAAATCTTCCGGGGCTTAAGTGGTTAAACCTCGTTTGAAAAATCAAACAGTGCAGAGATGAGGTACATCCTGTAAGGATGTAATTCCACTACACAGCTTAGTGTCAACAGAAAAGATTGGAATGGTGCTTTTAATTTCAACAATTTTAACTAGTTTTTTATTAATATTATTATTATTATTATTATTATTATTATTATCATTAAAAATATTGAAAATAAACTAGATTAATTAGCAGTAAATTATATTATAAATTAGGAGTTACAGCAGTGTATTTTAAAGTATTTTTTATTATTTTATTCTTTCATATATGTACATGCTTTTTCATCTATCTTTTGGTATTGTTAAAGCGGAGTTCCGGGCACAGAAATTATTTTTCAATAAACATACCCCCGGGACAGTCAGGGCTAGTACATTCCACAATGGCTAGCCTCTGATCTGTCCCGGTTCGCACTTACCTTTTAGAAGAAATACTTACTTATAAAATTTCTTCCACAGCGTTTCCATCTCTCTTGTGGGCAGCTGAAGCCGGCGCGGTCCTCTTCTGCGTCTTCTTCCGCGTCTTCTTCTCCCAGAATGCGCCTGCACCGGCCCCTCTCGTCACTTCCGGTGCAGCGCCGCATTCCTAAACAGCTTCTGGGCATGCCCAGAAGCTGTTTAGCAGGGGAATGCGGCGTTGCCCGGAAGTGACGAGCGGGGCCGGTGCCGTCGCATTGATTCCTGGGAGCGATGACGTTCAGCTCCCAGGAATCATCGCGAGACAGGAAGTGACGGCGGAGCCGCGGCGCTGAGGGAGGAAGTACACTGAGGTGAGTATTTACGATCTTCAATTACAAGGTGAGTTTTTTAAAAAAAAACCTAACTATCCAATTCCTTTTCAGGTGATGTCGAACTAGCGGACGGGCACAAAAAAAAAATATTGATTTTGTGCCTGGAACTCCGCTTTAAAAATAAAGCAATTTGAAGATTACACACAAGGAGCATTAAATTAGCACGTGTGTTGGTGGGATCATCTGCGCCGTGCACGTGAGGATACCTCTCGCGTGGAGTACATTCATAAATGCTCAAGACCAATTGGGGACTGCAGTCATATGAAGAATCAAACATTAAGGCAGTTCCCCAGACTTAGAGATGAGCTTTACTGTGTGCAGAAATAAAGTGAATTTCCTCTGAAAATTGATTTGTCCCGTGTCACTACACACTGTAACTTGTATTTTACATTAGGAAGGGATGGGCTGAGCACTCCACCAGTCCAGCATCTGCACCTCACTCCCTGTAACAGAATGGGGACCCTCCAAGCATCTAGAGTGGATCTCATGGGTGATCTCACTTAAATCTTTCCTTCCCATACCTCGTGACCAGGCCACAGATCTCTATAACACAGGTTCAGATCCAGGTGCTATTGGATACTGACTGCTAGGGAGTGAGCTAGAACATCGACTCCATCGCTACTGGAGGACCTGTTGCCTAAACCAGGTACCACGCTTATTGACTGGTTGCTTGTGTCTTGTAGTTGAACTTGGTTTTCCATAGCAACTACACTCCTGTTCATATCTTGCCAAGTTAACCTTTTGTAGTAGTGTTTCTTCATACCCCATAGTGCTTTACAGACCCGGGCTCTTTTGGCATACACCAGAACCAACATGCACCCCTTTAAATAATTTCAGACCAGGCTTATAACAGTTAATATAACTTTACTGAACATGTTGTGTCATACAGCTCAAAATGAATAACGTCCTGTCTCTAATCCTAACTAAGATAAAGTAGTGTTCCAGGCATACCGCCACAAGGTGAGAGTCCATTATGGCATTGTCCATAGCTTGGATGTCCTCTGCAATTCCCAGTTCCTTCAATAGCACTCGATTACAGTGTAGAGGTAAGGCTTAACCACAGGTAGACCTCCCAGGGGTGATGGTGAAAGGTTGGCTTTTATGGTATGTAGAAAGTCAACAGCAGCAGAATTTTGTACATATGTCACTTTCAAATTTGCCTTTCACTTTTCCTCTGTGGCTGGGAACGAAGTAAATGGAATAAAAAGAGGAAAACAACTGCGCTAATTCAAAAAGGCAAAGCAGCAGCTTCAAGTGCGACTGACACCCCAAAAAGTAAATGTATAAATTAAGCTGCGCTAACAATTGAAACAGTCCATGTGAATGTCCATAGATGAAAGGAAAAAATGATGACCCTTGTGCAGGTACCGCTTACCAGATTCCAATCAATAAAGAGCCAAAAGAGTAGAGGCAGGGTCTTCAAATATGGAACACAGCAAGCTTCATAGGGCTCCAATAAGGATCTCCTCAATGGTATATGAATAAAAAGGAGAAAAACAACACCATAGTATAAACCAGTAACAAAAGTGGATATAAAATGCGTTGTGACTTGTGCAGGTACCGCTTACCAGAAGTAGCAGATACTGTAGCCAAAATGATGGGAACCGAATCCGCAGACCTCAGAAAGTAGTAAACCCGTACCGTGGTGATGCAAATGTCCAAGGATACGTTTATACAAAGAGGAAAAAAAAGGCAAACGCCATAGCGTAAAACCATAAAACAACTGGTGATGACACCCAAATAGTGATAACTAAAAATCCAATATTGGTGAATAGTGACAGCCACCACCGAAGAGGGTAGGATCCCCTTATTGACTGAACCAAGAAGCTTGATCAAGTAGTGAGATAAACCGCTTACCAGATGAACTAGAAGATAAACATATAATAGAACCTAGAGGGCACCAGTGAGGATGGGTACTCTTACCAGCTCCAGGTATTGCATGAGCGGGAGTTCAAAGTGACGCTGGACAACACTCCTGATAGCGCTCATCAACCAGGCTCAGGGAGGGATGCAGGTTACCCGAGAAATGAGGAGGGGAGAGCCATAGCATAAAATCCAATGACTATTTATTGTCACAAAAAATAGATTGCACTTACAAATATCAGACGACAAAGAACGTAGATGAGAGGGGTTGGAGGGAGGTAACAGCCGCCGGCCGGACGGCTCCGCTCGCCCGTCCTTCACAGCAAGTAGGTAGGTGTGACGTCAGCACGCCGTGACCTGACTAGTTTCATCAGAGATGATTTTTTCAAAAAACCCTCCAACCCCTCTCATCTACGTTCTAATATATATATTATATATATATATATATATATATACGTAAAGTTATATATTTTTAGATTTTTTTATATTTTTTTGACACACAGCCTATATGAATTGAGAAGACATACACTTGGTTGTATATTTTCATGAATTTGAACTATATATTGGAATCATCATCTAACTTGCACAACATATCACTGTATATCTAGTCATTTTATATTATATTTATGTTTAGGTGTAAAGGGACACACATCAAAAAAAAAAAAAAAAAGCAGTGCCACACCCACTTTCTCTAAAACCTGTGGCTTAGTGTTACTAAAAAAAGCAGACTTTATCTACACACCAGCTTGTGTACAATTTTTGAGCAATTTATGGCATTTGGCCAAGACACCCCTTAGGAACGCTCAAGGCACCCTGGTTGAAAAAGGATGGCCTATAAAATGTATATATAACCACAAAGTAGTGCGCTATTCAAAAGTAAATATGGGCAAACTCAAGACTAAATAATAAAGTGATATTGTGCATACTATAAAAATATTCTAGACTGAATAATAAAGTGATGATGTGAACACTGTAAAAATATTATAAATAATAAATCAGTACATGAGAAAATAGTTCAGAATGTCGTTCATCAGCCAAATATTCCATCAAAATTGTGAAAAAAAAAAAAAAAAAAATATATATATATATATATATATAACTAGTAAAGTCATAGAGCGTAGCGCCACCCTGAGGAAGTCACGTGTCTGTGACGCAATGCATAGGAGGAGCTAGTGCCATGCGGCTTGCGGCTCACTCAGCTGAGTGTTTGGCGTTTTTTTTGCAATTTTGATGGAATATTTGGCTGATCAACGAAATTTTGGATGAACTATTTTTTTAATGTACTGATTTATTATTCATAATATTTTTACAGTGTGCACATCATCACTTTATTATTCAGTATTTAAGATTTTACAGTGTGCACAGCATCACTTTATTATTCAGTCTTGAGTATTTTTATAGTATTCACAATATCACTTTATTATTTAGCCTTGAGTTTGACCATATTTACTTTTGAATAGCGCACTACTTTGTGGCTATATATACATTTTTCTTACAAGCGCACGAGTACTTGAATTGGTGGTAGTTGCTATTCAGATCGAGGTATTTTTGTGGTCTACCATAGCAGCGCACCTTTTCTCACTTTTTCTTTGGCCTAGAAAATGGCCATTACTGTTTTTTAACCACTTGCCGACCGCAGCAAGTACATATACTGCGGCGGTCAGCCCCGGCCAGGCAAAGTGACGTACCGGTACGTCACTAGCCTGTCACTCACTTGTGAGCCAATAGCGGGCTTGTTCCCTAACAAGTCAGTGCGTGTGACCGGCGGACCCGATGTCCGCCGGTCACTCGCGATCGTTCGCTGGGAAGGGAGAAAGGCAGGCGGCTAATGTAAACAAGCCGCCTGTCATTCTCCCCTGTGTAAAAATGGAGATCAGACGGTTCTACTATGTAGGACCGTTGATCTCTGTTTTTACACTAGTAGCCATGTCCTATCACAGTTAGAAACACGCCCCTAGGACACACTTAACCCCTCCCTCTCCAATACAGTTAACCCCTTCCCTGTCAGTGTCATTTTTACAGTAACAGTGCATATGTATAGCACTGATTACTGCAGTAATGTCACTGGTAACCCCAAAAGTGTCAAAAATGTCAGTCAAGGGTCCGATCTGTCCGCCGCAATGTCGCAGTACCGCAAAAAAATCGCAGATCGCCGCCATTACTCGTTAAAAAAAAAACAACAAAAATGACAAAAATCTTTCCCTTTGTTAGTAAACGTGATAACTTTTGCGCAAACCAATCAAAATACGCTTTTTGCGATTTTTTTTTACCAAACATATGTAGCATAAAACAAATTGGCCGAAAATGTTAAAAAATTTTGATTTTTACATTTTTTTGGGGAATTTCATATAAAAAATGTGAAAAATATTGTTATTTTTGCAAAATTTACGCTTTTTTTTGTTTATAGCGCATGATCAAAAAATCGCACAGGTGATCAAATACCACCAAAAGAAAGCTCTGTTTGTGGGAAAAAAAAGAAGTCAAATTCGTTTAGGTACAGCGTCGCACGACTGCGCAATTGTCCGTTAAATTCACGCAGTGCCGAATCGCAAAATACCCCCTGGTCAGGAAGGGGGTAAAATCTTCCGGGGCTTAAAGAGGAAGTAAACCCTCCTCAGGAAGTTGTACCTATAGGTAAGCCTATGATAAGGCTTACCTATAGGTATCTCCTAAACATGCACCGTTTAGGAGATATTTACCTTTAATGCAGCCAGTGACGTCACTGGCGCATGCGCTCTGAAGGAACGGCAGATCGTGCCGTTCCTTCAGAGCCCCGTGCCGTGACCGTTGGCTCCCGCGCGCGTGCGTGGGAGTGACGTCACCGCGGCTCCGGCCAATCAGATGGCCGGATGCCGCGATCCCGGAAGACAGGCGACTATACATGTCGCCCGTCATACAGGTAAGCGGACGGCACGGCAGGGGCTCGTTCTAAGGTAAGTATTTCATAATGAGCTAGTATGCGATGCATACTAGCTCATTATGGGTTTCTCTTTCAGGATGTAAAGAAGAGAAAAAAATTTTCTCGGTGTACAACCTCTTTAAGTCGTTAACATTTGGCTCCTTTTGACTTCAAAGGTGCAGATTTGGCACCAGAAGTTATGTTCACTGAACCTGCCTTGAAATAAACCCAGGTATGTTTGATTTATCACTACTTGTGAACAGAAAAACTTCTAGGCTTATTATAAACCTCCTACAGATTTACAGTATATCAAATATTATATATTATAATAATAATGTATTAAGAACAACTCTAATGAAATATATCAAAATGTGTAAACTTGAACTTTAAAGTCCATAGCATCTGTATATCTGTTCTGTATATTTTTAAAGCTTTTGGTGTTATTATTATTAGTATGCAGTGTTGGTTCTAGATTTGTTTTAGGCTCTTCTTTAGTGAACAACACAGCAGCAGAAGGCTTTGAGCTTGGTATTCATTGTTCTACTCTCTGTAGGAAACTACCCATATAATGTAAAGCAGTATGTGTAGCTGGTAAGCCACTGAATACAAACTACAATAAATATTGATGAAATTTGCAATGCTGCTCTAGTACACAGACATCGACATGCATGGCGGCTTCTGTGTCTCTCTACAGGACCTCAGAAGCTCTCATGGCGTTCCCCGGCTCTCTGGGCACACAGGTTTAGATGCATCCTTTGCATCTTAGGTTTCACATCTTCTCTGGCAGCTTTATACCTTTAAGCTGCTTGTTAGCCCCAGTCCCTTTCTCGTGCAGGCTTTGTTACAGTCTTTGTAGACAGGCTCCAGCCTGCTCAGTTGGCAGTCAGCCAGCAGTTTATTAAGCATCACAAAACCTCTGGCTGTGCTGTGCCTGCTGGATTCTTTATATTACTGCTCTTGTGACAGGAGCTACACTCCTATAGGCATCCCTCCAAGATGCTGCTGTAGGGTTCCAGTTCCTCTCTGTGCCGTTATGAATGGAAATTGATTTCATAATATAGGAAGTGTTTCATTTAAATCATGTTTAAAAGAAAAAAAAAAAAAGAAACACTTTTTTTTTGCTATTCGTAGGCCTTATCCTATTGTGAGTATAAAGTTTTTTTTTTTTTTTATTGAAAGATATACATCCTTGTAAAACATTTATAATTTTTTTCTTTGCAAAGCATGTTACATGGCTTACAACTGTTCCTCATTTGGAAGAACTGGCCTTTTTCCAAATCTGTGTCCCTTTTTCCTCCTCAGTTGTCCCTCTTCTTGGTCTGATGTTCAGACCCTTTGAAAGAAATGTGCAGCAAAACTACCAAAAGTTTTATATCACATTGACCCTTTCATCCAACCTCTAAATGATTGCATTTGTTACTTTAAAAGTATTAAGTAAAAGGAGTCTAGGAGAAAAAGTACTTTAGGTTTAACACTTGACCTCAAAAAGATTTACCCCTTCATGACCAAGCCATTTTTTGCAACACGGCACTGCTTTACTTTAACTGACAATTGCGCTGTCGTGCGACACTGTACCCAAATACAATTTATATCCTTCTTTTGCCACAAATATGGCTTTCTTTTGGTGTTACCTCTGCGGTTTTTATTATTTGCACTATTAACAAAAAAAAAAAAAAAAACTGACAATTTAAAAAAAAAAAAAACAATATTTTTTTTTTAACATCTGCTATAAAACATAACCAATAAAAAAATGTAAAATATCTAGTTTCTTCATCAGTTTAGGCCAATGTGTATTCTGCTCTGCTACATATTTTTGGAAAAAAAATAAGCATATATTGATTGGTTTGCACAAAAGTTATAGCATGTACAAACTATGGGGTATTTTTATTTATTTATTTTTTATGTTTCCACTAGCAATGGCAGCAATCAGCGACTTATAGCGAGCCCAGTGACATGAATACAATAATCAGTACTAAAAAATATGCACTATCACTGTACTAATGACACTAATGTACTAATAGCACACGTTTTTGTGTGTGATCATTGCGGGGAGCCCAGCAGCGGGTACCACGGACCCGATTTTACAGTACACAGGCAGAACGGCGATCTGCCTATGTAAACAAGGCAGATTGCCGTTCTGTCAGTAGGGAAGGCATTGATCCTGTGTTCCTGCAAAGTGAGAAAGCACAGGCCAGGCACACAGTTAACAGTTTGATTGATCACCCCTGTATCAAAGGGTTAACTGTGTGTCTGGCCTGTGCTTTCTCACTTTGCAGGAACACAGGATCAATGCCTTTCCCACTGACAGAACAGCAATCTGCCTTGTTTACATAGGCAGATCGCCGTTCTGCCTATATACTGTAAAATGGAGTCCCTGGTACCCGCTGGTGGGGTCCCCACAATGATCACACACAAACACGTGTGCCCCAGACCCGGAAGTGTCTGATAGACTACTAGGTACGTGATCTGGCACAGAGCGGCCACCCTGCTGCTGTATAGGTTTGGTGAGCAGTCTGTAAGTAAATTTTTTTTGAAAATTATTTTTTCATGGTCTGTGTAACTGGGAGCATGACAGTTGTGTTTCCCTTGCCTACAAAATTTTGTTAAAGGCATTCCAGAATATTGGGAATTTTGCTCTCCATAGATGCAGGCCCTCTTTCACAAATGGTACAACTTGGTCTCAAATTTAGATGCAGAGTTTAAGAAGTACTCAATTTTACCAAATGATGGATGGAGGGGGAAAGAGTTATTTGTTTCATGAGGTTTTGTTTCAGTTAAGACAGCTGAAAAGATGACAAGCCACTGGAAAAAAAGTTCAAATTCATCAGACAAAAGCTAATTACAAATAACAGACAGAAATGAAAGTATGGATGTCTCAATGTGTTAAATGCATGAAGTTGTGGTTAGAGGTCTGGTTCCTGGGAGGGATGTTACATTTGCCTGGGGCGGGTCAATCTGACTTACACATAGTTGCTTATTTGGCTTGGGGTTGTAGGCAAGTTAGCTGTACATGAGCACACAAATATGTAAAAAAAAAAAGAATGTGTAATTTTTTGGAATAAAGTGCTACCTTGGCAACACTTCACATCCGAGTTCCGTGTGAATCTGACAATGGCAGTCGCTGTGTTAGAAATCAGAGCAGGCAGAAAACAAATACAAAAAACAAAGCTTATGCCAAAGTGGTAGCAAGGTTCACAAAGAGGATAACAAGTCTGAATACAAAGGTCAAGGTTTACAGGAAAACAGCACACACAAGGACAAACAGGAGCCAAAAGAAATGTTTAAATAAATAAATACCAGCAATGATTACATAGTTAAATAGTTACATAATTAGTCAGCGTGACACATTTAGTTGATGCCACATCCATTGAAAGGCAAAAGCCCCCTATCAAGCCTGATCCAATTCACTTTAAAAGAGTAAAAAATTCCACTTTCATCCCCAATAGGTTATCCCCCCGAGGCAACATTCTCATTTTTCATCTACAAATAATAGTAGCAATTTAAACTTTGCGCATTTAAAAACGCTTTTAGCCTTTTTTTTAAATCAAGCTTTTAAATCAACTAGAATAAGTTCCCATGGAAGATATCTACATTATAATAAAACTTTCCATATGCATGAGATAAACTTTTCCTCAAGTTTCAAAGAATACACAGGCGTCTTATGATCTTAACCCCTTTGTACCTAAGGGTAAAACAAATGTTAACCTAAAACTGAACCTGGTGCTTGGTTGTATACAAATTGGAGCTGCTGCACTCAATTATACCTGAACACCAGGTCTGAAGTAATAGCCAATAAATCAAATAAAAGTGCACTGTCTCCTTAAGCCCACGTTCACATTGGTCCCTTTTGGCATGCGATTTGACATGTCGAATCGCATGCCAAATCGGAGCCAATTGCCGGCAATGGCACTGTTCGAATAGGTGCAACACCGAATTTGCAGCGCTGCACCGATTCTCAAAAGTAGGGGTTGTTGGGGAAGCATGGACTTTATGGGCACTGATAGCTTAAAAAATAAAATTTTTATTGATTGACAATTAAAAAAGAACCAAAGCAGTGCGCATGCGCGGCTGCTCCGACATGGCAGCTTAGCCAGGAGCTCCGCGCTTCTCCGGTCTTCAGAGGGCCCCGACACCGGCTTTAGAGCGCACCGCACCCCGCACTCTGCAGCAACAGCATCCCCTCACACCAGCGTTCCACCTTTGGATGTCGGCGGGTCACCGGGGAGAGCTCTCCCACCGCCTATACTTCTCCCCAGAGCGGGACCCGGCCAAGATGGCGACCGCGCCTTCCCTCCCCTCAGAGGAGCGCTGTACAAGGGAGGTAGGAGACACTCTAGCTAGCCTTATGGACATTCCATCGGCCTCCCCAGACCCCTGGTCCTCCCCAGCAACCCCCCCCTTACCTCCCCCAGCCCATACTTGCCTCTCCAGCTTCCACTGCATCTCTCCTCAGCAGATCCATGGGCCAGGCCCCAGGGATCCCGGGGGTTGCAATCACCTGAGGCCCTGGCTTCACCACCAAATAGGCCTGCACTCTCCAGGACACTTCCCTGACCTATCAATTTTAATGGCCAAATTTTCAGAAATGCTAGCCCATACTGCCTCACAGATTACAGGCTCCATTAAAGCTGAACTCCAGATCATTGGCACCCGGATTGAGGCGATCGATAATACTATTGATCATACGGTTGCTAGAACCAATCAAAATACTGCTTGCATACAGACTTTACAGGATCAACTAGAAACAGCACTGAGTAAACTGGATGATCTTGAAAATCGAAGCAGACGCCTGAATTTTAGGATCAGGGGGATCCCTGAGACCATCACAGACATCCCAGACACAGTCAAAGCCTTTATTAATGATCTTCTCCTGGACATCTTTGACCACCGCTTGGAACTAGACCGGGCACACAGAGCCCTCCAACCGCCCCGCAAAGATGGCCTCCCAAGGGACGTTATCGTCAAGACACATTTTTTTGGGGTTAAGGAGGAGCTCATGAAAAAGAGTAGGGGTAGAGAGGATCTATCCATCCAAGGCCACAAGATCCAACTCTTTGCTGACCTCTTCCCCATCACTATACAGCGCTGCAGAGCTTTAAAACCACTTACACTGGCGTTATCGGCTAGAGCGCTGAAATATTGGTGGTCCTTCCCCTTCCGCTTGAATTTTCAATTCCAGAACAGGACTCATGGCTTCTCCAACTTCCAGGAGGGTGAGGGCATGCTCCTGCAACTGGGTATCATCACCAGGGACCCCTCCCCTGCTCCGTCCACCTCCAGAAGGGATGCTTCCAAGCGACCTCCACCGATCAGCCCAGTATCCTCAGTCAGGAACAAGCAACAGACGAAACGCCACTGTGATGTCAAGCCTCCATGATGTTTTTGTTGATCCCTGGGAACCTTCTCCTATTTGCCATTGAAGTTCAACCTTCTTCACCTGCAAGGGGTCCGCATTGATCCCTGTCTCCCTTTTTGGCCCCTTTTTTTGAACTGTTTTTCTCCCCCCCCCCCTTTTTTTTTGTTTGTTTTTTTTTTGTTTTGTTTTTTTTTGGTCGCTATTTTTGTTATTTTCCACTGGACATTTCCTTTTACACTTTTTTCAATGCTGACCATGTTTTTGATTTTACACTGGTCAGCTCTTCATTTAAATGCTGGGACTATTGAGAATTGTTAACTGTTTATTTAGTTGCTGTATGGTCTGAGGCTGCTTCCCCCCTCCCAGTTCATCCCTGTCTTGCCTATTTCCTCCCTGCCTTCTTTCCTCCCTCCCCGGCGTCCAATCAACCGACATATGTCCACCATAAATACCCCATGTTTTTTCTTGCCAATGCCCCCTCTAAACAGAAAGGAGTGGCCATATTTTTTGCAAAATCCCTCCCCTTTTTGCATCTACATACTGTTAGGGACCCCCAAGGTCGTTACATTCTGGTCAAAGGCCATCTACACGGGGTGTTGTACACGTTTATCTCCTTTTATGCACCTAACAAAGGGCAGGCGAAATTCCTCTCTGAGATGCTTCTCCTCCTTTCTCCCCACTTCGAGGGTCGTGTTATCATAGGGGGGGACTCTAACCTTGCCTTCGACTGCTCCCTAGACAAATCTGTATCCTTTTGCGCTAAGCTCCATCTGCCCTCTAAACAGAGCCTTAGCGTAGCCAGATCGTTTCATGCCCTAGGCCTGATAGATATATGGCGCAAATTGAACCCTTCTACCCGAGATTACACCCATTTTTCGGCCCCCCATAACTCGCTGGCAGGAATTGACCATATTTTCATCCCCACTACTGACATTCCCTCTGCCCAGAAGTCTAAAATCAGAGACGTCCCTTGGTCGGACCATTCTATGGTCACTTTGCAGCTCTTCTGCTCCTTTCAGCACAGGGGCCCTGCCCCTTGGAGAATAAATGATTCCCTTCTGAGCGATCCTGCTAGATGCTCCATGATAGAATCTGCACTTTGCGACTACTTTTCTCTGAATGATCTCCCAGATACCTCTCCTTCCACCCTCTGGGGGGCCCACAAGGCAGTCCTGCGGGGCTACCTCATTCAACTGGGGGCAAAAGTTAAACGGGAAAGGCAAATTGACATTGCTCGTTTAGAGGATGAGTATACGCGCCTTCGTAGAGCTCACAAGCGCTTCCCCTCTTCTTCCTCCCTTGCGGAATTGGATGCAGTTAAACTTTCGCTTAACCTGGCCCTTACCTCCAGAGCCGAAAAAAGCCTGAGCTGGCAAGAGGCTTGCTCTTATGCATTCAGGGATAAAATGGGCACGAAATTGGCATCAAAACTCTCCCCAAAGTTTAGGGCGATCTCCCTGCCCAAAATCAAATCCCCCACTGGAGTTCTTACTAGCAATCCCAATTCCATCATGGATTCATTTCACGCTTTCTATTCACAGCTTTATGCTGCACCTACGCCCCACACAAGGGATACCCTAGACTCTTTCCTGAACGACGTACCGCTCCCCCGACTCACACCTTCTCATAGATCTCTTATGGAATCCCCTATTGGCGAACAGGAGGTGCTTGATGTCATCAAGTCTCTCCGCCCCAACTCCACTCCTGGCCCCGACGGTTTTTCTAATACTTATTATAAAGCATTTTTGCCTGTCCTATCTCATTATCTGGTCAGGTTCTTCAACGCCCTTAGGGGCGGGGCCCGCTTAGAGGATGCCTCTAACAAAGCTTACATTTCTATTATACCCAAACCGGGAAAGGACCCTTCCGAAGTAGGAAATTACAGACCAATTTCTCTCATTAACAATGATCTCAAGATTATGACGAAAATTTTTTCTAACCGCCTATCCAGCTTTATTGCCAAATACATTCATAAGGATCAGGTGGGATTCATCCCGGGTAGGCAGGGACCAGACCAGGTAAGGAGGGTGGTGGAAGCCATCTCTCTGTTGAACTCAGGGTGGGACGGAGGCCAGTCTCAATCTGGCTTTCTGCTATCCTTAGACCTACAAAAGGCTTTCGACTCCCTTTCTTGGCCATTTCTTTTCCGCACTCTCGAAAAATGGGGTTTTGGTCCCTCTTTTATCACTACACTTAAGGCCCTCTACTCCCGCCTGGCGGCTCAAGTTAGGATGCAGGGGTACTATTCTGAGGACATTTCGATCCGCAGGGGAAGGAGGCAGGGGTGCCCTCTCTCCCCACTCCTTTTCGCCATAGCCCTGGAATCCCTGGCAACAGCTATCCGTCTTCACCCAGATATTCATGGCCTACGGTGCGGGACTGAGACCCACAAATGAGCTCTATTCGTAGATGACATAATGCTTTTTGTCACCTCGCCTTTGATATCCCTTCCCAATATAGTCTCCCTCCTTGATTCTTTCGGAGCAGCTTCTGGCCTGCGAGTCAACATGAATAAATCCCTAGCACTTAATGTCACCCTCCCCTCGCCACTGGTGGAATGCCTTAAGGACCATTTTCCCTTCTCCTGGCACTCAGACGCCATACCTTACCTGGGAGTCTCCTTAACTCCTACAAAAGACAAACTTTACTCTGCTAACTACCCACCCATGATCCAAAAATTGAAACAGGATCTCTCCGACTGGTCATGTTGTCACATCTTCTGGTTAGGCAGGATTAATGCGGTCAAGATGACTCTTCTGCCGCGTATTCTCTATTTGTTTCGTTCGCTTTCTATCCCGGTGCTGAAATCCTACATTCAGAAACTGCAAGGACATATTTTCAAGTTTATTTGTGGACGAAAGGGGTATAGGATTAATAAACACACTCTTCTTCGCTCCCGGAAACAAGGGGGCCTGGGAGTTCCAGACCTCTGAACATACTATCAAGCGGCACAATTGGCCCAATTTTCTGTTATCTACTCCAGAGGGGTTAAGCCTGTCTGGCATTCCATGGAACGTCAAGCAGTTCCCCTTCACACCATCGATTACCTGGTCTGGAGACCGGCTCAATCTCGCCCCCCTGTGATGGCCCCCTCTCTCTCTCACTCCCTTTCCATCTGCGATACCATACACAAGTCATTCAAGGTCACTTCCCCCTGGGCCCCCCTCACCCACATTTTTCATAACCCAGATTTCCCCCCTGGCGAGGATATAGGGGCATTTAAATGGTGGACTGACAAAGGCCTTTACAGGATAGGCCACTTCTTGGACTGCTCGGGTCCTCTAACACTCTCTCATTATACCACTAAGTTAAAGATGCCACCTGGGGAGAGATTCCGGCTCACCCAAATCACGCATTTTCTCAACTCGCTTAGGTCTAGATCTTATGAGCCCCTGCGGGTAACCCCGTATGAACAATGGTGTGCCCAAATTTCTGATGTTAGGGGAGGAATCTCTCTCATTTATGCACTACTGAATGACGCCCAAACCAAACCTACTTACATGCTCAAATGGGAGCAAGACCTCAACCTGGAATTGGACCTCTCGGACTGGCACGCCAATGTTGGACGCTCTTTTCGGGGAGTACACAACATTGGTCTCATGGAAGCTAATCTCAAGGTTATCATGAGATGGTACTTGGTGCCCGCTAGACTGGCCGCTATGTTTCCCTCCACCTCCCCGACTTGTTTCCGAGGATGCAATCTGACTGGCACTCTTCTCCACACTTTTTGGGAATGCCCCAAGCTTAGGATGTTCTGGCAACGTATTTTTAAAATAGTCCGACAGATCACCGGTATTACCGTTCACCCGTCACCGGCTCAGGCCCTGTTGTGCCAACGCATCCCCAAAGTCCCTAAACACACCCAGACGCTTATCTTTTACATCTTCCTCGGTGCCAAGATGACAATAGCCAAGCAGTGGAAGCTGCCTACAGTTTCAGCTCATCTGGCTAAGCGTAAAATCTCATGGATGATTGCACAGGAGAAGATGTTTAGTATTTTGGATGACTCCAAAGAAAAGTTTGAAATGATTTGGGAACCCTGGGCGACCTTTGTAAATGTTTCTATTTGAGGAGAGTGGATACAGTTCTGTGTGCTGGTCCTTTCCTCCATTTTCCCCTTGTTAATTTTTGACTCCCTCAATGTCTTCAGTGGCTGGGCCGCAGGAACCTACTTCTTTCTTTTCTCTCTCCTGCCTGTCTGCTTCTTCTTCCATACCGCTATCTTCTTCTTCCTCACTCTAATGTTGGTTATAATGTCACCATAACATTCTGCTGACGAACCCAAATGCGAGGGCTCCTAGGACATGGTCTGGAGTCCTTCTTCTTGTCCCAGTTGGATCTGGTTCGGAGAATTCTAACCTTGTGTAGTTCAGGTTTATCTTTGGGTCCAGCTGGGGCCGGTTTATAGGCAACCTTGATGTTTTACGCCTTTGGAGTGTAGATTTTATATTTTCTGTTTTGGTCACTACCAATTTGCATAGTTGACATGTGGAGCGCTTCCCCTGAGACACAGTATGCTCCCTCTTGGGGTGTCTAGGGAGTGGTGCTCTTCTATTACGGGGGCGGCCCCCCGACACCACTTGATAGTGCCCATATTTTGAGTTGTAATTGTAACACTGACTGCTTTTTTTTTTCTTTCTCCTTATTGGCTCTTGTATTGAGGGCTGCCTTGAACACCGCATGCCCACTCCACTGGACCATAATATTCTATGTTTTCCGACCTTTCTTTGTTCTGGGGTCGTTTTTATTGCTGTATCATTTCTGATGTTCCATGTTTTTTGTTATTCTTTAATAAAAATTATTGAAACTAAAAAAAGAACCAAAGGATTCAAAACATAAACATACATAGAGATGAATTGCCTCAATAGGCTTATGTAACAATAGTTCAACAATCACAGTGTTGATACAGGAGTATGCAAAATTAATTAAGTACAGTAAATGACAAGGTGTATACGTCACATCATATAGGTCTCATAGACGATGACAAAAAGACTTGTTCTGTCGTCCCTGAGGTCCACTTGTGCGACATCTAATTTGTAGACGCTTCATGTAGCCAGATTGCTCTACATGTTTCGCTTGGAGAACAGCTTCCTCTGGAGCTACTGGTACATTTATTTCTGTATAGTAAGATAGTGACATTTAGCTCAAGCATGGATATCATATATTGCATAAGACAGAGTGATTTTGAACAAAGTGTGTTACTGTTATACAGAAACCAAAGAAAAAGGGGGATTAAACATAAATGCAAACCAAGACAAAGAATATATATGAATATAAAAGCCATAAAATATGGCAGTCAATCAAGTAGTTTGGTTAAGATGTAGAGTTATAGACATGGTGGACCCCTGAAAGGCACCACACAGGAGGGAACTCATATGGGGACTGGTACATGTAGGCTCTGAGATAAACATCGGTAAGAAAAATTAGTTTGTAATTACACATACTGTACCTGGGTATATCCAAATGGTGATTCAAAAGAGAGAGAACCAAGAATAAAAAATAATAATAACACGTAACGAGGAGGTGGAGTATGTTGCCAAGGGGTGCCCGAAGAATTGGTAATGAGTATTTGTTATAGGGTCACACTGGTATGATTAAATCACCTAGAATAATTATGACATGGTAAATATATGCATCCCAGATCAAATATTTGACAGAGATGGCATAGGCCAAAAAGGGAGAAAGGATAAAGGCCTATAGTCCCAATGTACCATGAAGAGGAAACTACTGTACATAAATTTACAGCCTGCAATACAGTAATTCGGTAAAAAGGCACATGTAAGAAAAACCAGTGTGCAGGGTTAAAAACATGCAAGATAGTAGTTAGGTGAAGGAGCACTAAAAGGTTATAAAGTTGCTAATTGAATATAGAAGTCTCGGTGCCTGGGGAAATAAAGACCCCATCTCATGAACCCTGGAGGGGAGCCAAAAACACCCATGACCAGCTGACAAAGATTCATAGCAGAGCATAGTATAGGTATATTTAAAAGACCTAGGGGGAAATGGGTGCTCACCAGGTCATATGTGACCTAAACATGCAGGTCCAGAAGTAGGTAAACCTGCCGGTCCATATAATGACAGTGAGAGTTTTAAGGCCAGTACCTGAATGGATGTAAATAGAGTTGTAGGCATGAGCAGGTCATCTAAGGTTATAAATGCAATAGTATAAGGAGATGGTGTGAGGGCGCTCCTAGAGTGTGAAGGTCCGGACAGGGCAAACTCCAATCCTCCCCGGATGGGGAAACGCCGCCATACAAGAGCTTGTGATCAGCCCTATTTAAATGCGCCAGTCCCGGGCGGTGAGTCAAAGGGAAATTACGTCAAACTGCCCCTGCCGGTACTCCTGCACGTGCGCGGGTCCGCACGCCAACGCGACAAGCACGTAGCGTGCAGGAGTACCGGACGTTCAGGAGGAACAGGGCAAAGATCGGTCCAAGGAGTTTGGATCCAATCAGCCCTGGTGCCACGGATAGACCACGCCTGACTGGGCAGGGCACATTGTGGGTCTACCCGGCCGCATATGGGTCCCGGTGAGGTACAAAAACCAGGGTGAAGCAGCCATGGCAACAATACATCAAAACAAAACATAACAAATAGAATGACTTAAAAAATTGAAAGGTAAAGAATCAATTGTAAATAAATAGACCATATGTGTATGTGTCATCCAAGTGTCAAAAAAAGAGAACAATCCGGTGAGACAACACAATATGCTTAACATATGAGTCCGCATAAACTACCTGTGTAACATTACAGTCATAGTAGGACAACAATAATAAATAGAAAAGGTATAGAATCATTGGATAATGAAAAGAAGGAAAAAAAAGAAAAAGAAGGAAAAAGGGAGGGGAGAGGGGGGGTGGGGATGGAAAGAAAAAAAGGGGGGGGGAGTAGTAGTAGTTTCTGCTCTACTTTTGGCGACTTCGTGGGGCGATTTCAATAGACATCTGTTTAGGAATCCACACAGATGTCTGTAAAATTGCCCCCAAAAACCGAACTGAAAATGCTAGTTTGAAATCGCTCTGAACACGCACAATTTTAAACCGGCCTCAGTGTGAACCTAAGCTAAATAACACTCATTTTTTCAAATAAACACATGTGCCAATGAAAAGAAATTTTATTCCATACCCCCCAAAAATATTAAAAATAGGTGCAACAAGGCAAGCCAACCTGCGATTAATATACTTCAATACCAACTGAAAAATTATAATAATAATATGTGAACTCAATCCTTAAAGAGTCCATTATTGTGCAAAATAAAATGTCACAAATTCAAATAAAATCAATGATACTGAAAAATCCTCAAGTCTTTATAATGTCCATTATTTGTACAAAATATAGTACTCTGTGCTCCAATGAAGAAAGTGCACTGGTGTTCAAAGCGCCCTTAAGGTAACATGGCCTCTTATCAGACTGTAATGATCTCTAATTATAGAGATCACTTGCTTTAAGGTAGTTCTAAAGAGCCAACACTCTCAGCCACTAATTGCCATTCAGACCAGTGACCCCAGCGGTTAGAATGGAAAGCAAAGTCTCCAACACCCACTTTACCTCTGCCAGCACTCTTAGCTCAAACTCAGGCACTCATATATAGCAAACATAAACATCCAGTTTATTTATTAGAACATTGCACCTTTCTGAGTCCTGGTAATAACAAGTAGTTATCAGACAGCTTTCAAAAACCTTGGCCACTGTAGCATCCGAACAGCCTTGGCATGATGACGTCACAGAACCAACTCCTACCTATGCATTTCTTTGTACAAGTACGCCTTAACTGTACCTCACCTTCATGGTTCAATTCCTCATATCCTTGCTAAGTCAATTTATCATGAATAAGCCCATTTGTCACAAATTTCCTGCAACAGAGTACCCTAAGTGTCACTGAAGACATCAGAGTCCAATTATCTCAACCCAGCCATGTACAAATCTCAAGTTTAAGAAAGACAGAAAAACATGTACCTGGAAGCTTTTCCCAAGCCTTCTACTCAACCCTTCTTCTTGTACTCCTTCTCTGCCTGCTGCTTCCTCATAGGGATGGAGTCAATTGTAATAGGATTCTGCTGGCCCTTTTTATCTTGCTGCTGCTCCTCAAGTTCTCAGTCTGTTACACTAAAAAGTGTGTACTCTAGCAGGAACACCAGCGGAATTAGGTCAATAATCCCTGCCTTGCCATGGTTCACAATTCTGGTTGCCACTGTGAATGGTGACAAGCTGGTGCATGTGTCCTGAATGAGCCATGACATGATGAAGAGAACCCTGGATCCATAGAGCCTGTCTTCATCATATTCTTGCACCATTACTCATGAATGGAACACTTTGCAGGTGCAGCCACTACTGCATTAGCAAAGTCAAACTCAAGCATGTGGGTGTGTCGCATATCAGGGGGGCAGGCAGCTTTTGTTGCTGCTTCATTTTAGGCCAAATAAACACCCAGTGGGTATGACTGCCTGAAGTGGCTGCACACTCTGGCCTCCCGCAGGACATTCTGTACACCAAGATACCAAACTAGGAATGGCTGTACCACCTGGTTGAGGACATATGCCAGGCAAGGCACATATTTATACTTACCCTCCAACAAGAGTAAACACTGCTTGAGGTGTGTGTGAACAATGCCCATATATTACGTCCAAAGGCAGAGGTGCACTGTCAGCTTGCCTCTGAAAGTAGCAGGAACAAGAAGAAAGTAGACGGCCGGACACTCCTTAAGGATGTTGATTACTTTATTGGTGCATATCAAACGGTGCAAGATAAAAACATCACCGCACAAGGAGCACAAAGGAGATGAAATACTGACGTGTTTCACGCTTAGACAGCACTTACTCATAACACCAACCAGGGGTTTTGTCCCTTCCCTCCACTCAGGTCTCAGATTACACTCAGCTCTCCTCCTCTCTGAGATGAGTAATATGTGATGTCAGATCCCCACTCTCTGACTCCGGAAGTTCAAAAAAGCTCTGTAAGTTCTGGGCTTTAAACAAATGTAGAGAAGAGATAGCTGCAGATAAACAGGTAAAAAATATCTAAGAGGATTTTTTTTAATCTCTGTGTATCACCCGATGCTAGATAATTCATTAGGTATATGTAAGTGTTTATAATCACTTTCATAATGGGGTTAATACTTGCACTAAACTGTTCCACACTAGTATGCGGTGATACTGTATGCTGCTAACAAAAAGTAGCTTTGCTTGTTTCAGCAACCAGTTCACACGGCTGACATCCCCCCTTCCCCCCTCCTAAATGTAAACAACAAAATTACATTTAAATAAATTATACCTCCGTCAAAAAAATTAAACCTAAAACACCAAACTACAAAAAAACTACAACTCTAACCATATATATACTGTAAACGTATTGTAATAAATCTCCGCTGTGATAACACATAGAGCTGCTGGCAAACAAAGCATGATATAACCAAATGTAAGCTTATTTCATTTCATAAAATGCAGTGCCAGTAAATATAATAAAAACCTACAAAAATATTTAAATAAACAGTGTTCAATGTGCCAAGCGTGAAGTCTCTATTAACTTAAAGTCCATATATATTCTAATAAAAATAGATCTTCCACCATCCAGCAGACCTTATTCAAAATTCACACTCACCAGACCATGAGCTGTTACAGGTACAGCAGACATAGCATGTTTCTTGAACATAAATCCTATCCACATGTATGCACTTCCACTCTGGAATTACTCAACTTAAAAGGAGTTGTAAAGGCAGAAAGTATTTTATCTTAAAGCATTCTATGCATTAAGATAAAAAGCATTCTGTGTGTAGCAGCCGCCCCAGTGCCCCCTAATACTTACCTGAGCCCCATCTCTACCCAGTGATGTCCATGAGTCCCTCAGCCATCAGGAACTCTCCCTCCTAATTGGCTGAGACACAGCAGCAGCACCATTGGCTTCCGCTGCTGTCATTTAGTTAGCCAATCAGGAGAGGGAGAGGGGGTGGAGCCGAATGGCAGCTCTGCGTCTGAATGGTCACACAGAGCTGCAGCTCAGCTCGGGTGCCCTCATAGCAAGCTGCTTGCTGTGGGGGCACTCAACAGGAGGGAGGGGCCAGGAGCAACGAAGAGGGACCCAAGAAGAGGAGGATCCGGGCTGCCCTGTGCAAAACCACTGCATACAGGAGGTAAGTATAATATGTTTGTTCCCAGTGCCCCCTAATACTTACCTGAGTTCCATCTCTACCCAGTGATGTCCATGAGTCCCTCAGCCATCAGGAACTCTCCCTCCTAATAATTATTTTTATAGAAAAAAAAAACAAGACTTTACAATCACTTTAAGAAGAACACAAAGAACAGTGCTCTAAGTGCAGACAATTTTTATTAAGAAGTATAAAATATCTTGTTTACGTTACCTCACATTATACTGTATGTCAAACGTTGTTACTTACTTGCATTATTCAATAAAATACTTGAAACAGAAGAAATATAAAATATCAACTGCAGCAACTCACAAGAAGCCACAATTTAAGGGCTGTAAACATCAAAATAAATAAATGACGCTCCTCTAGGTGGTGCCATCCATCCACACATGGGACAGTGCACAATTCAGCCGTCCGCCACAGGAGGAAGGGTGCCGGCTGTCCCCAGCGGTGATCAGCATCCGGAACAATGCCTGCGATGTGGCGGTGAAGGAGGAGATGCGGCAACGTCACCAGGAAGCTCACTTTTGGGAAGAGCTGCTCAGTGCCAGTGGACATCTACATTTTTGGACTTTAATTCATGGACACCTGGTATTTAGTTTATATTTCCTAATTAGTTTCTTCCCTTATGGTATTTCCCATCACCCATTTCCCTCTTTCCCTTCCAATAGAGTTTTTTTCACCCTTCATATGCTGGCGGTTTTAGCGCTCCTATATAGTTGTTTTTATTACAATCACTTTAAGTAACAGCAAAAGGCAACTCCCACTGGAACAGATAGAGCTCACCAAGGAGCCAACATAAAGCTAGTGATAGTGTAGTAGTTTAAATAAAGGTTTATTGTAGAACAGAACCAGCAATCCAGATAAATCAATGTGACAGCGAAAAAAACAGTAAAAACTCACTAAAGCCCCGTACACACGTACCAATCGTCGGCCGAACGATCGGCCGTCTTTTAACGGAGGGCTGTCTTGTCTGTTGAAAAAGTGCAAAAGACTGCACACGAATTTTGTTGGCCAACAACAGCCGACTGCAGAAGTGATGTCATGTGCTGGTTAACTTTCCTTGTCTTTTTTCTTTTCTGAGCATGCCCAGTCTTGCAAATCTGCTGTCTGTCGGCCGAAATCTGTACTGACTGGCGAACAATCGGCCGTTCTGGTGTTGGCCAACAAAAATTTTAATGCTTGCACGACAGATTCTGTTCGGCCGAAAATGCGCTGTCGGCTGTCGGAAGCATCATGCTAACAAGCCTACAATCGGCCGATCGGTAGTCGGCCGAATCTTTACGGGGCTTTAGAAAGCTGCTGAAGACCCAGAATCGTACAGTAGCATGACATTAGCACTGAGACTCTGTTCCGACTAGTTTTGTCCAAACGGAGGAAGATCCCATTCTCAAGAGATCCTTCAGTGTCTGAAATCAGCCATCTTTTTGTAGTCCACTTTACCCCACCTACAGTAGGCGACAGGCTGCTCAGCCATGTTGCCATGCTGAATTGCCACAGAAACATCCAAAATCTATTCAAATCAGATAATAAAATGCCAGTAGATCTGAAACCTCTCTAAGTAATAAAAGGACCATATAATTGGTCACAGTCCAGCATTAATAACCACAGTAAAGGAAAAGCGCTCATACATATCAAAAATCAGTGTATATATGCAAATAAAATTTTATGTAATGTCACTAATATCCATACATGGAAGGGCAGCCTTCAGGTAAGTAGATTACACCGCATACATAATGATCAAAAATCATCGATTAGTCAGTATAAAATCAATCAAATCAAATCAAATCTAATGTTATAAACAGCATATACAAAAAAGAGCAAAAGCAATAACATAAAAAGGCATTACAAAAAATGTACAATATAACACGTCATGTGATAGCCATGAACTATAATCCATCCTCCTAAATCTCAAGTGGGGATATACGTAAACACAAGTCTCTTTTTTGGGGTGTCCTGTATTTGTATTTATTTTGATTCTGTTCTAGAGCACATACATTCATTGTTTTTCATTTTTCTTTAATAAACTTCATTGGCTTCAATTATGTTCACTAGGCTTACACATGCAGGTATACTTAATTTTTTTTTTTTTTTTCATGTGGATAAATGCATTAGTCATTTTAAATGAATAACCTATCAATAATAATTACATCTGTCATCTTAAATGAATAACTCAACAACAATATTTTTTGCAATTTTTTGCAGTTTTGTTATGTGGCCACTTGGAATAGAGGAGGTAATATTTGGAGTTTTCTAATGTACCAGCACTTTGGAAAACTCCACTTTTTACCCCCTCTATTCCAACTGGCTACAGTGCAAAGGGCAATGATTGGTCATTTTTTGCTATGCTAGTGAACAGTTACGTCCATTTGCCATTTTCCCAAATGCTGGACATTGTGATTTTTGGTTGAACTCATGGTCAACGTGAGCCCATAGCTCACCCCTTTTTATATGCTGTAAAAATTGGGTACAATTTTAATGTCATTAGCAGGGTCTTTTTTTTTTACTTGGAGCCCTTATACAATCCCTCCTACCATCTACTGACCCCAGTGGGGCATAGCTGTATTTGACCCGGGGTGACTCTTGGGTCAAAAATTAAGGTGAGAGGCTTGGCATCTTTTGGTGGTGGTTCACTGGAGCACATTCACGGAGGTCCAATGTTGGATTGTTGTGGGATTAATAGGACTTTGTTTTGCTTTCACCCTCCACATTATTTGGATACCTAGAGCACGTTGATTTTATATGTACATATATAATTCAGTATGTTTATGATTTGGAACAAATTTTAATATTTTTTCTGTATTAATAAGCCTGTCCTTTGGTGATATTATTGTACTTATTATTTGAGTAGTTTGTTTGGAATTATTTCCTCTGATTTCTTGATTTATTGCACATATTGATTCTGGCGCTACACTTTTTGGTTATTTATTAACTTTTCCCAGTATCCTAAAGAAAACCTTTTTTGAGAGAAATACATAGGTTGACAGTTAACATATCTTAGTTTGGTTTTCTGTATATTTTTCTATTCCTGCCTATTAAAACAGGACAGGTGGAGCATGTCACGTTGGAGAGGTGGAACATGTCACATTGATGAAAATTAATAGATGGGGTGGAAAGATAAACATACAGTACTTGCTGCACTTTCATTCCACAAACATTGTAAGAGACACATTTCTATTTTAGGGAAAGTAGCAAGCTTCACTCACCAAACAATGCATAAACTTATGAGTGTTTTTAAACCAAAGGTGTGACCTTAGAAGACCTACAGGTCTATGGCCTTTAGGCCATAGGTATGACCTTAAGTTGGTATGAACTAATGCATTGCATAATCAATAAAACTATCTACTGCTATGTCAATGAATAACCACTCTTTGGCTATAGGGTCTACGTTACACATTTGTAATGAGTATGTATTCTACTACAGGGTGTGAAAAATAGTCTGACTAATGTGAACTATTACCACAAACTGATTTTCCTAATGGCATAAAGATTATGACAACCAGGATGAGCAATTTTTTGGTGTGAATACACAATTCTGTGACAGCATCCCATTAAATTTCCCAGATATGTCATTCAGTTGGAGCTCAATTAGCATATTAATGATATCTATTAGCATGAGTGCTGTGCTAATTATTATGTTTATGAGGGTTTAGTTAATATGTTTATGAGGGTCTGTAATGTATTTGGGAGGGTACCATTAATCTCTTCTTTTTTTTTGGGGGGGGGGGGGTCCTAGTGCAACACATGCCATTTGGTACAAAGGAAGTGAGGCTGGCGTCAGGGCGTCCTCCAAGCAAGTTATTTAAAGGAGATGGGTGGGGGTTTTTTTCACTCTAAGGCCTAGAGGTCAGCTTCTGTCGATGGGTCATGACTGAAAAAGGTCTGCTGACCGACTCCCGATTAGGGTTCTCAGCCAAATGGTACCATGTAGAAAATTTTAAAGAGATGTCCATGGAGATTTTTAAGTACTGTAGTTTTGCGCCATTCCACTAGCATGCGCAATTTTAAAGCATGACATGTTAGGTATCTATGTACTGGGCATAACATCATCTTTCATGTTTTACAAAAAAATTGGGGCAAGGCTTCACTGCTGGTTTCTCTTAGTCAGGATGGTGGTTCCAGCACCTGATAGCCGATTAAAGAATCACTCGGGTGAGGATACTGCTGGATGCCTGGATAGATAAGTAAACTAATATTCAAAGTTGGGGGGATCTTGGAGCTCCTCTTTAAGTTGTTGGTTGTAAACCTCAGACATAAAATATGGACAAAGCATATCCCTCTATAGTGTAAGCTTTAAAGCGGAGTTCCGGCCATGAAAAAAAAAATTCAATAAAAATACCCCCGGGACAGTCAGGGCTAGTACATTCCACAATGGATAGCCTCTGTACTGTTACGGGTTGCACTTACCTGCAAGAAGAAATACTCACCTTTAAACACTTTACCACCGGAGGATTTTGCTGTCTTACGTCCAGGCCACTTTTTGCGATTCGGCACTCTGCAACTTTAACTGACAATTGCGTGGTCATGCAATGCCGTACCCTAACGAAATTTATGTCCTTTTTTTCACACAAAAAGAGCTTTCTTTTGGTGGTATTTGATCACATGTGCGATTTTTACTTTTTGCGCTATAAACAAAAAAAGAGCGAAAATTTTGAAAAAATAACAATATTTTTCACATTTTTTTATATGAAATTTCCCCCCAAAAAATGTAAAAATCAAAATTTTTTATCATTTTTGGCCAATTTGATTTCTGCTACATATTTTTGGTAAAAAAAATTGCAATAAGCATATTTTGATTGGTTTGCGCAAAAGTTATTGCATTTACTAACTAAGGGAAAGATTTCTGTCATTTTTGGTGTTTTCTTTTTTTTTTAACGAGTAATGGCGGCGATCTGCGATTTTTTTTGCGGGACTGCGACATTGCGGCGGACAGATCGGACCCTTGACTGACATTTTTTACACTTTTGGGGGTACCAGTGACATTACTACAGTAATCAGTGCTATAAATATGCACTGTTGCTGTAAAAATGACACTGGCAGGGAAGGGGTTAATTTTATTGGAGAGGGAGGGGTTAATGTATGCCTGGTGCTTACTGACATGTGTGGGGGGAGGTGACTGAGTGACACAGGGACAGATTGCGGGTTCAGCTATGCTGAACCCTGCAATCTGTCACTGCCTGTCACTTAGGAGATCCGCCTGCTATGTTTACACAAGAGGGCGGATCTCCACACTCGATTCCCCGACGATCGGGAAAGAGCAGCAGCGATCGCCGCTGCTCCTCCCCTGGCCCGACTCCCGCTGTGACTGAACACAGCGGGAGCGAGCCTCCGGCGGCGCGCGCACGCTGTTCACAAGGGGAGGAGTCCAGCGACGTAAGTCTACGTCGCTGGACGATAACGGGCCACATTGCTGCAGTAGCAGCAATGTGAGCAGACGTAAAGTGGTTAAAATTTCTTCTCCAGCGTTGCCATCTCGGATGTGGGCAGCTGAAGGCAGCGCGATCCTCTTCTGCGTCCTCTTCTGTGTCCTCTTCTCCCAGAATGCGCCGGGATCGGCCCCACTCGTCACTTCCAGTGCGCATTGATTCCTGGGAGCGATGACGTTCAGCTCCCAGGAATCATTGCAAACCGGAAGTGACGGCGCGGGCAGCGGCCGCCGAGGGAGGAAGTGGAAGAAAGGTGAGTATATTTTTCTACAATAACAAGGTAAGTAAAAAAAAAAAAAAATCAACACTGTATTGTCTTACCTCATATTGTAAAACGCTGCTCAACTGTTGGTGCTATAAAAACCTGTATAATAATAATAATAGTGTGTACTTGTCTTAATCAAGAGAACTGAGTGTTATTTCTGTCTGCTGCTGGTGTCTGTTTTTCTGACACCATTGATGATGGGGAGGGAGCTCCAGTTGATTGACAGCCTTAGCTTTGTTCCTGTGAGCGGTATGGAGGGTGGTGTAGGGAAGGGAACAGACCTTCAATCAGCTCTCAGAGCTCTCCTAGCTGAGTTCTGTGGAATGTAATTTCAGCTCTCCACCCCCTTTTTTCTGAACTCTCACACTGGCTTTAAAAAGTATTTTTTTTTGAATGGTAGTAGAGAAGACTGCAGAAAGACAGGTACAACATATGTAGGGGGATTTGTTTTATCTCTGTGTATCATCTGAGACCAGTCACGTTACTGGGTATATGTGAGGGTTTACAACCACTTAAATATTTGTTTAAAAAGAATGACCAAACACTTATTGAGTATGTGGTGCACCTGAAGTAAGGGAGTCGGGTGTTTTTGGGTGCATAGTGTTTTTTCATTTGTTTTCAAAAGGTGTAGTAAGGTGCTAAGAAAAAAAAGGGAGTTATAAAAAAAAAAAACTTAACTACATAGCAGAAATGGAGTAACTTATACACAGTGCCAGAGATACCCCTACCAAATTCTACCAAACTTGGACCTGTTGGTTACATTACCAAACTACTGACACCTACTCTATTCTTATGGCCAGGAACACTACTCACAACTAGGGTTGAGCGAACACCTAGATGTCCGTGTTCGACGGGTTCGGCCGAACTTTAAAAAAAAGTCCGGGTCCGTGTCCCGGACTTTTACCGAACTTTTCCCGGACACCGAACCCCATTGAAGTCAATGGGGACCCGAACTTTAAGGCACTAAAATGGCTCTAAAACACCAAAGGAAAGGGCTAGAGTGCTGCAAATGGCAGCAAAACGTAATTAAGAGCATGGCAAGTGCTCTGCAAACAAATGTGGATAGGGAAATAACTTAAAACAACAAAAAAAAACAGAAAAATAAAACAATGTTCTTCTTCATCTCTGAGAGCCGGTTCACACTTCTGCGTGTGCCGGGTTCGCATGTCGTGTCGGAGCGCACTGCTCCGACATGACATGCGATCAGCTGTGCGGTGCGAGTTTAGCCATACAGTTTGTATGGCTAAATTCGCACCGCACCCGCAGCAAAGACGCACAGGAGGCATTTTTGCTGCCGCATCAGGATCGGATCGCACAGCGGTTCACACTTGTGCGATCCGATCCTGTGCGAACTGCACGATCGCACTGCGATATGCGATCAAACTGGGGGTGTCATTAAGATTACATTGACACCCCCAGCGGATCGCATATGGCAGTGTGAACTGCCGGGGGTGCGTGTGCGATGCGGGAACAGGCTGCGAATTCGCAGCCTTCCCGCATCGCAATAGTGTGAACCGAGCCTTAAGGACAAGGCCCATATGGAGTAGGAGGGAGGTTGAGGTGGTGGTGGATGTGGCGGTGACTAGACATATGCCGGTTTTCGGTAATTCGATATATCGCGGTATTGCATAGCCACGGTATTGTTATTGTGGCATTTTTAAAATACCGAGTTTCTCTGTCAAGTCTGCCTGACTTGTGAATTGATACATTTCAGTGAGCTGGATGACTCATTCACTCACTCAGCTAACACCTTTCAGCATTAAGTCTCCTAACTATAAACAAAAATGATTACATTTGTATCTTTTCCTTCCCTCTGCCAGGGAGAAAGGAAGTTTAACCTCTTAAAGACTGGATCTTTTTCTGACACTTGCTGTTTGCAAGTTAAAATCAGTTTTTTTTTTGCTAGAAAAGTACTTAGAACCCCCAAACATTTTATATATTTTTTTAGCAGAGACCCTACAGAATAAAATGGCGATTGTTGTAATATTTTATGTCACACTGTATTTGCGCAGCAGTCTTTCAAACGCAATGATTAGACTTTAATGAATAAAAAAAAAAAAAAAAACGTAACAGTAAAGTTATCCCAATTTTTTTTTTTTTTGTTACACAGAGAATCGTGAGAGAATCGTGATCTTTATTCCAAGCTAAAAAATCGTGATTCTCATTTTGGCCAGAATCGTGCAGCTCTAATAAATATATATATACACACACACACGCCTAGCAGCCCACATTACATTATTATATAGCCATCAAGCAGTGTCTGGCCTACCTGGTGATGACTGGTCCTGGCGCTCTGATCCGATGGCCTGGTCTTTAAAGGGGCAAATCCTTGCGATCCAGAAGTGGTTAAACCTGCAGGAGGACCGGTGTTTTTATCTATTAATGACTTTACTATTGCTTTAGGCCTGGTTCACATGTATGCGGGTTGGTGGTTCACATGTATGCGGGTTGGCGGTTCACATGTATGCGGGTTGGCGGCCCACATTTGCACAGGCATAGCAGCCCATTGATTTGAACGGGCTGCTATGCCCTCATTTTCCGCAGAAAAAAGGTGCATGCAGCATTTTTTTTAAATTCAGTGGCCTTGAAATCCATCCTGCTTTTGCACCATGCGACTAACCTGCAGTTCCTGCTCTGGCAAGCTTTCTGCATTTTTTGTATACGTGGGCACGGCATTTAAAAATAAACAGTTTGCGTGTGCAGCAACGGCAGGTAAGTCGCATGGTGCAAAAGAAGGATGGATTTCATGGCCACTGCATTTTTTTAAATTCTGCATGCACCTTTTTTCAGCTGAAAACGCAGGCATAGCAGCTCAAGCCCATTCACATCAATGGGCTGCTATGCCTGTGCAAATGTGGGCCCCCAACCCGCATACATGTGAACCAGGCCTAAAGCAATAGTAAAGTCATTAATAGATAAAAACACCGGTCCTCCTGCAGGTTTAACCAATTAATGACTTTACTATTGCTTTAGGCCTGGTTCACATGTATGCGGGTTGGGGGCCCACATTTGCACAGGCATAGCAGCCCATTGATGTGAATGGGCTTGAGCTGCTATGCCTGCGTTTTCAGCTGAAAAAAGGTGCATGCAGAATTTAAAAAAATGCAGTGGCCATGAAATCCATCCTTCTTTTGCACCATGCGACTTACCTGCCGTTGCTGCACACGCAAACTGTTTATTTTTAAATGCCGTGCCCACGTATACAAAAAATGCAGAAAGCTTGCCAGAGCAGGAACTGCAGGTTAGTCGCATGGTGCAAAAGCAGGATGGATTTCAAGGCCACTGAATTTTAAAAAAATGCTGCATGCACCTTTTTTCTGCGGAAAATGAGGGCATAGCAGCCCATTCAAATCAATGGGCTGCTATGCCTGTGCAAATGTGAACCACCAACCCGCATACATGTGAACCAGGCCTAAAGCAATAGTAAAGTAATTTATAAACAACACCTCCTTCAGGTTTAACCACTTCTTGACCACAAGGATTTGCCCTCTTAATGACCAGGCCATCGGATCGGAGCCGAGCGCCAGAACCAGTTATCACCAGTTAGGCCAGACACTGCTTGATGACCTATTTTAGGCCTGGTTCACAGAGTCTGTACTGACTGACTATATAATAATGTGCATAAGTGAACCAAAGCCCCTAAATTCAGCAATGAAATTGAAGTGAGGTGGAAATTTAATAATTTAAATTTAATAATAGAATACCGTGATAATACCGTATACCGTGGCAAAACCTTAATCAATTAATCGCAGCATGAAAATCTGATACCGTCACAAGCCTAGCGGTGACATAGGCGTGCGCACAGGGTGTGCTGGGTGTGCCTGGGCACACCCTAATCACCTAGGGCACATAGCATTGCCAGTGAGGAGATGGGAAAGATCTCCCTGGGACCTGCTCTGCTCTATTTCTCCTTGCCTACAGGTACATGGCCCCGATACATTACTCTCCCTGCTGGCAAACACATGCATGTGTATTTCAACTTTGGGGTGCACACCTTAATGCAATAGGCTGCGCACACCTATGGGCGGTGTAGGTGGAAGCGGCGGTGGAGGAGGACCAGGGCCGGATTAACAGCATCATGGGCTTGGTGCTGAGGATTTTGAAGGGCCTTAAGGGCCGTGCCTTGCCATGCACCCAGAGGAGGAAGGGTGCAGCCATGCATGCCTAATTCAACATGGGATGCTGTCTCTGAAGCCCATAAACACATCCATGCATCGCCAACTGTCCCTCCTTGTCCGGCCTTCACGCTGTGTGGGGAGGTTCTGAGGGTGCTGCCTGGGGAAGCGAGCATAGAAGCCAGACTTCTGTGTTTACAAGTGACAGAAGAGCGGTAACAGTGAATATGGCCAACCCGGGGCCTATATAAAAGGTAGGGGCCTGGAGCTGCAGCTCCAATAGCCCCTACATTAATCTGGCCCTGAGGAGGAGGACGAGGTAGCCAACACTGCTTCTTTTCAAAAATTTTAAATGAGGGTACACCCCAAAAGAGTGAGAAAGAGCAAAAATGGAACAATGGGTGGGTAAGGTCGGTATCCATTGCTATTCTGCATAAGGTACGGAAAAGTCCCGTGGGATCCATGCCTGGTTCATTTTAATGAACGTGAGCTTGTCCACATTGTCTCTGGACAGGCGGCTGCGCTTGTCTGTTATAACGCCCCCAGCCGTGCTAAATACCCGTTCAGATAATACACTGGCTGCAGGGCACGCCAGCACCTCCAAGGCGTAAAGGGCAAGCTCAAGCCATGTGCCCAATTTGGAGACCCAGAAGTTGAAGGGGGCAGACCCGTCATTCACTACATGTAGGCGTGTGCACACATACTGCTCCACCATGTTGGTAAAATGCTGCCTCCTGCTAAGACGTTCCATCTGAGCTGCTGGTGCTGCTGTTTGTTGTGGCGTGCTGACAAAGCTTTTCCACATTTCGGCCATGCTAACCCTGCCTTCTGAGGTGCTGGCGGTGCCCTGGTTGCGTTGGCGACCTCCTCCTCCTCCTCCTCTGCCTTGTGCTTCCACTGTGGCCCCGCTGTCAGATGGGAATGCCAGCAGCATGGCGTCTACCAGCGTGCGCTTGTACTCGCGCATCTTGCGATCGCGCTCCAGTGAGTGAATTAAGGACGGTACGTTGTCCTTGTAACGGGGATCCAGCAGCGTGGCCACCCAGTAATCAGCACAAGTTAGAATGTGGGCAACTCGGCGGTCGTTGTGGAGACACTGCAGCATGTAATCGCTCATGTGTGCCAGGCTGCCCAGAGGCGACGAAAGGCTGTCCTCTGTGGGAGGTGTATCGTCCGTGTCCTCTGTATCCCCCCAGCCACGCACCAGTGATGGCCATGAGCTGGCCTGGGTGCCACCCTGCTGTGAACATGGTTCCATCTCCTCCTCCAGCTCCTCCTCCTCCTCATCCTCCTCATCCTCCAGAACTGTGCCCCTGCTGGACAATTGCGTCCCTGGCGTTTGCGTGTGCAGGAACCCACCCTCGGAGCCCCTTGCGAATGACTGCCCTGAAAGCCTTGGAAATGTTACCTCTTCATCCTCCTCCTCCTCCTCATCCTGTGCCACATCCTCTTCCATCATCGCCCGAATTGTTTTTTCAAGGAGGCATGGAAGTGGGATAGTTAAGCTGAGAACGGCGTCATTGCCACTGGCCATGTTGGTGGAGTACTCAAAACAGCGCAACAAGGCACACAGGTCTCGCATGGAGGCCCAGTTAAATTAAATAGCGGAATAGAAAATATGATCCAAAAAAAGTGTATGTATATCACACGTACACAACCACACTGGGCCCCAATTACTATTGTTTGTACCCCTAAAAGGCTAGATGAGGAGTAGGGGGAGTATGGAACAGGCAGCACCCTCAAACCTTCAGAAGTATGAGATGAACCCCAACAACTTGGAAAGGTGGATCTCTCTCACACGTACCGACACAGACTATCCCGCAATTCAATTGATCCTCAAAGGTTTTTATTGAATAGCGGAGTAGGAAATATGATCAAAAAAAGTGTATGTATCTCGCACGTACACAACCACACTAGGCCCCAATTACTATTGTTTGTACCCCTAAAAGGCTAGATGAGGAGTAGGGGGGGTATGGAACAGGCAGCACCCTCAAACCTTCAGAAGTATGAGATGAACCCCAACAACTTGGAAAGGTGGATCTCTCTCACACGTACCGACACAGACTATCCCCCAATTTAACTGATCCCCAAAGGTTTTTGATTAAATAGCGGAATAGAAAATATGATCCCAAAAAAGTGTATGTATATCACACGTACACAACCACACTGGGCCCCAATTACTATTGTTTGTACCCCTAAAAGGCTAGATGAGGAGTAGGGGGAGTATGGAACAGGCAGCACCCTCAAACCTTCAGAAGTATGAGATGAACCCCAACAACTTGGAAAGGTGGATCTCTCTCACACGTACCAACACAGACTATCCCCCAATTTAACTGATCCCCAAAGGTTTTTGATTAAATAGCGGAATAGAAAATATGATCCAAAAAAAGTGTATGTATATCACACGTACACAACCACACTAGGCCCCAATTACTATTGTTTGTACCCCTAAAAGGCTAGGAGTAGGGGGAGTATGGAACAGGCAGCACCCTCAAACCTTCAGAAGTATGAGATGAACCCCAACAACTTGGAAAGGTGGATCTCTCTCACACGTACCAACACAGACTATCCCCCAATTTAACTGATCCCCAAAGGTTTTTGATTAAATAGCGGAATAGAAAATATGATCCCAAAAAAGTGTATGTATATCACACGTACACAACCACACTGGGCCCCAATTACTATTGTTTGTACCCCTAAAAGGCTAGATGAGGAGTAGGGGGAGTATGGAACAGGCAGCACCCTCAAACCTTCAGAAGTATGAGATGAACCCCAACAACTTGGAAAGGTGGATCTCTCTCACACGTACCAACACAGACTATCCCCCAATTTAACTGATCCCCAGAGGTTTTTGATTAAATAGCGGAATAGAAAATATGATCCCAAAAAAGTGTATGTATATCACACGTACACAACCACACTAGGCCCCAATTACTATTGTTTGTACCCCTAAAAGGCTAGGAGTAGGGGGAGTATGGAACAGGCAGCACCCTCAAACCTTCAGAAGTATGAGATGAACCTCAACAACTTGGAAAGGTGGATCTCTCTCACACGTACCAACACAGACTATCCCCCAATTTAACTGATCCCCAAAGGTTTTTGATTAAATAGCGGAATAGAAAATATGATCCCAAAAAAGTGTATGTATAGCACACGTACACAACCACACTGGGCCCCAATTACTATTGTTTGTACCCCTAAAAGGCTAGATGAGGAGTAGGGGGAGTATGGAACAGGCAGCACCCTCAAACCTTCAGAAGTATGAGATGAACCCCAACAACTTGGAAAGGTGGATCTCTCTCACACGTACCGACACAGACTATCCCGCAATTCAATTGATCCTCAAAGGTTTTTATTGAATAGCGGAGTAGGAAATATGATCAAAAAAAGTGTATGTATCTCGCACGTACACAACCACACTAGGCCCCAATTACTATTGTTTGTACCCCTAAAAGGCTAGATGAGGAGTAGGGGGGGTATGGAACAGGCAGCACCCTCAAACCTTCAGAAGTATGAGATGAACCCCAACAACTTGGAAAGGTGGATCTCTCTCACACGTACCGACACAGACTATCCCCCAATTTAACTGATCCCCAAAGGTTTTTGATTAAATAGCGGAATAGAAAATATGATCCCAAAAAAGTGTATGTATATCACACGTACACAACCACACTAGGCCCCAATTACTATTGTTTGTACCCCTAAAAGGCTAGGAGTAGGGGGAGTATGGAACAGGCAGCACCCTCAAACCTTCAGAAGTATGAGATGAACCCCAACAACTTGGAAAGGTGGATCTCTCTCACACGTACCAACACAGACTATCCCCCAATTTAACTGATCCCCAAAGGTTTTTGATTAAATAGCGGAATAGAAAATATGATCCAAAAAAAGTGTATGTATATCACACGTACACAACCACACTAGGCCCCAATTACTATTGTTTGTACCCCTAAAAGGCTAGGAGTAGGGGGAGTATGGAACAGGCAGCACCCTCAAACCTTCAGAAGTATGAGATGAACCCCAACAACTTGGAAAGGTGGATCTCTCTCACACGTACCAACACAGACTATCCCCCAATTTAACTGATCCCCAAAGGTTTTTGATTAAATAGCGGAATAGAAAATATGATCCCAAAAAAGTGTATGTATATCACACGTACACAACCACACTGGGCCCCAATTACTATTGTTTGTACCCCTAAAAGGCTAGATGAGGAGTAGGGGGAGTATGGAACAGGCAGCACCCTCAAACCTTCAGAAGTATGAGATGAACCCCAACAACTTGGAAAGGTGGATCTCTCTCACACGTACCAACACAGACTATCCCCCAATTTAACTGATCCCCAGAGGTTTTTGATTAAATAGCGGAATAGAAAATATGATCCCAAAAAAGTGTATGTATATCACACGTACACAACCACACTAGGCCCCAATTACTATTGTTTGTACCCCTAAAAGGCTAGGAGTAGGGGGAGTATGGAACAGGCAGCACCCTCAAACCTTCAGAAGTATGAGATGAACCCCAACAACTTGGAAAGGTGGATCTCTCTCACACGTACCAACACAGACTATCCCCCAATTTAACTGATCCCCAAAGGTTTTTGATTAAATAGCGGAATAGAAAATATGATCCAAAAAAAGTGTATGTATATCACACGTACACAACCACACTAGGCCCCAATTACTATTGTTTGTACCCCTAAAAGGCTAGGAGTAGGGGGAGTATGGAACAGGCAGCACCCTCAAACCTTCAGAAGTATGAGATGAACCCCAACAACTTGGAAAGGTGGATCTCTCTCACACGTACCAACACAGACTATCCCCCAATTTAACTGATCCCCAAAGGTTTTTGATTAAATAGCGGAATAGAAAATATGATCCCAAAAAAGTGTATGTATATCACACGTACACAACCACACTAGGCCCCAATTACTATTGTTTGTACCCCTAAAAGGCTAGGAGTAGGGGGAGTATGGAACAGGCAGCACCCTCAAACCTTCAGAAGTATGAGATGAACCCCAACAACTTGGAAAGGTGGATCTCTCTCACACGTACCAACACAGACTATCCCCCAATTTAACTGATCCCCAGAGGTTTTTGATTAAATAGCGGAATAGAAAATATGATCCCAAAAAAGTGTATGTATATCACACGTACACAACCACACTAGGCCCCAATTACTATTGTTTGTACCCCTAAAAGGCTAGGAGTAGGGGGAGTATGGAACAGGCAGCACCCTCAAACCTTCAGAAGTATGAGATGAACCTCAACAACTTGGAAAGGTGGATCTCTCTCACACGTACCAACACAGACTATCCCCCAATTTAACTGATCCCCAAAGGTTTTTGATTAAATAGCGGAATAGAAAATATGATCCCAAAAAAGTGTATGTATATCACACGTACACAACCACACTAGGCCCCAATTACTATTGTTTGTACCCCTAAAAGGCTAGGAGTAGGGGGAGTATGGAACAGGCAGCACCCTCAAACCTTCAGAAGTATGAGATGAACCCCAACAACTTGGAAAGGTGGATCTCTCTCACACGTACCAACACAGACTATCCCCCAATTTAACTGATCCCCAAAGGTTTTTGATTAAATAGCGGAATAGAAAATATGATCCCAAAAAAGTGTATGTATATCACACGTACACAACCACACTAGGCCCCAATTACTATTGTTTGTACCCCTAAAAGGCTAGATGAGGAGTAGGGGGAGTATGGAACAGGCAGCACCCTCAAACCTTCAGTATGAGATTGTGTTCACTGTACCCCACAAAGATTGAGTTCACTGCACCCCACAATGATTGTGTTCACTGCACCCCACAAAGATTGTGTTCACTGCACCTCACAAAGATTGTGTTCACTGTACCCCCCAAAGATTGTGTTCACTGCACCCCACAAAGATTCTGTTCACTGTACCCCACAAAGATTGTGTTCACTGCACCCCAAAAAGATTGTGTTCACTGCACCCCAAAAAGGATGTTGTTCACTGCACCCCAAAAAGGATGTTGTTCACTCCACCCCAAAAAGATTGTGTTCACTGCACCCCACAAAGATTGTGTTCACTGCACCCCAAAAAGATTGTGTTCACTGCACCCCAAAAATGATTTTGTTCACTGCACCCCAAAAAGGATTTTGTTCACTGCACCCCAAAAAGGATGTTGTTCACTCCACCCCAAAAAGATTGTGTTCACTGCACCCCAAAAAGATTGTGTTCACTGCACCCCACAAAGGATTTTGTTCACTGCACCCCAAAAAGATTGTGTTCACTGCACCCCAAAAAGGATGTTGTTCACTGCACCCCAAAAAGGATTTTGTTCACTGCACCCCAAAAAGATTGTGTTCACTGCACCCCACAAAGGATTTTGTTCACTGCACCCCACAAAGATTGTGTTCACTGCACACCAAAAAGGATTGTGTTCACTGCACCCCAAAAAGATTTTGTTCACTGCACCCCAAAAAGATTGTGTTCACTGCAGCCCAAAAAGATTGTGTTCACTGCAGCCCAAAAAGATTGTGTTCACTGCAGCCCAAAAAGATTGTGTTCACTGCAGCCCAAAAAGATTGTGTTCACTGCAGCTCACACACAGAAAAATGGATGTGGATCACTGACACCTGCCTATCTCCAATCCCACACCACACAGCAATATCGATTGTAGTTTGTAGAACACAGTTTCCCTAAAATTCAGCAGACTCTGTCCCTAACAGGATTGAGAAGAGATCGTAGATCAGGATTGAGTGCAGACCCCACCCCCCACACAGCAATATCGATTGTAGTTTGTAGAAGACACTGACCCTATATAATTCAGCAGACTCTATCCCTAAAATGCCTACAACTCGCCCTGCCTAAACACTCCGACCTGTCCCTCAATTCTATCCGGACACAAATGTTTTTTTCCTGCCTATCTTTCCCTAATCAGCAGCCAGCACGTTGATGTGTGCTCTGTCCCTGAATCTAAGCAGCATAATGACGCCGCTGCGGCTGCCTCGAACTTATAAAGACTTGGTCACATGCTTCAGACGGCCAATCACAGCTACTGAGACATTTGCAGGCATGGCTGGGATGGCTTAAGGCACACCAGTTAAACGATTGTTGATTGGCTGTTGAAAGCCCGCCATGAAAAGAGCGCCAAAGCATGCAAAACCCGGAAATAAAACGACCGAACACGGATTTTTACCCGAACATACAGTAAAGTGTCCGTGTCCGTGTTCGGGTACAAAAAATCCAATTATTCGGTACGAACACGAATAATACAGTCCGTGTTCGCTCAACACTACTCACAACCCATAACAGCGTTTGAGGAATAACCTAATCATATGTCAATGACTCTGCTTTTTAAATCAACTATGCTCTCAGGTTGGGGCGAAGGGGTACCCCCCTACACCAGGGTTGTGTGGGGGTGACCCAAGTCCTGTTCAACTTATTAGGTCTTGCACCTCACATCTCCCTATTGCAACCCTTTGAAGCCTTCTGGAGTGTAATCTTATTGCTACACCTGCTTTCTGGTTTCTTCAGATGTATACTTTATTTAACTCCCTCTTACCCTCTCCTACCCTTACCCTTGGTTGTTTGTCGATTTACGAAGTTGTTAAAAAGTTATGCTTATTGTTACAAGAAGTGTGTTACGTCATTTCTGCATGAATGCATATTGATACTGTATGTAAAAACTTTTTTTCTAATTCAAGTAAATCTTATTGAAAAAAAAACTTGGCTACCAGCTAGATATTTTTATGTTCAATCTCATTTTTATTGAAAAAAAAAAAAAAAATTGGCACAAAGGCACCAACAATCTGGGGCAAGTAGAAAATAAAAGATAAACAATAAAAACAGTAGCACCGAAAGCAAACAGAAAATTCAGTGGATTGTGCACAAAAAATAAAAAAATAATATTGAAGAGAAATATAGCAATAATCCAAGACAGGAATATTTCCAGGGGGCTGGCAAGGTTGGTACCAGATAGATACCAGATAGATATTTTTAATGAGGGTCTATTTTTAATGAGGGAGAAATAGCTGAAAGGGACTAGACACAAAGGGGTCTGTGTAAAAAAACAAAACAATTTTGCTGTACAAATGTTACAAACAGCTTCAACAGTTTTCTGTAATATGGTTATTCTCTATAATCATAAGCTCAATATAGTGGCCATACGGTGGCATATTCTTTTTGTAATACCTCCTTAGGAAAAATATTGCATAATGATCAGCTGTATGCCTAGCTTTTACTTTATTGGGATAGAGAGTGTGGTGAACATGATTGATATAATGTGCAGTGGTTTAGGTGCACACTGTTTTTAAATTATTTCCTTTTAAATGATGCAAAAAAAAAAAGGGAAAGACCACAGTTAAAAAAAATATTAGCTAAGTGATGACAATTTAATAACTAGCTAACAATCATTTGTTATTGCCAGATATTGGTGTTTAAAGCAGACTTAAAGGGGTTAATACTCCCCAGAACTAGTGTCTCATTGCAAGATTACTCCTCTAGTACAGTTCTGGTGACAACCCAAAATTTGGGACTTTCTTTTGCTTTCAGTGATAACGGTAAATAGTACAAATTAAAGAGGATAAATCTAAAAAAAAAATCTTTTGCCTTTAGATACTTGGAACTGAAGTTCTGTTGTAACAACCAGCAAGCGGGCAGACTTTTACTGCAAGTGCAGTTCAGCTTACAGCACTGGGACAGTTTCTGTACAGGGCCAGATTAACGTAGGGGCTATTGGAGCTGCAGCTCCAGGCCCCTACCTTTATATAGGCCCCGGGTTGGCCATATTCACTGTTACCACTCTTCTGTCACTTGTAAACACAGAAGTCTGGCTTCTATGCTCGCTTCCCCAGGCAGCTCCCTCAGAACCTCCCCACACAGCACGAAGGCCGGACAAGGAGGGACAGTTGCCGATGCATGGATGTGTTTATGGGCTTCAGAGACAGCATCCCATGTTGAATTAGGCATGCATGGCTGCACCCTTCCTCCTCTGGGTGCATGCCAAGGCACGGCACTTAAGGCCCTTCAAAATCTTCAGCACCAAGCCCATGATGCTCTTAATCCGGCCCTGTTTCTGTATGTCGGGATGACAGCCTCCTGCACATGCACAGGAGTGACGTCATCCCTCACTGGCCAGTAAAGACCATTGAAGACAGGGATAGACCATAAAAATAAAGAGCAGCCAGGAACAATTAAGAAATATGCCCTATCAAAAAACTGGTGACTGTCAGTCATTGCTGTCTGCTCTGCCCCCCACTCACTAGAGCGCTGGGCTGTGGAGGGGGCGGGAGCAGCCAGCTCAGGCTCTTGGGGATTGCGGGTGCTGGTCCAGATTCGTGGGCGGATCACGACCATATAGTCACTATCTTGCCAGAGCCTGGACCAGCTCTGTGACATCAGCCGACAGCGGGGTTCTTTCTATTGTACTGACTGTGAGCAGAGGTTCGGACTAATTTTTGTTATTTTTGAGTATCATATGCCGTAATCCATATCTTGCCCACCAAGCCACCTGGAGGTCCGCCCCTACTTTAGGGGTAACCACTTGATGACCGCCAGCCGCAGTTTTACTACGGCAGGCTGGCTCAGCTGCGCGAAATAACGTAGGGCTATGTCGGTCGCGTGAGTGGTGCCAGGGGCGAGCGCACACCGCCGGCGGTGCACTTATGCCCCCACTAGGTAGTGGGGATACCGATCCATGAGACCGGCGGCCAGGATTGCCACCAGGCACCTGCGATCGCTCCCCACTGAGAGAGAAAGACGGTCAGCTGTTGTAAACACAGCTGACCGTTGGTCTCCCTGAAATAATCACAGAGCACCTGTGATCCTTCTACATAGGGTCATAGGTCTCCGGGGTCATTTCACAAAGCCAATCCCCCATACAGTTAGAAAACACTCCCCCTAGGCTCACACTTAACCCTTTGATCACCACTGTGTTAACCCCTTTCCTGCCAATGTCATTATAACAGTAGCAGTGCATATTTTTAGTTTGTAGACGCTATAACTTTTGCGCAAACCAATAAAAAAAACGCTTATTGAGATTTTTTTGTCAAAGACATGTAGCTAAATACATTTTGGCCTAAATATATGACAAAAATTTAGTATATTGGATATTTTTTAAAAGACAAAGTAGAAAATGTCATTTTTTCTCTAAATTTCCGCTATTTTATTATTACTATCACAAAAATAAAAAGTGCAGAGGTGATCAAATACCACCAAAAGAAAGTTCTATTTGTGGGAAAAAAGGACATACATTTTGTTTGGGTACAGCATTGCATGACCACGCAATTGTCAGTTAAATCCACGCAGTGACAAATTGAAAAAAGTGCCCTGGTCATTAACCACTTTAAGACCGGAAGGAATGCACAACTTGGTGGAACAACGCTCATATTCGATATCTGCCGTCTACAAAACCTTACAACACGAGGTACTCCCCTCCCTTACGGATAAGCTGTTTGATAAATGGTGCACAGACTTTCCTAAGCCATACCTGTCCCAGGACATTCTCAATGGATATCTTCAAACCCGGAAACTTACTTTGATTGAACTTTGGAGAGAAACCCAGTTCAAACTTATCCACAAATCCTTCATCCCGGCCTTTTTCACTAAAATCACCAAGACTAAAGCTATCTGCCCCCATTGTGCATCAACCAACCCCACGTTGGCCCACAGGTTCTGGTTTTGTCCCAAGGTTGCCTCATATTGGGACAAGGAAACCCATTACGCCAACACAGTCACAAATATCCATCTACAGAAATCGCCCTACCTTATGCTCTTTGGAATTACTTCCCCGAACCCCCTTCCTCATGCCAGACCGCCAGTCCCTATACCCACCTGGTAACACTTATGCTTTCTGGCAGCTAAGAGAGCCATTTTGAAATTGTGGATTCTACCTACCCTGCCTTCTCTTTTGGCAGTCAAATTGGAATTAAAATCCCTACTATACAAGGAGCATATGGACACCATCTTACAACATTTCACCTCTACGAAAAAGTTTTTCAGCAAATGGCGCTCCTTTATATAGCATGAGCTTACTACAGCAGAAATCCAGCAGCTCATGAAGCCCTTCAGCTACACAGACTGGTACTTGAAGGCAGACGTAGCACGAACTTCGGGCAAATTGAGAATAAGTCCCCGCTCCAGGCCCCTCCCTCACCTCTCCCTACGCTTAATGCTTGTGCCTTCAGAGACATATCGACCTCTCAGGGTACTACTGAGGAATACACATAAGATTATGACATCTTTGAATGGCAGACCAGCCCACGTTAGGTTGTTAAGATGTTATAGTTTCTTAATGTTGTTAGCTTTCTGCTACCTGTTTCTGATCCATAGCAATCAGATGACACGGATGGAAGTTACGCTTATTTTAATTATTTTTTCTCTGCATCTGTTACACAAGATGATGCTCCCCCCTGTACCATGCGAGACCATCATTCTTCCTCTACCCCCCCCCCCCGCCTTCCTCCCATTCCTTTATCCCACCCACCCTTCTCTTTCTATCCCCAGTTTGTTTTTTTGTTTGTTTAAATTTTGCTACTATGGCATTACACATATTTTGACTCTGTATGTTCATTCTAAAATTCAAAAAGATATTGTTAAAAAAAAAAAAAAGACCGGTAGATTTTCCCCCTTAATGACCAAGATCTATTTTGCAATTCGGCACTGCGTTATTTTAACAGACAATTGCGCGGTCGTACGAAGCTGTACCCAAATAAAATTGACATCCTTTTTTTCCCACAAATAGTGCTTTCTTTTGGTGGTATTTGATCACCTCTGCGATTTTTATTTTTTGCGCTATAAACAAAAAAAGAGCGACAATTTTGAAAAAAAAATATATATATTTTTCACATTCTGCTATATGACATTCTCCAAAAAAAATTTAAAAATCAAAATCTTTTTACATTTTAGGCCAATTTGTTTTCTGCTACATATTTTTGGTAAAAGAAAAATCGCAATAAGCAAATTTTGATTGGTTTGCACAAAAGTTATCGCGTCTACTAACTAACTAAGGGAAAGATTTCAATTTTTTCTTGCAATAATTTTTCTTGTTCAAACAATTTTATTAAGGTTTACAGGTGAAGAGATGAAGCGTCCAAAGAACATTGAACAATGAACAAAAGAATGGATACAGTAAGGTGTACAACAACATGCCACAGGGGAGAAACCAAACAGTGCATGCAAGTGGCTACTGAGGCGGGCCACCAGTAATGAGGATGAGAGGAGGGGTGGCCGTCGCTGCCAACACCCAGGCACCCCGTAAAGGGAACACACTGTGCCTGCGTGGAGCAGCGTGACCTCCCACTCACCAGCATGTAGAGAAAAGTGGCTCCGAGAGTGATATACGATTCTTGTAATCATTTTTATTGTGTTTACATAAGAACAGGTACAAACAATGAAATAAGGAGACAAACAATAACATAGTCTGTGTAACTGAAGGGCAAGCAACATAAGGTTTGGGGTACGCATACATCAGCCGACACATTAGAAATGAAGCAGCCGTAATGGAATACAGGTTAATTGTAGTAGCGATGCCTATCCTACCCAGGCAACCCATCTGGGAGCAAACTGTGCCATGGGGAGGGTGACAACATAGCCAGCAGCTATTTAGCTTGCGTCAAAGTTTTATTAAAGCATAGAGGTACATCAAAGGGGGTTTAGAAAGTAGAACAAGAGAAATAGGTTAGAGTGGGTTAAAGGTGGGTAAAAGGTAAAGGAATCTCCCCAATGGTAGGAGGCAAAGGGGGGGGGGAAGAGAAAGAGAAGAATGACAAGAAGGTCATGTCAGAGGTTCCCATCAGCAGGTGTCAAGTAGCCCGGGTAAAGGGAATGTTAGAATATATTGCCCACGGCTCCCAGACTGCTTCAAAAATGCGTTCCCTGTCGAGCAAAATGCCAGCTAATTTCTCCTGAGACATAATCCAGGAAATTTTTCATTTCGCCGCAGTGAGGGAAATAGTGTCTCGCTTCCAAGATCTAGCGAGTGATTTATGTCATTTTTAATGTTTTTTTTTTACTAGTAATGGTGGCGATCTGTGATTTTTTGCGGGACTGTGACATTGCGGCGGAGAGATCGGACCCCTGACTGACATTTTTGACACTTTTGGGGGTACCATAAATATGCACTGTTACTGTAATAATGACACTGGCAGGGAAGGGGTTAACAAAATAGATGATCAAGGGGTTAAATGTGACCCTAGGGGAGTGATTCTAACTGTATAGGGGATGGACTTGTGAAATGATCACAGAGACATGCGATCCTATATAGAAGGATCACATGAGCTCTGTGATCATTTCAGGGAGAAGGACGGTCGGCTGTGTTTACAACAGCTGACTGTTCATCTCTCTCAGCGAGGAGCAATCGAGAGTGTCAGGCGGCAAATGGAGCCGCCTGACACACGCATTGGCTTCTCCGCTGACGAGCGGGGGCGGAAGCGTGCCGCCGGTCGCCCCCTAGCTCCTCCTAGGCAAATGATGTATCCATACGTGGTTTTGCCTGGGAGAGCCACTCTGCCAACGTATATATACAGTATGCGGTCGGCAAGTGGTTAAGAGGGAAAATCCTCCAGTCCAGAAGTGGTTAAGGGGCAAATCCTTCCGGTCCAGAACTGGTTAAGTAAAGAAAGAGACATGGCTAATTGGTTCATTTTGATTCAGAACCAAAACCAACCAAAACATGAATAAAAATATTAACCACTTGCCGACTGCCGCAAGTACATATACTGCGCGGTCAGCCCTTCACAGGCAAAGTGACGTATGGGTACGTTAGTAGCCTGTGAGGCTCTGGGGAGCGAGCGCGCGCTGCCGGAGGCACGCTCCGGCTCGATGTCCGCCGGGCACTCACGATCGTCCGTGACAGTGGGAGAAAGGCTGGTAGCTGATGTAAACAAGCCGCCTGTCATTCTCCCCTGTGTAGGAATGGTGATCATACGTTTCTACTATGTAGGACCGTTGATCACTGTTCCTACAGCTCAAGCCACAGCCAATCACAGTTAGAATCACGCCCCTAGGCACACACACCACCCCTCTCTCTCAAAAAAGTTAACCCCTTCACTACCAGTGTCATTTTACAGTAACAGTGCATATGTATAGCACTGATTACTGTAGTAATGTCACTGGTAACCCCAAAAGTGTCAAAAATGTCAGTCACGGGTCCGATCTGTCCGCCCCAATGTCGCAGTGCCGCAAAAAAAAAATCGCAGATTGCCGCCATTAAACGTTAAAAAAAAACAACAAAAATGACAAAAATCTTTCTCTTTGTTAGTAAACGTGATAACTTTTGCGCAAACCAATCAAAATACGCCTTTTGCGATTTTTTTTTTCCCAATTTTGATTTTTACATTTTTTTTGTGGTAATTTCATATAAAAAAAATTTGAAAAATATTGTTATTTTTGCAAAATTTACGCTCTTTTTTTGTTTATAGCGCATGATCAAAAAATCGCACAGGTGATCAAATACCACCAAAAGAAAGCTGTTTGTGGGAAAAAAGGACGCCAATTTCGTTTAGGTACAGTGTTGCAAGACCGCGCAATTGTCCGTTAAAATCACGCAGTGCCGAATCGCAAAATACCCCCTGGTCAGTTAGGGGGTAAAATCTTCTGGGGCTTAAGTGGTTAACAACAGCAGTATGCAAATGAAATAAATACCTCTCTATGTACGTAGATGTGCTTTTCACCAGTGGCTCTAGATATACAGCTAGCCTGAGGAGCATAAAGGAATGTTTTATATAGCTATGTCCTCTGTTTGTAGGATTTCTATCGGAAGTGGTGACAAGTAAACACTCTGTTATAACAGGCATATGGTACTTGGCAGGTTTAGAAAATTATAGCTAGTTGCAGACTGGAGTTGAAAGGTATATATAAAAAACAAACAGTAATTTACAAAATGCCTTCCATAGCAATTGTATATGTTATCTCAATGTTTCAAGGAAAGTGGAAACGTACTTTATACTGTATATTTTTTTGCAACTAGCTAGGTCTAATGCATTTTAAATTTCATAAAATACTGAATTTCACTTTGAAATTATTTTTTCCATTACCCTGCACTGTTTGTGTGATGTAGTTGATGCTCCAAACATACATGAATGCAGTAGAAAAGTAACCGCTACCTTTCTGTGCAGAGAAATCATTTTGCGGAATATAAACCCAGAAGATGTTGCTGTACATGAAGAAATGAAGACGTAGTAGAAAAATGGAATCAGTAGAGCATTGCAGACTAATAGATATAAATAAGGAGAACAGAAAATTTCACATATTTGATTTATTTGCTGGAACAGAAAAAATGATAAAAGTTATTGCTATTTATATTGATTACTCAGTGGCGGAAATAGCTTGATGTAAATTGTATTGTTTTCTCTTGCATATTATACAGCATGATAGCTGCTTAAAGCACCTTGTGATCAATAAAAGTTCAAACTACTGTTAAGTTCACTGAGAATTCAGGTGAAGGTGATGGTCATGTATACACCTTCAAAATGTACTTGGAATACAGTATAGAGTACAATGTCAAATAGAAAAAAAATAGTTATTTTTCTGCATTTAACCAGGTCTGGACTGAAAGGATTTGTCCCCTTAATGACCAGGCCATTTTTTGTGATTCGGCACTGCGTTAATTTAACAGAAAATTGCGCGGTTATGCGACGCTGTACCTAAATAAAATTGATGTCCTTTTTTTCCCACGAATAGAACTTTCTTTTGGTGGTATTTGATCACCTCTGCCATTTTTATTTTTGCGCTATAAACAAAAAAAGAGCAACAATTCTGAAAAAAAGAAAAAAAAACAATATTTTTCACATTCTGCTATATAACATTCCCAAAAAAAAAAATAAAACTCAAAAATGTTCATTCTTTTAGGCCAATTTGTATTCTGCTACATATTTTTGGTAAAAAAAAAAACTGCAATAAGCGTATTTTGATGGTTTGCGCAAAAGTAATCGCGTCTACAAACTAAGGGAAAGATTTATGCCATTTTTATTTTATTTTTTACTGGTAATGACAGCGATCTGCGATTTTTAGCGGGACTGCGATATTGCGGCAAACAGGTTGGACTCCTAAATGACATTGTTGACACCTTTGGGGGGACCAGTGACATTACTACAGTGATCAGTGCTAAAAATTTGCACTGTTACTGTAATAATGACACTGGCAGGGAAGGGGGTTAACCTAGTGGGTGATGAAAGGGTTAAATGTGAGCCTAGGGGAGTGTTTACTAACTGTGGGGGGAGGGTCTTGTGAAATAACCATAGAGACCTGCGATCCTATATAGAAGGATCGTAGGAGCTCTGTGATCATTTCAGAAAGAAGAACGGTCAGCTGTGTTTATAAACATCATCTGGCCGTTCTTCTCTCTCAGCGGGAAGCGACAATTGCCCCATGCATCGGCATCCCCGCTGACTAGTGGGGGTGGTGCACGCTCCCCCCCCCCCCCAGCACCACGTGCACGACAGACGTAGTACTAAGTCGTTTCGAGCAGCCGAGCCACCTGCCACAGTAAAACTGCGGTGGGTGGTCGGCAAATGGTTAAAGGCCAAAAGTAATTTAATTTTTGAGTGTGTAATTAAAGAGACACTGTTACTTTGCCCATGCAGTGGAAGGGGACAGGGTCTCTAGAAACGGCATCCTCCACCCTTTATACTCCCCTTTCCTGCACTTCTGCGCAGCTCCTTCCTCCTTTAAAGCCACCGCTCAGATATGATTTGTTAGTGTCTTGTGACAGTCTTCAGGCCTAAGGATTGACTGCTAGGAACAGGCACTATCATGGTGGAGCAGATCACATGGCACATGGTGATATGATGTGCAGGTGAGTTTTTTTTATGTCAGGGTCAGAGGAAGCCCTTTTCAGGGACACTGGATTGGCAAGGTGACAGTGTCTCTTTAAAGTGGTTGTAAACCTCAGACATAAAGTATGAACAAAGCATATCCCTCTATAGCAGTGTTTCTCAACCTTTTTTCAGTCAAGGCACCCTTTAAAAATTAGGGACAGTCTTGAGGCACCCTTTAAAAATGATGGCTATTCACGAGGCACCCTTTAAATATTATGGACAGTCTTGAGGCACCCCATTCTAAAATGTTAAATTATTTTAATTGTTTTGCATAACGCAGAAACATCCACACAAGTAGGACACCCAATGTTAGAGGGGATTTATTCTTCCAAATCAAACACACTTTTTCAAACTGGTACTGACTAATATTCCAATGTTTCTCTTCTCCCTCATTTTTTCTCCATCACTCAAGTAAGATGCCCTCAATGCTGATGGAGAGGGGCAGGGGAGGGTCAAACAAGGATGCTTTGCAGGTGACTAACATCCTCCTTATCAACTGGTGATGCCATTGGTCATTAGGACGCCAGCGGCTAGAAGGATGTAATGGTGCACAATGAAAACCTGTCACTATTTTCTGCTGCTTCGTTCCTCTGCTATCAGCATAATTCACTTCTGACAAGTCTTCCCGACACCAAGGAAAAAATGGTGACAGGGGAGGGAGCTCCAGCTGTTTGACAGCCTCAGCTCTGTTTTTGTGTGCTGTGTGAAGGGGGTGTGTCCATTCCCTCCAATCAGCTCTTTAACCACTTGCCGACCGCCGCACGACTATCTACGTCGGCGGTCAGCCCCTCACAGGCAAAGTGACGTAGGGCTACGTCACTAGCTTGTGAGGGTCTAGGGAGCGAGCGCGCGCCGCCGGAGGCGCGCTCCCGCTCCCGCGTGGTCACGGACCCCCCCCCGCGCGTGTGACCGGCGGACCCGATGTCCGCCGGTCACTCTGCGATCGGCGGGGGAGAGGGAGAAAGTCAGGCGGCTTGTGTAAACAAGCTGCCTGTCATTCTCCCCTGTGTATGAAGCATGATCATACGGTTCTACTATGTAGAACCGTTGATCACTCTTCATACATCTGAAGCCACAACCAATCACAGTAGAAAGCACGCCCCTAGGGACACACATAGCCCCTCCCTTTCAAAAAAAGTTAACCCCTTCACTGCCAGTGTATTTTTACAGTAACAGTGCATATGTATAGCACTGATTACTGTAGAAATGTCACTGGTAACCCCAAAAGTGGCAAAAATGTCAGTCAAGGGTCCGATCTGTCCGCCGCAATGTCGCAGTACCGCAAAATAAATCGCAGATCACCGCCATTACGCGTTAAAAAAAAAACAACAAAAATGACAAAAATCTTTCCCTTTGTTAGTAAACGCGATAACTTTTGCGCAAACCAATCAAAATACGCTTTTTGCGATTTTATTTACCAAACATATGTAGCATAAAACAAATTGGCCGAAAATGTTAAAAAATTTTGATTTTTACATTTTTTTGGGGGGGAATTTCATATAAAAAAAATGTGAAAATGTGCTCTTTTTTTGTTTATAGCGCGTGATCAAAAAATCGCACAGGTGATCAAATACCACCAAAAGAAAGCTCTGTTTGTGGGAAAAAAAGGACGCCAAATTCGTTTAGATACAGCGTCGCACGACCGCGCAATTGTCCGTTAAAGTCACGCAGTGCCGAATCACAAAATACCCCCTGGTCTTTTAGCAGCCATATCCCATGGGGCTTAAGTGGTTGTAGAGAAGAAAAGGCTGTGAATAGACAGGTACAAATTATGTAGGAGGATTTGCTTAATCTCTGTGTATTACCTGCAGCCAAACACTTCACTGGGTGTATGTAAGGGTTTACAGTGTGCAGTAAAGTAGTGTTCTTCACAGTCTTAATTTTGTGTCCAGTTCAGCCACTCTGACAACACAAAGTTTTAAGCCCAGGCAGCATGAATCAGAGAGGATTACTGCACTCTGTGTGAAAATGGTCCCTTTAATCAGCAAAGTTTGATACAAAAGCCTTGTGCTATAATTTATAAAAAGCACACTTCTATAAAAAATAAATAATAAAAACCGTGAAAGAGCAGCTATCACTCACTTATCAATAAATGTATACCTACTAACAGTGAAGCGCACCTTAATATAAATGACCAAATGTGGACTCACATGTGCATATAAAGCACAAAGCTCATAAATGTCCCATTTGCCGCCAAATCACGTACTTAGTACGTCATTTGACTTCAAGTGGTTGTACCGGGATGATGCTTGCAGCTGCAGGCATCATCTCAGTACCAATTTTTAGAGCCGATGGTTGGCTCTCTTGTAATAGTCAGAGCAGCTAACTAGCCACACAATTGCTATTCCAAGCAGTGGGAGGTGATGTCCCCCCCCCCCCCGTTGCCTTTCTTGGCCATTGGAAGACCCGAGTTACCGTCCAGCATGTCAGCCAGATAGTCGGGGACCCTTACTAAGCCAGAATTTGCTTTGATCGGGTCTCCGCTATGGTAACCCAGAAGTGAAGATATGACATCACTTCCAGTCGACCCAGATGTCAATGCGCCATTTTTTTAAAACTGTACAATTATTCAAAATCACAGATCTTGGTATTTTGAATGCTTTTAAAGGCAGAGGAGGGATTCGGGGTCTTATAGACCCCAGATCCCTCCATAAAGAGTACCTGTCATGTGCCCATTGCTGTCACAAAGGATGTTTACATTCCTTGTGACAGCAATAAAAGTGATACTTTTTTTTTTTTTTTTAAAGCAACAGTATAAAAAAAAAAAGAAGTAAAGTACCCTTGTCCCCCTGTGCTAGCATGCAAAGACAATCGCGCCAGTCCCACATGCATGCAAACCGCAATCGTCCCACACATGTAAGGTATCGCCGCAAACGTCAGATCATGGCCAGTAATTCTAGCACGAGACCTCCTCTATAAATTTAAAGTGGTAACCTGTAAAGGGGTATAAAGTGTAAAGAGTACCTGTCACGTGCCCATTGCTGTCACAAAGGATGTTTACATTCCTTGTGACAGCAATAAAAGTGATACTTTTTTTTTTAAAGAAACAGTATAAAAAAAAAAGAAGTAAAGTGCCCTTGTCCCCCTGAGCTAGCATGCAAAGACAATTGCGCCGGTCCCACATGCATGCAAACAGCAATCGTCCCACACATGTAAGGTATCGCCGCAAACGTCAGATCATGGCCAGTAATTCTAGCACTAGACCTCCTTTATAAATTTACAGTGGTAACCTGTAAAGGGGCATGAACAATTTTAAAGCGTGACATGTTTGGTATCTATTTACTTACGAAACATCATCTTTTATATTTTACAAAAAAAATAAAAATTGGTTGTGTATCGTGCTTTTTTGCATTAAAATTCAAAAAGGGTATTTTTTCCCCAAAAATTGCGTTTGAAAAACCACTGTCCAAAGACCGTGTGACATAAAAAATTGCAAAACCTACCAATTTATCCTCTAGAGCCTCTGCTTTAATATATATATATATATATATATATATATATATATATATATATATATATATAGTATTTGGGGGTTCTAAGTAATTTTCGAGCAATAAAAAAGTTATTGTTACATGTAAACACAATTTGCCAGAAAAAGCCTGATCTTACACAATCATCAAAAATCGTATGCAGAAAAAAAAAAGTGAAAAATGTGAAAACAATCCCATATATCATCTAATTATGTTGTAAGTAGAAAAATGTGAGAACAATCCGATATGTGGTCCAGATAGATTATAAAGTGTCCAAAAAAAAGGAGAACCCCGCTACAGTTCATGTGCCACATGTTAAGGTAAGTCTTTAACAGTATCAGAAATCTTCTACCTGGGACTGCCACCAAAGAGTATCACCTATGTGCCTGATTGAATGTCTCCTCACCTGATGCCATGAACCACCTAAAATAATCAAAGCAATCAAATGCATTTTTAATCACATAGGCAACAGGGCAGCAGCACCCAGGTCACGTTTCCATATTCTGCTCTGCAACTCTTGCATAAAAAAGCTCAAAGAGACATATGCAATCAGCAAAGGTATACAGGTATGCAGTCAGCAAAGTTCACATTCCTTGCTGATTGGAGAGCTTTTGGCCTGACTCAGCAGTGCACAGCAGTCTTCTCTACAGTACTAACATCGGAGCTGAACCTGAGACTTAATGTTGAGAAAACTGTTTTCTTGTACTCTTTACTTTATCACACACACAAAAAATACACTTCAACTCTTCAACTGGGATTTAAGACATGAATTCAGATTGCCTGTGCCAGAACTACTACTGTGTAATGCATATGGTGTTATCTAAATAAAGTTGTCATGGCAGCATATAAGACGTATTATGTATCCAGGATACATTCTTTTTCTTTCACCTCACAATTACAGGTTCTAAAGCTATTAAAGTCACTTCCCAATGACCAACTGCATGTTTCTGAGAATTTACTGGTTCTTTTCTAAGAAAGACATTGACCCTTATCTGTACCTTGCCAACTTTGAAATGGGCATGGAACCCAGAAGACAGCCAGGGAATTAGAGTGCAAAAGGCATCCAATATCAGTGGCTAATTCTCATAAAAGTTTAATGTACAATTTTAATTATTAAAATTCCAAATAAACAAACAATAGTGACTTTTATGTAACTTCTAAGAATTTAACCACTTTAAGACCAGGCTTTTTCTGGTATTTTTTTGTTTACAGATAAACATTGTTTTTGGCTAGTAAAATTACATAGAAAACCCCCAAACATTATACTTCTTTTAGCAGAGACCCTAGGGAATAAAATAGCGCTAGACAACAATGGAAAGGTAGCCGTTTAGGTGTGAGTGTTTAAACCCTCAAAAGTCGGGTGTACGTCCAGTCCGCAGTCTGCTTCCTTTCGTTAGTCTGTCTTGTCCATCCATGATGTTTGCTATATCTGAATACAATTTTACTCAATAAAGTCCACTGTTTGCCTTTCATGTCGGAGTGCGGGCAAAATGTCTCTTGTGCTTGAATAAAATGGCGCTCATTGCAATTTTTTATGTCACATGGTACATGCAATTTTTGGGGGAAAAATACACTTTAGTTAATTTAAAAAAAAAAAACACCCTATTTTTTTTTATTATGTGAAAGATGATGTTGCATGCTATATCAGTGACAATTTCTTATAAAAGTTTCATGTAAAATTTTAATTGTTAAGATTCCAAATAAACATTTAATAGTGCCTTTTATGTAACTTCTCAGAATTTAACTACTTTAAGACCAGGCTTTTTCTGGCATTTTTGTTTACATATAAACAGTGTTTTTGTAGACCGCAATGGTCTTGTGGGTTATGTGGTATAGTGGAGGGCTTTTTTTTCAGATCCCCCAAAGGTCTAGGCACCCCCATGGGAACATACTGTGCTCAGACCGGTTCAGGGGAACAAGCTTAGTTGACATGAGTCTATGTTATGAGGCACAACTCAACCAAAAAAAAAAAAGCAAGAAAATACCTTGTGTCTATAGCAACAAGGTGTTTCAATTCTTTTTTTAACCACTTTAGCCCCGGAGGATTTGGCTGCTCAAAGACCAGGCCCTATTTTGCGATTCGGCACTGCATGACTTTAACGGACAATTGTGCAGTCATGCAACGCTGTATCCAAACTAAATTGACATCCTTTTTTTTCCCCACAAACAGAGCTGCAATTCTGTGAAACAAAACAATATTTTTTCACATTCTGCTATATAACATTCCCCCAAAAAAATTTAAAAATCACATTTTTTTTTACCATTTTAGGCCAATTTGTTCTCTGCTACATATTTTTAGTAAACAAAAAAATGGCAATAAGCGCATTTTGATTGGCTTGCCCAAAAGTTATCGCATCTACTAACTATGGGAAAGATTTATGTAATTTTTATTGTTTTTTTTCTTTTTTACTAGTAATGGCGGCGATCTGCGACATTGCGGCGGACAGATCGGACCCCTAATTGACATTTTCAACACTTTTGAGGGGACCAGTGACATTACTACAGTAATCAGTGCTAAAAATATGCACTGTTACTGTAATAATGACACTGGCAGGGAAGGCTAGGGGAGTGTTTCTAACTGTGAGGGGGATGAGCTTTTGAAATGATCACAGAGACCAGTGATCCTATATAGAAAGATCACAGGGGCTCTGTGAGAGAAGATTGTCTTTCTCTCTCAGTGGGGAGTGATCGCGGGTGGCCGATGGCAATCTGAGCCACTGGCCCCATTCATCGGAGTCCTTGCTGCTGAGTGGGGGCGGGAGCAGGAGCCCCCTAGCAGCAGGCGTGCGACTGACGTAGGGCTACGTCGGTTCATGCAGGAGGGGCTGCCTGCCGCAGTCAAACTGCGGCGGGCAGTCCTTAAGTGGTTACTAATAATAATAATAATAACAGATAATGTGCACTGTCATGTCCTTGTATTATAAATAATATACTGAAATGCTTTATTTATTTTGTTACTGTTTTCTGCAGTACTGGGATTGCCAGCATCCTGAGAAATACTTGTCAACAACCTGTTTGATTACTTTAAGTTCCCCTATTCAGGTTGCCAGCCTTTTCTAAACCTGTACACTTTTGTACTGACATTCAGTTTTACTACAATGAAAGTTCAGTAAAAAGAATGTATCTGAATATGTCATCCTGCTTTACTGTTACTCCTATCCTGCCTATTGCATAGACACCCATCTAAATTGGAGCAGATGTTCTTATCCTGCTAACCGCTAAGTAATTTCATTACTGAGCACTCTGTATATTCCCATGTGTTAATATTCACCCTTATTACCTTAGCTTGCTAACTCATGACAAAACCACAAGTGGCACTCGAGGTCAGAGGATGACATAACTTGATTAATCATTGAATGGACCAAACACAACGTTCCACAACTCAATTACATATTTTATTGACTCTTGTATATCTTTAAAATGTGCGACTTTTCTAAATATATCCATTACATTATCATTAACAGTGTATATATATATATATATATATATATATATATATATATATATATATATATATATATTTATTTATTTATTTTCGTACATCATAAATCATAACATATGGGTTATATTGCCATCTACAGGTGAAGGACACTGACAAACAATCAGAAAGGATGTCCCCCTATTTAACCCCTCCCACACAGGAAGTACCTCCGTTTTTTCGCCAGTGTCTAAAGGTGATGGTCACTGTGGAGAGTCTCTCCACATTTCTCTTCAAACAAGAAAGAAGACATGCTACATACACCGATCAAAGATCACTGAATCTAAGGGGTTAGCTATCAGATCCATCTGAAACAGTCAATGGACTAAAAAGATGGTACCTGAGCCTTGGGAAGCATATACAAGGTTTTGCCTGTAATGCTGTCCTTTTTGGGCGCTGGACCCTGGGATTCAGATCCTTGGAATATCAAACCCCAAAGGCAGGGTCCAAGGCAGTGGCTTCTCTAAAACAAGGGGACCCAGTCCTTGAAGGTCGCCAAGACAAAGCTTGCCATAATGGGCGTAGATTGGATTTCTGTTTTGAACAGAATTCTGCGACAAGACTGGTGAGTCCAATTTAAAATATTTATGCATACAGGAAACCTTGAAGGTAAAAATTGCTGGCATAACTGCAGATTGTAAATATTTTATGCACTGTTTCCTTAAAAATATAACAGAGACCGAGTGCCATGTGAGTTTCCGCATGAGACTATGGATGGTAAGCCTAGGCAAAATACATCCTGTTAAGCATTATTTCTGTGCTTGTTTTTCTGACACACTGTTTTCAACCTGTGCTGTTAACCTGATAGGTATCAGTTGTGACAAACCAATGTGTGCGTGAGACTGTGGATGTTAAGCTATGCAAAATACATCTTGTTGAAGGCTCTGGCTTTTGCTTAGGGATGCCATTTATATTAATTGTGATTATATGAGCTTGTGCAGTTGTGGGATTGATGCAACGTTTGTTTAAAACATTATTTCTTTGTCTATTGTTATCACACTGTTTTTTTTCCCTGGGCTGATGACAAACAAGCTTCAACCTAAGCTGCTCTCACCCATGTGGTTGCTGTTCTCACCTTGGCGTGTAAGAACTCGCATGTTTGTCTCCTCCCTTAATAGCATGTCACTGGCGAAGGCCCATTCGCAGGCACGTGAGAAACTTTGCTTTTTAAGACAGGCGTACGCCGCATGGAGGGCGTGTTTGAACGCAATTAGCGCGCACATGGATGACACGTAGTACACCGCGCATGCTCTATACAGCATAAATAGGCACGATTTAGAAGGAACTGTTTCCAATGCACTAGCCTCTGTCAGAGGCTGAAGGGGGCACAGAGCAGCAGCAGCAGCTGGGTTGCGTAAATCACTGTGGGTTTGTGTTACTGGCACAAACAAGTCCTGTATCTTGATATAATCAGTGCTGTGTGTGATAAGCTGTATAAGCTTGGCACAAGCCTTGAGTACACTTAGGTTAGTACCTCAAGTTTGTCTTGCTATAAAGCAATGTCTACCTGAAAAAGGGCTGGGGGGGGGGGGCACAGTTGGAAGAGGCACTTGAAGTCAGGCAGTCTTGAAGGTCCTAGCTGTGCTTCCTCTGTGTATATATCAGCTCTTGGAGCAAGAAATGTATAATAATTAGGACCATCCTGATAGGATTTTTGTTCCTCTTAAAAGGTTTTCACTATTGTATCCTATGGAGGAAAAGTTTACTAAGAAATGGAATATACCCATTGTGGATGCTGCCATTTCTTCAGTTAACAAGAGTTTAACCTTCCCTATGGATAATGCCCAGGTTTTTAAAAAGAAGTTGGAATCTTTATAGAAAGCCTCCTTTGCGGTTGCATGATCTGAAATATAACCAGCAGTAGTGGCCATAGGAGTTTGTCAGTCTTTAAAAAAACATATGAAGCGAGTGTCCAAGACAGTTCCTTTTCAAGGAGAGTCTGTGGAAGATCTGTTAGATCTTCCTTGCACTTTATGTTTTGCAGTGGATGCGCTTATGGACTCTATAAGGCAAATTTCACAAGTTGCTCTGATGACAGAGCATATGCGCAGAATCCTTTGGTTAAAGAGCTGGTCTGCAGAGTTACCATGTAAAAAGTTACTGGCTGGCTTCCCTTTTCAGGGAGAATGCCTTTTTAGTGATGATCTGGATAAGTATAAACAAAAGATCTCGGGGGGGGGGACCTTGCTACCTGTGAAAAGGAAGAGCAAGCATCCTTCTTTTAAGATTCCTAGCACTCATACTACCAGTGCTTATAATTCCAGGCGGTGGCAAAGGCCTCAACCATCTAGGTCCTGAACCAACTTCAGGGCAGAGTCAGAAAAAAAAGCCTACTCTGTGAAGGGGCGCCCCCCCCCCCACTCACTTGGGTGGGGGGAAGGCTGCTTTAGTTCTCAAAAGTTTGGATGGAAATGATCCAAGACAACTGGGTTATCTCCACCATTTCGCAGGGGTACAAACTGGAATTTCGGGTGTTCCTGTATCCTTGGTTTATAAGGTCAAGCATACCAACAGATCCCCTAAAAAGAAGGTCTTTCTTTCTGGCGTTGGACCAGCTGAGGGCCCATAGAGTGATAACGGAGGTTCTGGAGAAAGTAAGATTCAGGGGTTTTTAACTCAAGCCATTCATAATCCCCAAACCAAGCGGGGATGTGAGACCTATTCTGGATCTCAAAGCTCTAAACCAGTTTCTGAATGTTTGTACTTTCCATATGGAGTAAATTCTTTAAGTTATAACCTCCATGCAGGGAGAGGAATTTCTAGCATCTATAGACATCAAGGATGCATATCTTCACGTGCCTATATTCCAGGCTCATCAAAGGTTTCTACGCTTTGCAAAAGAAAACCATAATTTTCAGTTTGTAGCCCTGCCCTTCGGGTTAGCCACATCTCCAAGAGGGTTCACAAAGATCTTAGCTCCAGTATTGGCTGTTTTAAGGTCCCGGGGGATATCTGTAATAGGATATCTGGACAATCTATTACTAATAGATCGATTGGCTTCAGCTCTTAGCCAAAATGTCCTCCAGACAGTACAGTTCCTAGAAAATCTGGGTTGGATACTGAACTTGGCCAAATCAGCATTACAGCCGGTCCCACGTCTGTAATATCTGGGTCTTCTTGTGGACACAGTACAGGCAAAGATATTCTTGCCAACAAGAGGTCACAGACCTGAAGGATCTGGTTCAATCCGTAGTAAGGCTGAGATATCCTTCTATATGTCTTTGCATGATGTTATTGAGGAATATGGTGTCCGCATTCGAGGCAATTCCCTATGCTCACTTCCATGCCAGACCCTTACAGAACAACATTCTATCTACATGGACCATGTCTCTGGTACCAAGAGTAGGGCACAGTCTGAATTAGTGGTTGTTTACCAGAAATCTGAAAGGGAAATCCTTTCTTCCAATGACCTGGAAAGTGGTGACTACAGATGCCAGTCTCTCCAGCTAGGGAGCATTTCTGGAGGAAGCCACTGTCCAGGGGTAATGGTCTTGGATAGAGAGAGTTCTCACCATCAACATTCTTGAAATCCGAGCAGTCAGTTGGGCTTTGAAATACTGGACACCCAGACCTCGGGGTCACCCTGTCAGGGTGCAATCTGACAATGCCATGGCCGTGGATTATATCAACCATCAAGGAGGCACAAAAAGTCAGTCAGCCCAGAAAGAGGTGAATATCATCCTATTCTGGGCAGAGAAGTTTGTGTCATGCCTGACAGCAGTTTTTATTCCAGGAATAGAGAACTGGCAGGCAGATTTTTTGAGCAATCAACAGATGTTTCCAGAGGAAAAGTCTTTACATCCCAAGATTTTTCAATCAATCTGCCTATGCTGGAGGGTTCCAGACGTAGATCTGTTGGCATCCATGTTCAACAACAAGTTAAAGAGATTTGTCCAGGACCAGGGATCCACTTGCAGTCGGAGTGGATGGTTTGGTGACTCCTTGGGAGGAGTATTCTCTGATTTATGCCTTTCCTCTGGTACAGCTGATACCGCATCTGTTGCACAGGATCCAGCTAGAGGGGAAACCAGTATTCCTGGTAGCTCCGGCATGGCCCGAAGAGGGTTTGGTATGCACAAATCCAAAGGTTGGCAGTGACGAGGCCTTGGGCTCTTCCACTTTATCCGGACCTACTCTCTCAAGGTCCAATATTCCACCCTGCTGTACAGTCTCTAAATTTGACAGATTGGCTATTGAAGCATTAATCTTGAAGGAGCGGGGTGTATCTGGCCCTGCAGTTCATAGGCTGATGAATGCTAGGAAACCAGTCGCTAGAAACATTTATTACAGCGTCTGGAAATCCTACATTGCCTGGTGTGAAGCCAGGAAATGACATCCCCGCAAATATATAATTGGGAGAATTCTAGCTTTCCTTTAAGCAGGGGAAGATATGAAATTAGCCTTGAGCACTATTAAAGGGCCAATTTCAGTCTTATTGTTTTTCTTCCAAGAACCGATTGCTTCCTATTCGTTGGTTCAGACCTTCATCCAGGGAATGTTATATTTGCTTCCGCCTGTGAAGCCACCATTGTGTCCTTGGGACTTAAATTTGGTGCTGGAAGTTTTACAAAAACAGCCTTTTGAACCTCTGGGGCAGATTCCCCTGGTTCTTCTGACCAGAAAACTGGTCTTTTTGCGATAACTTCAGCTAGAAGGGTATTGGAACTAGCAGCTCTTTCTTGTAAGGAGCCATTCTTGATTTTTCATCAAGATAGGGTGATTCTACATCCGCACCCAGATTTTTTTTGAGGCCGGAACTCCACTTTAAACTGCTTGCATTTAAAAAAAACAAACTTAAAGATGTATTGAGAATTGCAGAGTTGCAATCATTTTTGCCTGTTATATCTTCAGCTTTAAAATCAGTCAACAATTTTTTCTAAAATCTGTCCCCCAACACCCAGTTATTCTTCCATGAGATACCGAGAAGTAAAGAGACGTTAAGGCCAGGCTATCAGCCTTCATTTCAAATATAATATTGCCTTTCCTGTGAAAGTCACATGTCACTGCTCTCTGCATATGTGATGTGCTCCAGGGGAGGGTGCAACAAAGGAGAGTTAAATGCTTGAATTTTCTACATCATAAAGACTGTTAGAGCCATGTGAATCCCACAGTGATGGGTCTGTTTGCAATTTTTTTTGCCCAAACTTCACACAACTGTCCCCAAAGATTTATACATTTTATTTGGATTCAGCTGTAAAAATGTGTCACTCAAGGGTGAAAGTTGTGTAAATCCCAGATGAAAACATTTATAAATAGAGCCCTTAATGTTTTTACACAGAAACAAATATATAAAAGCTGTTTCCTAGAGTTTTTCTTTTTAAAGCGATAGTAAAACCCACTTTGTGATTTTTACCTGCAGGTAAGCCTGTATTAAGGCTTACCTGTAGATAAAATGAATATCTCCTAAACATGTACCGTTTAGGAGATATTGACCCTGGATGCAGCTGGTGACATTAACAGCGCATGAGCTTGGAGCTTAATGCCAGAATCTAGGGCCCCCACGCATGAGTGGCGTATGCACGGGTGACGTCATTGCAGCTCTGGCCACTCACACCGCCAGAGCTCGAGAACCCAGAAGAAAGACCAGGGGAAGATGGCAGCCCTCTGCCTTACAGGTGTTTTTTTTTTTTTTTATTTCTGCCACAGTTTACTACCTCTTTAACAACTTGCCGGCCAGCCGCCACCAATATTCGGTGGCAGGTTGCCACGAATCGCCGTACCTGTTTGCGGTAGCGATCTTGGGGGTGCGCACACATGGCTACTCGCCAGCGGGGAAGCTGATTCATGGGGCCGCCGACCACGATTGCTGCCGGGCACCTGTGATCACTCCCCGTAAAGAGAGAACGGCGGTCTGCTGTTGTAAACACAGAAGACTGTTGTTCTCTCAGCTATCAACACAGAGCTTCTGTGTTCCTACTATTTAGGAACACAGGTCTCTGTGTTAATTTCACAAACCCATTCCTCCCACATTTAGAAAACAGGCTCACATTTAACCCTTTGATCGCCCTTGGGTTACCCCTTCCCTACCATTGTCATTAATACAGTAACAGTTCATACTTTTAGCACTGATTACTGTAGTAATCTCACTGGTCACCCCAAAAGTGTCAAACTTGTCTGTTAAGCCCCGTACACACGTACCGATCGTCGGCATACAAACGTTCGTCTTTTCTCCCCGGGATGTCGATGTCTGTTGAAAAGTGCAAAGACAGCTCAAGAATTTTGTCCGCCGACTTCAGCTGACTGCAGAAGTGATGTCATGTAATGGTTAACTTTCCCTGTGTTTTTTCTTTTCTGAGCATGCCCAGTCTTGCAAATCTGCGGTCTGTTGGCTGATTTCTGTACTGACTGGCGAACAATCGTCCGTTCTGGTGTCGGCATACAAAAATTTTTATGTTTGCAAGAAAGACTCTTGTCCGCAGAATGTGCGCAGACAGCTGTCGGAGGCACCATACTAACAAGCGTACAATCGGCAGATCTTTCGTCCGCCGACGTTTGTATGATGACGATCGGTACGTGTGTACGGGCCTTTAGGGGTCCGATCTGTCTGCCACAATGTTGCAGTCCCGCTAAAAATCTCTGATCTCCACCATTACTAGTAAAAAAATAAATAAATAAAATTGACATAAACCTTTCCCCTGGTTTGTAGACGCAATAACTTTTGTTCAAACCATTCAAAATATGCTTATCGGGATTTTTTTTTACCAAAAATATGTAGCAGAATATAAATTGGCCTAAAAGAATGAAAAATATTGTTTTTTAAATATTTTTTGGGGGGGAAATGTTATAAGGCAGAAAGTGAAAAATATATATATTTTTTTCAAAATTGTCGCTCTTTGTTTGTTTGTTTATAGCGCAAAAAACTAAAATCACACAGATGATCAAATACCACCAAAAGAAAGCTCAATTTGTGGGAAAAAAAGTACATCAATTTTATTTGGGTAAATCGTCGCACGACCGCGCAATTGTCCGTTAAAGTAATGCAGTGCCGAATCACAAAAAATGGCCTGGTCATTAAGGAGGAAAATCTTAACACAATTGTGTTTATACCTCTGGTCTAACTACTCCGAGACTGATGGATGCAACATATTACCTTAATTGTTTTTCCTTTTTTTTTTTGAGGAACAGCAGCTAAAGGTTGAATAATTTCACATGTGACTGACTGCTAGTGGCATGGACAAGCCATAAGCAATTTTTAATGAAGTTTCTTGCAGGAACATTATTTCTATGTGTTTAAATAAATGTAGAAATGAGTATTGAAATTCTGCTTTTTAGGTCAAGTATGGTGCAATACTTAGGCATGAATTTAATGTTAACTTTGTGTCATAGGTCAAGGTTGAAGTTAATGTTTAAAAGCCAGTGTAGTATATGTTGTGGAGTTTGCATTTTTATGGCTTAAAATTAAGTTGATATGTGTAAATTAAGGTAAATATCCACAATGTAGTTTTCATAAAATTAACTTGTTTAATTACTTTAGAAGTTGCATACAAACTTGAGTCAAGTAACGAAAACAGGAAACATGTTGAAATATAATTAAATTGTCCATACTGAACACTGTGACTAAAGGAGACCATAGCCTGGCTTTGGGAACAGTTGGTGTGTGGCAGTACAAGGATTCTTTTTAGAATTCCAGGAAAAGCAAACACGAACTATAACATACTGTTGTTCTTCAGCGTAAAAGGTACTTGTAACTTACAGCCAGTTGAGGGATCTAGAATTGGTTCCTGTAGAAATGCAGGGTATAAGATATCACATACCTCATCAATATTGATCATTTCTTAAGAAAACAGGCTTAAAGCATATCTACAACATCAACCAAAAACCAGAAATGTAATACACTAATTAAAAACAAAACTAAAGAAAAGTATTGGGATGCCTACCTTTACACGCACCTGAACTTTAACCTCCCTGGCGGTCTGATTATGTCCAGATGTCTGTGCTAAAAGCGGTACATTCTTTTGCATGGAAATCTGTTGTTTTCAATTTTTCAACCTCACCCTCCCCTGCGATCCCCCGCCGTCCTCCCCTGTCGTCCTCCCGCTGCCCTCCCACTGTGTGTTCGGCTGATGCCGACACCTGTTCTCCGGTTCCCTTCCCTGCGAGCATTGTGATGCAGGGGGGTGGAACCAGCGGCAATTTAAAAAATGTAAATACACTAAATGACATGATACATGATAGATCCTACACATGATCCTAACGGATTACACTGTATCACGTCATTTCACCATAGGATTTCACCTGGTGACTTTTCCAGTGCCCTGCCTGTGCTTTTCCAGTTTTTTGTGCCTGGAAAATTGAGAACGACCATGGCGTCCAAAAAGCGTTCTTTTTGCGCCAAAGCTCTTTTAGACCAACTGGAAAACGGTGACAGCAAAACTGAGTTACTGAACTAAGCGATAGTGATTCGTGGGAAAATTTGTCATCAGGTACGGAAAGTAATGACAGCGATGATTCTGATGTCTCTTTCTGGCACATCACTCCATTGGAAATTCTGAAGAATCATTTGATATACTTCCCAAATTCCACAAGCTGTGTGCCAGAAAGAGACATCAGTGAATGACAGGTCCTTTTTATAGGGAGATCTGAGGTCAATAAGACCTCAGATCCCGCTTACAGGCTAGAAAGCCTGAAAAAAAAAAAAATTATCTTAGCTGAATGCAGAGATCTCGGCAGTTTTGAAACTGCCAGGCCGAGCGTGACGTCATCACATCGCGCCCGGGCCTCCGAGAGTAATAGAGACTTCCGGGGACCATCTGATCCTTGCAGTCTCTATGTATGGTACACTTCCTTCTGGCGGCCGATTCCTTCTCCGGCTCGCCGATCGTACAGGCGAGCGGGTAGAGGCACCGGAGTAAGGTGGCGGGAGGGGATGCTGCCTGTAAGAATGATCAAGCAGCGGTTCAGCTGCTATGATTGTTCTTACGGTGAAGGGAATTGCCTGAGGAAAAAAATTATATCTGAATGATGCCTGCAGCTGCAGGCATCATTCAGATATCCCCACTTAAACCCCACGACGTCATATGACGTCCAACCAGGGGAAGTGGTTAAACTGAATGGGTTGTTTTACAAGATGATTGTTTACAATCACTTTAAGTGGGGGGGACTTTTCTTGCCTTTTCAAGGGCAACATTGAAAATACACAAAACCTGCAAATAACATGCTCAGGAAATACCTTAAAACTGTATGTGGTTCTATTGAAAAGTACAATTTTCATAGACAGTCTTAACGACTGGCAGAGCTTATTTGGCTGTAAAACTAATGAAAATGGAGGGTGGGTCATGAAATGTACCCGCCCTCCATGTATGGGACCCTGGCAACACAAAAGTTTAAAGCTGTTAAAATAAAATAAACAAATTGTTGTTAGTAAAGTACTTACCTGTGATTGGTCTAATCTGAAGCAAACCGTCTTGTTGGCACGAGTAGCTGCCTATAAAAAGAGGAAAAAAGTAGTTAAAGACAGTCAGTCAGCGGGGAGCAGAGGAAGAAGAAACGTTTTTTCTTTTTTCCTTTTTGCTTTTTTACAGTTAGCTTCACATACATAGAGCAGAAACCCGATCTGATGCATTGCAGTTTCAATGTAGTAATTAAAAATAGGAAAAAATGTTGTGGTTTCTTAAAATTCTACCCAGACCGTTGTCCATCCATACAGCCTGGGTGGCCAGGAAAGGGAAGGCAGCCATTTTCAAGTGCAATTTGTTTAGTTGCGAATTTGTGTTTGGACAAAATTCGGCATATTTTTGTTTATTCGGGAGCATCCGAATGAACGAAAGACTCGTTTGACAAATGCGTACGAAAACGAATTTTCAAAAAGAACGAAAACCCGAAAGAATGAAAATCTGAAAGAATGAAAATACGAAAGAACCAAACTTTGAGAATACAAAAATCTGAAAGAACGAAAAACGATTCAACCTACGAGTTTAACGAATTGACTACATTGGGATAATTTTGTATTTTCGTTCTTTTCGACTATTCGTTCTCACTGAATATAAAGAAATAATTGATTAATGCATTCGTATTTCTTTTGTATATATTCGGTTTCATTTGATATTTGGATGGGCAGTATTAGTGTGTTATCTCTGGCCAATGAGCTTTCACTTATTCCCTTGTGTGTTTTTCTGTGTCAGACTGCATTCCATCCAGAGGGTGTGGTCTGTCGGTGGCACTGTACTGTAAATTTGGGAATAAACGTATAAAACGAAGATATCTGGACTAACTAAAGTTACGAAGGATCACGAATACAACCCCCGATGTCCGAATGAATGAAGGTTCCGAGCCCGAAGTAACAATTGTCGTATCGAAATAAATGGAACGGAAGGAATAAGAATGCATCCAAAGTTATGAATTATCCAAAATAACGAATGCTGCATCTAAGTGAATGGAACGGAACAAATATGAATGCATTGGAAGTTACGAATGATCCAAAGTAACGAATGCCGATCATAACGAATGATCTGATAAACGAAAGGAAAAAAAAAAATGAATGAAATGAAAACGAAACTAAACACATTTTTCAGTAGTGCCCATGTCTAGCCAATTATTGTGGATCTGTCATATAGCAATGGAGCATACACTGGCATTGGTTCTTTCTGACCACCTGTGCCTGGTTGAACTTCATTATTTTTGCAGCAGAGCTGAATTTAAAAAAAAAGGATTTTATAAGTTTTGCACCACATTGTGTTGTTAGTTGCTTTTAGATACTACTGATGTTGGAATGTGTTGTTGTCATCCCACATTGTTAAACAACTTCTGGACCGGAAGTTTTTACCCCCTTAATGACCAGGCCCTTTTTTGGGATTTGGCACTGTGTTAATTTAATGGACAATTGCATGGTTGTGCAAACCTGTACCCAAATAAAAGTGATGTCCTTTTTTCCCTCCACAAATAGAGCTTTCTTTTGGTGTTATTTTATCACCTGTGCGATTTTTATTTTTTGTGCTATAAACAAAAAAAGAGCGACAATTCTGTAAAAAACAACAATATTTTTCACATTCTGCTATATAACATTCCCAATAAAAAAATGTAAAAATCAAATGTTTTCTTCATTTTAGGCCAATTTCTATTCTGCTACATAATTTTGGTAAAAACAAAATCGCAATAAGCGTGTTTTGATTGGTTGGCGCAAAATTTATCGCGTCTACAATCTAGGGGAAAGATTTTCGTCTTTTTTTATTTATTTACTTTTTTTTTACTAGTAATGGCAGCGATCAGCGATTTTTAGCGGGACTGCAACATTGGGGTGGACAGATCAAACCCCTAACTGACATTTATTGGGGAACCAGTGACATTACTACAGTAATCAGTGCTAAAAATATGCACTATTACTGTAATAATGACACTGGCAGGAAAGGAGTCAACTCAGGGGCAATCAAAGGGTTAAGTGTATGTCTAGGGGGTGTTTTCTAACTGTGAGGGGGGTGGGCTTGTGGAATCAACACAGAGATGTGTGATCCTAAATAGGAGGATCACAGGCACTCTGTGCTGATTTCTGAGAGAACAACGGTCTGCTGTGTTTACATGTGGAGTGATCATGGGTGCCCGGCAGCAATCGTGGCTGCCGGCCCCCCGTGAATCAGCTTCCCCGCTGGCTAATGGGGGCACGGAATGATTTGCTCAGCTGAGCCAGCCTGCCACAGTATATCTGCGGCTGGCGGTCATCAAGTGGTTAAAGGAGTTGTAAAGGCAGAAGGTTTTTTATCTTATTGCATTCTATGCATAAAGGTAAAAAACCTTGGGCATGTAGCAGTCTCCCCAGCACCCCCTAATACTTAGCTGAGCCCCGTTTCTCTCCAGTGATGTCCATGAGTCCCTCAGCATCCGGGACTCTCCCTTCTGATTGGTTGAGACACAGCCGCAATGCCATTGGCTCCCGCGGCAGTCAACCAAAGTTAGTTAGCCAATCAGGAGAGAGAGAGGGTGGAGCTGAAGGGCAGTTCCATGCCTGAATGGACACACGGAGCTGCAGCTCGGCTCGGGTGCCCCCATAGCAAGCTGTTTGCTGTGGGGGCACTCGACAGGAGGGAGGGGACAGGAGCAGCAAGGAGGGACCCGAGAAGAGGAAGCCTGGGTGGCTGCCCTGTGCAAAACCAACTGCACAGAGGAGGTAAGTATAAAGTGTTTGTTATTTTTTTTATTTATTTTTTTAAACAAGACTTTACAATCACTTTAAGCTCATAAGAGGCAAACCCTAGTAACAGCATGTATACTAGTGATAACAGCAGGCTTTGTATTGACATAATTAAATTGTTCCACATTTCTATCTGGCTGACATACAGAATGTATCCTTCCTGTCACAGGGAGTTTGTTAGGGAACCACCTGATTCTCATATTGATATTAATATTCATTGTACAATCAATCCCTCTTCTCAGACCCTACTGCTAGAACGCTATTCCATAGTGCAGATGTTCAGGCTACATTAGCGCCAGTGAAATCATGTTCCCTCACTGGAATAAATCAGAAAAAGCTGTTACCGAGGGTACAAAAGTGGAGTGGTTTGAGGACCCCCAGTCACATTTTGAAGGTGCACCCACTCTGTATGCATACCTCCTAACTTTTTAAGATGGGACACCTATTAGCTAAAGTATGTAGGCATGGGGCACACCCCCTGTCACATCCCTTAGAGGAGAATTCTAAAAAAAAAAAAGGATTAGCTAAAGAGTAACTCCACTTTTGTTGAGAAAAAAGCATTCCCTACTGGGTTTGTCTATGTCCATGTGGAAAGTGAATCTAATGGGAGTGGTTTCATAATTAGCAAATAGTTGCTGCACTTGAAGGGCTCTAATGAGGAAAATTGCACAGTCTGCATCCCTTTAGATGTGATTTCCTGTTAAGAGTACCTCACCAAAAATTTCATTTTTGTTGCAGGAGTTGCTGAAATCTGACTTGTATTTTAGTACAAACTTCTGAGAAAATCAGTAAATCAATCACACAAGCAGCAAATGATGTTTCCGGGGGGCATTTTGTACACATTCTGTATATAGAACACCTCGAGGTAGCCATATTGTATTGCATTTTACAGAAAATTACAGCGTTGCAGATTAAAAAGACATTCAACATCGAATATGACTTGAGTCGCAATTGTACATGCTTTATTATTATTTTTTTTTATTTGCGATTTTTTTTCCCACGAAAGTGGAATTACCCATTAAACCCACTATTTCTATTCCTTTAAACTGGCTTTTGAAATTTACAAATGCAGCAATTTAGAAATCGGATGAAAGGTTTAGCACAGGGAATCACTTTTTGAAAGATAAAAAGTGCATTTTATATACAATTACAGGTATATAGATCAGACTAAAAATTATGAGCAAAGAGGGACGGGGGACTTTGTTCCAAATCAGGGACAGTCCCTTGAAGTCAGGGACAGTTGGGAGCTATGGGTATGTGTTCTTGTTAAGTAGGTGAACACTTCAAAGAAAACTATTTGTTACTGCTGTCAGACCTTCTATAGCAAACTATGGCACTGCTGGTGGTGATGATCATTTAGGTCCAGATGAGGACTATGGCATTGATAACAGAGATGAAGCAGCATATAGTACTTCGAAAATGGCTGCAAATATGGATTGGAGGAGGCCATGTTGGACGTAGCCTGATTAAGAAAAAAGATGACTTTCAAGCTGGCAGCTCCAGAATCATTTTTGCTTTTTCCTCTCTAGCTTTTAATCCAGGATCAAACTGAGTTGTTGCTTGTTTGGTGATATCTAGGCAGAGTTGTATAAAGTACTCGAAACCCATACTTGAGTAAAAGTACAAGTGCTCGATCAAAAAGTGACTTGAGTAGAAGTTAATAGTAGAAATTGCTACTCAAGTACTGAAAGTAAAAGTACCAGTAGTTTTGAAAAAAAAAAATTGCTACTCAAGTACTGAAAGTAAGGAGGGGGCGTGGTCGCCGCGTAGCCGCATGGACGCTTGAGCTCGCAGCTCCGACAGCCCTGAGAGAACATCCATCATCATCGGCGCCCTGACTCAGCACATCAAGCCGCCACTTACCTCCGCTGAACCCGCATCACTCCCTGCCTTTGCTGCCATGGCGAGGAAGAAAAAGGACGGAGGCCAACCGCGGCAATTGCAGCATTTCTTCATGGTCCAGGACAAGCATAGGGGACAAGATGGCGCCGGCGGCAACTCCCCGGCCTCTTCTAGCGGGACGCCCGGCTCGCAGCACGGATCGTCACCACCAGCTCCCCAGAAGGCTGGACATCCCCGCTCTCCTTCTGCATCGACCCCGCTGTCCTGGCGGAGAGACAGCCAATATCAAACATGTATTTTGGTCATGTAAAAATCTAACTAGCTTCTGGAACAAACTTTTTTTTTTTTTTTAAACAACAATTGCATGTGTTTTATTAAAAAGAACATTAAGATGAAGAAAGCCTGGGGTAAAAATTGACATACAATAAATTACACTGGATTATGGTTAAGGTTTTCCAATAATAGGGCTAAATTGCCAATGAATTGTCGATGATATAGCAATATTTTGATTGTAAAGGTGTGTAATGGTTGTAGATGAAGGGAAGATATGATATCAGGTGGGTATTTCCCAGGGAGTATTCGGATGGGAGACAGATGCATATCCATATGTTGTGTTTGTAGAGGATGATCTTCTGTATGGCCAGTGCTGGACGAAGGCAAAAAAAATAATAATAATAATTTGTTATTCCAAAGGAAACATCTATATATTGCAATTGTGGTTTATCAATATGCTGAAAACTCTGCCTTTAATCTTAAATATATCTTGCAAAATAGCAGTGCACTTCCTGATTTGAGTGCCTAAGTGATCTGAGTGCCTAAGTACTCCTGTTCTGTGACTGTATGTCTTCAGTGTGAGATCATCTGCCTTTGCCTGAGGATCTCCCTGATTCTGGTTTCTTCATTCTACTTGCAAAAAGTTTTTATTTTTCATTAAACAGTGAACCAAAACATGCTCAATTTTCAAGAACAGTACATATCATGAGGGTATCACAAGAGAACACTAATACAATCAGATAGTAACTTAACCAGAATGTTATCATGAGGCAGAGATTAGAACAAAACAGACATGTTGGACCGCAGAAGGGGAAAAAAAAAAAAAAAGGGGGGGGGGAGAAATTCTTTATCATATAGGGGGGCGGGGAAGTTCCTCCCCAGTCCCAGGAGACCCCCATTGGGATCACTAACTGTCTCCAGAGAGAGGGGGGAACCCCCACCACCAGTTTTCAACCATAAAGATGCCGTGAGGCAGGGAAGAGAGAAAAAAAAGGGGGGGGATGGGGGGAAACACAAGACATCTGAAAATATGAGTGCCATAATGTGAAGTGTTAGCGGTTCCAGGGGAAAAACAAGCTAAAGCGACCTCATGGATAACATTCGAAATATATGCAGTAGTGAAAAATCGAAAAGAGTGCGGCCAACAATCAATCAGCCAAGAACAGCGGTCTATGCTTGAAGGGTTCTCAGGATACTGAAAACAAGAAAACAAAAACAAAAGGGAAAAAAAAAGGGAAAAGCGAGAAAGGGGCAAGAAGAAAAGGTGGGATAGGAAGGCTCGTCCTAAACGAGGCAGGGAAGAAGAGAAAAAGGAAGGAGGGGTTATGATAGTGCAGGCAGATCAGAGATTCCCAGCATCTGACGATAAATGACCCAGATAAAGGGGGGTGTTTGTATATACTGCCCAAGGTTCCCAAACTTTCTCAAACGTGTCCTTTTTATCAAGTAGTATACTAGCCAATTTCTCCTGGGTCATGAGCCAGGAAATTTTCCTCTTAGCTGCATTGAAGGAGACTGTATCCCGCTTCCATGACCTAGCCAGAGTCATTTTAGCACCCAGCAGTATGAAAAAAAGAAGTCTGGATAAGTGTTTAGAAGCACGTTCGATGGGAAAGTTTAGGAGGGCTATTTTGGGATTTTGTGGGATAGCGAGGCCCGATATTCTCCGCATTAGGTGAAAGATTTTGTTCCAATAGGATCTAATGTGCGGGCAAGACCACCAAGTGTGGAACATCGAACCAGTCATTCCACAATTGCGGAAACATAAGGGAGAAGCGTTGGGAAACATCGAGGCCAATCTGGTCGGGACCCTGTACCACCTGGTAAAGATTTTCACGTTAGCTTCTATCAGAGCAACATTCAGAATACCCCTGTAGGAGCGGAGGAAGCATCGGGTCCATATTTTATGCGAGAACGATTCATTCAGGTCTGATTCCCAGGAGGCAGCATAAGATGGTTTTTCCCCGGCACCCGATAGGGAGGCATAGATAGTGGAAATACCCCCTCTCTGATCCAGAATGTTAGAGCACCAATTCTCATACGGAGTGAGTCGAGGGGGTTCGTGTGTATTGGACCAAATAGAGTGAAGGAAGTGAGATATCTGTGTGTGACGAAAGGTTTCAGTGGGGGGCATCTTAAGGAATTTCGTGCAGTGGCCGTGAGTAAGAGGGCCCATTCGATTAAAAAAATGACCTATTCTAAAGAGGCCTTTGTTGAGCCACCATTTAAAGGCCCCAATATCCAGTCCCGGTGGGAAGTCGGGGTTGTTAAATAGATGGGTCAAGGGTTTCAGGTCGGACGTGAGGGCTGAGAGTTTGTACAGTTTATCGCATAGAGATATGGAGTGTGATAGGGTAGGAGAAAGGATAGGGGGTCGGGTCTTAGGTTTACACCATAGGAGGAAATCAAGCGTGTGATGAGGGGCCGCTTGTCTCTCAATACGCACCCAATCGGGTTTCTGGCCCCTGGAGTATATGATTGAGAATTGGGCGAGTTGAGCCGCCTGGTAGTACCACCATAATGAGGGGAGACCCAAGCCCCCGTCATCTCTCCTACGAAAAAGAATGGATTGCGGGCAGCGGTGGCGGAACAAACTTTTTACAGTTATTTCGGCCATTACGGGAGTGCTCACCCGCCCCTCTCCGGCACTGGCGATCTTAAACTTGGGTATTGACCGCTTCCCCAAGGACTGTTGGAACGTGGTTACACACATCCTCTTAGCTGCAAGGAACACCATAGCCCGACAGTGGAGGGCAGATGAGACACCCAGGGTGTCTGCGGTACTGGAACTAGTAAAGACTAATCAGGCATATGAGGGGGTGTTGGCCCGCAAGGCGGGTAGAGGACAGGAATTTGACGCACAATGGTCCCTATGGCATTCCTGGTTATCTGGTAACTGAGATCTATATTATACTTATGTAACGGTTCAATTCTTAGCATACCTATGATGAAATGTGCATTATGACTTCCTATGAGCTGACCCCCCCCCCCCCTATCCTTCCCTTTCCTTTTTCCCCCCTTGCTCGCCCTCCCCACATGTTATATTGCATTCTTGATCTTTTCCAGACTCGGCAGTGGGTGCTCATAACTCGAGTAGTGCTAATCTCCTCAGAGTGGACACATACCCCTCTGGCTGTCTCCCTTTCTCTCTCTCCTTTCCTCCGCTCCTCATTCCCTTACACTCCTCTCTATCCCTCTCCTATCCTCCCTCCCCCCTTTTCTCCTTCTTCTTCTCCTCCTATCTTCTTCCCCTCCTCCCCTTCCCCTTCCTCGCCACCTCTCCCATCTACCCTCCCTCCCTCCCCCACTCCACTCCCCTCCCCCTTGTGACTTGATCACCTCCCCCCCCCTCTCTCCTTTCCTCCTCATTCCTTCCTTCTTCCTCTTCTACTTCCTCCCTCTTCTTCTCGCTCTTCCTCCTCCCTCCCTCCTCCCCCCCCTCTTCTTCCTCTTCTTCTTCTTCTTCTTCCTCTTCTTCTTCTTCTTCTTTCCCCCCCTCCCCCCTTCCTAAAAGAACACCACCCTGCTACGGCTATCATGTTCCGCTCATGTATAATGCTGTTATCAATGGTATTAATGATATCTTATCTCATTGTTCGCAACATTGTTGTGTCTGGACTGTTCGAGTTGTACCCTGAATGCAAATGCAAATGTATTTGCTATCTATCGTTTTATACTGGTTTGTACTATCTTGCTGTATTGTGAAATTTTCTTTCAATAAAAACTAATGAAAAAAAAAAAAAAAAAGTACTGAAAGTAAAAGTACAAGTACTGTGTTATGTAGTTATTAAAGAAAGAAGTCAAAAGTTTGAACATCATATTGTTTTTTATTATTTCAAATGCAGGTTTTATTTATACATACAGTAGCATTTATTTTCGTATGCGCTGATAATACACATGTTTTGAGCTTCATGAAACCTGTCATCTACTGTTCTGGCAGTGGTCATTTTTATAATTGTAACAAGTAACTATGCAGCACAAAAAAAAAATATCGGAGTAGAAGTATTGAAATCATTGAAAAAATGTAGTGAAGTAAAAGTGGAAGTAGGAGAAAAAAATTCTACTCTAGGAAAGTACAGATACTGCCTTTTGGTACTTAAGTACAGTAGTGAAGTAGTTTTACTTAGTTACTATACATCTCTGTATCTAGGTATGGACCATGACAGCCAAGAAGCTAAGATTTTTAAAAGGGGGTAAGCAGTGATGGTCTATGTACTACTTTCAGTACAGTTTTATACAATCTTCCTAGTTTTATTTTGGGGATAGGGACCAAGAAATGGTTAGTTTTTGACCTATTCAAAGTGCTTTAGGACTTATTGGATTCCTGATGTCCTCATGACATGTTGGTGACCTTCGAAAATCTTGTTTACTAAGAAGTAAAACTATTGAATATTATGAATAAGCATATTGTAGGGAAAAAGTAATTCCTAAGAAGAGAACAAGGATAGCAGAAGATGGTTTTGGTCACCAGCATGATGGAAAAAAACCTCTAATTCCCAGAAGACCATGATATCACTGTTGTATAGGCGCTAAAGGCAAAAGCTATGGGTAGGACAAGTGTACTAAGCGAAGCTTGTTTCTTTGTGTAAGATCCCTCAAGTAAATACTTAAGTATTTTGAATAAACCAGGAACAAACATGCAGTAAGTAAAGTCAGAACTCAAGATTAGAGCACTATTTATAGCACCCCCCCCCCCCGACCCTCAAAGGTATTTGAGGAACCCCCTGTGGCAGGTTGGGCTGACGTGCACCCCAGTGCTGAGTCCATGGTTTTTCATGGGGGAATTGGGAAACATTGCAGCAGCCACCCCAATGTAGTCATGGGTTTTATTGTTCCAAAAACTCACAGGGAGGGAGGATTTAAAGCTGCAGATACCAATAGCATCACTGACAGATTGCAGATCAATTTCCAGCTTGTACGCTGTAAATGACCTTAAAGCCAACACCAACAACACCGTAGAACAGATAAATCTAGTTTAATAACAGAATTCTTTGTTCTATTTCCCTGTGGAGTCACCAGATCACTGGGGATCCAGCTCCATCCATTTCCTTTCTTCAGGAGAGACAGCTTGTGGCTGAAAAAAGATCCAGACCTCTGTTAGCAAGCATGTGTCAGGCTCCATACAGGCTATAGGCCTAGTAGATCAGACAATTCGACAGCACACATCCCCAAAGTGAACGACACACAAGAGCTGCGCTGTCAACAAAGGAGACTCCCGACAAATCCAAAGTGAAGACTTTCCGCTGGGTGCACAGGCTTAAAGGATCTCCATCCATTGTAACAAGTATTCTGTCAAGGTGCCAGGAAACCAGGCCACATGAAGATGCAGGTAAAATAAGTCAGTTTAGTGAAGCAAACAACAATAAATGCAAGCAAGAAAAAGGAGCGAGATCAGAAAATAGCCGGGGTCAAGTCCAGAAGTGCATGGTCATCCAAACCAGAACCGGTAGTTATCCAAGCCGGGGTCGATTCCAGAAGCAGGTAGTCATCTAAACCAGGGTCGAGTCCAGAAGCGGGTCATCTGCGGATGCAGGGTAGAGAACCAGGAGAGTCGTCAGCCAAGCCTAGTCAGACACGGAGGAACAAGGAGAACAGAAGACTGCTAGCAGTGATCAACCTTGGAGCGCAAGGGCAAGGACTGCAACCCATCAGGTGATTAATATAGTCGGGTGTGCAGCATCATCACTGTGCGACGCCCAAGCAGCAGACAAGTGATGATGCAATCAGAGTTTATAAGAAGCTGCAGTCTGCACTTGTCCAAGATGGCTGCCAACAGTAAGGTAAGGCCTTGACATATTCAAAAAAAAGGTAACCCGGCAACTCCAGAATCCAGTAAAATGTATAATCTTTAATGCTACATATAGGTGGATAAAAACAGCTTACATGTTTCGGCACAAAGCTTTGATCACAGCAAATTTTTACAAAAACAAAGACAAACATATATAGACACTACGCGCCTCATTTTAGGGTGGATACTACATTAAAACAATTAATCAATTACATAAAATCAAGTCTAATCAGTGGACAGAGAAAAAAGCAGCACTAGATAGTAATCACATGGTATGTGACCTAGAATTCTTAATTTTACTGGATTCTGGAGTTGCAGGCTACCTTTTCTTCTGAATCCCCAAGGTAAAGCATATATATATATACAGTATGCCCTCCATCAGCATGCACCACTGGCAATAAATCTCCTAGAGGCTGCTTAGAGGGAACATAAATATTCATAACACAGTATTACTGTGGCCTCACACTCTATTGCTAGAGGTACCAGTGACACATACTGGAAGCAGGGGAAACATCAGAAACACTAAGCTTAGAGGGAAAAACCAAGCTAGTGCAGACTACAAATTAACTTGGGCTGTTTATTACCCAGGAATAGGGTTGAGCGGACACCTAGATGTCCGTGTTCGACGGGTTCGGCCGAACTTTAAAAAAAAGTCCGGGTCCGTGTCCCGGACTTTTACCGAACTTTTCCCGGACACCGAACCCCATTGAAGTCAATGGGGACCCGAACTTTAAGGCACTAAAATGGCTCTAAAACACCAAAGGAAAGGGCTAGAGTGCTGCAAATGGCAGCAAAACGTAATTAAGAGCATGGCAAGTGCTCTGCAAACAAATGTGGATAGGGAAATAACTTAAAACAACAAAAAAAAAACAGAAAAATAAAACAATGTTCTTCTTCATCTCTGAAGGACGAGGCCCATATGGAGTAGGAGGGAGGTTGAGGTGGTGGTGGATGTGGCGGTGACATAGGCGTGCGCACAGGGTGTGCTGGGTGTGCCTGGGCACACCCTAATCACCTAGGGCACATAGCATTGCCAGTGAGGAGATGGGAAAGATCTCCCTGGGACCTGCTCTGCTCTATTTCTCCTTGCCTACAGGTACATGGCCCCGATACATTACTCTCCCTGCTGGCAAACACATGCATGTGTATTTCAACTTTGGGGTGCACACCTTAATGCAATAGGCTGCTCACACCTATGGGCGGTGTAGGTGGAAGCGGCGATGGAGGAGGACCAGGGCCGGATTAACAGCATCATGGGCTTGGTGCTGAGGATTTTGAAGGGCCTTAAGGGCCGTGCCTTGCCATGCACCCAGAGGAGGAAGGGTGCAGCCATGCATGCCTAATTCAACATGGGATGCTGTCTCTGAAGCCCATAAACACATCCATGCATCGCCAACTGTCCCTCCTTGTCCGGCCTTCACGCTGTGTGGGGAGGTTCTGAGGGTGCTGCCTGGGGAAGCGAGCATAGAAGCCAGACTTCTGTGTTTACAAGTGACAGAAGAGCGGTAACAGTGAATATGGCCAACCCGGGGCCTATATAAAAGGTAGGGGCCTGGAGCTGCAGCTCCAATAGCCCCTACATTAATCTGGCCCTGAGGAGGAGGACGAGGTAGCCAACACTGCTTCTTTTCAAAAATTTTAAATGAGGGTACACCCCAAAAGAGTGAGAAAGAGCAAAAATGGAACAATGGGTGGGTAAGGTCGGTATCCATTGCTATTCTGCATAAGGTACGGAAAAGTCCCGTGGGATCCATGCCTGGTTCATTTTAATGAACGTGAGCTTGTCCACATTGTCTCTGGACAGGCGGCTGCGCTTGTCTGTTATAACGCCCCCAGCCGTGCTAAATACCCGTTCAGATAATACACTGGCTGCAGGGCACGCCAGCACCTCCAAGGCGTAAAGGGCAAGCTCAGGCCATGTGCCCAATTTGGAGACCCAGAAGTTGAAGGGGGCAGACCCGTCATTCACTACATGTAGGCGTGTGCACACATACTGCTCCACCATGTTGGTAAAATGCTGCCTCCTGCTAAGACGTTCCATCTGAGCTGCTGGTGCTGCTGTTTGTTGTGGCGTGCTGACAAAGCTTTTCCACATTTCGGCCATGCTAACCCTGCCTTCTGAGGTGCTGGCGGTGCCCTGGTTGCGTTGGCGACCTCCTCCTCCTCCTCCTCTGCCTTGTGCTTCCACTGTGGCCCCGCTGTCAGATGGGAATGCCAGCAGCATGGCGTCTACCAGCGTGCGCTTGTACTCGCGCATCTTGCGATCGCGCTCCAGTGAGTGAATTAAGGACGGTACGTTGTCCTTGTAACGGGGATCCAGCAGCGTGGCCACCCAGTAATCAGCACAAGTTAGAATGTGGGCAACTCGGCGGTCGTTGTGGAGACACTGCAGCATGTAATCGCTCATGTGTGCCAGGCTGCCCAGAGGCGACGAAAGGCTGTCCTCTGTGGGAGGTGTATCGTCCGTGTCCTCTGTATCCCCCCAGCCACGCACCAGTGATGGCCATGAGCTGGCCTGGGTGCCACCCTGCTGTGAACATGGTTCCATCTCCTCCTCCAGCTCCTCCTCCTCCTCATCCTCCTCATCCTCCAGAACTGTGCCCCTGCTGGACAATTGCGTCCCTGGCGTTTGCGTGTGCAGGAACCCACCCTCGGAGCCCCTTGCGAATGACTGCCCTGAAAGCCTTGGAAATGTTACCTCTTCATCCTCCTCCTCCTCCTCATCCTGTGCCACATCCTCTTCCATCATCGCCCGAATTGTTTTTTCAAGGAGGCATAGAAGTGGGATAGTTAAGCTGAGAACGGCGTCATTGCCACTGGCCATGTTGGTGGAGTACTCAAAACAGCGCAACAAGGCACACAGGTCTCGCATGGAGGCCCAGTTATTGGTGGTGAAGTGGTGCTGTTCCGCAGAGCGACTCACGCGTGCGTGCTGCAGCTGAAACTCCACTATGGCCTGCTGCTGCTCGCACAGTCTTTCCAGCATGTGCAAGGTGGAGTTCCACCTTGTGGGCACGTCACATATGAGGCGGTGAGCGGGAAGGCCGAAGTTACGCTGCAGCGCTGCCAGGCGAGCAGCAGCAGGGTGAGAACGCCGAAAGTGCGCACAAACGGCCCGCACTTTCTGCAGCAGCTCTGACATATCGGGGTAGTTTTTAAGGAACCTCTGCACCACCAAATTCAGCACATGCGCCAGGCAAGGGATGTGCGTCAAACCGGCTAGGCCCAGAGCTGCTATGAGATTTCGCCCGTTATCGCACACCACCAGGCCGGGCTTGAGGCTCGCTGGCAGCAACCACTCATTTGTCTGCTGTTCCATGCTCCTCCACAACTCCTGCGCGGTGTGTGGTTTGTCCCCCAAACAGGCAAGTTGTAAAACTGCCTGCTGTCGTTTACCCCTGGCCGTGCTGAAGTTGGTGGTGAAGGTGTTACGCTGTCCGGATGAGGAGGCGGTAGAGGATGAGGAAGCGGAGTAGGAGGAGTTAGGAACAGGAGGCAAACTGAAGCGCCCTGCAATCCTCGGTGGTGGAAGGACATGCGCCAAATTGCTATCCGCCTCAGGCCCATCCGCCACTGCATTTACCCAGTGTGCCGTTAGGGAGATATAACGCCCCTGACCGTGCTTACTGGTCCACGTATCCGTAGTTAGGTGGACCTTGGCACAGATGGCGTTGCGCAGTGCACACCTGATATTTTCCCCCACTTGGTTGTGCAGGGAAGGGATGGCTTGCCTGGAAAAGTAGTGGCGGCTGGGCACGACGTACTGTGGGACAGCCACCGACATAAGGTTTTTAAAACTGTGCGTCTCCACCAGACGGAATGACAGCATTTCAAAGGCCAATAATTTTGAAATGCTGGCATTCAGGGCCAGGGATCGCGGGTGGGTAGGGGGGTACTTCCTCTTCCTCTCAAGTGTTTGGGAGATGGAAAGCTGAACGCTTCCACGGGACATTGTGGAGATGGTTGTTGGTGACCCAGGTGGTGGTGTTGCTGACAGATCGTCTGTTTGCGGGGTGGCAGGTGCCGGTATCACTACAGATGTGGCTGGAGCGGCCGAGACTGCAGCAGAAGAGGAAGCAGGATGAGCCAGAGACGTTTCTTGGTTTTGAAGGTGTGTACTCCACTGCAGCTCGTGCTTTGCACTTAGATGCCTGATCATGCAGGTTGTGCTCAGGTTGAGAAGGTTTATGCCTCGCTTCAAGCTCTGATTGCACAGGGTGCAAACCACTCGTGTCCTGTCATCAGCACATTTTCTAAAGAACTTCCACGCTAGAGAACTCCTTTGAGCTGACTTTGGTGCGCTCGTTCCCTTGCTGCGTTGGGCAGTAGCGGGCGTAGTGTCTAGGGCACGGCCGCTCCGCTTCTGCACCCTGCTCCCTCTTCTGCTGTGCTGGTGGCTCTGTGCGACCACCGCCTCTTCCTCCAAACTACTCAGGTCACCTGCATGACGTTCATTCCATGTGGGGTCGAGGACCTCATCGTCCTCCACATCATCTTCCACCCAGTCTTCACCCCTGCCCTCCTTGTCGGTCTCCACAATGCTGAACGCCGCAGCAGTTGGCACCTGCGTTTCGTCATCATCGGAGACGTGCTGCGATGATCCTTGCATGTACTCATCTTGAGAAATAAGTGGTTGGGCATCGCTGCACTCAATCTCTTCCACTTCTGGGGCAGGGCTAGGTGGATGGCCCTGGGAAACCCTGCTGACAGAGTCCTCAAAAAGAATAAGAGACTGCTGTATGGCTTGGGGCTCAGACTGCTGGCCTGATTTGCAAGGGGGTGAGGTGAAAGACGGTTGGACATTGGCTGCAGGTGCCAACTCTGACCTTTCTGCAGTAGACTGGGTGGGAGACAATGTGAAGGAACTGGAGGCACTGTCAGCAGCAAACCAATCTACTATCGCCTCAACTTGTTCTGGCCTCATCACTTCTAGGGGCGTTTGATGCCCTACCAAATACTGATGCAGGTTCTGTCGCCTACTCACACTTGAGGAAGGTGTTTCACTTGTGCGTGTAGCTGGCACAGATCGACCACGTCCTCTCCTTGCAACAGGAGCTCTACCAGCAGCACCACGACCCAGGCCACGGCCCTTATTTGACGGTCTCCTCATATTTCTGTAATTTAAGATCTTGCCCTAGAAAGGTTTTTATTGAATAGCGGAATAGGAAATATGATCCAAAAAAGTGTATGTATCTCGCACGTACACAACCACACTAGGCCCCAATTACTATTGTTTGTACCCCTAAAAGGATGGATGAGGAGTAGGAGGAGGAGTATGGAACAGGCAGCACCCTCAAATCTTCAGAAGTATGAGATGAACCCCAAAAACTTGGAAAGGTGGATCTCACACGTACCGACACAGCCTATCCCGCAATTCAATTGATCCTCAAAGGTTTTTATTGAATAGCGGAATAGGAAATATGATCAAAAAAAGTGTATGTATCTCGCACGTACACAACCACACTAGGCCCCAATTACTATTGTTTGTACCCCTAAAAGGATGGTTGAGCAGTAGGAGCAGGAGTATGGAACAGGCAGCACCCTCAAATCTTCAGAAGTATGAGATGAACCCCAACAACTTGGAAAGGTGGATCTCACACGTACCGACACAGACTATCTCGCAATTGAATTGATCCCCAAAGGTTTTAATTGAATAGCGGAATAGAAAATATGATCAAAAAGAAAGTGTATGTATCTCGCACGTACACCACCACACTAGGCCCCAACTACTATTGTTTGTACCCCTAAAAGGATGGTTGAGCAGTAGGAGGAGGAGTATGGAACAGGCAGCACCCTCAAATCTTCAGAAGTATGAGATGAACCCCAACAACTTGGAAAGGTGGATCTCTCTCACACGTACCAACACAGACTATCCCCCAATTTAACTGATCCCCAAAGGTTTTTGATTAAATAGCGGAATAGAAAATATGATCCAAAAAAAGTGTATGTATATCACACGTACACAACCACACTAGGCCCCAATTACTATTGTTTGTACCCCTAAAAGGCTGGATGAGGAGTAGGGGGGGTATGGAACAGGCAGCACCCTCAAACCTTCAGAAGTATGAGATGAACCCCAACAACTTGGAAAGGTGGATCTCTCTCACACGTACCAACACAGACTATCCCCCAATTTAACTGATCCCCAAAGGTTTTTGATTAAATAGCGGAATAGAAAATATGATCCAAAAAAAGTGTATGTATATCACACGTACACAACCACACTGGGCCCCAATTACTATTGTTTGTACCCCTAAAAGGCTAGATGAGGAGTAGGGGGAGTATGGAACAGGCAGCACCCTCAAACCTTCAGAAGTATGAGATGAACCCCAACAACTTGGAAAGGTGGATCTCTCTCACACGTACCAACACAGACTATCCCCCAATTTAACTGATCCCCAAAGGTTTTTGATTAAATAGCGGAATAGAAAATATGATCCAAAAAAAGTGTATGTATATCACACGTACACAACCACACTAGGCCCCAATTACTATTGTTTGTACCCCTAAAAGGCTAGATGAGGAGTAGGGGGGGTATGGAACAGGCAGCACCCTCAAACCTTCAGAAGTATGAGATGAACCCCAACAACTTGGAAAGGTGGATCTCTCTCACACGTACCAACACAGACTATCCCCCAATTTAACTGATCCCCAAAGGTTTTTGATTAAATAGCGGAATAGAAAATATGATCCAAAAAAAGTGTATGTATATCACACGTACACAACCACACTAGGCCCCAATTACTATTGTTTGTACCCCTAAAAGGCTAGGAGTAGGGGGAGTATGGAACAGGCAGCACCCTCAAACCTTCAGAAGTATGAGATGAACCCCAACAACTTGGAAAGGTGGATCTCTCTCACACGTACCAACACAGACTATCCCCCAATTTAACTGATCCCCAAAGGTTTTTGATTAAATAGCGGAATAGAAAATATGATCCAAAAAAAGTGTATGTATATCACACGTACACAACCACACTAGGCCCCAATTACTATTGTTTGTACCCCTAAAAGGCTAGATGAGGAGTAGGGGGAGTATGGAACAGGCAGCACCCTCAAACCTTCAGAAGTATGAGATGAACCCCAACAACTTGGAAAGGTGGATCTCTCTCACACGTACCAACACAGACTATCCCCCAATTTAACTGATCCCCAAAGGTTTTTGATTAAATAGCGGAATAGAAAATATGATCCAAAAAAAGTGTATGTATATCACACGTACACAACCACACTAGGCCCCAATTACTATTGTTTGTACCCCTAAAAGGCTAGATGAGGAGTAGGGGGGGTATGGAACAGGCAGCACCCTCAAACCTTCAGAAGTATGAGATGAACCCCAACAACTTGGAAAGGTGGATCTCTCTCACACGTACCAACACAGACTATCCCCCAATTTAACTGATCCCCAAAGGTTTTTGATTAAATAGCGGAATAGAAAATATGATCCAAAAAAAGTGTATGTATATCACACGTACACAACCACACTAGGCCCCAATTACTATTGTTTGTACCCCTAAAAGGCTAGGAGTAGGGGGAGTATGGAACAGGCAGCACCCTCAAACCTTCAGAAGTATGAGATGAACCCCAACAACTTGGAAAGGTGGATCTCTCTCACACGTACCAACACAGACTATCCCCCAATTTAACTGATCCCCAAAGGTTTTTGATTAAATAGCGGAATAGAAAATATGATCCAAAAAAAGTGTATGTATATCACACGTACACAACCACACTAGGCCCCAATTACTATTGTTTGTACCCCTAAAAGGCTAGATGAGGAGTAGGGGGAGTATGGAACAGGCAGCACCCTCAAACCTTCAGAAGTATGAGATGAACCCCAACAACTTGGAAAGGTGGATCTCTCTCACACGTACCAACACAGACTATCCCCCAATTTAACTGATCCCCAAAGGTTTTTGATTAAATAGCGGAATAGAAAATATGATCCAAAAAAAGTGTATGTATATCACACGTACACAACCACACTAGGCCCCAATTACTATTGTTTGTACCCCTAAAAGGCTAGGAGTAGGGGGAGTATGGAACAGGCAGCACCCTCAAACCTTCAGAAGTATGAGATGAACCCCAACAACTTGGAAAGGTGGATCTCTCTCACACGTACCAACACAGACTATCCCCCAATTTAACTGATCCCCAAAGGTTTTTGATTAAATAGCGGAATAGAAAATATGATCCAAAAAAAGTGTATGTATATCACACGTACACAACCACACTAGGCCCCAATTACTATTGTTTGTACCCCTAAAAGGCTAGATGAGGAGTAGGGGGAGTATGGAACAGGCAGCACCCTCAAACCTTCAGAAGTATGAGATGAACCCCAACAACTTGGAAAGGTGGATCTCTCTCACACGTACCAACACAGACTATCCCCCAATTTAACTGATCCCCAAAGGTTTTTGATTAAATAGCGGAATAGAAAATATGATCCAAAAAAAGTGTATGTATATCACACGTACACAACCACACTAGGCCCCAATTACTATTGTTTGTACCCCTAAAAGGCTAGATGAGGAGTAGGGGGGGTATGGAACAGGCAGCACCCTCAAATCTTCAGAAGTATGAGATGAACCCCAAAAACTTGGAAAGGTGGATCTCTCTCACACGTACCAACACAGACTATCCCCCAATTTAACTGATCCCCAAAGGTTTTTGATTAAATAGCGGAATAGAAAATATGATCCAAAAAAAGTGTATGTATATCACACGTACACAACCACACTAGGCCCCAATTACTATTGTTTGTACCCCTAAAAGGCTAGATGAGGAGTAGGGGGGGTATGGAACAGGCAGCACCCTCAAACCTTCAGAAGTATGAGATGAACCCCAACAACTTGGAAAGGTGGATCTCTCTCACACGTACCAACACAGACTATCCCCCAATTTAACTGATCCCCAAAGGTTTTTGATTAAATAGCGGAATAGAAAATATGATCCCAAAAAAGTGTATGTATATCACACGTACACAACCACACTAGGCCCCAATTACTATTGTTTGTACCCCTAAAAGGCTAGATGAGGAGTAGGGGGGGTATGGAACAGGCAGCACCCTCAAACCTTCAGAAGTATGAGATGAACCCCAACAACTTGGAAAGGTGGATCTCTCTCACACGTACCAACACAGACTATCCCCCAATTTAACTGATCCCCAAAGGTTTTTGATTAAATAGCGGAATAGAAAATATGATCCAAAAAAAGTGTATGTATATCACACGTACACAACCACACTGGGCCCCAATTACTATTGTTTGTACCCCTAAAAGGCTAGATGAGGAGTAGGGGGAGTATGGAACAGGCAGCACCCTCAAACCTTCAGAAGTATGAGATGAACCCCAACAACTTGGAAAGGTGGATCTCTCTCACACGTACCAACACAGACTATCCCCCAATTTAACTGATCCCCAAAGGTTTTTGATTAAATAGCGGAATAGAAAATATGATCCAAAAAAAGTGTATGTATATCACACGTACACAACCACACTAGGCCCCAATTACTATTGTTTGTACCCCTAAAAGGCTAGATGAGGAGTAGGGGGGGTATGGAACAGGCAGCACCCTCAAACCTTCAGAAGTATGAGATGAACCCCAACAACTTGGAAAGGTGGATCTCTCTCACACGTACCAACACAGACTATCCCCCAATTTAACTGATCCCCAAAGGTTTTTGATTAAATAGCGGAATAGAAAATATGATCCAAAAAAAGTGTATGTATATCACACGTACACAACCACACTAGGCCCCAATTACTATTGTTTGTACCCCTAAAAGGCTAGGAGTAGGGGGAGTATGGAACAGGCAGCACCCTCAAACCTTCAGAAGTATGAGATGAACCCCAACAACTTGGAAAGGTGGATCTCTCTCACACGTACCAACACAGACTATCCCCCAATTTAACTGATCCCCAAAGGTTTTTGATTAAATAGCGGAATAGAAAATATGATCCAAAAAAAGTGTATGTATATCACACGTACACAACCACACTAGGCCCCAATTACTATTGTTTGTACCCCTAAAAGGCTAGATGAGGAGTAGGGGGAGTATGGAACAGGCAGCACCCTCAAATCTTCAGAAGTATGAGATTGTGTTCACTGTACCCCACAAAGATTGAGTTCACTGCACCCCACAATGATTGTGTTCACTGCACCCCACAAAGATTGTGTTCACTGCACCTCACAAAGATTGTGTTCACTGTACCCCCCAAAGATTGTGTTCACTGCACCCCACAAAGATTCTGTTCACTGTACCCCACAAAGATTGTGTTCACTGCACCCTAAAAGGATGTTGTTCACTGCACCCCACAAAGATTGTGTTCACTGCACCCTAAAAGGATGTTGTTCACTGCACCCCAAAAAGATTGTGTTCACTGTACCCCCCCAAAGATTGTGTTCACTGCACCCCACAAAGATTGTGTTCACTGCACCCCAAAAAGATTGTGTTCACTGTACCCCCCAAAGATTGTGTTCACTGCACCCCAAAAAGATTGTGTTCACTGTACCCCCCAAAGATTGTGTTCACTGCACCCCACAAAGATTCTGTTCACTGTACCCCACAAAGATTGTGTTCACTGCACCCCAAAAAGATTGTGTTCACTGTACCCCCCCAAAGATTGTGTTCACTGCACCCCACAAAGATTTTTTTCACTGCACCCCACAAAGGATTTTGTTCACTGCACCCCAAAAAGATTGTGTTCACTGCACCCCAAAAAGGATTTTGATCACTGCACCCCAAAAAGGATGTTGTTCACTGCACCCCAAAAATGATTTTGTTCACTCCACCCCAAAAAGATTGTGTTCACTGCACCCCACAAAGATTGTGTTCACTGCACCCCAAAAAGATTGTGTTCACTGTACCCCCCAAAGATTGTGTTCACTGCACCCCACAAAGATTCTGTTCACTGTACCCCACAAAGATTGTGTTCACTGCACCCCAAAAAGATTGTGTTCACTGCACCCCAAAAAGGATGTTGTTCACTGCACCCCAAAAAGGATGTTGTTCACTCCACCCCAAAAAGATTGTGTTCACTGCACCCCACAAAGATTGTGTTCACTGCACCCCAAAAAGATTGTGTTCACTGCACCCCAAAAATGATTTTGTTCACTGCACCCCAAAAAGGATGTTGTTCACTCCACCCCAAAAAGATTGTGTTCACTGCACCCCAAAAAGATTGTGTTCACTGCACCCCACAAAGGATTTTGTTCACTGCACCCCAAAAAGATTGTGTTCACTGCACCCCAAAAAGGATGTTGTTCACTGCACCCCAAAAAGGATTTTGTTCACTGCACCCCAAAAAGATTGTGTTCACTGCACCCCACAAAGGATTTTGTTCACTGCACCCCACAAAGATTGTGTTCACTGCACACCAAAAAGGATTGTGTTCACTGCACCCCAAAAAGATTTTGTTCACTGCACCCCAAAAAGATTGTGTTCACTGCAGCCCAAAAAGATTGTGTTCACTGCAGCCCAAAAAGATTGTGTTCACTGCAGCCCAAAAAGATTGTGTTCACTGCAGCCCAAAAAGATTGTGTTCACTGCAGCTCACACACAGAAAAATGGATGTGGATCACTGACACCTGCCTATCTCCAATCCCACACCACACAGCAATATCGATTGTAGTTTGTAGAACACAGTTTCCCTAAAATTCAGCAGACTCTGTCCCTAACAGGATTGAGAAGAGATCGTAGATCAGGATTGAGTGCAGATTCACCCCACCCCCCACACAGCAATATCGATTGTAGTTTGTAGAAGACACTGACCCTATAATTCAGCAGACTCTATCCCTAAAATGCCTACAACTCGCCCTGCCTAAACACTCCGACCTGTCCCTCAATTCTATCCGGACACAAATGGTTTTTTCCTGCCTATCTTTCCCTAATCAGCAGCCAGCACATTGATGTGTGCTCTGTCCCTTAGCTAAGCAGCAGAATGACGCTGCTGCGGCGGCTGCCTCGAACTTATAAAGACTTGGTCACATGCTTCAGACGGCCAATCACAGCTACTAAGACATTTGCAGGCATGGCTGGGATGGCTTAAGGCACACCAGTTAAACGATTGTTGATTGGCTGTTGAAAGCCCGCCATGAAAAGAGCGCCAAAGCATGCAAAACCCGGAAATAAAACGACCGAACACGGATTTTTACCCGAACATACAGTAAAGTGTCCGTGTCCGTGTTCGGGTAAAAAAAATCCAATTATTCGGTACGAACACGAATAATACAGTCTGTGTTCGCTCAACACTACCCAGGAAATGAAATGTATGCTCATGGCAGGGTGGCTCATGACAGGGTGGCTATGCATTAAAGTCAGAAGATCAACATAACACTTTTCAAAGGAGGTTGTGATGGTTTGGGGGGGTTCGCTAAGTTGTAGTGCTTCTCAGGGAGTTCAGTCTACTCAAGAAGTGCTGTCTAAGGACTTGTTGGCCCAGTTTTAATAATAAAACAGAAAATCACTTTCCCATGTAGGGGTTTCCACCATCGGCACAAACAGAAGGACTTCAGCCTTGTGGTTCTCTTGCAGCGCTGCTGCTCAGGCCTGTTGCCTTGGTTCTCGAGACCACTCTGTACCTTGACTCCCTTTCAGCACCTTGCAGATATGTCACTGTATTTACTAGAACAACAATCTGACCTCTAATAAACTCTCTTGATGTAATGTACATCATCATGGCTACTTGGGCATTTAGGAGGGACATTCAGAGTCCTTGTCCTCCTGTCCCACCTGACATGCAGAGTCCTTGTCCTCCTGTCCCACCTGTCCAGCATATCACTGCTACCTCACTCCTAGTAACAGCATGGGGACCCTGCCTTGCACCTAGAACTGACTCCATGCGTGCACTTCACTTAATTCTTCCTCTTCCAAACCTGTGTACAGGTTGAGAGCCTCGGCGGTGCAGATCTGCTCACACTGTTATGGGAGACAGATCGCTGCAGAAGGAGTGCTGACAACATCTCCCTCACTGCAAGAGGCTATCTCACCCGTCACATGTACCTGATTTTGAAAGGCTGCCAGAAAAACATTCATTACTCTTGGTATTAACTTGTGCCTTCACGCTGTATTAAGGTCTCTTTCACACGAACAATCCGAACAGATCCGCCTGTCAGTTTTTTAGGTGGACCTGATCGGATCCTCCATGCATCACTATGGGGCAGTGGATGTCAGCAGTGACATGTCTGCTGACACCCCCGGCCATCCACATCTAATCCTGTCCATGAAATCCAGACAGATGGAAACCCTATTTTCCATCCGTCCAAGGGATCAGGTCAGATGGGATCTGATGAGAGCGGACAGGCGGTCCGCTCTCATCCGATTCCCCCATAGAGAGCGGCGGGGATCTGACACCTCCCTCTATGCACACAGAGTGGAGAGGGAGCTGTCACCTGCCTGCTCAGCAGGGATTGGTGGATCGATCCCCTGCTGGGCAGCACGGAGTCCGCCGACGGAGGCGGACCGTGTGAAAGAGCATAAACTCTTGTACTGTTATCTTCATACCTTAATGTGACCTAAGCTGTAACTATACATGCCATGTACTTGCATAACACCCCTTTATTAACTTCAGATCAGGCAAAGGCAACGTTTCAAATTGTTTACCCTAGAATAATTTAGCATGATGGCATACACAGGTAACAGTACAATAAAAAGTGCAGTCTTTTCCCTAAAATCCCTAGTCCCTAACTTCAGTCTTGTGGGTGCCCCAGTGTACCTGCATAAGAGTCCATACTTTGTAGGATCCATATGAGGTTTCTTCAGGGAGAACTGCAAGTCCCATCAATCTCCCCTTATAGCAGGAAATCTGATATTAGCACATCACTGGCAATCCAGACTCCAGCAATGGTGACAAACAGTACATCTCTCTAGCTCCGAACCCCAGGCTCCAGGGCACAAGAATATGAACCCCCTGTCCCTTTTATATCACATGAAAACCCAGGAACAGAATTAACCAGAACTTTTACAGCCGGGGAAGCCTTTAACCTCAGCCTGCCTACACACTGTGCAGATGTACACACTCTGGCTATCACATGCAGCCTCTCTGACTACAGGGGAAGAATTGGGGTCCTCCTGAGCTCTATGTAGGGACCTCCTGTCTCTCAGGGGGAGCCCTGAAGTATTGCCAGGTCCTATATTTTAAAGGTTGTGAACACCTGCACACTTAGCCTGCTGGTTACTTGCAAAACTCAGGCATTGGGTTGGAGACTCCTTCCTTCCCAAAGCACTTTGAAGTCTCTAAGCTCCAGACCCTGATTCAGAAGTTATAAAACCCAGAGAAAGATGAAAAAGTAAATTTCTTCACTCAGAACTGACATTCTGGAGTCATGCACTTGTGTAAACCCTGTGTCAATGTTTTCACAGTGGCAATAACTCGCACTAACTTCGCAATAACTTGCACTGCCACAAGGTAAACAATGGCTGTCTATTCACTACTTTAGAGATAGATGGATTGAAAATTTGGCTGGTTCAGCAGGGACCGGCCAAATTCTGATCCATCTATAAGCAAACTGGTTGTACAGAAGTCTAAAAAATTGGATATAAAAATAAGGGGTCGGTAAACCCAACCAGAGTAGTTTCAAGTAATTACAGTGCACAGCAAGGAGTAAGCAGATAGCAAGCAGAACTGCCCCACTGTGGAGGGATTGACTAGTCAATGGCTATTAGTCATTAACTCATTATACCACTCCATAGGAGCAGAACAATTGGCACAATTCACTTCAGAGTGGTGGTGGAAAAGGCTGAGCCTGCCAGTTTGCGTTGAAGATGGCCAAGACAACATGGAAGATGGATCATAGTCCTATGTTTGGTGCTGTCAATTTAAAGTCAGTTAGCCAATCAGGAGAGAGAGGGGGCGGGGATGAATTGCAGTTCCATTCTAAATGGACACACGGAGCTGAAGCTCGGCTCGGGTGCCCCCATAGCAAGGGAGGGGCCAGGAGCAGTGAAGAGAGACACCAGAAGAGGAGGATGCGGGCTGTCCTGTGCGAAACCCACTGCACATGGGGAGGTAAGTATAACATGTTTGTTTGTTTTTTGTTGTTGTTTTTTTAAAACACGAGACTTTACAATCACTTTAAATTATAACTAAAGGCAAAACATTTTTTTTTAGTTTTGGATAAAGTGGAGAGGTATTATAACATCTGTCAGTTTTTATTGCTGTCTGTGCCCCAATTAAGGAGATTCCCCCTCTCTATTTGTCCTGTTTACCATTATCATTGAAAGTGAAAGTAAAAGAAAAATCCCACATTTTGGGTTGTCCCCAGAAAAGAAAATGGGGGGGGGGGATCTTCCAATGGGGACACTTGTTCTGGTGACCTGGGGATTCCCAAGAGCTTCTCTTAATTTTTAGGGATTTCCTCTCACTTTCTGTTTGGCTATGGAACAGGAAGTGAAGGAAAATCTCCCCAACAGGACACAGATGACACGGATGTCGGAAAAAGGGGTTATAGCCCTCCGTTGCTCTATCAAAATTAAAATACATTTTTTTCCCCATAGTTCTCCTTTAAGCCTGCAACACAGTCCTGTTGGTATATGTACACAGTTCACCCAAGTTGATTTAAATAGTCACTTGTACTTAGTACTGCTTATTAACAATTGGTGATGAATGGCCATGAGCTGAGGCCAGCAATCCATAAGTGTAAGCACAGACAGCCAAGTCCCTATAACACCATCAGAGTGAGCTGAGCAGATAGGGGGCAGAGGGTAAAGCAGCAATAAGCTAAATGGCTACAGTGTAGTTTTAGTCAGCAGTGGAGCATAGCATAGCCAGGATCAAGTAGCTTTACAGCAGACCAACCATCCATCCAGTCCCACAAAAGGGGCTATATCATTATCTCTGTTATTCAGCGTGACATGTAGCTATATAGGTCTGCCCTGGAGCTCTCACTGCTACTGCTCCAAGCTTTGTGTCATCACCTCTAATTAATCGTTCATCCCATCTGTGGTGCAAGGCTGCCGTCCTCCAGATTCATATTAGCGGCGAACAGCTAGACTTAAGTCAAACAAAGTCTTGATCCAAACCCCTCCATCAGGCTGTGTGAGTGCAGTGGGGCAGCTAAACAAGCACCGCCAGCATGAGCGGAAGCTGGGCACATTGGTGCTGCCTACGTCAACGCGTTTCGTCCACGTGACTGAGAGTGTCAGAGAAACGGCCATGCTGCAACTGGCAACTCCGCCAGTACTTCCAATGGCCGCAATGGACTCAGGCCATAGACTCATTGTCAGTGAAATGGCTGTGCTGCAACTGGCAAATTTGCCAGTACTTCCCATGGCTGCAATGGACTCAGGCCATAGACTAATTCACTGGCCTATAAAAGGACTCTGCTCAGCCCATCTGATTGCTGGATTGTCTTCAGCTCTTCCTGTTTCCTGTGCATTGCTACTTCCTGGATTCCAGTTTAACCCGGCTTGTTTCTGACCTGTCTGCTCTCTCTCCTGGCTTTGACCCACGGCTTCGTCTGACCCTTCGATCCTGCTCCAGTGTTTGACCCTCGGCTTGTGTGACCATCCTTGCTCTCTTGTCCTCTGCCTGACTTCCAGTGTACCGATCCCGGCTTGCTCAACGGACTTGCTTCTGCTCAATCCCCTTGTCTTGGCGACCTGTTTGGACTGATACCTGTGTATGACCCTCGGCCTGGCTTTTACCTGCACATTGCTTGATTCCCTGGAGGCCCTGCAAGTTGTTCCAGGATATCCTTGTGAACCTTTACCTGCACTCCACAAGCATCCAGTGCTCCTTGGGACGCGTCACCTCCTGTCCCACTTCCAGGGGTGATTCGCACCGAGCTGCAAGGGAAGCCCTCTCAGCATTTCGGCCTCTACCAAGAAGTGATCTGACAGTACAATCCAGCCATGTCAGAGGCCGACAGAGGTGCTTCCCAGCTCGAGGCTCTTTGTCAGCAAGTCTCCTCTTTAACACAGGCGGTCCAGAGACTGCAGGACGGTTATTTTCAACTAGAGGGTCGAGTGTTGAACCTAGCTGGCGCACCCTCTCCTTCCGACCCCAATCAACCGCCCGCCAGCTCCGGGGGCACCTCCACTCAGCAAGGACCAGCCGGCCCTGCGCAGGCAGCCATGGTTTTCCCACCTGAACCCAGGGTACCTACACCCGAACGCTTCCGTGGGGAACGGAGAAGGTTCAGATCCTTTAAGAATGCATGTCTCTTGTATTTAGCCCTTCAGCCCAGAACCTTCTCTTCAGAGACTGTCAAAGTAGGATTCATAATTTCTCTGTTGTCAGAAGACCTGGGCCCATAACCTCCTTGAGCAAAAGAGCCCCTCATTGAACTCTGTAGACTCCTTCCTCCAGGCCATGGCCCAGTTATATGAGGACCCCCAACGGACTGTTACGGCTGAATCAGCCCTACATGCCTTACAACAAAATAAACGTCCTGTAGAGGACTATACCATTGACTTCCGCAGATGGGCCGCGGATACAGACTGGAATGAGCCAGCACTCAAGTACCAGTACCGTCACGGATTGTCTGAAGCCCTTAAGGACGAGTTAGCTCGGGTAGAAACCCCTACGTCTTTGGAAGGTCTAATCTCACTGGCAATCCAACTGGACAGGCGCCTGCGGGAGAGACGCTCAGAGCGCCTTCAAGGGGCCCGACCTACCTGGGTTCTCCCGAAAGTCCCACTTGCTGCTTCACCCCATCCTGGGCCTTCTGTCTCTGGGGGATCAGAAGGAGAACCCATGCAGATTGGTCTAATCCGTTCTGCCTTGACCCCCGAGGAAAGACAACGTCGCCGTCAAGCTAACCTCTGCCTTTATTGTGGGGAATCTGGCCACTTCCTACGCAATTGTCCTGTGAGACCCAGTAAGTCCTATTCACGGCCTCTGCTGAACTGGCAAGTCGCTGGGTCATCCCCTACTCATCTTATTCTCCCTGTCTCCCTACAGGTAGCAGAAAAGAAGATTCGGCTTCTGGCGATCGTTGATTCCGGGGCATGTAGTTGCTTTCTGGACCGTTCTTTAGCTCAAAGACTGTGTGTCCCCATGCAAGCTAAGGAACAGCGACTCCATATTCTTCTGGCTGATGGTTCTTTGCCCAGTTCCGGGCCTGTTACTGAAGAGACGTGCCCCATCTTCACCACGACAGATTCTCTTCACCAGGAATTCCTCCGATTTGACGTCCTTTCCTCACCAATGTTTCCCATTATTTTAGGACTTCCCTGGCTACAGGCCCACAACCCACAGATTGATTGGGTTAAGAGAAGGATCTCCTTCACGTCTAATTACTGCCTGAACCATTGTTTCCTACCTGGATCTGATACTTCTGCTGCTTGCCTGGCCGTCCAACCAGTACATGATCTCCCGGAAAATGTCCCCGCAGTTTATGAGGAATTCATGGACGTATTTGATAAGAAAAAGGCTGAAGCTCTGCCTCCTCACAGGCCTTATGATTGCCCTGTAGAACTTCTGCCTGGAGCCGAGATTCCTTTCGGAAGGATATTCCCGTTATCTGAGAAGGAGCTGGAAACCCTCCGGATTTATATTAACGAAAATTTGGAAAAGGGTTTTATCCGCCCCTCCTCCTCATCAGCAGGGGCCGGGATATTCTTTGTCGAAAAAAAGGATGGCACACTAAGACCTTGTGTAGATTACCGGGAGCTTAATAAAATTACTATTAAAAACCGGTATCCTCTACCTCTTATCCCAGAACTGTTTCAACGTTTCCGGGCAGCTCGGATCTTTACCAAATTGGATCTCCGTGGAGCTTACAACCTTGTTCGCATTAGGAAAGGAGATGAGTGGAAGACGGCGTTCAGAACGCGGTTTGGCCATTTTGAATACCTGGTCATGCCTTTCGGGCTGTGTAACACCCCTGCTACCTTCCAACATCTAGTTAATGACATTTTTAGGGAATTCCTGGATCTCTTTCTGATTGTCTACCTAGATGACATACTCATTTTTTCCTCCACTCTGGAACTCCACCGGACCCATGTTAAAAAGGTACTATTTACTTTAAGGAAACACGGACTTTATGTGAAACCAGAGAAATGCGAATTCGAGAAAGACTCCATTCAATTCCTGGGTCTCATTATCTCAACAAACGGCATTTCCATGGATCCACAGAAAGTGCAGTCAATTCTCGATTGGCCAGCCCCCTGTGATAAGAAAGGAGTTCAACGCTTTGTGGGGTTTGCTAACTTCTAACGGAGGTTCGTGAAGGGGTTCTCTATGATTATCTCCCCCATTACCCAATTGACCCGCCAACAGGTCCGTTTCCATTGGTCACAGGAAGCTCAAATGGCCTTTGACAAACTGAAGACGTTGTTCACCTCAGCACCTATTCTCCAGCATCCTGATCCAACCCTACCTTTTGTGCTTGAAGTGGATGCTTCAGAAATAGCCACTGGAGCAATCTTATCTCAAAGACAAGGCCCGAAGACTCTTCTGCACCCTGTGGCTTTCTTTTCCCGGAAGATGACACCTCCGGAGAGAAACTATGACGTAGGGGATCGGGAACTCTTGGCCATCAAATGTGCCTTGGAAGAGTGGAGATACTTGCTTGAAGGGGCTACTCATCCCATTTTAATATTCACAGACCACAAGAACCTGGAATACCTCAGGACAGCAAGACGCCTGAGACCCCTTCAAGCTCGATGGGCCTTGTTCTTTTCCCGGTTTAATTTTCATCTTACTTACAGGCCAGGGTCCAAGAACGGAAAAGCAGACGCCTTGTCCAGAATGTTTCCAGATACCCCAAACACAGCCGAACCTAACACCATCCTCTCGGCTCAAAATTTTTTGCTTATTCAAACGGATCTGCAATCAGCAATTAAGCAAGCCTCAGTTCAATGTCTCGAGCCTGGGACCTCTTCCTTGGAAAAACGCGGGGGATTCTTGTGGTTCCAAGAAAGGATTTTTGTTCCTTCACAGATCAGACTACAGGTCCTAAAGACTTTGCATGATCACAAGCTTGCCGGGCACTTCGGGGTCAGGAAGACATGTGAACTCATTCAGCGCCACTTTTGGTGGCCCAATTTAGTTCGGGACTGTAAATCCTATGTGGGTTCTTGTATTACGTGTCAGCGTAACAAGGGGGCTAAGACCAAGTCCTGGGGCCTGTTAAGGCCATTGCCCATCCCGGAACAGCCCTGGAAGCAACTTTCCATGGATTTTATAGTGGAATTACCACCTTCAGAAGGTTTCACTACTGTCCTGGTGGTGGTGGACCGTCTCTCGAAGATGGCGCACTTTTTGCCTATGATTGGCACACCTTCTGCCGTGGAAACAGCTAACATGTTTATTAAAGAAGTGGTCAGGCTACACGGTCTCCCGGACAGTATAGTATCGGACAGAGGCGTCCAATTCACTTCCAAATTCTGGAAAGAGCTTTGCAAATCCTTGTCCATTAAGATATGCCTATCATCAGCCTACCACCCGCAGAGTAATGGTCAAACGGAAAGGACCAACCAGACCCTTGAACAATACCTACGTTGCTTTTACACTTGCTCCCAAGATAACCTGGTCTCTTTACTTCCGTGCGCGGAATTCGCGTATAATAACGCCCTGCATTCTGCAACCAACCAGACCCCGTTCTGGGTGAATTACGGGTTCCATCCTTCTTTTTTGCCCAGTGCTTTCTCAGAAACATCAGTTCCTGCAGTGCAAGACCGGATAATGGCTATCAGGGATAACTACCGGGTGCTACAGGACTCCATATCCAAAGCCCAACAGGAGTACAAGAAATTTTATGACCGTAAGAAAAAGGAAAATCCTATGTATAAGGTCGGGGATAAGGTGTGGCTCTCCTCAAACAACCTACGGCTATCTTGCCCTTCTAAAAAGTTGGGACCAAGGTTTATTGGGCCTTTTAGAATCAAAAGGATGATAAACCCTGTGGCTTTTGAACTGGCTTTACCTAATTCATACAAGATCCATCCTGTATTCCATGTTTCCCTGCTAAAGCCTGCAATTTCTAGCCCTTTCCCAGGGAGGGAAGAATTGCCTCCACCTCCAGTTTCAGTGGAGGGTGAACCTGAATATGAAGTGGAAACCATTCTGGATTGTCGAAGAAGGGGTGAGATCATACAGTATCTTATTAATTGGAAAGGTTACCCCACTGAAGACAATTCCTGGGAACCCGCTAGTAACCTGCATGCCCCCAGGCTGGTACAGGAATTCCACAGGAGATTCCCGGAAAGATTGGCCCGGTTGGGCATCCGGAGGCTGCCCCTTGGGGGGGGGGCACTGTCAGAGAAACGGCCATGCTGCAACTGGCAACTCCGCCAGTACTTCCAATGGCCGCAATGGACTCAGGCCATAGACTCATTGTCAGTGAAATGGCTGTGCTGCAACTGGCAAATTTGCCAGTACTTCCCATGGCTGCAATGGACTCAGGCCATAGACTAATTCACTGGCCTATAAAAGGACTCTGCTCAGCCCATCTGATTGCTGGATTGTCTTCAGCTCTTCCTGTTTCCTGTGCATTGCTACTTCCTGGATTCCAGTTTGACCCGGCTTGTTTCTGACCTGTCTGCTCTCTCTCCTGGCTTTGATCCACGGCTTCGTCTGACCCTTCGATCCTGCTCCAGTGTTTGACCCTCGGCTTGTGTGACCATCCTTGCTCTCTTGTCCTCTGCCTGACTTCCAGTGTACCGATCCCGGCTTGCTCAACGGACTTGCTTCTGCTCAATCCCCTTGTCTTGGCGACCTGTTTGGACTGATACCTGTGTATGACCCTCGGCCTGGCTTTTACCTGCACATTGCTTGATTCCCTGGAGGCCCTGCAAGTTGTTCCAGGATATCCTTGTGAACCTTTACCTGCACTCCACAAGCATCCAGTGCTCCTTGGGACGCGTCACCTCCTGTCCCACTTCCAGGGGTGATTCGCACCGAGCTGCAAGGGAAGCCCTCTCAGCATTTCGGCCTCTACCAAGAAGTGATCTGACAGAGAGCTTTTGCAGAAGTTGATCTGTCGAATGACCTCTGTACAAGCAGCCTGTTGGAAAATGTTTGTTCGATCAGTGCCACCGGCTATAGCTGGCAATGCTGATGAGTGTATTCTGATGGCGGGGAATACTCCCCGTTGTCAGAATATATTAGCTCCATGAGAGGAAATTCCCCATCCACTTTGAATGTGTACATGGGGGAATTGATTAATTTCCTTTCTCTCAACCTGCTGCTTGAACAAAAGAAAATGAATCATGTATGGCATGCCTAAGCACATGTTTCCTTTAAATATTTATACTAAACTATCTAATTCTAACTCTGCTTTACATGAACACATTTGAAAAATAAAGTTGACATTTTAATACAAAGCTATTTACAAGGATCGCTGCAAAAAAAAAAAAATCAGAATGTCAAAAGTATTAGATGCATTAGTAAAATATAAAAATTACACAAAAGAGGTTTCAGTGAGAGAAAAAAATATTTATCAGGGAAAAAGCAGTATCCGTTCTATAGAGTTTGTGGACATCACCCAAGTGCAGCCTACAAGAGACCTCACATTCAAGTTCAAGAATTACACATTGTAAACAAGACGTAAATAAACATTAAAACAAGTTACTACTGACCCCTGTACATATCCTTCCAGCTGGTTAGCTAACCCTGTTCCCTCTTCCCTGTGTACCTGCTATAATTTTACATTAGAGATTAAAAGAATAGGAGGCTGCTGAGTAGGGATGACCACATGTTTAGTTTGAACTTGAGCTTGGACCGAACCTATAAGGAAGTTGTCTTTCCCATACACTGCCACCCAACTGGTATTCCCCACCCCATAGCTGAATGTACACAAAGGGGCAGGGATGCTTGTGACATAAATTACCTAATAGGGATACACTATATTACATCAATAGCACTGACCTTATATGACCATATGACCAAATTAGGTCAATGATGTCATGAGCGTCACCATACCTCACAACTTTTGAACCTCAGAATGAGGGACACTTGAGGGAGAAAGTGACTGACGATGCGCTATGTACAGAGTACATGGTTCAGGAGTGCTCTATGTACAGAGTGTAGGGTTCAGGAGTGCGCTATGTACAGAGTGCAGCATTCAGTGCGCTATGTACAGATATATGCACAGGGGGCAGGTTTCTGGAGTGCTTTACGTACATAGTGCAGGGCTCAGGTGAGAACTAGGTACAGACTGCAGGTTTCTGGAGTGCCTTTTGCATAGGGAGCAGAGTTCTGGAGTGTGGTATGCACAGAGTGCAGGATTCTGGAGTGCATTATGCACAAGGTGCACAGTTCTGGAGTTACGTACAGAGTGCAGGGATCTGGAGTATGTTTTGCACAAGGTGCTGGGTTCGGAAGTGTGATATGTACAGAGTGCAGAAGAGTGCTAGCCACAGTGTATGGGTCTGGAGTGTGTTTTGTACATAGTACAGGGTTTTGGAGTGCAGTATGCACAAACTGCAGGGTTCTGGAGCATGTTATGAACAAGGTGCTGGGTTCTGAAGTGCGTTATGTACAGAGTACAGGAGAGTGCTGGGCACAGTGTATGGTTCTGGAGTGCGTTACGTACAGAGTGCAGGGTTCTGGTATGTACAGAGTGCCAGAGAGTGCTGTGCACAGTGTATGGTTCCGAAGTGCGTTACAGTACGTACAGAGTTCAGGGTTCTGGTATGTACAGAGTGCAGGAGAGTGCTAGGCACAGTGTATGGTTCTGGAGTATGTTATGCACAGGGTCAGGGCTGGTGCAAGGATTTTTGACACCATAGGCAAAACCTCATTTTGCCATCCTTCCCCCTCCCCCATTGGCTCTGCCCCTGACTCCACCCATCCACTCCACCCATCAACAGGGGGTTAAGAGAGAGAGTGGGGCTGAGAGAGATATTGGGGTGAGAGAAACAGTGGCGCTAAGGAAGAGAGGGGGGACAAGAGATGGAGGTTATTGGGGTGAGAGAAACAATGAGGCTAAGGGAGAAAAGAGGGTTGAGAGAGAGAGGGGCTGAGAAAGTGGGGGTGAAAGAGGGGGGCCAGAGAGAGTGGAGTGATGAGAGAGATAGTGGGGTTGAGAGAGGGGGGCTAGAGAGAGAACAGTTGGATGAGAGAAAGAGGGGGGCTAAGAGAGACAGTGGGGGTGGGAGAGGGAGGCTAGAGAGAGAGGGGAATGAGAGATGGGGGCTGAGAGAGGGAGGGGTGAGAGAGTGGGGGTTGAGAGAAAGTGGGGGGGCTGAGCTAGAGAGGGAGGAGGAAAGGCTGAGAGGGGGGGCTGAGAGGGGGGTTGAGAGAGACAGGGGCCTGAGAGAGAGGGGGCTGAGCGAGAGGGAGGGCTGAGAGAGCGAGGGGGGATGAGAAAGGAGCAGAGAGAGAGGGGGGCTGTAAGACAAGGGGCTGAGAGAGAGGGGGGCTGAGATAGGGAGGTCTGTGAGAGGAAGGGCTAAGAGAGAGGGGGGCTGAAAGATGGGGGGCTAAGAGACAGTGGGGTTTGAGGGAGGGAGGTTGAATGAGGGGGGGCTAAGTATGAGAGGGAAGAGGGGGCGCTAAGATAGAGAAAGAGGGGAGTGAGGGGGGAAATGAGAGAGACCCCTAGCCCTGTCCCGATCTGCAGTTCCTCCACTATCCCATTGTCCAAGTCTCTGTATGCAGGCAAGGTCTGTGTATGATGACTGTGCCTTCCATGGTGCCAGTCTGTTTCTTTCTTGATCTGCTTTGATCCTTTCAGCAGCCTACGCCTCCCATCTATCCTCTGTGCCCCCTGTAAGCCTGTGCTCTGGGCCTCAGGTTAGAGCACAGGGGAAGTTGGAGGAGGCCGTGCCCTGGAGACACGGGGTACGCTGTGCCCGCTGCCTCTCACCTCTTTTGGGGGGGGGGTCTGGGGGCAAGGTCAAGGAGTAGATGGTTGAGCTCTTCTGAGTCCCAGGCTCTCGCTGATCACCACCGTCGTCCGCACCCTAAGGACGCTGCTGATTGCACCCAGTCCTGCCTGACCCCCCCCCCCCCCCCACGCTACGCCACTGGTCACACGGCGGGATAGAGGATGAGGCACTGACAAGCTCAAGGCACCCCCTCCTCCCATTGAAGAGTAGGTAAGCCAGCGGCCGTGGCTGCACCCTAGGCTGCAGTGTGCCCTAGTTTGCCTAGTGGTAGCACTGGCCCTGCACAGTGCTAGATACAGAGTGCAGACAGCCATCCACATCTCACTATTGCACCTCTCTTCAGTTATAACCTCTGCAACCCCCCCTGCCCTCATCACCTTTCTGTAACTGGCTCTTCTCTCCACCATAGCCACAGCTTCCTTTTCCCTTTCAGTGCACTAAGTACACACCTATTTTCGGCACTTGAACTCCTCCAGCAGGTAGGAGATAAGGATTAGGGTGCAGCTCACCCCCCTCCTCCCCTTGAACATGCTGCAGTCAGCCAGTCCAGTACTTGTCTTGACTCCAGTGCAGAGCAGGGAGGCTCATGACAGAGCCATGGGAGAGATGTTACTTTCACTTTCAACTAGTGAAGTGCAAGGCTAACTGAGGCTGAAAAAAACCATGGGGAGAGAAATAGACAACTGATCCTGACCCATTGCAAGTTTGTCGCAGGGCTCTTTCCTTATACACTGGTTGCTTGAGGGGGCAGGTCTGGGTAGCAGTCCCGCCCATACTTAACATCACAGCTTGGATTTGACAGCTTAAGTCTCTTATTGTGGCTGCACAGTGCACACCCAGCTGGCTTGTTCGCCAATCCCTGCATGTGCTGGATGTTCACACTGCTGCAGGTGAGCTAAAAGTTATAATCAACAGGATTATGCGGGACAACACGCTGGGACAGTGGGACAAAGGTGTAAAAGAGGGAAATTTGCGCCCAATCTGGGACTGTTGGGAGGTATGGCCTTACCACTCCTTTGTTTAGCTCTGGGGTTGGGAATGCCCTGACTATAGTTCATTGGGGAGGAAGGCAGGAGTGACAGCTCCTTTCCGGGTTCCATCCAAACCTAATGCCTCGTACACACGCAACGATTATCGGCCGACCGATCGTCCGACTTTTGTCCAGAGTTGTGTTTTGTTGGTTGGAATGTGCCTAGACTACACACGAATTTTCTCGGCCAACAAAAATCTACTTCAGAAGTGATGTCATGTGCTGGTTTATTTTCTGTGTGTTTTTTCTTCTCTGAGCATGCCCAGTCTTGCTCATCAGATTTTTTTCTGCCGAAATCTGTACTGACTGACGGAAAATCCGCCGTTGTGTTGACGGCCAACAAAAATTTTATAGCCTGCACACCAGATTTTATTCGGCTGAAAAGTCAGAGTTGGTTGTCGAAAGCATCATACTAACAAGCCGAAAATCGTCCGATCGGACGTTGGCAGAAAATTCCTGGCCAATAATCAATGCCTGTGTACGAGGCATTAGTTTGGACCAAATTTGTGCTCATACATACTGCTGACTCCTTGCTGTGGAGGGGGGAGAGTAAACTGAGCTGCTGGGCCACAACTATCCATCTGTAGCAGAGTGAGCTACTGAGAAAATGGCTTGAAGACCTTTAGCACGTCTGCTGTGAATTTTGAGAATTAATTTCTCCAAATAATCTGCAGATACAGAGATCAATGAGGGCTTTTTAAATTTAGTTTTCTTGTTAACCACTTGCCGACCAGCCGTCGCAGTTATATGGATGCAGGTCTGCAGGTTCCTGCAAATCGCCGTACCTGTACGACGGTTCACGGGAGTGATCCTGGGGGGCGTGCACCCACTCACCAACTGGGAGGCCGATCCTGCGATTGCTACCCGTAAAGAGAGAACGGTGGTCTGCTGTTGTAAACCCAGCAGAACGTTGTTTTCTCAGGAATCAACACAGAGCTCCTGTGTTCCCTTCCATTTGGGAACACAGGTCTCTGTATTGATTTCACAAACCCATCCCCCCCACAGTTAGAAAACACCCCCTAGGGTCACACCTAACCCTTTAATCGCCCCTGGGTTAACCCCTTCCCTGCCAGTTTCATTAGTACAGTAACAGTGCATATTTTTAGCACTGATTACTATAGCAATGTTAATGATCCCCCCCAAAAGTGTCAAAAATATCAGTTAGGGGTCTGATCTGTCCCCCGCAATATCATAGTCCCGCTAAAAATCGCTGATCGCCACCATTACTAGCAAAAAATAAATAAATAAATAAATAAAAGTGACATAAATCTTTCCCCTAGTTTGTAGACGCGATAACTTTTTCACAAACCAATCAAAATACGCTTATTGGAATTTTTTTTTTTTTACAAAAAATATATAGCAGAATACAAATTGGCCTAACATAATGAAAAAATTTGATTGACATTTTTTTTTTTATTGGGAATGTTTTATAGCAGAAAGTGTAAATATTGTTTGTTTTTTTTTCAGAAATGTCGCTATTTTTTTGTTTATAGAGCAAAAAATAAAAAATCGCACAGGTGATCAAATACCACCAAAAGAAAGCTCTATTTTGTGGGAAAAAAGGACATCAATTTTATTTGGGTACAGTGTCGCATGACTGGGCGATTGTCCGTTAAAGTAACGCAGTGCCGAATCGCGAAAAATGGCCTGGTCATGAGGGGGAAAATTTTCCGGTCCAGAAGTGGTTAAACATATGTAATATTTGGATGGCTGTAGCCTGGCTGTAGTTGCATTTAAAACAACACCCAAATTTCACCATGACCACTGGTCACAGCCTCCCCACAGCATAATTTGGGGGTGTATTTATAAAAATAAAAAGAAAACGCAGAGCTATTCCTCCTATGAAACTGCATGCACATTTGTTCTGTGTGGATGCTGACACAATCAAATGTTATTAGATTGTAAGCTCTAACGAGCAGGGCCCTCTGATTCCTACTGTATTAAAGTGTATTATATTTGTACTGTCTAGTCTACCCTCAAGTTGTAAAGTGCTGCATAAACTGTCGGCGCTATATAAATCCTATATAATATACACATTTTATTGTTTAATTTCCCTTAGATTTACCTTCAACTATGTAGTACAAGGGCCTGCCTGATTTCATACAAAATTGAAGGTGTTTAGGTTTGACCTCATATTATATGGTTTTGGTAAATCTAAAAGAAAAAATCTAAAGAAAGTCGTATAGTGTGTATCCAGCATTAAGGTGCACCATTTATGAGGTATATACGATTTCTTTAGCTGACGACAACACTAAATTACATCTGAATTGAGGACATAATGAATGTGCCGTCAATCCAGAGCGCTGTGCCGCAGCTGTTACTCCTACGCACATGCATGGAAGTGACGTCAACACAGCTTTGCCATTCAAATGGCAGACCTGGTGAAGATGGAAGCCCTGTCAGTGGTGACCCCACACACCACTGGAGGCAGGCCCGGCCTTAGGTGTTCAGGCGCCCTGTGCGAGCTTATCCTGTGGCGCCACCCATGCGCGCATTTTCTTACACTTTTTCTGCACTTTATTTGACTCTTCTTTTTTTATGATCACTAATAACTTAGCCCCCCTTACATCAGAGACCCTCACAGAGCCCCCCTTACATCAGAGACCATCACAGAGGCCCCCGTTTACATCAGAGCCCCTCACAGAGCCCCGCCTACATTAGAGACCCCCACAGAGCCCCCCCTTAAATCAGAGACCCCCACAGAGCCCCTCCCCCACAGAGCCCCCCTTACATCAGGGACCCCCCTTACATCAGAGACCACCCCACACAGAGCTCCCCTTACACCAGAGACCCCCCACAGAGCTGCCCTTACATCAGAGATCCCCACACAGAGCCCCCCTTACATCAGAGACCCTGCTACACAGAGCCCCCCCACAGAGACCCCTTACATCAGAGCCCCCCCACACAGAGCCCCCTTACATCAGAGACCCCCATATCAGAGAGCCCCCCACAGAGCCCACCTTACATCAGAGACCCCCACATCAGAGACCCCCACACAGAGCTCCCCTTACATCAGAGACCCCGCTACACAGAGCCCCCCCCCACAGAGACCCCTTACATCAGAGCCCCCCCACAGAGCCCCCCTTACATCAGAGACCCCCCCACACAGAGCCCCCCTCACATCAGAGACCCCCCACACAAAGCCCCCCCCCCCACACAGAGCCCACCTTACATCAGAGACCCCCCACACAAAGCCGCCTTACATCAGAGCCCCCCCACACACAAAGCCCCCCTTACATCAGAGCCCCCCACACACAAAGCCCCCCTTAAATCAGAGCCCCCCGACACACAAAGCCCCCCTTACATTAGAGACCCCCACACACAAAGTCCCCCTTACATCAGAGCCCCCAACACACAAAGCCCCCCCACACACAAAGCCCCCCTACATCAGAGCCCCCCCACACACAAAGCCCCCCTTACATTAGAGCCCCCCCACACAAAGCCCCCCTTACATCAGAGCCCCCACACACACAAAGCCCCACTTACATTAGTGCCCCCCCACACACAAAGCCCCTCTTACATCAGAGACCCCCCACACAGAGCCCCCTTACATCAGAGACCCCCCACACAGAGCCCCCCTTACATCAGAGACCCCCCACACAAAGCCCCCTTACATCAGAGACCCCCTACACAGAGCCCCCCCTTACATCAGAAACCCCCCACACAAAGCCCCCTCACATCAGAGAGCCCCCCTCACATCACAGACCCCCCTTACATCACAGACCCCCCACACAAATCCCCCCTCACATCAGAGACCCCCCACCTTACATTTTTGGCAGGAGAGAGACCTCACTTACCTTAATCTGTCTGCAGCTTTTTTTCCCTTTAAACTTCCCGCCCACACATCCCCGGAGAGTGTGGGCGGGGCAGGAGGGAGAGGAGAAGGGGCGGGAGGAGGAGGAGCTAACTATCTCTCTCCTCTGGTGTCCCTGCAGAGAGGAGGAGGGATCAGTCAGCGGCAGCATCTCTGTGGCTGAGCTGTGTGTGATACACAGCTCAGTGCTGAAGAAGTAGGAGACCGAGGCACAGCTGCACAGCGGGAGGTAAGCTGCAGCCGTGGCCTGTGTTAACCCTGTCCAGGCCGCAGTCGCCGCTTACCTCTTGCTGTGCACCCTGATCTTTTTTTTGAGCTGTGATGGCCGCACGGCGCCCCTGTTGCCCATGGCGCCCTGTGTGGCCACACAGCTCGCACACACCAAAGGCCGGCCCTGACTGGAGGGATCCCTATTACAGGTAAGTCCATCATAATGTGCTGCATATTAGCACATTATAACATTAACGTGCAGGGGGACATTTTTTTTTTATTTTTATTTTTAAAGGCTTTACTACTGCTTTAGGCCCCTTTCACATATACGGTCCGTTTGTCCATTTTTCATCCATCCGCTGATGGATGAAAAACGGACATCAATGCATCTCTATGTAAAAATGGATGACAACGGATGATCATCCGTTAACATCCATTTTCATTCGCTTTCATCAATGTTTGTATTTTGGAACGGATGAATGCCCTATTTTTCATCCGTCAAAAAAAACTGGTCGGACGAAAAAAGGATGTAAATGGACAAATGGTCCGTTTTTCATCTTTTTTTGCATTGGTAGTGAATGTAAAAAAAACGGATGAAAAATCGGATAAAAAACTGATACATTTTGACGTGACTGAACTGATGAACTGAATGGACCCTATGTGTGAAATGTGTGTTAATAAGGCTTACCTATAGGTACTGTAAATATCTCCTAAACTTGCACCGTTAAAGTGGAGTTCCACCCATTTTCATAACTTTAGATGTATGTAATCCCCTTTAAAACGACTTTTACCAATGGAAACTTTTTTTTTTTTTTTTTTGCTAGTAAATACCTTATTTTCTTGTTTATTCCTCCTCTCCTCACTTCCGGGTCCGATCGGCGATGACGTCATTCGGCGATTCGCAGTGTGTGCTGGGATGTATTCCATGCTAGAAATCTCGCAGTATTACCCAGGAGCTGAGCTGTACTGAGCCGTGACCTGCCCCGCCTCCACCCCGCCTCCTCTCAGTGAGTTGTACTGTATGCATTGTATTCAGCCCGTGCTCTGCCCCGCCTCCGCCCCGCCTCCTTTCAGTGAGCGAGGGCTGAAAGCATTATATCCTCACTGAGCTCACTGAGAGGAGGCGGGGCGGAGGCGGGGCAGAGCACGGGCTGAATATTTTGGCCTTGTCACTGCTGAGCGTGCAGGACTGTGGGGGGCTTCATTCTAAGGAAAGTATTTCATAATGAGCTAGTATGCGATACATACTAGCTCATTATGCCTTGGTCTTACAGGGTTTTTTTTTTTTATCCTTTTTTTTGGGGGGGTTTACAACCTCTTTAAAACCGATGATAAACAAAGAAATAAAACTAGAGAAAATAAAGTGGATGCGCTGGTTTTTATTTGCTTTCATGTGTTTTTGTACATGTTTATGTATTTGAATTTTTAGCAAACACAAGGACAAAACAAAAAAGGAAGCCACGCATAATTCTGCTTAATTTAATTACCACCAACCCCCAAGAGAATACACGGTAACAGCTGTCTCTGACCAGAGAGATAGATGTACAAAGTTCATGTCTTCAGTGAACTAAGTCACATGTTCCCCTGAGCACGCCTTCTCTCTAATACTCCCCCCCTGTGTTACTCACCAGATTTGTTTTTCCTCATTAACTGCTTGGCAGCTTCAAGTTTCAGATTTTAATACGATCCAGTGCTGAACTTACCAACGTTAAAATAATAGCATAAAAAATCTTTTCATAGTTTCATTCTCAAAGCTGTTGCAAAAGACAAGAGCAGAATTGTAGCAACATGGCTTGCATGCTGAGCAAGGACCCACTGGATATTGAGGTATTGAAAATGGTTTTCATGTTTTTCTTGTCTAACAGATGTTTGTGCATATATAATAGATTCTGATATTGGAGACCATGCTTCTGCAGCTCTTGCTAAGTGCATATTACAGTAACTTGGATCCCTGCTGCTTAGTGGTTTGTGTGTTAAATTGGCAGGTGTGAAACTTGATTTTTCAATCCGTGTAAACAGTTCAGGAGGCTGTGCATCAAAGTCTCTCTGCAGCAAAGGGGCTGCATAAACAACTTTAGATTTCAAAAACCAAGGGACGTGGGTCACTGTAGTACAGCGCTGCTGCAATCTGTGTTGGGCCGTGCTTCCAGTGTTATGTTATACAAGCCTATCTATTCAGTGCTGATAACCATGTCATTTCTTTTTAAAGCCGTTCATCCCCTTTGAGTGTTTAGATTTCGGAGTTGGAGCAACAGTTAGAAATGGTGCAAAATTTAGTGCCGCATTGCTATTGCAAAGTTTTGAAGGTTTAAGCTTTCCATAAAGGTAACGCGTTAAAATATAAACATTAAAAGGTGCAAGTTCTAGGGTAATAATCCATGCTGGTTGCGTTAATTAGAGAGTCATGGGGTCTGGAACAAGTATGCAGGCTAGAATTGCTTGCTTTACTGACTTCATGCTTATTTAAGGTTAGTCATTTACCAAGAAGTAAATAAGAATTAAAGTCTGTGTTGCAGAAACCCGCTTGTAGTGAACAAAAGTTCCTCATTTCCACACAAGTCTGAAATAGTAAAGAAACACAGATTAAAAGGAGGTCTACTGATGACCAAATGTACTTTTCAGTAATGTCAGAAGTGTCTTAAACTGATGCCATTAACCTCCCTGGCGGTATGATTATGTCCAGATTTCTGGGCTAAAAGCGGTACATTGTTTTGCATGGAAATCTGTTGTTTTACATTTTAAAACTCACCTTCCCCTGCAATCCCCCGCTGTCCTCCTGCTATCTGCTTGGCCAATGCCAGCACCTGTCTTGCGGTTCCCTTCCCTGCGAGTGTTGCGAAGCAAGGGGGTGGAACCGGTGGCAAATCCAAAAGTGTAAATACACGAAATGACATGATACAAAGTTGTGATCCTAACGGATTACACTGTATCATGCCATTTCACCACAGGATTGCACCTGGTGACTTTTCCAGTGCCCTGCCTGTGCTTTTCCAGTTCTTTGTGCCTGGAAAATAGAGAATGACCATGGCGTCCAAAAAGCATTCTTTTTGCGAAAAAGAGCTTCTAGACAAACTGGAAAACGGCGACAGCGAAACTGAGTTACTTGAAGAACTAAGCGATAGCGATTCGTGGGAAATTCGTCATCAGGCACGGAAAGTGACGATAGCAACTATTCTGTTGTCTCTTTCTGGCACATAGCTCCATTGGAAATTCTGAAGAATCATTTGATATACTTCCCAAATTCCACAAGCGATGTGCCAGAAAGAGATTTCAGAATTGTTGCTTTCGTCACTTTCCATACCTGATGATGAATTTTCCCACGAAACGCTATCGCTCAGTTCTTCAAGTAACTCCATTTTGTTGTCACTGTTTTTCAGTTCGGCTAAAAGCTCTTTCTGCGCAAAAAAAAAACGCTTTTTGGACGCCATGGTCGCTCAAAATTTTCTAGACACAAAGCACTGGAAAAGCACAGGCAGGGCACTGGAAAAGTCACCAGGTGCAATCCTGTGGTGAAATGGCATGATACAGTGTAATCTGTTACAATCACAGCTTTGTATCATGTCATTTGTGTATTTACACTTTTGCATTTGCTGCCGGTTCCACCCCCCCCTGCGTCGCAATGCTCGCAGGGAGGGAACCGGAAGGCAAGTGACGGCAATCGGCCGTGCACAGAGCGGGGATAGACTGTGGGGAGGACGGCAGGGGAGCGCAGGGAAGGTGAGTAACATTGCGGGGGAATCCGGAGTGTGGCTAGGGGTTACCGCATTTGGTACTGAAAGTAAACCCCGAGCCACACTCGGGAATACCGCCAGGGGGGTTAATACAAACCCAAAGCCTGTCGACACAGGTCTTAAAATTTAACTAAGGCTGGCCATACATTATACAATTTTCTCTAGATTTATCTTCAACTATGCAGTACAAAGGCCTGCCTATTAGGATACAATTGAAAGTGTTCTTTAGTTTTGACCTTTTTATATTACATGTTTTTTGGCAAGTCTAACAGAAAATTGTACAAGAAAATTGAACATGTATGGCCAGCCTTAGCCCTTGTTCACAATGGAGGCGGGTTTGAAATTTTTAAAGCCCGCATTTCATTGCGAGTTTCAGGGCAATTTGGAAGACATCTGTGCGGGTTTATGCAGAGATGTCTATTGAAATCGCCCCCAAAGCTATTGCAGAAAATACTTGTGGAAATCAGTGCAGCTCCGCAAAGTTGGCATTGCACCGATTTGGACGGTGCCGTAGCCGGCAATAGGCTGCGATTTGACATGTCAAATTGCCCCGATGTGAACAGGGGCTAAAGACAAAACCTTTTTTTTTTTTCCTAGTTTTGGATAGAGAGAAGAGGGATTTTTTTTTCTCTAAATATGTTTATTGAAATTTTCAGCAAATATAAAATCAGTGAAACATACTTGAGATATGAAAGTATCATACAGTATTAAGAACACAAGGTATAGTAATAAGTAAGTAGTATGAGAACAATAGTTTCCTTGCGGGGAGTGCAAGGGGGAGAAAACTAGGTGAACTAGGGGTCTGGACGACCACATAACAAGATATATTTTCAGTTACCATAAAAGCAATTCCAGTAGAAACAAGAAGAAATAAGTTACCAAATGTACCTTTGCTAAGGGAGTTTAAGTTCATCTAAGGTATTACTCAGGTTGGCCTTACAGTACATGCGTAGCATTGAAAGGAGGACATTAGAGTTGATATTTAAGAAGCGGAGAGGGCGTGTATCCATACCTTCATCTGGTGAAAAAACTATTCACGGTCTCGTGTTTTTGGAGGGTGGTGTCCAGTTTTTTTCTTTGTATAGGAGGTCAGTAAGATCTCTGTTGACCATGGACAGGGTTGGAGGATTGGAGACCATCCAGGTTTACATATGACCTTACGTGCTGCCATCAGGCATATATGGGTCCAATGTTGGAGTTGGCTCCTGAAAGGGGTTTTTATTGGTGTCTGTGACCCAGTTAGGGAGATGCGCTCTCTCCATCTGTCATATTTGCCATGATCATCAAAAATGAAAGAAAATTCCAAATTTTGGGTTTAACCCAGAAAAAGAATAGAGGAGAAATCTTCCAATTAAACTCCAGTTCTGGTGACCCTGGCGTCAACGGTATTTTGGTAGGTAAAGGGATTTCCTATCATGTCCTGTTCTGGGTATGGCACAGGAAGTGAGGGGAACCCCCCCCCCCCAATGGGTCACAGATGGCAAAAAAAACACCTTATAGGGGTTATAGCTCTCCTTTATGCTATTCAAAAATAAATAAAAAAGGTTTGCCCCTTTATACTAAATAATAATATTAATTAATATATTCGCCCCAATGTTTAGATTGTTATTCTGAATTATTGTACCCTTTATACCTTGTATTTTGTTTTTAAATCAAATCTTATGATTTTAGGAAAATTTTGATATATATCTTGAGCAGCACCTGTAAATTCAGTTTATGATATGGATTTTATTGTTATTATTATACAGGATTTATATAGCGCCAACAGTTTGCACAGCACTTTACAACATGAGGGCAAACAATACAGTTACAATACAATTCAATACAGTAGGAATCAGAGGGCCCTGCTCGTTAGAGATTACAATCTAGTAAGGGGATATATATACTGTATATACAGTGAATCTGGAAAGTATTCACAGCGCTTCAGTTTTTCCACAATTTTTTATGCTACAACCTTATTCCAAAATGGATTACATTCATTATTTTTCTCAACAGTCTACAAACAATAGCCTATAATGACAACGTGAAAGAAGTGTGTTTGCAAATTTATTAAAATAAAAAAGGAAAAAAATCACATGTACCTAAGTATTCACAGCGTTTGCCATGACACCCAAAATTGAGCTCAGGTGCATTGAGGGAATCATGCTGTGCTTCAGTATGTCACAGTACATTTTGACCTTCGTGGTTCCCTGTGAACTGTAGCTCCCCAATGCAAGCAGCACTCATGCAGCCCCAGACCATGACACTCCCACCACCATGCTTGACTGTAGGCAAGACACACTTGTCTTTGTACTCCTCACCACGTTGCCGCCACACAGGCTTGACACCATCTGAACCAAATAAGTTTATCTTGGTCTCATCAGACCATAGGACATGGTTCCAGTAATTCATGTCTTTAGTCTGCTTGTCTTCAGAAAACTGTTTGCGGGCATTCTTGTGCATCATCTTTAGAAGAGGCTTCCTTCTGGGACGACAGCCATGCAGACCAATTTGATGCAGTGTGCGGCGTATGGTCTGATCACCGTCAGAAGCAATGCTGGCAGCACTCATACGTCTATTTCCCAAAGGCAGCCTCTGGAAACAATACTGAGCATGTGCACTCAACTGCTTTGGTCGATCATGGCGAGGCCTGTTCTGAGTGGAACCAGCCCTGTTAAACCGCTATATGGTCTTGGTCACCGTGCTGCAGCTCAGTTTCAGGGTCTTGGCAATCTTCTTATAGCCTAGGCCATCTTTAGAGCAACAATTCTTTTTTTCATATTCTCAGAGAGTTCTTTGCCATGAGGTGCCATATTGAACTTCCAGTGACCAGTATGAGAGAGTGAGAGCGATAACATCAAATTTAACACACCTGCTCCCCATTCACACCTGAGACCTTGTAACACTAACGAGTTACATGACATCGTGGAGGGAAAATGGCTATTTGGGTCCAATTTGCACATTTTTTACTTAGGGGTGTACTCACTTTTGTTGGTAGTGGTTTAGACATTAATGGATGTGTGTAGAGTTATTTTGAGGGGGGGGGGCAGCAAATTTACACTGTTATACAAGCTTTAAACTCACTACTTTATATTGTAGCAAAGTGTCATTTCTTCAGTGTTGTGACATGAAAAGATATAATAAAATATTTACAAAAATGTGAGGGGTGTAATGACTTTGTCACATACTGTGTGTGTGTGTGTATATATATATATATATATATATATATATATATATATATATATATATATATATATATATATATATATATATATATATATATATATATATATATATATATATAATGTGTGTGTGAGTTTGTACACACATTCTGCAAAGTTAGCATCATGGGGATATATATAATTTAAGTACTAATTATGCTTTCAAATACCTTAATTGTGTTTGAAAGTTATCCTCATTCTAACCGTACCACCTTCTACTGAACTCAGTGGGCAATGTGTACCCATGGCCCATGTGTAGTACTGTGAAACCTCACTGGCTGAGAAGAAGACTGGAGAACCTTGTAGCCCCAATGTGAGCCCAAACTATTGCAGAGCACCAAGTCTAAAGGACAAAGCTTGTTATACAAAACAAGCCAGCCCACCCTTTCTAGCTTCTAATCTAACCCAAATACCCCTACCTTAAATGGTTGCTTACCACTTCTGACAGGGGAAATCTCCTTTGTTGTTTGCCCAGCTCCAGCCAGATATCCTTTCCAGTACCTGCAATGCCTGCACAGTGAGTTACTATAGGCTTAAATGGGTTATTTATCCCAAAGAGAAATTATTAGCACCAGTATCTCTAGCATTTCAGTATGGCCTTATTCAAGTCTAGAGGACTGGCTTTGCAGGTTTAACAAGCATGAGTAACATTTTCGACTACTACTGGAGGTAAAACACTGGAGTAGATCGCTGTTGTCAGTCAGAGAGGCTAGAAAGCAGTGCACCAGTGTGGTGTATATCCAGGTTAAAGTAGAATTCCAGATTTCATTTTACTTTAACTAGTCAGTTGGGGCTAAGCTGGCCCAATATAACTATATTTTCATTACAGTACGATGTGGTCGCTGTGTGCTGCAATGGACAGTAGTAGCATTAGCTACAAACAATACATGCTGTTCGCTTAAATCCTTCTCCAAACATTCCATTTTTTTTAAGTGTAACTCCAGCCCAAAAAAAATTTTTAAGTTGTTTTTTTTTTATATAGCATAGGGAAGGGTTCACCACTGTAATGTTTGTTCTGCAGTCTGTGCCACTGTTAAGATTTCACCTCATTTTCTGTCCCTCCTGACAATTGGATTTTGAACATTTTGAGTTGTTGTGGAAGCAAGGATCTACATATGCTGTTTGTACACAGACTAGGGTTGCCACCTCATCCCTTTAAACCATGATAAAGGTGGTAAATAAACTCAGTGCCTGATGTGCATTTTATTAGCCTCAGAACCTGTGTAATTAATATGTGTCCTGGTTTAAAGGGAGGAGGTGGCAACCCCAAGGGTCCTTTTACACTGGCTTTCCACCCGGCGTACTCCTTTTTGCTCAGCGGGGATCGATCTGCCAATCCCAGCTGAGCAGGCTGATGGCAGGTTCATCTCCGCTTACTTTGCAGAGACAGACCTGTCAGATCTCCGCTCTCCTCTATGGGAGATCGGATGAAATTGGACCGCCTGTCCGTTTTCATCCGATTCTATTCGATCCTCCAGACAGATGGAAAATAGGGTTTCCATCCATCTGGATTTCACGGACAGGATCAGATTAGATAGCAGCAGGTGTCAGCAGAGATGTCACTGCTGCTCCATAGGGATGCATGGAACATTCGATCAGGTCCACCTAAAAAACTTGACAGGCGGACTTGATCGGAAAGCCCGTGTGAAAGGGGCCTTACACAGACAGGCCAGGGGAAAAAAAAAATCTATTCATAAAATACCATCTGTTTGAAAGTTGCTGGACACCGAGGGAGGGATTTACTAAAACTGGTGCACTCAGAATCTGGTGCAGCTGTACATGGTGGCCAATCAGGTTTTACCTTCAGCTTGTTCCATTAAGCTTTGGCAATAAACCCTGGACACTGATTGGTTTCAATGCACAGCTGCACCAGATTTTGTAGTCTCCAATTTTAGGTTCACACTGAGGGCAGATTTTAAATCGTACGAGTTCAACTGATCTCGCACAAATAAAAAAAACTGAATTCTAGTCCGACTTTGGGGGAGATTTGACAGACATCTATTAAAAAAAGCCCCTTCCCCCCCCCCCCCCCCCCAAGTGCAGAAACGACTTTTGGGAATAGGTGCCAAAGTCGGCGTTGCACCAATTCGGACGGTGCCAATACTGGCAATAGGCTCCGACTTGGCATGCAATTTGACATGTCAAATCAGCTCAATGTGAACGTGGGCTAAGTAAATTACCCCTTAATGCCAGTTCACACTGGAATCACACAGAAAAGTGTCCTCTGTGATTTCTTTTTGTAATGCGATTTTCAGCCTATTCATTTGAATGAGCTGAAATTGCACTGGATATCACCAAAATAGTGCATGCCCTATTTTAAAAACGCACTGCAACTGGATCATATGATATTGCAATCCAGTGCAGGAAAGCGCACTGAGATCTGTTTGGGTTGACGTTAGGAATACATTGTCACCCGCAGATCGCACTCCCACTGTGTTTTGAACACAGTGCGGGAAACATGCACAGAAAGGCGGATTTTGGGCACCACGTTCTGGTGTGAATTAGTTCTCTTTCAGTAAGGGCTCATGTACAGTGGTGCAATAATACAGAATACAGGTTTTAGAATAATTAGTAAAGCTGTAACCAGACAGGACAGATGTAAAAGCGGGGGGGGGGGATCCGAGCCCGCAGATAACGAAGATAGGGTTTTTATGAATGTATGAATGAGGTCTGCAAACAGTAGTTGTAGTCCCTTTTCATTTTTTTTCTTTTTATTGACAAGGATTGTAAATGACCATACAGTATGTTGATATGATCTACAGACCAATCAGAATGCAATTATTGCACATACTGTAGTATTACATATATAGACAGAAAAATAAAAGCCAGTTACCAGATATGTAGCACATATGCTGTTTTTTGTGCAAAAACAGAAGATTAAATATCTAATCAGACTAATCAAACACCTGAGCTTGTTAATGGAGATCTGCTCAAGTTATCAGTTTAACCACTTAAGCCCCGGAAGATTTTACCCCCTTCCTGACCAGGGGGTATTTTGCGATTCGGCACTGCGTGACTTTAACGGACAATTGCGCGGTCGTGCGACACTGTACCTAAACTAATTTGACGTCCTTTTTTTCCCACAAACAGAGCTTTCTTTTGGTGGTATTTGATCACCTGTGCGATTTTTTTTTTTTTTTTTTTTTTTTGATCACGCGCTATAAGCAAAAAAAGAGCGTCAATTTTGCAAAAATAACTATTTTTCAAATTTTTTTATATGAAAAAAAAAAGTAAAAATCAAATTTTTTTTTAACATTTTCGGCCAATTTGTTTTATGCTACATATGTTTGGTAAAAAAAAACGCAAAAAGCTTGCGCAAAAGTTATTGCGTTTACTAACAAAGGGAAAGACTTTTGTCATTTTTGTTGTTTTTTTTTTTAACGCGTAATGGCGGCGATCTGCGATTTTTTTTTTGCGGTACTGCGACATTGGGGTGGACGGATCGGACCCTTGACTGACATTTTTGACACTTTTGGGGTTACCAGTGACATTTCTACAGTAATCAGTGCTATACATATTCACTGTTACTGTAAAAATACACTGGCAGTGAAGGGGTTAACTATATTTGAGAGGGAGGGGCTGTGTGTGTCCCTAGGGGCGTGATTCTAACTGTGATTGGCTGTGGCTTGAGCTGTAGTTACACTGATCAACGGTCCTACATAGTAGAACCGTATGATCAGTGTTTCTACACAGGGGAGAATGACGGGCAGCTTGTTTACACTATCCGCCTGCCTTTCTCCCTCTCCCCCGACGATCGCAGAGTGAGCGGCGGACATCGGGTCCGCCGGTCACACGCGCGGGGGGGGGTACGTGACCGCGCGGGAGCGCACCGCCAGCGGCGCGCGCGCTCCCCAGAGCCTCACAGGCTAGTGACGTAAATATACGTCACTTTGCCTGTGAGGGGCTGACCGCCGCAGTAAATTACTGCGGCGGTCGGCAAGTGGTTAACTACGCTGATATATAGAAGATAGGAAAAGTCCCAAGCTTAGGCTGGCCATACACTATACAATTTTCTTGTTCAACTTTCCTTTAGATTTACCAAAACCATGTAATATAGGGTCAAACCTAAACACTTTCAATTTGTATGCAGTCAGGCAGGCCCTTGCACTACATAGTTTTAGGTAAATCTAAAGGAAATTGAATAAGAAAATTGTATAGTGTATGGCCAGCCTAAGGCAAACATCACTAAATGCACGTACACACGATAAGAACATTTGGAAGTAAAATTTCATCCGACGAACGATCTGCTGATTTTCAGATTGTTAGTATAGTGCTTTCGACAGCCGATTATGAATTTTCATACGACAAAAACTGGATGTGCAGGCTATAAAGTTTTTATCGTACATGAACACAATGTCCGATTTCCTTTATTAGTAAAGTTTTTGTCTGAAAAAAATCATAAGAGCAAGACTAGGCATGCTCAGAAACTAAAGAATACATACAAGACAATCCAACACATGACATCACTTCTGAAGGTGAATTCTGTCGTATGGTAAAATTCATATGAAAGTAACCTCTTCACTTTCCATATGAGACTAGCATGCAACAAAAAAATAAAGAAAATTGGTCTGATCTGATCCTGTGTACGAGGCTTTATACTTTTGGTGGGTTTAAATTCGTAACAATCTATCAATCCCTAGCCGTGGAGGGTTAAGGCTAGAGTTATCTACCCAGTTCTACCAGACCAAGTTGAATTTTTTGACCGCATTATGATGGCAATAGGCCAATAGTAGTTGTAGTCTTCCTTTAATCATTCACTATGCCAATATTGTATTCTCATAATTGCAGAAATGTTTGTGCACATAGCACAATCAAAGTTACGGTAAGTTTTGGCTGCTCTTGTCCTTCCTTACTTTTTTTTTTTTTTTTAATTTGGCACCACTTTAAGATACATTAATATGCAGAAACCTGTGATGTAGTTAGTGCAAGTTAGGCCCCTTTCACACAGGGAGTCTGTCAGGGGGACTCCATTTATCTCAGCGGCGGATGGCAGCTGTATCTCCGCGCTGTGTGCAGAGACACAGCTGTCAGGTCATGTCCTGCTGTTCTCTATGGGGGAGTGAACGGGGGGCACATTAACCACTTGTCGACCGCCCACAGTATATTTATTGTGGCAGTCAGCCCCGCACAGGCAAAGTGACGTAGTACTACATCGTTAGCCTGTGAGCCTCTAGGGGGCGAGTGTGCGCCGCCGGAGGCGCGCCCCCGCTCGTTCCCTAACATGTCCGCGCGTGCGACCGGTGGCTCCGATGTCTGCCGCCCACTCGCGATCTCCCGGTGGAGAGGGAGAAAGGCAGACGGCTAATGTAAACAAAGCCGCCTGTCATTCTCCCTGATCTAACTGCAGAGATCATATGATCCTGCTATGTAGGATCGTATGTCTCTGTGGTTACATCACTAGCCACACCCATTTACAGTAAGAAGCATGCCCCTAGGGACACACTTAACCCCTTGATCACCAATAAAGTTAACCCCTTCCCTGCCAGTGTCATTTTTACAGTAGCAGTGCATTTGTATAGCACTGATTACTGTAGTAATGTCACTGGTACCCCCAAAAGTGTCAAAAATGTCAGTCAAGGGTCCAATCTGTCCGCCGCAATGTCGCAGTCCCGCAAAAAAAATCGCAGATCGCCGCCATTACTCGTTAAAAAAAAAAAAACAATAAAAATGACAAAAATCTTTCCCTTAGTTAGTAAACACAATAACTTTTGCGCAAACCAATCAAAATACGCATATTGCAATTTTTTTTTACCAAACATATGTAGCAGAAAACAAATTGGCCTAAAATGTTAAAAAATTTTGATTTTTACATTTTTCTTTTTTGGGGGGGGGGGGGGGGAGGAATTTCATATAAAATAATGTGAAAAATATTATTTTTTCAAAATTTACGCTCTTTTTTTGTTTATAGCGCAAAAAGTAAATATCGCACAGGTGATCAAATGCCACCAAAAGAAAGCTCTGTTTGTGGGGAAAAAAGGATGTCAATTTCGTTAATGTACAGCATTGCATGACCGCGCAATTGTCCGTTAAAGTCACGCAGTGTCGAATCGCAAAATAGGACCTGGTCAGGAAGGGGGTAAAATCTTCCGGGGCTTAAGTGGTTAAGTGCACACTTGCGTGTGATTGTGGTCACCTGTTTAGCAAGAGGCTAGAATTATTTTCATAGGCTTAGAAACTTGCTAATTTTGTCAAGTAAATAAGGGGTTATTATACCTGCTGTACCTGAAGCAAAGATTAGCCAATAGGAAGGTATGGAACTTTCTAGGAAGCAGGTGGAAGGCTTTATAAGGTCTTGATAGTCTGGAATTCCTCCTTTTGCATCCGAAGAGCAAGACAAGAAGAAGTCCCCCCCCCCCCCCTTTGTTCCGTCACAAGCACCTTTGTGTGGTTGGGTCACCCTGATATTCAAGGGGGGAAGTTTTTTCTATGCTAATTACATTTTCGGTTGCTCGAGTTCTGATAACTGAGCAAGTACAAGTATTCTGGTTCTCAAAGTGGTTTATATGTTCAGATTTAATGTTTATGATGTTTTTTCACTCATATATTTAAACCAATAAAGTGTGCCCCTGCCTTTTCTTTGCCAACTGCGAGTCTTTATGTCTTTATTCTATAGTTAAGTTTTGTTTGGTTGAGGTAAGATGTGGTCTACAATCTCATGGGATGGGAACGGATCATCTGTCCATTCTCATCCGATCCGATCTGCTGGACGGATGGAAAATAGGGTTTCTATCTGTCCAGATTTGACGGATCAGATCGGATGTCAGTGGAAATGTCTCCGCTAACATCTGATGCCCCATACAGATACATGAGGCATCCGTTCAGATCCGCCAAAAAAACGGACATGCGGATCTGAATGGTCTGCCTGTGTGAAAGGAGTGAAAAGGAGAGATTAATTTGATATAGCTAAATATAAAGTTGAAATACATACTCTGTATGCCTTCTGCTCTACTTGCCAAAGCCTTGCCAGAATACGAGATTGCTTTTGAGTCCATTCTCCATGGTGTTGTCCACTGAGTGTGCAAATCAACAGACTGGTTGGGCAGAATTACAATTAAATAAATAAAGCCATAAATATATGTGTGTTGAAGGCCTTACTCACAGCTGCAAACCATAAGGAAGAAATATATGTCTGTGCCAGGGAGTTGTGGTTGTTTATAGCCAGCAACCTGTACAAAACATGCTGACAGAAAACACAGCTGCATGAATGTATCCATACATCTGAGCAGTTGCATGCACACATGAATGACAGAGCGGTCCTGGGTGTAAACTGTCTATGTCTAAGGCACAGAAATTTGCTCATTCTTAACTGTGTACACCCCTGCCGTCATGTGAATAAGGCCTTAACTCTGTATTTTTGGCTGACTGCCTCGTGTTTGCCCACTTCACACACTGGTAGCATGTGTAAAAACACAGAGATAATCAACTCAAGGACTTTAAAGTGGTATTGAACCCCAAAACAAAAAATATATTGCTACTTACTACTTCTTGGATGTGGTGGCTTCATTAGTTACCTTTTTTAGGATTTTTTTCCCTTTATTTTCACCCGCTGAACTGGTTGGTAGATCTGTTATTTTTCTTTCCTTCCTGTAAAAGACCAACCCAAACAACAAAAGTGGCAATTTGATAGCTGAGACAAACCATTCACTACTGACAGGGGTGTTTGCAATGGTCTACTTTTTTCATTTATGTAACACTTTTAAGTGGCTCTAAAGGTTGAAGGTTTTTTTTACCTTTATGCAATCTTTGCATGAAGGTAAAAAAGCAGGGTAGCACTGATGCTGTTTTTTTTTTTTTATTGATAAGTACCAATACATTCGGTCAAGTACTCACCAATAACAAGCATCAATACTTTGCAGTGCAATTTGCGTCAATACAAAAAAAATTGGCCCAAATCGCACTGCAAAGAAGTGTGTGTGTGTGTGGATCTAGTGGGCAGTTTGAACCTCACAAATTTCTGCAGAGGGAGCGCAGTTCCAGTAAGTAGGTAGAGACAAGTTCAAAGCAGCAATCATTTATTGGAAAACTGAACAGACTGATGACATTAGTTAAATACAGTAGATCACAAGCCCATGCATGGAGATGGTAGTGTGACTCACGGATTCCAAAGTTGACTCTGCTAAGCCTGGTGGAGTGAACAGGTGCCTCTATCCCTGGAGCCCCCGGGGACAGGTGGCAAACCCAATGGATGCCAGATCAATGAACTAAGTTGGCAATGGCCGGTGCACCCGGAAATTAAAGCTGTGGTAAGGGCTCATCACCGCTGACCTGGAAAAATGCCAGGAGCAGGCAGAAGTGCTCCACTATGGAGGCAGTACTGTGAGCAACCAATGAGGGAGAGCCAAATGGTTCCTAATGTCAGCTCACTGCTTGCCCCCAGGAGCTCCTTGGTTAGAAGCAGCTGTTCACTCCACCAGGCTCAGCAGAGCTAACTATGGAACCCATGAGTCACACTGCCTCACTGGCACACTACCATATCCCTGTATGGGCATGTGATTAATTTACCTAATGTCATCATTCTGTTCATTTTTCAGCACCACAAAGTTCTGGTTTCAGTATTGGGGGCATCTGGGCGATTCCCTTTAAAAAACCTTCTGTGTGCAGCTGCCCCCCCCCCCAATCCTTACCCGAGCTCCTTTCAATCCAGCGATGTTAACGATAGCCTTGGCTGTCCTGGGATTCTCCTTCCTCATTGGCTGAAACAGCAGAGGAAGCCCATTGGCTCCCATTGCTATCAATCACAGAGCCAAAGAGGAGGGAGCTGAGCCAAACCGTGGCTCTATGTGTCTTATGGACACATAGAGCAGTGGCTCAGGAGTGAGCATGCAGTGGTACCCCCAGGACAGCTTTCTCTGGGAGCACAAGTAAAAAATGATTGGTAAAAATCAAAGGTTTATTACCACTTTAAGCCCAAAAGAAAACTTTAACTGATTAAAAGTGTTAGTTGAAGTTTCAGCTTATATTTGTTAGTAAAGTCCATCTCACTCTACTAGTGCATCTAACGCAACCCCCTCTCCAGATAGACAATGCTGCTATCCAAAGGTGTTTGAGAGCCATCATTTACCCAGCACTGAATGAACTGCTTCCACACCTGCTGAAGAAAACAAAGGGACGAGGTTACCTGGTGACATCCTTGACATATATAGACATGCCCATATATGGTCAGTGATGTAATTGGGAAGTGTAGTGTCATTCAGTGCCAGGCAAGCAACGAAAGAGGTCGGTGATCATTTTTTTTTTTAATTTTTTGTGCAGGTTGGCGGCCATCCATAATGGCGATTTATTGTGGAACTACATTGCTGGACGACAATATTGATGATGATTGTACATTGGGGAACCTTCTAAAAAGCATTTGTCAAACATCAGTTGTGTTTTGGTGATTTGAGTAGGGGTACTGTGTACTCCACACCCATTCACCTGTGGGGGACAGAATCTGGGGACCAACTTACTGTTAAAGTTGGCCTTCAGATTCTGATAAGCCCCCCACCTGCAGACTGCCACAACCACCAGGTCAGGGTTGTTGGGAAAATGGCCCTTATTCTCATCAACATGAGGATGAGTTGCTTTGTAACCCCCCCATGTTGAGGGTATGTAGTTTGGTATGGCTCAGGAAGGGGGTGCATGCTCATCTCCTCCCCTTTTATTGGCCTGCCATGCTGTATGCTCAGATAAGGGTCTGGTATGGCTTTCGGAGGGAACCACACCATTGTTTGTTTTTGTTTTTCTGGTGTGGGCCCCCTTAAAATCCATACTAGACCCATATGTATCACTGTTAAATTTTATTTTCAATAAACGATTATAATAAAAAAAAAAATAAAAAAAAATCCATACTAAACCCAAGGGGCCTATTGCCTTTAGTGCTAATCAAATTAAGTTTTCCACCAACCCTTTTTTTGGGCAGTCAATTAGTAGATCCACTGGTCTTAACAGGAACAGCCATTGATGGGATTGGACCAGCCACATTTCAATCCATCTATGGCCAGCTTGAGTCCCAGAGCATTTTGCTTTCATTTGAGGAATGTCTTAATTCCACACATTTCACCATTCTGCATTTGTTGTCTTCCTTAACATCATACATTGTTTTTTTTTTTTTTTTGTTTTTTTTTCCAGGAAAGATGGGGCTCAAAGTTGGCAGCAAAATTGGATACATAAGTATATTCTTATGTCCTTGGTTTTCAATGGGAATAAATAGTAAAAAAACACATTCTGTAAATTTTCCAAACGCAACTTTTACTTAATTTGAGAACCACCCCCATATATTTAAAGCAAAATATAATCAACAAAATCTGCTGATTAAAATTATATCACATTAGTGCAACTTTTATGTAACATTGCAGAATGGTAAAGGTCAAAGTGAATGTATGCATATTAGTTTTATTCAACATTGCGACACATGCAGAGACAAAAAGCAGTTTGCATAAATTGTTAGCATAATATTAAGAGAAGAGTAAGTCTGGTTGATGAGGACATAAATTAGAACAGCGACTTTTTCAAAGGTCTGCGATTCTCTAAAAAAAATTCAAATGACATTGCAATCACATGCATGAACATTTTGATTCTTGTAGGTCAAAATGTCTTCCGGGTAATCTAACATCGTTGTTGCAACCTGGGGATTATTTTAGAATATGTGTATACAATATATTGTGGCAGTGCATTGACCCATCATAGATTAAAAAGGGGTTTACATCACCCATGGTTTTCACCCAGAGTGTTTGTGTTATATGGAGGAAACTGGATTCTCAATGTGTGTTTCAATTTTTTTTCTTTGCCTCCATACTAGGAGGAAGTGCTTTACTGTCACACCTGACACAAAGGTGGAAACAGTGTGCTTTCAGTGATCTGTTACAAGCACCCCTATGGAGCACTGTGTAACAAAAGTCCAGGAGCCGATTGTTTCAGCTTTTGGGCTTAGCTCTGGACCCTTGTGGTTCCAACCCTAGTGCCAGAGGGTTCGACTGAGTCTGAATGCTGGGACAAACAGCTGCTGTCCCTCTGCCATTTTAAATCAACCCCTGGCCCCAAGTGGTTAACAGTAGGCCAAGCTATCACGGTAAAGCCAGAAGAAATATGCCAGTTTCTCTATGTATGTATGTATGTAGGTTTGTATTGTCTGCCCAATTTAATGTTGAATATTTTAAATAATAAATAAATTATGTTGAAAAATCCACTTTCAGACTATCCATATCTCCTTCTTTCTTGGCCCCTAATATATTTAGAGTACTCACATTTTTTTCACATTTAAAGTGGTTCTAAAGTTAAAAAATTCTTTACTGTAATGCAAATTATGTATTAAGGTAAAAAAAATCTTCCACTAGTTCCTCTTTCCCCAACTCCCCAAACTATTCCTGAGTTCTGTATCAATCAGTGCTGTCCTTGGCTTCAGCTCTTCTCCCCTTTTCCCTGCAGTGCAGGGCCAAGCCTTGCTGTGTTTCTATGGATGCACATAGCCCTGCTTGGGAATGTGCTCACACGTGTGCCCCCATAGTGTACAGCTTGCTATGGAAGCACACTCAGAAGAGGAGGAGTGGAAAGCACCGATAGGTTACCCCAGAAGAGGAGTTAAGGGACCGCTTTTTGCAATACTATTGCACAGAGCATATAAATATAAACATTTTTGTTATTTTAATAAAAAAAAAATGTTTGACTTTGCAACCACTTTAAACATGTTCTTTCTGGTACAGGAATGTTCTCAAGAAAAAGACTTTTCACAAGTATGATTCTATACTTCTAATGGTTATCCCTCTCATCAACAATGGTTTTGGCTTGTAAAATTGTTATTGTTTTTTAATCTTTTCCTAACTTCTTCCACCTGATTGCATGACTTTTTGATTACTTTTTTTAGACCCTTTTTTTTTTTTTTTTTAATAGCCTCTCTTCTTCTTTTCTTCATTTTAAAAGGTCACAGCTCCAGGAAAAGGAAAATTTCCACCTTTTTGAAATGTGCCTCCCATTTTGAGGGATAAATGCTTGTTAAGTCTAGGGAAGAGATGAAGAGAGACCCTATCACTGACTGTATACCTCGGTGCTCTCCTCCACTTAAAGCTCTGATTAGTAGGTGGAGCCTGAGTGTCTGTCTGTGTATAACTCTTTATGGTATGGTATGGTATGGTATGGTATGCTGAGGAGGCTGGAGTGCTGATTAGAGCTGAATGAAGCGCAAGCTTTGGAGGATTGGTCAGAGCGCTGGAGGGACTCTGCTGAAGAGAGGAGTAGCATAAGTACTCCTTAATTCTTTGCCTTAGGCTAAATGAACATTTACAGTAACCCTTGCAATGTGAGGGGCCCCACTGCAAGGGTGGATTTATTTTTATTTGTTTTAATCTATGGCTTTCTTAGCTTAATGACAAATGGTTCTGAACAAGTTTTGGGTAGTAACTATCAACCTTGAGGATGTTGATATCGGTTTCCTTATGTTACAGCTTTTTATTAAAGAAGTCCCGACACTAAAATCGCTAAATCTATAGACATTCACAATCTAACTCTAACCTATCTAACCCAATAAAGAAGAAATCTGTATACATACCTTTTTTTGAAGTGACTCCAATCTTGGTAAAGAGCCAATAACGTGGCTCTTTACCATGTGATCGGCTGTGTCCAATCACAGCAGGTCACATGTAAATGAGGAAGTCCTGTTTATCAGGGCTCCTCACCTCACACTGTCAGAGTGTGTGGCGAGGAGAGCCGATCGGCGGCTCTTCCTGGAAGGGGTGACCAGGATAGATAATCGGGGCACTGACCCCAGTAAAGCCACAATAGTGCCCATCAGTGACCCCAATCAGTGCCCATTAGTGATGCCAGTCATTGCCTATTAGTGCCTCCCATTAGTGCGCATCAGTTACCATTAGTGCTCATCAGTGCCACCTAATCAGCGCCCATAAGTACCCCCTCATCAGTGCCCATCAGTGCAGCCTTTCAGTCCTGCCTCATCAGCACACATCAGTGAAGGAAAAAAAATACTTATTTACAAAATTTACTGACAGAAACTAAGAAAATCTTTTTTTTTTTTTTTTCAAAATTTACTTTTTTTTTTTCTAAAAAAAAAAAAAAAAAAAAAAAAAAAACCCAGCGGTGATTAAATACCACCAAAGGAAATCTCTATTTGTGTGGAAAAAAAATTGTGCAATTGTCATTCAAAGTGTGACAGCGCTAAAAGCTGAAAATTGGCATAGACAGGAAGGGGGTAAAAGTGCCCAGCAGGCAAGTAGTTAATCTCTTCTTGCAATTTACAGTAATCCCCCGCTACATCGCGGTTCAGTTTTTGCGGTCCTGGTAATTCGCGGTTTTTTTTGTAATGTTATTTTACTATATAAATCATTAAAAATGAAAGATTTTTGTGTTTTTCATAGCTCTTGCTCTGTCTCTTAGTATCTTTTATGTGTTTAAATGAGTTTCTATTGTTTTAAAAGTGTGTTTAAAGACCTTAAAATGCTTCTACACGTACAGTGACAGTAAAAAAACATGCCTACAATGCATTTTAATAGGGTTTTTCTATTTCGCGGAATTTCACTTTTCGCGGCTGGGTCCGGAACGTAACCCCCGCAATGGAGGGGGGTTTACTGTATTTCCTAAATTGAATCCAAAAAGTCATAATGTTTTACTGGATTTAAATTAGAGTTTAAAGAAGATATCCTTTTTTTTCTCAACCCAATGAACTCATATAAATCAACTTCTGTCTACATTGTCTATAAAATGATGCCATGTTGGTATGCAACCAACATAATATGCAAATTTATCATCCATGCCTTCACCACCTCAGGTATAGGTTCATATATCATGGTACAGAAAACAGGCCCATAGCTGAACCCTTTAACTGTGTGTTTTGTACCCCCAAGCATAACATTGTTGTGAGTTAACTCCTTTTTAACATAACTACTAATTACCCACAGCATAGCATACCAAACCTAAGTTAAGAATACTCTGTCTCCATCGCACCACCTTGTCCCAAATATTTCCCCACAACCTCTAATCCATTTTGTGGAAAATGCTTGATTAACCACTTTACTGCTGCTCACTAGAGCTCTACTGTGGCAAAGTGGCTCTTGTAGGTCTGATGATGTAGACCTACGTCGGCAGACACTCCCCCTTCTCGGTGGCGCGCGCGCGCCGCCGGAGGCTCGCTCCCGCTGTATTCAATCACAGCGGGAGTCGGGCCACGTCAGCAGACACTCCCCCTTCTCGGCGGCGCGCACGTGCCGCTGGAGGCTTGCTCCCGCTGTATTCAGTCACAGCGGGAGTCGGGCAAGGGGAGGAGCGGCGGTGATCACCGCCGTTCTTCCCCGATCGTCGGGGAATCGAGTCTGGAGATCCGTCCGCTTGTGTAAACAAAGCGGGCGGATCTCCTAAGTGACAGGCAGGGTCAGATTGCAGGGTTCAGCGTAGGTCACCTCCCCCCACACACGTCAGTAAGCACCAGACATACATTAACCCCTCCCTCTCCAATAAAATTAATCCCTTCCCTGCCAGTGTCATTTTTACAGTAACAGTGCATATTTATAGCACTGATTACTGTAGTAATGTCACTGGTACCCCCAAAAGTGTCAAAAATGTCAGTCAAGGGTCCGATCTGTCCGCCGCAATGTCGCAGTCCCGCAAAAAAAAATTGCAGATTGCCGCCATTACTCGTTAAAAAAAAAACAAAAACGACATAAACGACATAAATCTTTCCCGTAGTTAGTAAACGCAATAACTTTTGCGCAAACCAATCAAAATACGCTTATTGCGATTTTTTTTTTTTTTTTATTTTACCAAAAATATGTAGCAGAAAACAAATTGGCCTAAAATGATAAAAAATTTTGATTTTTACATTTTTTGGGGGGGAATTTCATATAAAAAAAATGTGAAAAATATTGTTATTTTTTCAAAATTGTCGCTCTTTTTTTGTTTATATCGCAAAAAGTAAAAATCGCACAGGTGATCAGATACCACCAAAAGAAAGCTCTGTTTGTGGGAAAAAAAGGACGTAAATTTAGTTTGAGTACAGCATTGCATGACCGCGCAATTGTCAGTTAAATTCGCACAGTGCCGAATTGCAAAAAGTGGCCCAGACGTAAGACAGCAAAATCCTCCGATGGTAAAGTGGTTAAAGATCCTCAATATCCAAATCTATCAGATACATGTACCCATTTACAAATATCTTCTACTTTCCTACCCAAATCCTCTATATCCCTTAATTAATTAGGCAAGTTCATCGCCGGAGGTTAAAAAGAATATTCAATATAACAAAAAGCCGTTTACCTGAAATAATATGCCTGGTGGACCCATTCTTCTGAATCACCCAAAATTTCAATAGTGTATAGCCAGCCTTAGAAATTTCATTTTGCTGTCAGACCAATAGCTGAATTTGTTTCTATGAGCTTTGATTGGTTGCTATTGGTTTTGGCGATTTGCATGTCACAATTGCTTTTTTACTGAAAAGCAAAGAGAAAACCAAACTGTTAAAATGAAATTGCAAAACAGGTAGAGGATGTAGAAATGCTGAGTAGGAAGTGATTACAGAATGAAATATGAGTGAAATAATCATACCCTGCTCTTACATACTGTATATTTTTTCATATTTATTGCCAAGTCAACCTGCTATTGCCCATACTTATTATTAATCTTGAAAAGCACAGTGCGGTTTTGCATGAAGCTAATAATTAGCTGGTTTATGACATAAGGGTGTAACCTTACAAGCAGGTCCCATACTGTGAAAATTAAATAGATTTATTTTCTGCAGCGTTTCAGATATTTAAATGCAAAGTTAGGAAATGCATTATTTATTTTTTTTATATTTACATAAAGCCATATAAGTGCATCAGCATACAGTATATCCATGTCTGTTTGAACATCCCATGTTTGATTAAGATTTAAAGCATATGCATTTGCAGTCATAATATCAAATCTAAATGTTGTTTACATGTATGGTTTGGTAAATGCTGATCTCAAAACTCTGGACTTAGTCAGGCATCTGCAACCTTTTCATTTTCTTTACTACTGATATCAAGTCTTGGCAGATATATTGTATGTTCTTATAGCAAATGATCAACAAATGCAAGTGACAAGTTCAGCATCATTAGCTGTGGTTTTCTTAGATTTGCTTATATTTGTTAAAGGGTAACTCAACTGTTACAAAAAAAAAATAACAAATGGAAAAATATATATATGGCAAATACAATTGCTACCCAAGATAAATTGTATTGAATGTTCTAGAAAAAAAAATGACCCTTTTCTTTTACAGACTGCAATCTGTAAAATTCAATGTGATATAGCAACCTGGAGGTCTTCTGTACATAGCTGGTGTACAGCACGTACCCAGAAATATAATTTCCTGGTTATGTGATTAGTTCACTGATTTTCCCACAAGTTTTTAGGAACTCACCAAAAATGAAATATTGATTGCAGAGGGCAACTAATTATTCATTTTTGGTGAGATACTCTCAAAGGGTTAATCACTTCTAAAGGGATGCTGGCACTGTGCCTTTCCTCATAACACTGCACGGTGCATAAGCTGATTAATAATGAAAAAGTCACTCCCATTAAAAAAAAACTTTTTCTTCATATCAGAAGCAGGTAGGAATCTGCAACAAGTTTGTTAAAATCCTTGTAATGTATATTAATTACCCAGAGAGGGTAAAAAAAAACTATTCCGATTTGTAAAATGTTCATTAATATTATTGTCATACCTGTAGGCTTTTTTAGGTACCTCCAGAAGCCTGGCTGGAAAACTGTTAGCAACCCCCACATTCTGACTTGCTGCTAGGATGTGAAAATTTGACAGGCAATGAATGGTTGCAGGAGTTGGCAATGGTGGCAGGTCAGGTGCAGTTAATGATGGTGTTCAGTAGAAGTGGTAGGAACTGGCAATGGTGGCAGACCAGTAGAGGTTTCAGAAGCTGTTAATGGAGGCAAGGCAGGAGAGGTGACAGGGCCTGGTATATGTGGCATGCTACCAAACTAGCAGGCCAGGAGAGTGTGCAGGAGCTGGAAATGGTGGCAGGAACTTGCAATGGTGGCAGGCCAGCAGAAGTGAAAGAGGTGGTAGTGGTGGCAGCTACAGGCCAGGAGAGGTGACAGGAGCTGGTAACGGTGGCAGTCCAGGAGAGTTAGCAGTAGCTACTAATGGTGACAGTTCAATAGAGATGGCAGGAGCAGGTAAGAATGACAATCCAACAGGGGTGGCAGGAGCTGATAATGGTGGAAAGTGCCTTTTTTGTGTATGATATAACAAAGGAAATCTTAGTAATATCAGTGGCAGGACTTTTGTAATTTACTGATCCAGGGCTAATTGTGAGCTGGTTCACAGTAGTGGGGAGGAGATTGATATGTCTCTCTCTCTCTAACAAAATGACTTGCTGTTTTATAGGCCCTCTCAGATAGCATGCTGGTTTCGAGGCAAGATCCAGTGCACACTGCAAGTTTTGCCAGTGCACCTTAAATATGGTTTAAGCACTGCCTGTACCTTCTGCTGTAAATATTTTAAATGTGTCTGGTAGATGTCAGGAATGGCTTTCTGGGCAAAAATATAGTGACTGAGTACCTGCCTTAGTGGTGCTGCGCAGGTCATAAACTCACTAAAGGGGGCTGATTTTACCAGCTGGAAGTAAAGCAGATATAAAGCTAGCAATTTTGTCCAGCTGGCATAGAGATGTTGGTCATTATCGTGATTGCTTGACTGTTTTTTCCTACAGTCTAGCGATTTGGAAAAATACATGTAGCCAGGTGGAGAAGTGGTGCTGCAGTACAATATGAGCCTAGAGTATTATTCCTTTAAGAACTGCATATAATATGGGTTTCTCCTGTGAGAGGGGTGAACTGGATTATGGGGGATGTAGTTGGAAGAACTGGTAAGACTATGCATGATTGGACTGGCTGAACTACACTCCCAGGGAGCCGAGGGATCCGCAGAGGATTAAGGGGAAGAAGATACATTGGTCGTGGGGCCGGATGCGCGGTCTCTTGCTTCGGGGACCTGGTGGAGAGTGGAGGTACTGAGAGAGGAGAAATGCATAGCAATTTGGAGAACCGCAAGTATACTTAAAGTTGCACACACTTTTTAAATTTAAACCAGACCCTGGATATATATTTATACCCCTTTTACTGTGGATTACAAATGTCACTTAAGTGACACGAGCTCCAACTGCCGGCGAAGAAGTGCAAGGCCTTTCTAGGACAGATACTCTAGTAACTTATCCTTAAAGGGGGGCCCCCTGCAAAGTTGCTAGATTGAATATTTGAAATGCAATTAAATAGATAAACTAACATTGCTGGGTTATACAAGTAGTTTGAGTTATATACAGTCAGATTAGATAGGATTGTCTGGCAGTCACTCTCACAAATCCTTTAATAATTGATATATATATCTTTTCATAACTTGTTGTATTGTTAGTTCTGGATTTTGTATTCACATTTGAGACACAGTGAATCAAAATCCTATCATATTCCTTTATTGCTTGTCCAGTTGTGTCGAATGTATACTTGTTATCTTCTTGTTTGAATTCAGTAAACTAATATACTGATACTTAAGTGTCACAGATATCTTTATACCAATATGTCTGAACCAGTAGTGCCTACCGGGTCGGAGTTACCTCAGGGTCCAGGGAGTGCAGAGGAAGTGAAATTACCAAGCAGCCCCCATGGGGGTCGTGCTACATACATCTGCATGTTCAAGGATGCTCAAGGAGATGGAGGAGTGGGGTTAGATTTAGGGCAAGGTTCCATATAAACAGCACAGTGGCTACAGTAAGTGGTTAGCACTTCCACCTAGCAGTGCTAGGGTTGTTGGTTTGAATCCCAACCATGGTACTATCTGCCTGGAGTTTGCATGTTCTCCCTGTCTCTGCATCTGGGTACTTCGGTTTCCTCCCACACTCTAAAGGTATGCTAGTAGGTTAATTGCCTCCTGTCTACATTTTAACCTAGTATGTGTATGTATGAATGTGAGTTAGGGACCTTTTAGATTGTAAGCAATGGCAGGGAGCAGGCAGGGACTAATGTGAATGTATAATACATATGTAAAGCTCTGTGTAAATTGATGGCACTATATAAGTATCTGCATTGATATTAATAAAGGTTCCAGACTGTTTGGCCCTACTCTACACAGCCCCATCCTAACCCTCTTATTTGCTTGATGTTACATAATGTAGACCTTTGAAAACATTTTGATTTCAGTCTCTTTTCGCTTGAGGTTGCAAATGTTGCAGTGGATGCAGATGGAGATTCTTGTGGAGGGGAGGGAGAAGTGAAAAGAAAGTACAGGGCCTTTGTTGCTGAACACTATCGTAAATGTGCAACTCCCACAAAGCTTTGTGGTAAAGAATCATATGTCCCTTTTCTCATACTGTGCTGAAATTATTATTATTATACAGGATTTATATAGCAAATAAACAATGTGTGGTATAATTCTGAAAGCATGAGTGTCCCCTAAAAGAAAAAGTCACACTAGCAGCGCTAAGACTTAGTCTCTTAACCTTCTTAGCGGTATTCCCGAGCGTGGCTCAGGGTTAAAATTCAGAGCCAAAAGCGGTAACCCCGAGCCACACTCGGGGTACCGCCAGAAGCATCACTGGATCCTGTAAGCAGGGTTACTTACCTTGTCACCGGGATCAAGCGATGTGCCCGGCGGTGTCTAGCGGCGGTTCTTCCTCCCGATCGTCTCCGTGCCCCGGCTTCTGTCTCCTGCGAAGTGACGTTCGCAGGGGGGGTGGAACCGGCGGAAAATTCAAATGTAAAACACACCAAACACACTGATACTATTCAAAATAAAAAAAAATCACATTAGATTGCCCCCCAGTGCCCTTTCCTGCAGTTTTACTGTACTTTTTATGTGTGTGTGTGTGTGTATATGTATATATATATATATATATATATATATATATATATATATATATATATATATATATATATATATATATATATATATATATATATAATATATATATATATACATACATACATATGTGTGTGTGTATGTATATATATATATATATATATATATATAATGTATACAGTTGGTTTGGGCTGCTCATTCACAAGAATTGCATGCAAAATAATGGTACCGCTTTCCGCACCTAAAATCCAAAAGAATCCTACCACCAGGGAGGTTAAGACCTACTAAAATCAAATCAAATGAAGGGAGTCTTCAATACTGGCATTTAATACTGCAATCAGTTGGACAGGACAGGCAGATAAATCTTCCGTGCTCATTATTCAAAAGTGCACCTTCACCGCACCTCTGTGATCCCCTTAGGTAGTTCTCCCTCACCAGCAGGTAACTGTAAGTTGCGCCTTTCAAGGGAGCCTGTGGGTTCCAATAATACCCTGTCTCCAAGGAACAGAACCTCACTCAGCACCACCACAACAAGGAGCTGGTCCACTTGCCACTGATCCTCCCAGTATTGCTACTGCAGACTCTCCAAGCAGAAAGCTCCAGATTCATAGAAGCACCATGCAATTAAAAGGGGGGACTCATAGTGTAAATTGTAAAAGACCATTTATTAATACACCAAACCCCAATCCACTTACATTGCACTCACATTTCATAAAAAAAACAATAGAGCGTAGCATAGATAGATAGCAACCTTACGATCGTGTAGTCAGACAACGCTTGTTCTCCGCCGCCCGGTACCTAGCCGGCAGAGTTCCTGGTATGACATCAGACGATTAGGTTGCCGGGGTGGCCGAGTCCCCCCCCCCCTTACGCGTTTTGTCACCAAAGGACTTTTTACGGAGTTGTAGAGGTTGCATTTGTTTTCTCTTCTCTCAAGCTAATATTATTTTCAGCAAAAACATAATACAAAATACCTTTTAAGCTTGCCAGAAATGCCTTGTCTTTGTCACGTATGAACTTTCCTGAAGAATATATTCCATCCTAGCTATCATTTGTAAACTACTAGTTGCCCTGCCCCAATGTTATGGAAATGAAGGGATACGGAAATATTTGTAGTCCCTATCAGGAGAGCAGTGACAACCATTGCTTCCTCCAAAGAAAAAAAATGTAACATAGCCACCCTAGGACAGGAAGTGTTATTTGCAGGATTAACAGGTAAAAAAATGAAGCAAAAGTAGCTTGAAAAAAGAATTCAGTTGTCATACCAAGGACTAGTAGGCTGCAATATATTACGATTTTTTGGGTTTAGGTATGTTTAAGCAGCGTTTACAACCTTGATAATATACCCACTCTGCTTCCATGAGGATTATGCTCACACTGGTTGCCTCTGCCAGGTAAAATACATTCCTAGCTTTAGTCCATACATAATTATGGCGTGTGGCTTACAAACCTTTTTTTGTTCATTTGTTCTGATTTTCAGTTGCACGCTTAATTTCCCATGCTTGCCACAAACCTATGGCAGCCAAAGGTGGAAACAACGTTGAGAGAGGAAATCTTGCTATCTAGATCATTGTGGATCATGCAGTTGACCCATGAGCATTTTGTCATTGCAATTAACATACATAATGAATTGTGGAAATTAAAATATGAAGTGTTTTTTAAGGACAGCCTCCGACCCTGGCATTTCTGCCTTTAGCATGAAAAAAAATTAAAAATGGAACTCAATGTGAATATAGCCACTCATTTACATAGAAATCACTGTATCTGCATACTTAATAGACTTTTTCCATCCCGGTGGGATTTTCAATCTAATTATAGAGTAATGTGTACTGCATTCCTAATCCTATATTGGTATTCAGATTTTACCATTTAATTTTTCATTGATATTTTTCAGCAAATGTGATTTAGTAATTTACTAAGCATTGTAAGGTGGAGCAAATGCATTCAAAGTTGAGATCTATTATTTGGAGATAGATAAACATGCTTGTTTTACTATTCTCTGAATGAACACATCCTGTATATCTCTCCCATTGCAATAAAGAACATTTTGAGGAAATACGATCTACATGCAATGCTATTGGTGAAATAGCATTGCAATAGCATTGGTCCTATTTTCCTTCTTGCTGGAAAAAGCTTTGATGTGGTATTATGGAAAACCTCCTGAAGATGACATTAGGCATGCTCTTAACATTTGCAGGTGTGCGTTTTCCTGACCACAATACAGCCCCCCCCCCCTTTTTTTTTTTTTTTAATTTCGCCACAGCCACCCCACTTATAATGAAAACCTGTGTCTTGCTCCTGAAGATCCTTCATTGAAGCAGCGAGATGAAGGGTGTTCTGAATAACATAAGAGTGTCTGGCAGAACCAGTGGGATGGCACTGAAACTGTATGAGACAGTTCTGGCATGACATCAGTTCTGCTTTTGATGATGATTTGAGGGCACTGAGGAGACCAAGTAACTCCAGATACAGAGAGAAGGCTTGGGTGACCAGTCTCCCGAGCATCACTTGCTCCTTTTGGGAAGCCTTTTGTTATCACTTGAAGCACAACATATTAAACCCTGTGAAATGAAATTGAGTTTTCCTATAGGTGAGCGCTCTCAAGCTTTATATTGTTGCAAAAAAAAATTCCACAAAGCACTCCTTTTTTTATTAAAAATGTTCATGCTGCTGCCATCTACACATCCAGGTTTTCTCAGACCTTTTGTGATAGCAGATTTAATCCTCAATATATCATAACGGAGTAGGTCCAAGCTGAATAAAGCCATGTTCCATAATGCAATGAGAAACATGTTTTTATTGCATTGTGTGTAAATTTGGATTTTCAAATAATCCACAGCTGTTTTAACAAGATTCAATAGAAAAACTAGTACAGCATGAGGGAAACACATCTCCTTTCTCTATGGCATTGGTCATAAATCTCAGTCTTTTCCAGACTGCATTGCAACTTCCATGAGTGGAAAGTAATCTTGACCTGCCAATCCTTTTCTACACAATAAAATGCTATATGTAGAGTTGTTCCTAATTAAGGTTGACCTCCAGGCAGACATCTAATGAAACAGAATAAAATGCACATATGGGAGATGTTTTACATCCTAAAGCTCTTTGCATTTCTGTCTATCCAGATCTGAGATTAACACAGTACTGCTAGAAGGCACAGGCTGCCTCATGACTTAACTTCTCTTTTACTGCATTTAAGCAGCACATCTAGATCATCTTCTGGTCATCGACTTTCTTTGTGTCATCATGTTACTGTATACAAGTGTAGGAGGTCAGTCTGGAACATATCAAGCCTTTGTTAATATAATGGGAACATTTTGTGTGATTTTTGTTGTAACCTGGCAGCCAAGAAGAGTGGAGTGGAGTGGACTTTACTGTACTAGTCAGTGGGGTCATACATTGAGTGAGCATGTGTACCGTATGGCCATTGCATTCAAAATGACTGAGCTCATAGAGCATGGGTGCCCAACCTGTGGCCCTCCAACTTTTGCGGAACTACAGCTCCCATCATGCCTCTGCCTATGGGAGTCATGCTTATAACTGTCATGGTACTTGTAGTTATACATAGTTAGTCAGGTTGAAAAAGACACAAGCCCATCTAGCTCAACCACTAAAAAACAAAAAAGAAAACACAACCATATAATCCCATACCCACAGTTGATCCAGAGGAAGGCGAAAAACCCCAGCAAAGCATGATCTAATTTGGTACAGCAGGGGAGAAAATTCCTTCCTGATCCCCCCCGAGAGGCAATTGGATATTCCCTGGATCAACTTTACCTATAAATATTAGTACCCACTTATATTATGTACACCTAGGTTAGAATCCAGGCTTTTTTTAAAACCATCTAGTGAGCTGGCCAGAACCACCTCTGGAGGGAGTCTATTCCACATTTTCACAGCTCTTACTATGAAAAAACCTTTCTGTATTTGGAGTTGAGATCTCTTTTCCTCTAGAAGTGCCCCCTTGTTCTCTGTCATAGTTCTGCAACAGCTGAAGGGCCACAGGTTGATCACCCATGAGGCAGAGCAATGTATCTGCATCAAAGTTGCGTTAGGCTTGAAGATTCCTCTGTGAAAATGATTTTGAAGATTTAAAAGGCTTTTAGGGACGATGCGATGAGTGCAGCACAAATAAGTGTGACACAAAGGCTTCAAAGTTGGTTGAGAATCTGTTGAAAATGATCCACATTCTGAAAGGCCTGCAACATGCAGAACACCTGAGAATGTTGAATATGTGTTGGCTACAATCAACAAAGACCTGAAACTGACAGTGGGAGAAATAGAAGCTGATCTGGGGATGCCAAAATCTACCTTGTCTGAGATTTTGACGTAGAATCTTGGCATGAAAAGTGTTTTGGCAAAATTTGATCCGCGGTTTCTGCCACCTATGTACTATACAGTGTTTCTTGTAAATTTCTTTATAAAATGTATATTTTTTTCATATTACATGGCTAGATACTTTCTGGGCAGACCTTTATTTATGAAGAAAAACTGATTGGCTTCAAGTGCAGATCTTACCTTTTGCGCTGCTGTACAGAGTATCATAGGAGGCTAGGATCAATCCTATTAATATATTTACACTAGTAGGTTTTCTTATTTCTGACTGTGTACACCAATTTGTGGATTTTGGATGGCTAGATCTCATGAAGCGACCTCCGTTTTGTAATAGGAGTATCGTTTTAAAAGGCAACCTATCTAGACTTTAAGGATGCATTCAGACCTATGAACTTTAGGTAATGTGCATTTAAAAAGTGCACTTTAACATGCATTACTGCTAAACATAATATGCTTTATTTCTGATGTGATGCTTTGCCATTTATTCTGAATGTCAACCCAATGCATACACAAATACACCCAGCCCTCAGCTCGCCATAATGCACTGATATGATTTCACTGGGTGTTGTGGTGCTCTGCATTGTCCTAAAGACATGCAGATATGTCATTTTGCGACTTAGGCGTTATGAGCATATTCAAAGTGAATGAGCCAACTTGACCTAATATACAATTATCGTTACCTGTGTAAAGCCTCGTACACACACACCGATTGTTGGCCGTGAATTTTCGGCCAACGTCCGATCGGCCGATTATCGGCTTGTTAGTATGATGCTTCCGACAACCGACTGCGATTTTTCGGCCGAACAAAATCTGGTGTGCATGCTATAAAATTTTTTTTGGCCGTCAACAGAACGGCCAATTTTCGTCAGTCAGTACAGATTTCGGCATACAAAAATCAGATGAGCAAGACTGGGCATGCTCAGAGAAGAAAAAACACACAGAAAGTAAACCAGCACATGACATCACTTCTGAAGTTGGTTGTTGTTGGCTGAAAAAATTTGTGTGCAGTCTAGAGCACATTTCAACCAACACAACAACACTGGACAAAAGACGGCCAATCGGTCGGCCAACAATCGGTGCGTGTGTACAAGGCTTTACTGTGTCGTTTGTCTGTGTGTTGCTTTGTACCTATGGGCACCTCAAAATCTGAAAACAAAATTTGATTACAAACGAAATAAAAAAATAAAAAAAATAGAATAGGCAGCTTAAATTCTAATAGTTACCCTCTTTGCAGTCAATCACAAACTGGGAAATAATTATGAATGCAATTGCATCTCAACTCGGCAGTTCATATTTTGCATGCAAGTATTATTCTTTTGGTCTGTTTTACGATAAAAGCAACAGTTGCAGTTTTGCATGATTGTGTGTCAAGATAATGATTGTCTTTCTGTTTTCTCTATTGTGCCACAACTGCAAATGCTTATTTAGTGATGAAATTCAACTTATCAACTGTAGCAGAGTTTAAAAATGCTAAGAAGCTCTTTTGAAACACATGCAGATGTGCTCCTTTTTCTTAGCTGCTTACGCACAAAAAATGAATCTGTCCCTAAATTGCATTGATATATTGTCCATTTTCATAAAATTGTGTAATACATTCATGTTTGGTGTGCTTCCTTTAGTTTGGAGCATATACTAGTGAAAAATTAAAATACTTAAGTCTTTTCCTCCTTACTTTGTAATGTGGAACACAAATTCTCTATGTTTAAAGCTCTTTTGGCTCCTGTATACAGCTTGTTACACCCCTGGTTAATGCCCAGAGTTGCGACCAAAAGGCTAAAATCACCTTTTGTTAATAAATAAATAAATGCACATGATTTTGCATGTAAAAAAAAATGTGCATTTATTATTTTTTGCCATGGGGCCTGCAAAGCATTGCACCCACAATAAGTAGATCGCAGGTGCAACATCAGGCTCTTGCAGACATTCCTGACTTCTGTCTGCCCATCACTCCATACAGGCTGACGGTTATTTGGTTGAAGGAGGTGGCTAATGGCTGATGAGCACCCTGGTAGTTTGAGAACTACAAGCCATCTGCAGTGGTAGAAGATGGAACTTGTAGTTCATTCATCCACAGATCCTTGTGAATGGATGATGTGGCTGTGTGAGGGAAGCCATATACACCTGCACTGTAGGGAGAGGATCCCCCACCCTCTGTCACAGTAAAGGATTGGGATGGGGGGGGGGGCTGAGGCTGCTACAATAATATTTTATATGGTATACAATGAATATGGACATAACATGTTACTAAAGGTGAACTTATCATTTTCATAGCAAACCTGTGCTTTGTTCATTTGATGGGCTTTTCTCAAAATAAAATTAAGTTGGCCTGAGTGCTGCCCACCCATTCACAGGAAGCTTTATATTTTATGAATGAATAAAAGGCTTCCTGTGATTAGCTAAGGTGGAGAGTGTGACATCCTCCACCCACCTCCCCATCTTAGCCAATCAGAGGAAGACTTGTATTCATTCTTAAAATACAAAGCTTCCTGTGAATGGCTGTGCAACACTCATCTCAATTTGATTTAATTCCAGGAATGCAACAGGAAGTCCCATCCTGCTTCCTCAATACTGTATGCTGTTTGTGGTTGAAGCTACTACAGTTTATATAGCACTGACAGGGGGTGAAAGTGTTGGAAATTGTTTGGATAAGTTTCACCCAAACAAATTATTTAAAGTTAAATGAAAACTGTAGTTCAGCTTTAAGGAGGCATAGTCTACAGTAGAAGAATCCAACGGTGACTATGCATAAATCAGATTTGATACAGCAATCCTTTTAAATATTCTGATGAAAACTAGTATTATCAGTGGTTTTTACGCCATTTTTATCCCAGTTGACCAATTTTGCAGGATCAAACTAAAGATGAAAGCAATCAGTTTCAAGTAAATTTTCTGTTGATATTAGGTTCAAATGTGCACATGTGATTTATTTAGCAAATAAATGGAAATTATGTTTAGCTGCTTTTGTGATGCATTCACTTTTGCACAATCTAAAAGGTGACACCAATTTATCTTCTAAAGTCAAAGAATACAACTATGTTGCATCCCCCACCAGCAGTCTGCTGATTGGACAATGAAAGAGCAGCAACATACTCATAAAAAAAAATCAACTCTGCTTTCATTCCTCATGTCAGCACATCTGTATATAAGAGCCTGATTTAATCCTAGTTCTGGCTTGCTTTCACCCGTTCATGTAAGTGTAGCACGTATTTCGTAGTAGCCAATGGAATTTTGCCCAGGTTCTTCCCCAGTGGATTGGCCAACAGCCAGGCACACTATCTCAGCCACAATTTTCTTGAATAACCAGTCTAGGAGTGTTGGTTGTATTGTATTTATTTTTGAGAACTTGAATAGGGTTAAGGGAATTAAGTGGGATACTCCAAAAACATAAACCTACAGGTTGATGACAATAATCTCCTTTCTGAAAAGCTGTAGCAGAAGTCCTTGCATATAGCAAACTGTGTGGACGTAGCTTGTAGGAGAAGCAGTTAAATGCAAAATTCCTTCTTTTAGAGCAGTGGTTCTCAACTTCTATCCTCAGGACCCACTAACAGGCCAGGTTTGCAAGATAACTGAAATACATCACCGGTGATATAATTTGCTGCTCAGTGATTGCAGTATTCTAGTCTGCATCTCCCCAAGGTAATATCTCAAATCTGGCCTGTTAGTGGGTCCCGGGGACAGGAGTTAAGAACCACTGCTTTAGAGCAATAAGAGCATAGTCCCTTCACAAGGAATTAGATGAACTAAACTCTTCAGAACAGCTGATGTCCAATTTAGCAAATACAACAGCCCTTTTAGCCCAAGAGAGGTGGCAGCAGCCCAAAAGTCTCTAAGATCTCTCAGCAGTCTGTACTTACAAAATGTCCAGGGAAAGCTGGTTGCCTCCTTCCAACCTCAAAGTGACACTTTTCTCCAGTGATGCCAAACTAGATCCTCAGCAGACAGCCCCTCAGTCAGCTCTATGTAGCTTCAGCATCCAGACCCCTAGGTCGCTCACCTGAGGTCTCACGAACAGCAAGCACATGGCAGCACTGCCCTGAAGATCAGCAAGCCCTCTAGGCTAGACTAATTCTCTCTGGGAAAGGACCTTGAACTTGGTGTTCTCAGACAATATTCACTGTAGTCTCCCAGAAACTTTCAGGTCTCTGCTCCCTGTGATTTGGCCAGGGCTGTATAAATGTTCATGCTGCTATTTTCATTGCCTCATACCTATCTTCCAGAAAGTTCTCCAACCTTCTGGATAGCAGAGGAAGGAAGGTTCCTTCAATGCAACATGTTTTTCAATCTTCTGTTGTCCAATTTTGGTGAGACCGTGCTTCAGTTTCCAGTTCTTAGCGGACAGGAGTGGCACCCGCTGTGGTCTCCTGCTGCTCTAGCCCATCTGCTTCAAGGTTCGATGTGCTGTGCGTTCAGCGATGGTATTCTGCATACCTTGGTTATAGTTATTGAGCTACTGTTGCCTATCTATCATATCAAACCAGTCTGATCCCTCTCCTTTGACTTTTGACATCCACACAACTGCCACTTGGCATTTTCATCCACATAACTGTCGTTCACTGGATATTTTATTTTTTTGACCATTCCCTGTACACCCTAGAGATGGTTGTGTGTGAAAATCCCAGTAGATCCTCCGTTTTTGAGATACTCAGACCAGCCTGTCTGGCAACAACAATCAGACCACCTTCAAAGTCACTTAAATCCTCTTTCTGATGCTCGGTTTGAACTTCCACAAGTAGTCTTCACCACATCTAGATGCCTAAATGCATTGAGTTGCTGCCATGCGATTGGCTGATTAGCAATTTTGTGTTACCAAGCATTTGAACAGGTCTACCTAATAAAGTGGCCAGTGAGTGTATTTTTACACACAACTACCATAAGTAACTGTATTTGTCTTGATATTGGTCTCCCATCATCCCTTTTTTATCACCCTCCTAGATAGGTGCTAGGATTAGTTAGATTTAATGCTGGCTCACTGTGTTCAATGGAGCTGTCTGTGTTTTGGTTAGGTAAATTTAGCTTCAGTGTGGCTGCAATTGCTGGGCCAGGTAAAATGAGCTGGCTTATTGTATATAGTGCATCTGTGGGTGTAATTAGTTAGGTCTGCTCAGTGTTTCAGCTGCTGCTGGGTTTAATTGTTTCATAGAAACATAGAATGTGTCGGCAGATAAGAACCATTTGGCCCATCTAGTCTGCCCAATATATCTGAATACTATGAATAGTCCCTGGCCCTATCTTATATGAAGGATAGCCTTATGCCTATCCCATGCATGCTTAAACTCCTTCACTGTATTTGCAGCTACCACTTCTGCAGGAAGGTTATTCCATGCATCCACTACTCTCTCAGTAAAGTAATACTTCCTCATATTACTTTTAAACCTTTGCCCCTCTAGTTTAAAAATGGTGTCCTCTTGTGGTAGTTTTTCTTCTTTTAAATATGCTCTCCTCCTTTACCGAGTTGATTCCCTTTATGTATTTAAAAGTTTCTATCATATCCCCTCTGTCTCTTCTTTCTTCCAAGCTATACATGTTAAAGGACCTTAAAGCGGAGTTCCACCCAAAAGTGGAACTTCCGCTTTAGGGAGTCCTGACCCCCCGACATGCCACATTTGGCGTGTCATTTTTTGGGGGGGGGAGCGGGTACCTAGTTTTGACAGGTACCCGCTCCCACTTCCGCTCGGAGCGCCGCGGCGCCCTGAGCGGAAGTTCTCCTCTCCCCCTCCCTCCCTGCAATCTTCTGGGACACGTCAGAGGTCCCAGAAGATTGCCGGCCAATCACGGCGCGCAGCGCGACTCGCGCATGCGCAGTGGGCACCCGGCTGTGAAGCCGCAAACTGTAACAGCCGGGTGCCCACAGCAGTGATGCCGGCGCCGTGGGAGAGGATCGAGGCTTCCGGCGGCCGCATCGCTGGACCGTTGGACAGGTGAGTAAATGGCTGGAGCTCCGCTTTAACATGTATAGCTTGGAAGAAAGAAGAGACAGAGGGGATATGATAGAAACTTTTAAATACATAAAGGGAATCAACTCAGTAAAGGAGGAGAGCATATTTAAAAGAAGAAAAACTACCACAAGAGGACACCGTTTTTAAACTAGAGGGGCAAAGGTTTAAAAGTAATATGAGGAAGTATTACTTTACTGAGAGAGTAGTGGATGCATGGAATAACCTTCCTGCAGAAGTGGTAGCTGCAAATACAGTGAAGGAGTTTAAGCATGCATGGGATAGGCATAAGGCTATCCTTCATATAAGATAGGGCCAGGGACTATTCATAGGATTCAGATATATTGGGCAGACTAGATGGGCCAAATGGTTCTTATCTGCCGACACATTCTATGTTTCTATGTTTCTATGAAACAATTAAACCCAGCAGCAGCTGAAACACTGAGCAGACCTAACTAATTACACCCACAGATGCACTATATACAATAAGCCAGCTCATTTTACCTGGCCCAGCAATTGCAGCCACACTGAAGCTAAATTTACCTAACCAAAACACAGACCGCTCCATTGAACACAGTGAGCCAGCATTAAATCTAACTAATCCTAGCACCTATCTAGGAGGGTGATAAAAAAGGGATGATGGGAGACCAATATCAAGACAAATACAATTACTTATGGTAGTTGTGTGTAAAAATACACTCACTGGCCACTTTATTAGGTAGACCTGTTCAAATGCTTGGTAACACAAAATTGCTAATCAGCCAATCGCATGGCAGCAACTCAATGCATTTAGGCATCTAGATGTGGTGAAGACTACTTGTGGAAGTTCAAACCGAGCATCAGAAAGAGGATTTAAGTGACTTTGAAGGTGGCCTGATTGTTGTTGCCAGACAGGCTGGTCTGAGTATCTCAAAAACGGAGGATCTACTGGGATTTTCACACACAACCATCTCTAGGGTGTACAGGGAATGGTCAAAAAAATAAAATATCCAGTGAACGACAGTTATGTGGATGAAAATGCCAAGTGGCAGTTGTGTGGATGTCAAAAGTCAAAGGAGAGGGATCAGACTGGTTTGAGATGATAGATAGGCAACAGTAGCTCAATAACTATAACCAAGGTATGCAGACTACCATCTCTGAACGCACAGCACATCGAACCTTGAAGCAGATGGGCTAGAGCAGCAGGAGACCACAGCGGGTGCCACTCCTGTCTGCTAAGAACTGGAAACTGAAGCACGGTCTCACCAAAATTGGACAACAGAAGATTGAAAAACATGTTGCATGGTCTAATTAGTCACGATTTCAGCTGTGATATTCAGATAATAGGGTCAGAATTTGGCATAAACAACATGAAAGCATGGATCAATCCTGCCTTGTATCAACAGTTAAGGGTAGTCATGTAAAGTTGTGGGTAAAAGTTTATTGAAACACTTGGGACCTTTTAGTACCAATTGGGCATTGTTTGGGCCTACCAATTGGGCCTACCAGAGTATTTCTGCGGACCATGACCATCTCTTTATGACTACAGTGTTCCCATCTTCTGATGGCTACTTCCAGCAAGATAATGGAAGATATCACAAAAGCTCAAGTCATCTCAAACTGATTTATTGAACATGACAATGCGTTTTCTATATTCCAAAGGCCTCCACAGTCACTAGATCTCAATCCAATAGAGCACCTTTGGGATGTGGTGGAACAGTAGATTTGCATCATGGATGTGCACCTGACAAATCTGCAGCAACTGTGTGATGCTGTCATGTCAATATGAACCAAAATCTCTGAGGAATGTTTCCAACACCTTGTTGAATCTATGCTATGAAGAATTAAGGCAGTCCTGAGGACAAAAGGGGGTCCAACCTGGTACTAGCAAGGTGTGCGTAATAAAGTGGCCCGTGAGTGTAACTTTCATTATCCTTAAACTAGATTGAATAAAGTTTAGTTCGTGAAGTTCTGGGTATCAAAATCAGTTGCATTTTTTAAACTAAATATTAGTTGCTAAAGTTGTTTAATCCATTTTTTTTTTTTTTTGTATCCTAAAGCTGCTGACCTCTTGCAGCCACTTCTTCTCTATATTTACTCCAGCATCAGTAACTGGCTTGTAGTCTCCACTGGGAGAGCATGTAACAGAATAACAATGCAGTAGGACTATTGGAAGAAGGTTGTCACCACATAACAGGTAGTTCCTGAACAAGGATCTTCATGGCAGGATTCATAGTTAGATTTTAATTGAAGGCTGCAGATTAGTAAAAAAAAATTGAAAACCACTTATGAAAATACATTCACATGTTAAAGCTAGTGTGCCTTTTTAGTATCCTTTTAATTTTTTTTTTTTTGTTCAAATAGTGTTTATTCAGGTTTTAACACACAAAAAAAAACAGAATTACAACAAAATAACAAGAGATGAATACAACAATATTTCCTGAGATACATTATATGCTTTCAATTGTTGCCCATAAAAATGGTTCGGATAGGAACATGTACCAAGGGACTGGAGAAAAGCTAACGTGATACCGATATTCAAAAAAGGGCAGAGGCATGTCCTGGGAAATTATAGGCCGGTGAGCCTGAAGTCAATGGTATGTAAACTTCTGGAGGCAGTAGCGGAACTATCAGAGTCGCAGCGGTCGCGCTTGCGACCGGGCCCTGGAGTTCCGCCACTGTGGGGGGGCCCGCTGGCCTCCGCTCTTCTACCGTGGGGGGCCCGCCGGCACCTGCCAGTTCTGGATGTGCGAGTGAGTGCCTCCCTCCCTCCTCAGAATCAGTCTCAGTCATATAGTTGTGCCGCGCGGGGGAGGAGGGGGGGGAATGCTGTGGCCGTTTGTCAGGATGAGGCTGAGCTGAGCTCTTACTGTGATGAATGAGAGAGCCAGCCAGCCAGCCAATCCATGTAGAGAGCAGGGAGCAGAGAGGCGGAGTTTCACAGGCACTGGAGAGTCAGCCGTCCAGAAGGGGGTGGATCTCTCCTCCACATGTGATTCACAACATGCATCCCTGATCCCTGGACTGTGGAGGCACTTTTCGTGACCAGTGAATGAGGGGAATCGACTGAAGGACATGTAAGTGTCAGTGACAAATTGCTAACCTCCACCACTGATCTCAACCACCACCATTGCTGCCTCTTACTGATCCCACACCACAGATTTCATCCCTATCCCCCCCATCACTTCTACAACAGAGATCCTTGGTGTGGGGAGGGGGATGGGTGGAGATGGGATCAGTAAGAGGCAGAGGTGGGGGAGGTTGGCACCACCACTAATCCCACCCCTCCTTAACCACTGATCCCCCCCCCTCACCACCATCACTGATCCCCCCTCTCACCACCATCACTGATCCCCCCCTCCCCCATCACTGATCCCCCCCCCCTCACCACCATCACCAATCCCCCCCTCACCACCATCACTGATCCCCCCCTCCCCATCGCCGCCACTGATCCCACCCCCCTCCCCACCATCGCCGCCACTGATATCACCCCCCCACCATTGCCGCCACTGATCCCCCCTCACCACCATCACTGATCCCCCCCCTCCCCACCATCACTGATCCCACCATCACTGATCCCCCCCCCTCCCCACCATCACTGATCCCCCCCCCCCTCCCCACCATCACTGATTTCCCCCCCCCCCTCCCCACCATCACTGATCCCCCCCCCTCCCCACCATCACTGATCCCCTCAGCACCATCACTGATCCCCTCACCACCATCACTGATCCCCCCTCTCACCACCATCACTGATCCCCCCCCCCTTTACCACCATCACCGATTTCCCCCCCCCTCACCACCATCACTGATCCCCCTCCCCCCTCACCACCATCACAGATCCCCCCCCATCCCCCCCTCACCACCATCACTGATCCCCCTCCCCCCTCACCACCATTACAGATCCCCCCCATCCCCCTCTCACCACCATCACTGATCCCCCTCTCACCACCATCACTGATCCCCCCCTCCCCATCGCCGCCACTGATCCCACCCCCCTCCCCACCATCGCCGCCACTGATATCACCCCCCACCATTGCCGCCACTTATCCCCCCCTCACCACCATCACTGATCCCACCATCACTGATCCCCCCCCTCCCCACCATCACTGATCCCACCATCACTGATCCCCCCTCCCCACCATCACTGATCCCCCCTCCCCACCATCACTGATCCCCTCAGCACCATCACTGATCCCCTCAGCACCATCACTGATCCCCTCACCACCATCACTGATCCCCCCTCTCACCACCATCACTGATCCCACCATCACTGATCCCCCCCCTCCCCACCATCACTGATCCCCCCCTCCCCACCATCACTGATCCCCTCAGCACCATCACTGATCCCCTCAGCACCATCACTGATCCCCTCACCACCATCACTGATCCCCCCTCTCACCACCATCACTGATCCCCCCTCTCACCACCATCACTGATTCCCCCCCCCTCACCACCATCACCGATTTCCCCCCTCACCACCATCACTGATCCCCCTCCCCCCTCACCACCATCACAGATCCCCCCCATCCCCCCCTCACCACCATCACTGACCCCCCCCATCCCCCCCTCACCACCACAGATACCCCCCCATCCCCCTCTCACCACCATCACTGATCCCCCTCTCACCACCATCACTGATCCCCCCCTCCCCATCGCTGCCACTGATCTCACCCCCCCTCCCCACCATTGCCACCACTGATCCCACCCCCTCCCCACCATCGCCGCCACTATTACTGGTCCCATTCCCCAGGTCATATTTTACCGATCCTGAGGTGGAAAATCAAACATAACATAACATTAACCACTTAAGGACCGCCCACCGCAGTTTTACTGTGGCAGGCAGCCCCTCCTGCGAAAACCGACGTAATACTACGTCAGTCACTCGCCTGGTGCTAGGGGCGAGCGGGGATGCCAATTCACGGGGGCCTGCAGCCGTGATTGCCGCTGACCACCCGTGATAGGTCCCCGCTGAGAGAGAAGGACGTCGGATGTTGTAAACACATCTGACCGTTCTTCTCCCTGAAATGATCACAGCGCGCCTGTGATCCTTCTATATAGAATCACAGGTCTCTATGATCATTTCACAAGCCCCTCCCCCACAGATAGAAACACTCCCCTAGGCTTACATTTAACCCCTTGATCACCCCTCGGTTATCTCCTTCCCTGCCAGTGTCATTATTACAGTAACAGTGCATATTTTCAGCACTGATTACTGTAGTAATGACACTGGTCCCCCCAAAAAGTGTCAAAAATGTCAGTCAGGGGTCCGATCTGTCCGCCGCAATGTCGCAGTTGTGCTAAAAAGTGCAGATCGCCGCCATTACTAGTAAAAAAAAAAAATTACATAAATCTTTCCCCTAGTTTGTAGATGCAATAACTTTTGCACAAACCAATTAAAATACGCTTATTGCGATTTTTTTTTTCAAACAAAAAGATGTAGCAGAATAGAAATTGGCATAAAATGATGAAAAATTCGATTTTTTATTGGGGGGGGGGGGGGGGGGTGTTATATAGCAGAATGTGAAAATAAAAAGTGTAAAAATCATGCTTTTTTTTGGGGGGGGGGGGCCTTCATGATTTCTTGCACTTGGGCCCTGAAAGTTCTAGTTACGCCTCTGTCTGGAGGGGATGATAAGGGACTATATCCAAGAGTTTGCTAAAGAGAACAACATCATCAGCAGTAATCAGCACGGGTTTACAAAGGGGCGTTCTTGTCAAACCAATCTCTTAACATTCTACGAGGAGGTGAGCTGTGAGCTAGATAGGGGGAGACCAGTGGATGTGGTGTACCTGGATTTTGCTAAGGCATTTGATACAGACCCCACAAATGCTTGATTTATAAATTAAGGGTGACAGGCATCGACCACAAGGTTTGCTCTTGGATACGGAACTGGTTAAAGGGCCGTGTCCAAAGGGTGATAATAAACAACACATACTCGGACTGGTCTAGGGTGGTAAGTGGGGTCCCCCAAGGCTCAGTTCTGGGACCGATTTTGTTCAATTTATTCATAAGTAGCATTGAGGATGTGATCAGTAGCTCAATCTCAGTTTTTGCAGATGACACAAATTGAGCAGGGCAATAACTTCACATCTTGAGGCAGAAATCTTGCAGAATGACCTGAACAAAATAACAGAGTGGGCAACTACATGGTAAATGAGGTTTAATGTGGATAAGTGCAAGGCATTGCACTTCGGGACCAATAACCTAAAAGCAATATACAAGCTAGGGGGGGGAACCTCTGGGGGTATCAAAAATGTAGAAAGATCTGGGAGTTTTAGTGGAAGACAGATTAGTTAATGGCATGCAATGTCAAGCTGCAGCTGCCAAAGCTGGCAAAATTTTGCAATGCATAAGGAAAGGGGATGTATTCCAGAGATAAAACTATAATCCTACCACTTTATAAAGCTCTGGTCCATCCACATCTGGAGTATTCTGTCCAGGTCTGGTCGCCAGTCCTCCGAAGGGATGTTTTGGAGCTTGAGAGAGTACAGAGAAGGGCAACAAAACTTATTAGGGGATTGGACCCTAAATACGAAGAGCGTTTAGAAGCACTAGATTTATTCTCCCTGGAGAAGAGACGCGTGAGAGGGGACATGATAGCGATTTACAAATACCTCAACGGTGATCAGAGCATAGAAAAAAATGATTCAGTCGCAAGGAATGCATGAGGACACAAGGTCATACAATGTGTTTAGAGGAGAAGAGATTTAACCATAGGGGGTTCTTTACTGTAAGGGCTACAAGACTGTGGAATTCCCTGCCACAAATGGTAGTAACCGCAGGGAGTATGGCTATTTTTAAAAGACTCTTGGACGTACATCTCAAGGATAGAAACATTCAGGGGTATGAGAAATGAATACGTCTACACACACCTACACAGGTTGAACTGGATGGACTATTGTCTTTATTCAACCTCACCTACTATGTAACTATGTAACTATGTAACATGTGCAATACAGCCAGTAGACAGGTTAAAGCTACCCGAGCATTATGAATTAAAATATCCCATAGGGAACACAGCATGCCACCAACCCAGACACCCCTACTGGGAACAAAACTGTGTCCGGGCCCATAACACCGCATCCCCCCTGGAGCAAGAGCAATATAAGAAGGTGAAGGAAACACAGAGAAATAAGGGGAAGCAAAAAGGAAAAAAAAAAACACATCAGACATAAATTACCACCTATAAAGTTCTATTAGTCACCATTAGCTATTATATTGATTAATTTGACACCTGCTTAGGCAGAGGGTTCTGGATAATGTGCAACCCATACTTGCCATGTACTGGAGAATTGGGCTTGCGAATTATTGGAATAAGCAAACAATTTTTCATAAAGGTAATGAGCTCTTACTCTATTGGCTACGTCCGTAAGGTTAGGCGCACACGTTGTCCCCCATTTGGAGGTGATGGACAGTCGTGCCGCTATCAGTATATGGGTAGTTATTACCCGTTATTGTGAGGGAATATTCTTAATACCTAGGTTGAGCACGGCCAAGTCCAGTTTGGGAGAGGATATTATCCCAGTAATTTTTGCCATCATTAATATATATATATAATATATATATATATATATATATATATATATATATATATATATATATATATATATATATTTTTTTTTTACACAAACGTGATCAATATATCTGCCTGGAGCTCCGTTTTTACCTTGCAAATGTCAAAGTGCAGTGAGTGGGAGGGGCTCATCTGAACCTTTCCATGATCTGAACACAATCAAAAAATCCTGTGCCAGGGCTTATGTTAGGAAGTTAATTCTCAAAAGCAAATGTACTTTTTTTCCTCAACACGTGTAATCAAAATGTGAACCATTGTCTTTTTCTGCTTAACTGATGCAACATTAATCAAATTTTACATATATTGTTCATGCTTTAAAATCTATATTCTTAGTTTGGTTTTGTAGTTTTAGGGAAAAAAAAAGAAAATAAAAAAACTTTGACCCACAATGAAAAATGAATGCACACAAAACCTGATGTATTGTGAGTGAATTTTACAATGCTTCAAACTGTAAATTCCATTGTTATCTAGGCAAGAGCAAGCAATTGTAATTTTTGACTCTACCCACTTGTAAACCCCTGCTGTGTTTTTTCAATAAGCTCGCAGTCCAGAAGGAATCCACAGATGAATCAAAGCTTTGTTTAAAGTATACTTCTAACAAATTGTTCTAGTTTTAAAAGATGCATTTGTTAAAAGTGACTTGTTAAATAAATTTTTGTTCCAAGTTACAGCTGCTTCTCAGGTTGTGTAATGCTTGATTTATGTAAGCCAACTTGGTTTGTAACCTCTGGTACTATCAGCTATTTGAGGAGCTCCTCCAATTACCAATAGTATTGTCTGCTGGAAAGATGTCCCATTATGAAGCTCTGTGTACAGTACAATTGTGTATGGCCTGCTGGAGCATACTGACAGTTCTCACAGGATCTAAAAAAATAAATACTCTTACTTTACCTTAACTCTAACTACTTTAAGAACTCTTGAAAACTCTCAATAAATAAGTTAAGCGTGAATTCCAGGCAAGAGGCTAAATGTACAATCAAACTAATTGTATTTTATCTGCCAAAGGATTCGACATTTTATGCAGCAAGTATTTTGGTCCAGACACCGCTACATCAACTATTACATCCCTATGTCCACTTGTTGTCAGGATAGTTTACCCCCCCCCCCCCTTCATGACCAGGCCATTTTTTGCGATACAGCACTGGCGCGGTCATGCAACACTGTACCCAAATAAGTTATGCCATTTTTCCCCCCACAAATTGAGCTTTCTTTTGGTGGTATTTGATCACCATTGCATTTTTAATTTTTTGCGCCCAAAAAAATAATACTGACCATTTGTAAAAAAAAAAAAAAAAATATTTTTAATTTCTGCTATAAAATCTATTCAATAAAGTAAAAAAAAATTAAATTTCTTCATATATTTCAGTCAATATGTTATCTGCTACCTATTTTTGCTAAAAATCCAAAATATGTGTAAAAAATCCCAATAGACGTATATGGATTGGTTTGCACAAAAGTTATAGCATCTACAAACTATGTGATCTACAGTATACTGGAATTTTTTTTTATGTATTTATTTTTTATACTGGTAATGGCTACGATCAGGGACTTATAGCGGAACTGCAATATGGCGGCAGACACTTTTGACATTTTATTGGAACCAGTGACACTAATACAGTGATCGGTGCTAAAAATATGCACTATACTAATGAGACTGGCTGGGAAGGGGTTAAACATATGGGACGATCAAAGGGTTAAATGTGTGCCTAACTGTTTTGCTTGCGTCTATATAGCAAGGTTACTTTGCAGTATAATCAAGGAAGCTCAAACCTCTGTGTATAAATGTGCTTTTACTATACAAAAGCAATCTGTACATACAAAACTATTACAATATTAGGAACATAATACAAGACTGGCAGATAAAGATAAAGGAAATATATATCAAGAATGCTTAACTAAAGATGTTTCTGGCCATGGAGTACCATTTGCTATTATGCACATGGCACCGGGAAATCGGGATCAAGCACTTGCTTCATGGATGTTTTGTGTTGAGACTGACTCTTAATAGCTTGGGCAGTGGTATTTAGAATATACCATCCCCTCCAAGCCAACACCCTTTGTCCTGAGGAGAAAAGAGTTTGCTTATCCATTGTTTGGACAGTGACTAATACTTTAAAGGGGGGGGGGGGGGTAGGCTTGGTAATCATTCCTCAAGCCGGAATAGCTATACATATGACCTCATATGGCTTCTTGACCAGAACTTGGAGGCTACAATGCATTAGTGAGCCCACTGTATTAATAAGGAAATATGTAATATGCAATCTAACCAGTGTTTGTGTGTTCTATGTGAGCTGTTTTTACTTAGGTATGTGATGGATTTACCTTCCCTTTGCAGGGAAGTAAAATCCATCACTTACCTCCCTGTCAACACAGAACTCTGCATTGTTTATATATCCAGAGCTCCACCCAGCCTCTCTACTCTCCAAACCGCGGGTGCCAGTGGACATCCATTGGCTGGCACCCACTGCTCAGCTTCTGCTGTGACAAATCACAGCTGAAGCGGTGCTACACCTATCCAGGAGTGCATAATCGCATATATGTACGTGCTTCTGCACAGCACGGCTAACCTGTAGCAGTAAATTTGCTATGGGGCAGTCGGCAAGTGAATATTTTTTTTTTTATTTATATTTCTTTATTAATTTTTTCAGGTAAAAAAAAAGGAATATTACAACACTCCAATCGCTGGAGAAGTTTTCCATATACTTTATGAACATAAAACCCTTTAATCCCTTTATTCCTCCTCCCTCCCTCCCTTATCCCTCCCTTCCCCCCACTTCCTCTATCGATCCATCTCCTATTAGGTCTTTATATTCCTTTGAGCTTTTAAAGTTTAACCATTCATCCCAAATTTCCTCTCCATTCCCCTGTTCCTCCTCTTCCCAGTTTCTTAATTGTTCTAACTTTCTAGTTTTCTCTACTTTAGTCAACCAATCTTTACTGGATGGAGGTTCTTCTTTTTGCCATTTTGTAGGAATTAAACTTTTAGCTGAATTTAATAGATGAGGGAGTAGTGTTTTTTTGTATTGTTTCACTGACATATGTGTTCCGTGAAATAGGCATTTCCAAGGATCCATGGGAATATCTATTTTTGTAATTTTATTTATCAGGACTAGGACGTCTTTCCAGAATATTTTAATTTTGGGGCACTCCCACCATATATGGGCCATAGTCCCTATCATCTGGCAGCCCCTCCAGCAGACTCTTGAACTTTCAGCTTGGAATCTACCTACTTTGTCAGGAGTGTTGTACCACCTTGTGAGCAATTTGTAGTTCATCTCCTCGGTGTTCGTATCTATCGCTGATCTATGTACTAGTTGCAAACTCTTATCCCATAGTGTGTTGTTCCTACATGGACCGAAGTCCTTTTCCCATTTCTCTTTTAATGAAAGTCCTCTCTCTTTTGTTATTGTTAATAGGATTTTATATACATTAGATGTGTTATTAGCTGTTTTATCCGAGAAACATAGTTGCTCAAAAAGTCGAAGATCACTCATATCTTTCAATGGCTGAGGTAACGTCTGTGTAAAATGCTTCAGCTGAAGGTATCTCCACTCGTTTAACTTCCATTCTCCCTTCCTTTGTTTTAACTCTGCCAAGGGTAACATTTTTCCCTGCTCAATTATATCTCCTAATCGTGCTTCTCCTTCTTCTAACCATTTACCCAGTTCCTTCCCTTCCCCTGGAGAAAAAAATTTAGTGCCCTGTAAGGGGATCATTGGTGAATTGTGCTTCCAATTTTCTTGTTTGTGTATATTATCCCATATTTTAATAGCATGTCGGCAAGTGAATATTAAAGCATCACAACTTAGCCTATGAGGCACACCATGCCTGCTGATTGGACAGAGACAGAGCAGCCCAATGCCATCACTCTACTCTCTCCTCCTGTTAGCTTGTTTACTTTTGGGCTTTTAGGCTTTTGCTGCACCATATTCATTGGTGCTTTTGTTTACCTACAAGGATTCAGTGTAAATCATCATCCTCCCTACCCATGTTCCATCATTTCACTCCTACCCATACCTTCTCTCACAACCAGACTTATATTTTTTATTTATTTTTTGTAATATATATATATTTTTTAGAAACTCCCTTGATTCTTGCCCATATAAGAATGATGTCCTCAGTTACCTGCAGCCTCCTGGGTCACATGTTGGGCAACCCAGAAGGCCTAGAGTACTCTATAATGCATGTATCATGTTGCAGCATCAGTTGGTCACTTATCTCTCCCTGGCACTTGCAGCTGGCAGCTCATGCATATCTACAGGGGGCAAGATGCAAGAACCCAGAAGAGTTAGATGGCTTCTAATGACGACAGACAAGAAGATGGTAGCACAGCAGCTTAGCAGTGAACCACTATAGAAAACACTTAAGGTTTTGTTGGGGGGTGTAAGTATGTTTTTTTTTTTTTTGTGTGTGGATAACCACAATAAGAAAGATAGTGAGAAAAGAAAAATATATAGTGTGTGTGTGTGTGGGGGGGTAATTTTCATACCTACCATGGATTGTTCTATGGAGTACTGAACTTGACCATGAATATATAATATACAATGAATAACATCACAAATCTGTTTCATAATACCGTACTTAGCTGTGTTTACTTGCTGACATTGTATATTCCAATAAACTTGGTTTCTATATTGCATCATTGGGCGTGTCGCACCTCATTTAAAGTCCCAGGGGCAAATCTTTGCAACTTTCTTTAAGCCCCCGTTCACACTGGGGCGACCTGTGAGGCGACCTGGTCGCCTCACAGGTCGCCGTAGGTCGCCTGCCATACAGAAGCTATGGACCCGTTCTAATAGGAGCGACACAAGTCGCTCCGACTTAGAAAAAGGGTCCAGAGCTTCTTTGGGGCGACCCGGAGCGACCTGCATAGACTTCAATGTTATGAAGTCCGTGCCGGCCGCTCCGAGGTCGCGGGGCGAGCAGCGCGCCGTGACCTGTGAGGTCGCCCGACAAAGTCGGGTCGCTGCAATGTGAACGGGGCCTAAAAAAGTGTTACATAACAAAATATTTTCCTTCACTTGTAGACCTCAGATAAAACTGATACTGTATGTATAGCCATCAATTAGACTTCCCCCCTTTTATCTTATCCAGCTTTGGTTGGGCAGTTGGATTTTTGTTGAATTGTTGTTGTTGGGCAACTTTTTTTTTGTTTTTTTCTTCATTTCTCCATTAGACAACAGTGTGCAAAACAAGTAAACAGCATAGAAAAGCATCACTCTATTTGGAAATTATTACAGACTCACAAGGTGTTATTAAACCGAAGGATCAAGTTTGACCTTCACCAAATATTCCCAGATTGTGAACTCTATATAACAATTTTACAAGCTGTCTCTATTGGCTTTGTATTCATGTGTGTGATTGAAACATTCAATGACATTTCAAAGAAACTGTTGTCTTTGAAATGCTGAAGTCAAACACAATATTACATGCATTCCCATGCTCCTAAATGTTATAACTGATATCTGTCACATTACACCACATGGTGGCCACATAGCTCTTAATTACAACAGACACAAAGAGCCGGCTTTGTATTGTAACTTCAAGCAAATGGGAGTCTTGTCTCAGATCAGCTGGAATTGAATGCTGCATTTCCTATATTAATTACTCACGGCAAATTTTATTATATAGAATATAAGCTAGTGTATATTAGATTGCATATACCTACTGCTTTATTGCTTTCATCTACTGCTATTTTAGATTGCAAACTTTATTGAGCTGGTTCCTTTTTTACCAGTTTATATATATATATATATATATATATATATATATATATATATATATATATATATATATATATATATATATATATACACACAAAATATTTTTGCTTATAACAAACATATGTCCCCAGCTTGTACAGCTTCTCTGTAGAAGATATTAGACTGGGTATGCCTGACCTGACAGTCCTAAATTGTGCAACCAACCTGAGAACAATAAAACAATAAAAAAAAAAAAAAAAAAAAAAAAACTCAATATTACTTAAAGTGGAAGAAAAGTCTATCTGTCTATTCTTAACATGTCCCCACCCCCCTCTTCCAACCTATCCTTCCTAACCTAGATAAAAAAGATATGCATACTAACCTATTTGTATTCCACTCTGGTCCACGCTCATTGAGATTCTGCAACCCTAGAACTCCTGTGTCAATAAGTAGCTGCTGCAGAATAGGGGGGAGGAACACTGACCATGGCTGGGCCATGGGAGCCCATAACCCAGCTGAGCTCTCATTGAGCCAGAGCTGCAGGATCGTATCATCTAACTGGATCATAAATGGGTAAGTACACACATCCCTTTTTCTTTTTCTATACAGGTTAGGCAGGAGAGGTTAAAGAAAGAGGGAGGCATTTTTAACCACTTAAGCCCCGGAAGATTTTACCCCCTTCCTGACCAGGGGGTATTTTGCGATTCGGCACTGCGTGACTTTTAACGGACAATTGCGCGGTCGTGCGACGCTGTACCCAAAGGAATTTGACGTCCTTTTTTTCCCACAAACAGAGCTTTCTTTTGGGGGTATTTGATCACCTGTGCGATTTTTTTTTTTTTTTTTTTTTTTTTGATCATGCGCTATAAACATAAAAAAGAGCGACAATTTTGCAAAAATAACAATATTTTTCACATTTTTTTTTATATGAAATTCCCCCCCCCCAAAAAAATGTAAAAATCTAAATTTTTTTTAAATTTCTGCCCAATTTGTTTTCTGCTACCTATGTTTGGTAAAAAAAATCACAATAAGCTTATTTTGATTGGTTTGCGCAAAAGTTATTGTGTTTACTAACTAAGGGAAAGATTTTTGACATTTTTGTTGTTGTTTTTTTTAACACGTAATGGCGGCGATCTGTGATGGATTTTTTTTTTTTTTTTGCGGTACTGCGACATTGCGGCGGACAGATCGGACCCTTGACTGACATTTTTGACACTTTTGGGTGTACCAGTGACATTACTACAGTAATACATATGCACTGTTACTGTAAAAATGACACTGGGAGGGAAGGGGTTAACTTTATTGGAGAGGGAGGGGTTAAGTGTGTCCCTAGGGGTGTGTTTCTAACTGTCATTGGATGTGGCTAGTGGTGTAATAGCACAGATCAACGGTCCTACATAGCAGGACCAAGTGATCTGTGCTTTTACACAGGGGAGAGTGCCTTTCTCCCTCTCTACCCGACGATCGCGAGTGACCGGCGGACATCGGGTCCACCAGTCACACGCGTCGGCTTCGTCGGGTACGAGCGCGGGCAGGAGCGCGCCTCCAGCCGCGCGCGCCCGCCCCCTATTCGCTCCCAGGCTAGTGACGTACCGGTACGTCACTTTGCCTGGGAGGGGCTGACCGCCGCCATATATAGTCGGGCGGCGGTCGGCAAGTGGTTAAGAATAGTTTGACTTCGACTTTTCTTCCCCTTTGAAGCAACCCTTTAGCCAGGTTGCAGCACCTATTTAAGATGAAACATTATGCTGCTTCTGTTGAAACTTCCCTCTTTAAAAGACTTCAGGTGTTGCTGCTATCCAACAGTTCATGGCATATTTCATGCTGACCATTTTAGTTCCTCCAGTTGACTTTATGTCCTTACAAGCCACAATGGTGACATTGGTTGGTGGAAGGATCAGAGCAGCCAGTACATGTTTCACACTCTGACATACCATAACGTATCAAATCACAGCTGGAAGCTCTTCAAAAGACCAAGTTTCAACACCTTGCCTGCTAGTGAGGTAAGTATAAATCATTTTATTTTAACCACTTACCGACCACCGCCGCCATTTTACTGCGGCAGGGTGGCTCTCCTGCGCAAACCGACGTAGGGCGTGTGTGGAAAGCTAGGGGCGAATGCATGCTAATCCCCCCCCCCATTCAGCAGCGGGGAAGCCGATGCAGCTTTGATTGCCGCATGACACCCGCGATCGCTCCCCGCTGAGAGAGAAGGACGGTCAGCTGTTGTAAACACATCCGGCCGGTCTTCTCCCTGCGATGACCATAGAGCCCATGTGATCCTTCTATATAGGATCACATGTCTCTATGGTAATTTCAGAAGTCACCCCCCCCCCCCACAGTAAGAATCTCTCCCCTAGGGTCACATTTAACCCCTTGATCACCTATACTTTTAACCCCTTCCCTGCCAGTGTCATCATTACCGTAACAGTGCATATTTTTAGCACTGATTACTGTAGTAATGTCACTGGTACCCCCGAAAGTGTCAAAAACGTCAGTTAGCGGTCCGTTCTGTCCACTGCCATATGTAGCAAAAAAACAAATTGGCCTAAAATGTAACATTTTTGATTTTTAAATTTTTTTTTTGAAAATGTCATATAGCAGAATGGGAAAAAATTGTTTTTTTTTTTTTCAAAATTGTCGCTCTTTTTTTGTTTATAGCGCAAAAAATAAAAATGGCACAGGTGATCAAATACCACCAAAAGAAAGCTCTATTTGTGGGGGAAAAAAGGAACTGTCAATTTTACTTAGGGACAGCATCACACGACTGCGCATTTGTCTATTAAAGTAACACAGTGCCGAATCGCAAAATAGGGCCTAGTCATTAAGGGGGCAAATCCTTCTGGTCTTAAAGTGGTTAAAGGGTGCTGCTCTCGGAAATTTGGCCACTTGGTACAAATGTCACTTCAATGTAGACTTTGCATCAGATATATGTAACAGTTCCGGGCATTTATAATCCTTCATAGAGATCACATTGCTCACCCTGACAATACCATCATGTACTTTTTTCTCTAGAAGGATACAGCCATCTTTGTTCAAGCATTATCCAAGGTTAGCTTCTTACTTCCTAGATTGAGATGTTGGTTTGAAGATGAAACCGTGATGTAAATCCTGATGCCGGTGCAGTTCTTGGCTGTTTTCACAAATGTCTGATACATATCAGCTTCCTCCTAAAGTCTCTTTTCTTATTTGAAAAAAATGACAATGTCTGTTATTTGAGGGGAAGGAAACCAAGCAAATGCTTCTTCCTGCCTGCAGCATACTGATGTCATGAGCCTAAACTAGTGGTAAGAAGTAAGTGGACTGTGTCTTTAATAAGATCATCCCCTTTTCGTTCCCTATCATAGCACTTGCTGTGAAAAATGCCCAAACAAGGATATCTTAGTGCTGTTTAAAACTTAACAATTGAATAAATAGGTAATGCTTTATATTATCCAAGTTTCGAAAGCAATGTAAGTTTTGCTTGCTGTAGCTAATTCCTGTCTCAGTAAATGTGTAAAGGAATAAAGAAATAACGACCAAATCTCCAGTTACAGTAACTTCAGAAAAGTTCCTGCAGAAAGTGTTACATTGGAAATCAGACATTTTTATTTAAATGAACAGATTCCTGAGAATGTAACGTCCCTTATGTTTTGTTTGTTTTGAGGTATTTTTATTTTGTATATATTCGTTTTTTTCTTTTGTGGTAAACTTAGAGCCGGTTCACATTAGAGCGATCCGACTTGCCGGGGCGACCTCACAAGTCGCGGTGCGCTGCTCGCACCGCGACCTTGGAGCGGCCGGCAGGGACTTCATAACATTGAAGTCTATGCAGGTCGCTCCGGGTCGCCCCAAAGAAGCTCCGGACCCGTTATCTAAGTGTCGCTTCTATTAGAACGGGTCCACAGCTTCTCTATGGCAGGCGACCTGTCAGGCGACCAGGTCGCCTGACAGGTCGCCCCAGTGTGAACCGGCTCTTACTGAATTAAACTGCATAGTTGCTATTTGTTGTTCCACTTTATTCAAAGGGCCACTTGTAATTGCCACACTTTTTCAGCTGATTCATATCTACTCTGGGTTTCAGCGCTGCACTGCTATTACTTTTACTGTAAGGCCCCTTTCACACATGCTGTCCGTTTTTCATCCATCCGTTGACGGATGAAAAACGGACATCAATGTATCTCTATGTAAAAACGGATGACAACGGATGATCATCAGTTAACATCCGTTTTCATCCGCTTCCATCAATGTCCGTTTTTTTGAATGGATGAATGCCCTATTTTTCATCCGTCAAAAAAATGGATCGGACGAAAAACAGATGACAACAGATGACAACGGATGACAATGGATGACAATGGATGAAAAACGGATGACAATGGATGAAAAACGGATGACAATGGATGAAAAACGGATCACAATGGATGAAAACGGATCACAATGGATGAAAACGGATCAAAAACGGATGACAACTGATGAAAAACGGAAGAAAAATGGATGAAAAACGGATGGAAAACTGATACATTTTGACGTGACTGAACTGATGAACTGAATGGACCGTATGTGTGAAAGGGGCCTAAATGTAAAGAGCTTCGTATCTTAATGCATTATTTCACCTGGTAACACACTCCCTGTCTCATGCCTCGTACACACGCTCCGATAATTGCATGAAAAAAATAGTTTTCAAATTGATCGCATGATAAGCTGATCGTTTAATACACAGCTTTCAGCAGCCGATCACGAAGGGACAAACGCGAAAACTTTTGTCGTACGATAGCCTAGCGAGCAACAATCATTTTAATCAGTATGTGTTCACTACAAATCAATAGACAAAGACCACGCATGATCAGAAACATGAAAATAACCTGGAAAAAGCCTGGCTGCCATTATTTTCATTTTGCACTATCCGATACGTAGCTATGCAACAGGGAAGCTTTTCCAGAATCGTACAAAAAAAAAAATCATACATTTAGTACGCATTGATAAACTCGATAATAGTATCATGCAACAAAATGTGAACGATAAGTTGTCCGATTGTCTGATCATGTGTATGAGGCATTAGTGAGTCTGCATTCTGAATAGAGTAGTAAAGCAGACACATTTAGATAACAGCATTGTCAGTCTGGGGAGAGGGTAGTGTTAAGCCCCGTACACACGATCAGATTATGGAACGATCTGTTGTCCGTTTTTTGTGGCATGCTAGTCTGATGTGGAAAGTGAAGAGGTTATTTTCATACAAATTTTCCCGTACGACAGAATTCTACTTCAGAAGTGATGTCATGTGTTGGATTGTTTTGTATGTGTTCTTTCATCTCTGAGAATGCCTAGTCTTGCTCTTAAGATTTTTTTCGACCGAAATCTGTACTAATGAGACGAAAATCGGACGTTGTTTTGACGGACGACAAAAATTATATAGCCTGCACATCAGGATTTTGTCAGCCGAAAAGTCGGAGTTGGCTGTAGAAAGCACCATACTAAGAATCCGAAAATCGACAGATCGGTCGTCGGACGAATTTTCCACCACTGATTCCCAGGCTTCTGACATAATTTAAAGAGAGAATACACCTAAAAAAGACACCAGAGAAACAATGCTAAATGGGTATTTTACTAGATGTTCTTGAATCCGCCAAAGAAAAAAGAATGTAAATGTGAATTTCTCAAGTTACATACTTTGTAATTAAACAGGGTTATAGAGAATAAATGATGAAATGGCAATACCAATAAATTGGGCAGTCATGACCAACATGCCCTAGGAGAACTTCTGACCTCAGGTATAAGAGGGAGAAGAAAGAGACCTTTTGTCATACAGCTCCCTCTAAACCCTGACGCCATGGGCTGAACAGAATTAAAGGCAAAATATATGACAACACTAAGTGAAAACCACAATAAGCAAAACCTGAAAAAGTGTTCACCTTTAAGATGAGCAAGTGTTAAAAGCGGAGTCCTTTTGGGGGTAGGAGTCTTTGATGTACGGTGTCCAAGATCTTCAGCTAGCTTTGCAGGGGCCCAAGATATTGCTGTGCAATGGTGATCAGAAACAGTGGATGTAAGCCAAGTGTCCCTCAGGGAAAACCTTGGGTAGGAAGGAAAGGGTAAAGGTGTCTTCATGCAGTCTCACTGACTCTTAATGTTAATGGTGGGCTTCTGCCTGCTCACCACTCCTGGAAATATCCAAGCTGTTGAGTAGAGGACATCAAGAACAGGCTCTTGTAAGACCTGCAGCCAGATGAGATATGCCTGACTGGTCACTCGACAACCCAGGGATTCAGCGGTGTCTGTGTCGGTGTAGATGAAAGTGGCCCTGGATAGCCAGATAGCTGAGGGTCTGCCTCCACGGATAAGGCTTACTCATGAAATGCACTCCACATTGTCCAGGCTGTGGCACCCACTCACATACACTGGAGCGACCTGGTCCCTGCTCTGCAGCTATAGGCTGGGGTCCCAAGAGAGTGAGCCCCTCCCTGGACCATTCTATTTATCTCCTCCGCCAGAATTACTCCCCCCCCCCCCCCCGGCCAGCTGAAACTTCTAGTTTGTAGCAACAGGAGGTCCATTGAATTCCCAGCCCTCTGGACTATATATCCCATAATCCTCTGTATTCAGTAGTGGTCTCTCTATCTGCAATCAGGAAATGATGACCTAATCCCCAATGCTGGTCACTAGGGAGAACAAGACTCATTGCAATCTTTGTTAAGGAATGTCCTATGGTCGCAAAAGCGATCTAGCCAGCACTTAGCTACATCAGAATGTCTGACAACCTGAATCATGTGGCCTCCACTGATAGCACTGCTGTGGCTGAACCGCAGGTGCAAATGAATACCCTCCTGGTGCAGGCAGAAATCCAGTGAGCTAATAAATCCCTGTGCTCTCTCTGTTATCAGTTAGCATTGACTCCAGATCTCTGTGCGAACTACAGAACTAAGCTTATGGTATTCCTATCCGGGGATTCTGTAGTCTCAACACACTTTGTCTTAGATAATATTCTTTCTCTGAACATGTAGAATAGTGAATGAGAGTTGTCCCCTTATGACAGAATGTATGTTACTGGCAGGTGCACCAGGTGAAAACAAAAGAAAAAAATCCTGAAAAAAAAACTAATTCAGTCACCACTTTTAAAGACTGGTAAACTGCAATATATTACATTTTTGTCCTTGAGTTTAGATACACTTCTCTGTGTCTATTTTTTCCTGCCATGGGGTGGCAGTCTGGCTCCCTTCATAGCTCCAGTGGTGTCTATAATACTCAGAAACAGTGCTTACTTTCTGTATTTGTATGTATATTCTGTATGCTCAATACACTGCTGCACAGAGCCATTTTTCTTTCTTCTTTAAGCTATGGGATAATTATCAGTATCCTTACTAAATGGTGTAAATTATATTTTAATTGTAAGTCTGCCTGAGCATTAGTAATTGTACACACTTTGTCCAATATGCTCCTAATTTGACTAAAGTCTTAATCAAGTCACCTGGGAGATGTCTTCTAAGTATAATGAATGCTTCTCATTTTGCATGATACTTTTCTCTTTGTATTTATTTTACTTTATTTGCAATGGAAGCTGACAAGAAGCAATTTGTGTTTTGGTAATTTAAATGTGGATCAATGTGCTTGACTTGATCCATTGGTTTATTTCAACATTTTGCTTCTTTTCCAGACTTATTAACGTGATAGATTAAGTATATATGTGTGTTTTTCAATATGCAAGAATAGATTGAACTCTTCTGTTGCCACACAGTGGAATCAAGCAATGTTTCATACACTGATAGAGTCCAGTTCCAGTGACAGCCACTAATTATTTTTCCAGGCTAGATGTATGGAAAGGCAACATAGGCCCCTGCCTAGGAAAGAGAGGTTTTAGGGGACCAGCACATGAATTATAATTTTCTTCTTTGAAAAAATAGTTTTTTTGGATCTAAGCTGGAAGAAAAATAGTAGTTTCTGCCACCATCCCAGGGTTATAGTATGTCGATTCGTGGTGCCTCAAGTCAGGTATGGGATTTTAAGGGCAGGAGTGAGACAGATACGCAAAAGTAATACAATTTATAAGTAAAATTTATTTGCATATAGAGTTATATACATAAATGCAAGTGAGTTAATGGGTAAAGTCCCATTGTGGTAGTGAAGAGGAATAGTAAGGTGTGTTTAACGTGAAATAGGTGACTTTGAAACAAAATGGTAAATGGTCCTGCTCTGCTGTTCCTCATATCCGGAAATGGGAATGATTGCAGAGCAAGGACCTGATCGGTATTTCCGACATGTTTCGGCCTATGGCGGCCTTTATCAAGGATATATTACCGATTCTAAAAGTAAGTAGAATGAATTATCAATAGTAGTAATATATATAACTGTAACAGACTTGGATGTACATGAATTGTGATATTGCATACATATTTTTTGTCCAAATCCTGGAGTGTTGCTTCCCCAGAGTTTCTCCGGGAGCTGCAGGAACAGTGCTGTGTTGGGTGAAAGAAGTGTGATGTTGATTGGGGTTGGAAAGCAAGGCAGAATGAGGGTACTCATGATATAGTAAAAAATAGTATTACTTTTTGGGCCACGCTTTTTTGGTCCAGAGATTCAATGTGGCTAAGGTTTGTGGGAGTCCACATTGATGAAGATCATCTGTAGTAATGGGGTAAAGATGGAAATTATGGGGTTTGTTTGTAAATGGTACATCATAAAAAGTGAGGTACAAGAAATTTGTAGAAAAAAAAAAAAATGCGAAGTGGAAATAAGAAGTTTAGACTTGGTGAGAAGATATGTCACAATCCTCTCCAAGTCTGTACTTACGCTTGATGAGACAAAGTTAAGTATGGTAACACAGCACGTTACCTCCAGGTCCTCTCCTCCCTTGATCCGGGAGAGACTGAGGACTCGGAGGTGTTCCCCGGCCTTTTAAAGGCTGTCGCGCATGCGCAGTAGTGCGCTGCATGACGCCAGTGAGCAGTGTCCGTGGTGTGGCAAGAGATGCGCCTGCGCAAGGCAGAAGCTGCATCCCTTGTGACCGTGCGGACGTGCCCATACGGCCGCCGACTCGGATTAGAAGTCGGGATCCCCAGTAGGGATAGTGGAAGGTCAGAGACCGACCGATCGGCTTCAGAGTGCCCCGATCCAGGGAGGATTCGGGGCTTTCCGTGCCCGGGAGTTTCCGGAGTATAAGGGATAAAGCAAAAGGAAAATTGGACTAACAGTATTCTATTTAAGGTGGTACACTACTCCAAAGTGTAGTCACCTGATATACAATTGCAAGAAGAAAATAAGCAAAAACAAATAAACAAGGCATAAGTTGTAAGCAGTCTATTATGAGATGCAGCAATATAATAAAAATAATAAGAAGAAAAAGAATGTGAGAGAGTCTGGATCGGGTCAGGGGATAATCGGAGTCAGGCTTCGCCAGTTCGTGTGTGACAATGCTTTAAAGATTGGATGGTAGGTGGTGATCAGATTGGACGGTCTGTTCAACTGGTTGGGGTAAACTGAAGTATGTGGTTGTTTGGGGGAGAAGTCGGTTAGGCTGTTGAAGTATTTAGAGTATGTGAAGAGATTGTGGGAAAGGGGGGTGTTATTTGATTTAAAAGTTTTTTTAGTCTTTTTTCCCTGAGGAAAAACCTGGGAGAAATGGACGGAAGCTTTGTGCTTCGTTTAGTCCTGGTGGGGTAGTAGCTTTGAGGCATGTGATCCAGCGCATTTCTAATTGTAGCAAGGTTTTATTCCAATCACCACCGCGTAGGGGGATGTGAATCCTATCCAGTGCCATAAAGTTGATTTTTGGCATTTTATATTTATGGTCGTCTCTCACATGTCTGCCTAACGGTACGTAAAAGTTGCCAACGTGCATGGTCTGGAGATGTTGATTGACCCTTTTCCCGAATTCTTGTCGGGTCTTTCCAAAATAGAAAGACCCGCATTCGCAGGTCATCAAATACACTATTCCCCTAGTCTTGCAATTGCAAAAATGTTTTGGTTGGAATGGTTCTCCATTTGGCAAAATAGTGTTTGTTGTTTGACGAATAACATAGCATTGGGCACAGCTTCCACAAGGGAAGGTGCCTTTGTTCTTACATGGGTCTTTTTTGGATCCTTCCTGGAATTCGCTGCGTACTAGTTGTTGTTGTAAGGAGTCTGCCTTTCTAAAGGTGATGGGTGGATGTTGTGGTAGAAGCTTGGAGGTGCTTGGTTCTTCCATAAGAATCGGACAATTTTTTGTAAGGATCTTTCTGATTTCCTGGTGTTCATTAGTAAATCTAATGATAATGCGGGTGTCAGGTCCCATTTTGGTTGGTTCCTTATTTTCTTTGAAGAGAAGTGTTTCTCTGTCTTTGTTGTTGGCACGATTGAATGCTTTGCGTAGTGATGTTTTGGTGTAACCTCTGTAGGAATCGGGAGGTTAGTGCATCAGCTTCCAATTGAAAGTTGGCTGGGTCAGTGCAGTTTCTCTTTAATCTGAGGTATTGGCTGTAGGGTATTGAGTGGATGAGGGGTTGTGGGTGAAAGCTGGAGGCATGGAGAATGGAATTGCCTGCTGTATCCTTTCTGTAGAGAGTGGTGGAGATTTTTCCGGTAGAATCTTTGTATATTAAGGTGTCGAGGAAAGATACTTGTTGCTTGTTGTAGGTCATTGTGAAAAACATATTGTGTTCGTTTTGGTTCATCCTAGTTAGTAGTTGGGGTATCATGTATTCAGGCCCGTTCCATATGATCAATATGTCATCGATATATCTTTGCCATGTGAGAATCCTGTCCGTGTAGATGGTATTTTCTTTGTTAGATAGGAACTCTTATTCCCATGAACCTAGGTAGATGTTTGCGTAAGAGGGGACGCAGCTGGTTCCTATCACAACCCCACATGTTTGAATGTAATAATTGCCACCAAATGTGAAGACGTTGTAGTTAAGTATATATTGTAGCATGTCAATGATGAAATGATTGAAATTTTGGTCACGTTCACTATGGCAGCGAAGTGTTTTTTCGACTGTTTATATCCCTTTGGTGTGGGGTATGTTCTTGTATAAGCTTTCCACGTCAATCGTAATTAGATAGGTTTCTTCAGGTATAGAGATGTCGTTGAGTATTCTGAGAAGATGAAGAGTATCTTGGGTGTAGGAAGGTAGTACTTTAATGTGAGGGCGTAGGTATCTGTCTATAACCTTGCTCATCGACTCTGAGATACTTCCATTACCCGATATGATTGGTCTTCCGGGTGGGTCGTTGATATTTTTATGCAGTTTGGGTAGTGCATACAGTGTGGGTGTTTTGGGATGAGGTGTCCTTATGTATTCCCACAAGGTTTGAGAGATGGTGCCTTCCTTGAACGCATTGTCGACTTTGGTGTAAAAGATTTGGTTGTATGATTTGATCATTATTGGAGTGATCTGTTTGTAGCATTTGGTATTAGAGAGTATGGTATGGCACATGTTTTTATATTTTTCTTTGCTCATAACCACTACGTTCCCTCCTTTATCTGAAGGCTTGATGATAATCATATCGTTATTTTTGAGTTCTTGAAGCGCTCGTCTTTGTTTGTTTGTCAAGTTGGAGACATGTCTATGCTCTTTGATTGCTTCTATGTCCTTGGTGGTTTGTCGCACAAACAGTGCGATAGCCGGATTTGTGTTCAAGGAGGGGAATTTATTGGATTTCATTTTGAAGGTTGGTATGTCTGAGGTTGTTTCTGGTTCATCATTGTCAGGGTCTTGGTCCGGTTCGCTGGGATCGTCCCAATCATCTAGGTCGCTTTCCTGGAGTAATAGGTTGAGGTCACGGATGGCTCTGAACTCAGCCGCTGTGAGTGTAGGTGTAGTTTGTGGTTGGGGTTGTTTTTGATAGAGAGTTTTGAGTAGCAGATTTCTAGCGAATAAATTAACGTCTTTGATAGTTTCAAATCTGTCAAGGCACGTATTGGGACAGAAAGAAAGTCCTAAGGATAGCACTTCTTTTTGATCGTCCGTTAGTATATGGGGTGATAGGTTTATTACCGTTTTTCTTCCTCCTGTTTCTTCTCTGATTGGTGTTTTTTGGGGTGTTTGGAGTTCGTTTTCCCTAAAAAAACACCTTGTTTGGGATCAGCTTTTGATCTGGTAAATATGTTGTAAGGTTTGGGGGGTTGGTCTGTGTTCCCCGGTTGTATTGTTTGTTCATCTACCATATTGGTCCCTTGAAGTTCAGTTCCTTGGGTGTTTTCATCGTCTGTTCTGCGTCGGGGTTCATGTTGTTTGGGGGGTGGTCCCCTTCTATTTTTGTATTGTTCTGGGCCAGAATTATATGAGGATGAGTCCGATGAGTAGTAGGGTTGTCCAGTTTTATCAGAGGATCTGCCGTATTGGGTTCTACGGTTGGTCCGTTGATTGGCCCATCTGTAGGTTCTACCTTGGGCAAAGGCATTCTTGTCGCGCCAGTATTTTCTTTCTTTTTTACGTAAGATGTCTTTTCCATATTCTTCTAGGTGTGATTTGAGTTTGTTTTCTTGCTCGCTGTATAATTGTGCTTTTTTGAGAGGGGCTAGTTGTTCGTAGGTTTTTTTGATGTCAAGGTCCAGAGTTTTTATTTGTCTCAGGTATTCTTCTTGTAGAAGGATCATTAAATTCCGTGAACATTCGTTAAGTTGGTTTTCCCATTCTTTTTTAAGTTGGGTTGAGACATTTTCCATTGTGGGAAAAATTTGGATTCTTAATCCTACAGGGTTAATTTTTTCGCTAATATAGCGTTCGAATGTCTTGATGTGCCAGTGTAGAGCCGACTTCCTCTCCAGGTGTTTTTGGAGTGTTCTGAAAAGCGCTAAAATACTGGATTCAGTTTGTTCTTTCACCTTAAAACTGGTATGGATGCCTGACATAAGAGTTTCCCATTCATCACCAACCAGGTCTCCCACATCTTTCTCCTTCTTCTTCAGTCATCCTTACTTACTACGAGAAGGATGTTAATTCAAAACCAGACAATCCACACGGCTTTCCTTAAACTGTGGTAGATTTCCACAGTGCAAGCTATGTTTGTCTGGAACTAGTAGGTAGGTGCTATTGCTGCCTAGCAACCAGAAAATAATTGTATGATAATTTTAGTATCTCCAGAGATCCGAGAGGCTGTGGATGTGTTATCCATCCGGGGTATTGGTTGAAAAAATAGTTTTTTTGGATGTCTTCTAAGTATAATGAATGCTTCTCATTTTGCATGATACTTTTCTCTTTGTATTTATTTTACTTTATTTGCAATGGAAGCTGACAAGAAGCAATTTGTGTTTTGGTAATTTAAATGTGGATCAATGTGCTTGACTTGATCCATTGGTTTATTTCAACATTTTGCTTCTTTTCCAGACTTATTAACGTGATAGATTAAGTATATATGTGTGTTTTTCAATATGCAAGAATAGATTGAACTCTTCTGTTGCCACACAGTGGAATCAAGCAATGTTTCATACACTGATAAAGAGTCCGGTTCCAGTGACAGCCACTAATTATTTTTCCAGGCTAGATGTATGGAAAGGCAACATAGGCCCCTGCCTAGGAAAGAGAGGTTTTAGGGGACCAGCACATGAATTATAATTTTCTTCTAATTTCATACAAGTTACTAAGAACAGGACAACCAGAACTGGGATAAGCACTGTTAAATTGGCCCAACTATGAGTAACTGAATCCCAGTCCTTCTTTTTTTCATGAAGACTCAACCCACCAACATGTTTTCATTTTTCAGTTATTTCAGTGCATACTGGATACTATGCGATATCCAATGTACATAATAGTTAAAGAAATAAAGAGACTTTCCATGTGGAAATGTGATCAGTGGTTTAGAAATGAGGGTTGTATCCCACAGATGTGATCAGGCTCTGCTTCAGGAAGGAGTGAAATGGGAGCAGATGGCTTGGACTAGTTCATTCTGGCTTGGTTTGATTCCACAGCAACCCCTTTTGCTGTTTGCAGTTGCATGGTGGTTGTATGCTAGACCTATGTGTTCTAATCAGTGTCATTGGTGGAACTGTACCTCCTACAGGGGCTATTTTGGGGCTTCATCTGTATACTTGCTTCCACGGTGACACAAAGCTGTACTTTATATGACTAGGAGTCTTGCCTGAGCACTGGTCTCCACACACAGAGATAACAGTATTATCCTAGTGTCCAGCATTTCCCTGAAGAAGATTTGGATAAGTTGAAATGCGTTGGGGCTTTGGACAAGAACCAATGGGACTGTACTCTGCTGTGCACTAACACTGTCAGGTCCATGCTGTGATGTGCTACATGGGTTTCATTGCCTTTGTGGTTGTTTTAACCGTTTGTCATTTGAGTCCCATTTTGTGGGAATGTTTTAACTGATGTTAATAAATGTATAACTATTCATTTAACATTGTTCCTATTGATTACATGATTTCTGGCATCACTCAAAGTCCCACCTCCTCCCCTTCTGGCCTATTTGGCAATTTTTCCCTTTTGCTTAGCTATGGGAGGCACTTTTGCAAATCTCTCCCAGTCAAGCGACCTTATGAAATGAAAAGGGTACCTTCATAAGCATCACAATACTGGCCATGCCACTATATGCAGTGCTGTACTACATGATGCAGCACATCTGTTCTATGTATTGTGCATTACTTGTAAGTTTACAGCAGGGCAGTACGTTGGTTGTTTGTGAGTCATAACATCGTGTCAAGTTCAAGCGGCCCAGTATTTGCACTGGAAGCCTAATCTTCGAAGTTATGCCTAAGGATTTCATATTAAACATGTACACTCCCCTCAAGGCTAAATTTAAAACTGGACACACTAGGCATGTGCCTATGGGTTTTGCCTGTGTAATTTACAGGTAACTTATTTTTCCTAGCACCCGCAGAAAAAGTTATCTTATGGAAGGTTATTTAACCAGGTCACTATTCTGAAGGGACACAATAATGCTAAATGCTTGCAATGTAGATTGATATTGCTCTGCTGAGCTCTCTACATGATAGTTGTCCCATCATGAATAGAAGACAAGCTATACCTCACTTGTTTTGTGTGCTATTATTGGGCCCTAATGTGTGCTGATTTTATTATAACAACGTTGTTATAATAGTGATAGGTGGAGGGATGAAATGTTTTTTGTAAAGTTATTTTGTATTGAGTTCAATAAAAATGTGATACTTTTTGATACTGCATTATCGTCTGGGGGGTCACCTTTTTTTGCTGTAACTAATAGTCTTTTGGCATGTAGGCCCACCCCCTATGAGGTGGAATGGTAGATGCATAATTTAAGTAGGCGTGCGCAGCGGGAAAATTTTTGTTTCTTTTAAAAAAATTTATGTAAAATGTGTGTTTTTCTATTCTGAATAATTCGTACTTTCGTAAGGGTTATTTTGTGTTGAATCAGAATGATTCGTAATTCTGTAAGGCTAATTATTCATTGACGCCGAATTCGTACTTTTGTGAGATTGCTTTTTTAGTTGATTTGGAACACATTTTGTAATTTTTGTCATTTGTACTTTCGTGAGATTGTCTTTTTCGTTGATTCATACTTTCATTGCATTCAACAGAATCAGGGTGTGTGTTTTTTTTTTTTGTTAAACAGCAAGAAAACCAAAAACATGTCTCTCTGAAAATGGCGGTGCCTAACGTGTCAGAAAATGAAACTAAAAAACTAAAAGACCATATTCCCTATCATTCTGAAAAGCCAAAATACAAAATTATGAAATGTAATGTTTTTCGGTGCTTTAGATTAATTCGTACTTTCGTAAACACATTTTGATTATTCAGAATGATCTGCAATTTTGAAATTTTAGTTTTCTTTTATGACATGGTTAGCTGCCACCCCTCTGATGCCATTTTGAGAGAGAGTACAGTGGTGTGGTGAGAGAGGAGCAGCGAGTGGTATTATTTTGATAGTTTTTGGGTGGTTTAGGGTGCTTTTGTTAAAATTACAATGTCTGCAGTGAGGGAGATTGCTTGTGTTGTGGTAGGGAGTGATAATTAAGTTGTGCAAATCATTCGCTATAGAGTAATTTTCATCTTCTTTCTTTCCTCTATTCGGAAGTTCATATTTTTGTTCTTTCATATGTTCAGAATTTTGAGTTTTCGTTTTTTCATTATTTTGCGTGTTCGAAATCTCGTAATTGCCGTATTTTCATTCTTTTTATCTATTCCCATGTAAAGATTGATCCTAATGTCCGAATACTTAAAATTTTAGTACAAAAAATAAATTTGTTATGAAACAACTTGTCTAAATTTTAGTCCCCCTCTGATTCATCTGCCCAAAGAGTGAGTCTGCTCCTTTTTATTTTTGTTGTTTACATTTTATCACAATATTCTAAGGCATGTTAGAACCAGGAAACCAAGTAAATGTTTCCTGTAAAAGATGTGTACAGAAGGTCTAGCCGCTGGCATGAAGTTTTTCTTAAGAAAATTGAATATTTGATTCCAGTCAATGCTTCTAGCATGCCATGTACCTATTTACATTTTCAGACTTCAAGTTAGATTTCAAACTTTTGCTTCTGGTATTTACACTTTTAGCTAGGATGTCTCATTACAACATTTTAATGTACTGTTGTAGAATCGAAATGATGTAGTATGAAGTAAAATAGATAAGGGAATATTTCTTATGTGTCTAGAGACCCATTAAGATATAAATGATGTACTTGCTCATGGAGAGAGATTTTGAAAGGCATAAAACATACAGCGTGTGCATTTTTTCCTGGTCATTGTGGATGTTTTGCTCATTTAGCACTCTGCTGCTGGCACTTATCTTGCTTTAGGGAAATCATGTACTGTAAGTAGGTCTCGATATTGAGTCATATTCCACATTACATATTTACAGTTGTAACTTGCCCACACTCAAGGGAGACCAGATACATTACCTTAAAATGCTTTCAGGATTCCCTGGGCGTTCAAGGGGTTAAATATTTTTTACTTTTTTAATGTTTAATAGATATTTGTACTCACCATGGATTTCTCCTTCCAGGATTTGATTTCCCTATAGCCAGATAAATGTTGAAAGGGAGGTGCAAAACCTGGAAAACGGCTAGTATGATCAACATTGAGCATTCATGAGCCAAGCCTATAGCAGTTACATTACAATAATTCTCACTTGGTCTTTTATCGAACAAACAGGTTTTAAAGTTGCACAGTTAGATAGTTAAAGGGTAACTTGACTTTTGTGCAAAAAAAAAAAAAATGTCCCATATAAAAATTATAACATATAGTATACAATTGAGACACAAGTCATATTGCAATATAACGTTATTAAAAATTACTTTTCCTTTTCAATCTGCAGCATTGTCATTTTCTGCAATATGGCAACCTGGAGGCAATCTTTACACAAATGGTCTACAGCATGCCCTCCAGAAATGTAATTACCTTCTCGTGTGACTGGTTAATTGATATCCCCCAGAAGCCTGCACTGAGACACAAATCTGATTTTGGGCATTCTTGCACTATGTGCAACAAAAATTACATTTATGGTGATAAACTCCCAAAGGGTTGGTTAATCACATCTAAAGCGATTCAGACCCTGAAACTTTCCTCATTAGAACCCTACAAGTGCAACAGCTAATCAATAAAGAAAAAGTAACTCCTACTCACACTCACTTTGTACATGTATACATACAAAGAACTATTTCTTCAGAATAACAAAAGGTAGGAATCTGCAAATAATTTTGTTAAAATTACTGTAATGTACATAGATTACCCAGAGGGATTTTTTTTTTCTCTAACTGGGGAGTTACTCTTTAAATGACTAGCATGAAATATTTTTTAGCTAGTGAAGTCTATAATCATATTGTTCTTAGAACAAATGTGTCAGTAAGCAAGCTAAGCACATGTCTGAGAATTAGCCATTGCCCAACTAACAAAACTGAACATTAGTACTGAGTGCCCATTCGGCATCTCTGTAATTGAAGTCCCTGCCTTATTCTGAGAATCCGACAATAACAGTGTGAACATTAGCCTTAATCCTTCACCATCTGTTGGTCATTACTTGGCTCTGCAGCTAGGGTTTCTGATATGCATACCTAACCTCATTGGTGGACTGTAGGTGAAGCTGATTAACAGGGTTGTCCTGCTAGTGACCTGGGTAAAGGTTTACCTGCATGACTGTTAATGCTCTAAAATTTTACTCTGTGTGGTTTGAAATGGGTTTATACTGAGCTTGTTTGTGCTTCTGCTGATCATACTTCTATTATTCTCCATCATTGCTCCATGTACCTGTCTTGAACCTGCTGTTTACCCCTGTCCTTGCCATCTGTGTTATGACTGCTACTCTCTGTTGTACATTTTGGCCATCTGTCTGTGGATCTAAATTGCTCTAGCACAGGGTTTCTCAACTAGGGCTCCTCCTGAGGTTGCTAGGGGTTCCTTGAGCAATAGGTAATTTCTGCCTCTCATATGTTTCCAATGACACCATTGTTCCGTTTAGCTATCTGTACGGGGGATCATTTTTCCCAATGATGACAAGAGTAAGGAGCATTCTTCCCACTGACTATCACACTAATGTGTCATGAGTTGTACATTTTTAATTTTTAGCAGGGGTTCCCAGAGACCAGAAATGTATTTCAAGGGTTCCTCTATGTTGAAAAGGTTGAGAGAGGCTGCTCTAGCATCTATCCTGACTGCTATTGCCTGTTGCACCTGGCAATTCAAAGAGTTCACCCAACTGTGGCAGGCAACTTCCATCAGACCCTCCATACAGGTACAGCTGCAAGAAAAAAGTATGTGAACCCTTTGGAATGATATGGATTTCTGCACAAATTGGTCATAAAATGTGATCTGATCATCATCTAAGTCCCAACAATAGACAATCACAGTCTGCTTAAACTAATAACACACAAAGAAAAAGCACAACGGTCGGGAGTAATTCTTTACCATTCCTCTTTACAAAACTGTTTCAGTTCAGCAATATATTTGAGATGTCTGGCTGGTGTTGTGACTTAGATGATGATGCTCAAACCACATTTTATGACCAATTTGTGCAGAAATCCATATCATTCCAAAAGGTTCACATACTTTCTGGCAGCTGTATGTGGCTGGAAAAAAAAATGTAGCTGTTCCTAAGGAGTTCAATTTTTTTATTACTATTCTAAAAAAGTTTGTCTACCCAGGTGCAGATTTCTTTTAATTCCACCCAAGAAACTTCTTGAAACAATGTCAAGTCATACAGTACTTTTTAGAACCACCTTGATGGTGGGAACTCCTTTTTTATGTGCAGTCATAATTGATTGCCCCATTTTTTTATTTTTTTTATTTTTTTTTTTAGAAAGATTAATGAACTAAGAGCATGAAATTAACATCAACTTGTTGACAAAGCAATGCTTTTATATTGACTAACAATCAGTGTAACCTTCTGTTCCATAACTTAGGCAAGCAATGCCCATACATGTCTTTCAGGTGGTAAGGCATCCTCTGATCCCGTTTTGTGGCTGCTTACACTCCTGTTTTCAGTTCAGTTGATAAGTAGATGCAGCCCATGCTAGCCAAAGCTTTGTTTCTATTGTTTCAGCTAGTGATGTGTGTGAATCCTTTTTCTGCTCAATACAAGAGATGTTTAGCACTGACAATTTCACTATATAAATATGATGGTGTATAATCCATATAATATATATCCTATATGAATTGGCTTGGCTTCCTGCTAGATATTTGCAGATACTTTCTAGGGCACATACTATTTTAAGGCCTACAAACCAGGGTAAGTTTTACTCATTTAAATTTTTTTAAACCTTTTTAGCAATAGAAAACCTTTATTTTACCCTCTCTGCATTTTCACAAGCAGCATTACACTCTATTTTTGGGGCTACTCACTGGGTGTTGATCATACAGGCTTTATACAGAAAAGTTCTAACACTCCAGTGCTCAACTAGTGCTCATCCAATGGTGTCTCAACCAATAATACTTTGTCCGATGCTGTCCTCCTCAGACTGGGAAATCTCCACAAGAACCATAGAAAAACACAGGAGGGCACAAATGCCTAGTTCATTACCAACAACAACTTTTAGCAGATCAAATAGACAAAAATATACTCACAAGCATAAAAGTAAGCAAACCTGTCAAACACAACTCCAGCCATAGGCAGTGCCGTCTGAACATGTATGCTGCTGTTGGAAGGCATTTTGGGGGGATGTACCCCCTTTCCTCAGAACTAAACCAACCTTTAAATTGAGGTATTGCACCAGGTTGGTTTAACTATGAGGAAAGGGGCATTTCCCCTGAAATGCATTTGCTTTACAGTTGTAGTATAATAAATGTTAGTGGTAGGCGTTTGCACCCTCCTATGTGCTTTTACAGTTCTCATAGAAGCTGTGTGCCCACACCCATGGTCAGAATCACTGCTTGCCTTTTTCTGAAAAAAAGTTCCAAGTCTCACTGGTATACAGACACTTACTTAACGGCTCAATCCAACATTCACAGATACTGCTTGCCAATGGTTTGACTTAAAAAAAACTAAAGGAACTACATGTCATTTGTGAGAGCGAGACGTCCCTTAAATTGCCACTGGAATATTAGGCTGTGAACATTTTCCAAAGAAATGAACATGGTGGTCTTACTGGTTGTGGAGCATGAAATATGGACACTTTAATAGGTTACCTGAGTACAATTCCAAGTCACACCCAGGTAACTGTTCGATGGCTAAAAGCAACTTACTAAAATTCCAAAATTAAGTTGTGGATGCACAAATGAAGACTTGAACTGAAAGGATTGGGAGGTAATGAAATGGAGGATGGATTTTGAGAGGAGAGAAGATTTTTGCTGGGTGAAGAGGTTTTTTTTTTTTTGGAGGGCGGGGGGGGGGGGGGGTTAAAAACTTATGCTGCAAGGAAATTTTTTTTTCTGGAGGGTGAAGGAGGAGGAGAAATCTAACTTGCAGAGGTGATTTGGGGTGTGGTGAGTGAATGTGCACATTTAGTGCTGGATCTGTTTTAGCAGGATGAATTTTGTATTCTGATCCTTGCACTTTGTGCTTTATGTACCCCTGACCCCTGCATTCTGTGTATTACATTCCCCTGCACTCTGTGTATTACATACGACTGACCCATTTATTTTGTGCATTACAACTCTTGAACTGTATGTTTCACATGCTTCTGACTTCACTTTGTGCATTGCACATTACCGACCCTTGCACTCTTCTGATCCTTCAACTCTGCACATGGTGTGTGTTATACCCACCTGACCCCTGCACTCTATGCACTCCTCACCCCTAAATCCTGCATTTTGGTGAGTTATGGAATCCTGGCCTCCTTCACTCTGTGGGTTACATTCTCCTGACCCCTGCATTCTGTGTATTATGTACTCCCGGTCTCTGCACTCTGTGCATTAGTCTACTGCACAATATACCCTATATTGTACATTACATACTCCTGACCAAAGGCATCATTACGTCAACAGTTGCTGGATTCTAACAGTCCCTGACTATTTTAATGTGGTTCTAATTTGAGATCGGCACATACAGTATCTGTGTTAGCTCTCCATTTATTGTCCGTGTGCGCAAAAGACATTGTTATGGAAACCTATGTTTTTATGGATTTCCTGAGGATGACCCAGGTGACCCTTTGATTGCTAACAAGTGGGTGCACAGTGAATGCAAAGTATCCTCTTGGTGTCAGATTTATAATTTATTAAGCAATAGTTACTGGCTGCATGAAAAGCATAGGGTTACAATGCAGCTTATATTACTGGGGTGGAGGGAAACAAGTCTAGTGAGAGCAATGGTGAGGAGAATTTTGTTGGATGCTTTGACTAAGGTCCATTAAAAACAAAATCTGTCTATGAATACCAGTTTGTTTTGATGGGTTTCTGATCACACCCATTTCATATACTGTAATCCAGGGTATATCATATGGGGAGATTAATTCTGATGTCCTTATGCCTCGTACACACGCATCGATTATTGGCCGGGAATTTTCGGCCAACGTCCGATCGGCCGATTTTTGGCTTGTTAGTATGATGCTTTCGACAACCGACTCAGATTTTTTGGCCGAATAAAATCTGGTGTGCAGGCTATAAAATTTTTGTTGGCCGTCAGTACAGATTTCGGCAGACAAAAATCTGATGAGCAAGACTGGGCATGCTCAGAGAAGAAAAAACACACGGAAAGTAAACCAGCACATGACATCACTTCTGAAGTTGATTTTTGTTGGCCGAGAAAATTCGTGTGCAGTCTAGGCACATTGCAACCAACAAAACACCACTCTGGACAAAAGTCGGACGATTGGTCGGCCGATAATCGTTGCGTGTGTACGAGGCTTTAGACATCACCAGACATGGTCAGATGGGAACAAATTAGTAATAATCAGTTAGTCTTTTTTCCCCAGCACACTTAAAAAAAAATCCTTATGACTATTGCTTAATTTGTAGTTAAGTCTTTTTGTTACTGACTTAACCTGTTATAATACAAGTATTTTTACATTTTGATCAAAAGTACACCTTATACTTTTAACATTGCCTAAAATATGTTTTCTCACATGAGTACAGATTCGAGGCAACTAAATCTGTAAAGTTGCTAATTTGCCAATTTCTAAAGTATGGAGGACAACATTCAAGGGTTTACTCAATTGTGTATAATTGTATCGATCTCTGTAGATTAGGCAAATATTTCTGCATGTATTCGGTAGAATAAAAAAAAAAAAAAACAGAAGCTGCCCTGTTTTCAAATTGACTTGCTCATTATTATTAGTGATTTCTTCGAACAAAATGTAGTTCTGATTAGTTAACAATGTCAAATTAGCTGGTTACACATTCATGGCGTACTAAAAGATAGTAGCTCCTGACCTCCAGTTGACCAGGAGTTCCTCATTATCTATCAGAATCCTATGGCTCCCAGGAGTACACATGAATTATAACTTTTTACATGATCATACATAGCTACTGAATTACTCTAAGGATATTGCTGAGTGTGTTGTTTTCTGCTAATCCATACTGATCAATTATAAACGAGTGTTTTTCTACTTAAGAAATATCTATTTGTTTAGATCTTTCATCATCTATAGCCGGTTGTAATTTCATAGCGTTAAATTAACCAAGAAATATATTTCACCATATTAAAGCAGATGTAAATCCTCATTAACTGACATTTGGTTTTTGGTACAGCACCATGTGTTATAACAATTGTGAAATTTTTAAAAATAAATTACCTGTTTTTTTTTTTTTTTAAATAAATTGTTTCTTTTAAATACTTACCTACTCCAGCCCTTTATGCCACTGCTTTCTGTCAACATGCAATAGCAGCATGGCATCCCTTAGGGTAGGGTTTTGATGGCAACAACTGCAAATTATGGCTGCATAATGGCCACTTATAGTCTTCCTTTGAAAACTTGGCTTGGTAACAGCACAGGAGCACAATTAGAAGACAGGGACAAGAACATTCATGGCAGGATCACCAGAATTTACCAGGCTGTCTTTAAAGGGTCAGTCCATCCAAAAGTGATATCACAGTTACATGTAGATCCTGGCGGACCGAGTAAGCCCCTGACTTCTTATATGTCTTTGATACCACAACACCGAGATCTCCCTATTATATTTCTAAGCTCTGTTCTGCCTACTTTTGCCCACCTTTGCCCACCTTTTGTTCCAGTACCTTCTGTTGCATTCTCCATAATACATAATTAATAAAATAAAAATGAAGATCCCAAAGACAAGGCAGGGGCACCTCCAAAACGAGCATAGTAGACATGCAGATCTAGAAGCTAAAGTGTAGATATATTATAAAAAATTGTCAGCTGGTTTTAAGGCTCCGTTCACATGTGAGCGTATGGATCGTGGGCAGAACCGCCGCGGTTCCGCCCGCGATCCAGAGATTATTGCAAATCGCAGGATGCCTAGCGTTGCCCGTTGATTTGCAATAGCCCCCCAAACGCCGAGCGATGTTGCCGCGATTTCCGCCTGCCGAATCGTGGCAACATCGCGCAAACAAAATCGCGGGACGCAATACGCTCCAAAGAAGATATTGTACTAATGGTTTTGCACAGAGCAGCCCGGATCCTCATCTTCTCCTGTCCCACGTAAGCACTCCTGGCTCCTCCTTCTTGTTGGGTGCCCCCACAGCAAGCAGCTTGCTGTGGGGGCACCCAAGCAGGCATGCTCCCCGACCCGACTAGGCGTCCCGCGATTTGCAATAAATCTCCGGATCGCGGGCGGAACCGCGGCGGTTCTGCCCGCGATCCATACGCTCACATGTGAACGAAGCCTAAGTCCCAGGTATGGCAATTTTTGGATAGTTACATTGGTCCTGCTGGACCAGATTAAGTACCTGTGTTCCTAAATAGGAGGATCACAGGATCTCTGTGTTCATTACTGACATAACAGCGGACTGCCGTGTTTACATTGGCAGACTACCAGTCTTTTACTATCGGGAGCAATTGCTGGTGTCCGCCGGACCCGCTGACTGGCTCCCCCTGTGGCCAATCGACGCATGCCCCCACTAGCTGTCTCACAAAGTAATGTACAGGTACGTTGTTTCGCGGGACAGAGCCAACCTGCCACAGTATAAGTACGGCAGCTGGTCTGCAAGTGGTTAATGCTGTTTGAAAGCTGAATGTCTATACAAGGTAACATCAATAAATGAGAGAAAAAAAAATGTAAGGAATGTTAAGGCGGAAAAAAAGAAAAGCTTTGTGACTGATTTGACAAGTGCTAAATACAATTTCACTGGGTTTTCTAGAACATGCAGAGAAAGCTTTCTCACTTTTTTTTCTGTTTAAATGTCTACACTACAGTAAAATAATTGAAAACAGTCTCAGATTAACAGTTTATGTCAATGGAAAACAGTGGAAGAAAAATAGATATGTTGTAAAAAATAACCAATAACATATTTTATAGGTGATAACATTTTACATTTACTAGAACAATGAACAGCCTAACTAATTAAAGCTGGCCATACATTCGGCCAAATTTTAAAAATTCTATTGCTATTCCTGTTCATGAGAAGCCGATCTATCGATTGACTTTTCATGAACGGTCTTGCTGGAAAATTTTTAATAGATCAGCCATTCATCTGCAGTGCTGATCAGTGTATTCCGATGGCAGGGGAGTCCCACTGTCAGAATACAGTGACACTGGGGAGGATTCCCACATCCATATCAAATGTGTGGATGGGGAATCGGTTCAGTTTTTTTTTTAACCCACTTGCTAAAAGAAGAAATTGTACCCATGTATGGCCAGCTTAAACTTACCTAGCACTGCCCCAGACAATCACAGCACACAGTTATACAAAGATGTTTGAGAAAAAAAAAAAACAAAGATGCACCTCCCAGGACATAATTGCATGGAGAGAAATCACCCATGACAAAGCCTTAAAAATCATTGAGAATTTAGGGATTGATTTACTAAAGGAGTTCAGAGCCTTTTACTCAATAAATTAAAAATCAAAAACAGCTGGCGCACAACGGGTATTAAGAGTTTCACCAGGGACTTCACAAGTAGCACTAAACACAACAACCAATAAAAAGGGTTGTCAATAAGATAAAGGAATAATTCATAAGTCCATATATAAATCCAAGTATGATTCCATATATGAAAAGTCCATAAAAAAGGTCCATAAATGGGGAGTCCATAAAATATCCCAAGGGGCACTCCTGAGGCAGCTCAAGTGACAAGTAGAAGAATGCTTGGAGCCAACTGGGAATGAAATACAGGCGCCACTCTGAGTACAGTAACTCGAGATTTATTGGATAAGATCAATAGAACAGAGGGTACTCACAAAATGAATAAAATTGAGGGCTCATGACAATCATTCCGGTCGAGGGCTCATGACAATCATTCTGCTCGGATCAGGATGGCTCGAGCAGTGACGGTTGGCAGGCTGTGAGCGGTAGCTGGCCGCTCTTCCTGGTCCCGGGGACACACAGAAGCCGATCCGTCGTCACTTCCGCTAGCGTGACGACGTCAGGGTGCCGGTGACACGTTCTCGGAGCATGCGCTCCTTCTTCAGGCCGATGAGGAAGGAGTGCATGCTCCGAGAACGCATCGCCGGTGCCCTGACGTCATCACGCTGCCGGAAGTGATGACGGATCGGCTTCTGTGCCATGAGCCCTCTATTTTATTCATTTTGTGAGTACCCTCTGTTCTATTGATTTTATCCAATAAATCTCGAGTTACTGCACTCAGAGTGGCGCCTGCGTTTCTTCCCCAGTTTCCTCAATAAATTGTAGTTGTATTTACATTGAATACCCAATCCCTTACAGATTAAAATGGCTGTAAATCTCGGCAATGAAAAATAAATAGAACTTCTCCTTCTATAGTTTGTACTAATAGCAATCCAAAGCACAGAGTGTTATTTCTGTCTCCTCTCCTCTTTTTTTCCCACTGTCCGCATTAGTCACTTTTGACAGGTTATCTTGACACCACAGAATCTAGGGAGAGCCCCCCCCCCCCCCCCAGCTCAGTACACAGAAAGTTAGCTGTGCATGTTGCCTTATGATTAGAGGGTCCTTTCCCTTCACTCAAGTCTCGGATTGCATTCAAATAGGACTGTAATAGCTAAAATGCTAATAATGTAGTATTTAGAACAAATTCCTATAGATCGAAACAATAGATGATCTTGAAACACATGTGCTGCCACAAAATATGTATGTATAACTGTCAAATATCAATATAATAACATAAAGTGCTCTAATGAAAGTGCTTGATTTAGACCAATCAAATATATGAATCCATTCAAATAGTCCATAAAATTATTCCAAAGAGTCAAAGTTTTGACACTCCCAGCTACAAAGTGCTTCCGTACAATTGAAAAAAGTGCATGTTCGATTCACCCAATAGTGCAAATCCTCCACCACACTGCACTCACCACAGGACTAATAATGATTAGACCAGTGATGGTGAACCTTGGCACTCCAGATGTTTTGGAACTACATTTCCCACGATGCTCATACAATCTGCAGTGTAGTTGAGCATCATGGGAAATGCAGTTCCAAAACATCTGGGGTGCCAAGGTTCGCCATCACTGGATTAGACTGTATATGTAATCCACAATTTCTGGAGATCTATGATACCTTTTCCCCTCAATATACAATGCTGCCAGGCATCCATCCTAATGTAGAAACGCTTAGCAACCTGAGATGCATTATATAGTGTAGTATTTATTTATAAAACCACATAAAATTCCACGTGGATATCCTATGAAACAAATGCGGCCAACACTTGCATCAATGGCCGCCGCTCTACATACATGAAGTCGGCAGCAAGACGTCAGTGATGTACAAGGCTCCACCCTTCAGATTACTCTGTTCCCTGCTATATATTATGCATTCTGTGATGTCAAATCCCTCTTCATCTATGTGTGTTTGATGGCTTTAGAGAAGAGGGGGCCGCAGATAAACAGGTACAACCTCTAAGGAGGATGCATTTTTTCTCTGTGTATAACCTGAGGCTGGGTAAAGGTAAGGATTTACAACCACATTAAGTACATAAAGAATTTCCTTTTCACATGACTGGATAATTGTTGTGAAGCTTCACTCCAGTTCATCTAATGAAAATTCTCAACTCCTCTATTCCTCTTTATGTCTCTGTAGGCTAGGGGTCAGATAATGTCTCTGAGTATTGAAGTGTCACATCACTGTCTAATTAGGGATAACCATTTCATTATCTTTCTAGGAGGGTATGTAAAGCAGCTACTGTATGTTCCAGGGGGACTGTCATGTGATTTTTAAATAAATTGATAATCTCCAAAGCAAATTAAGAGTTGTCAAGGAAGAATATCCATAGCACAGTCTAACGCCTGCAGGAAAGTTCACTTTTCACAGAAAAATCAGTCTGTACTCTAACATAGCTGTTTTTCAGCTTCTGTAGGACCATTACAGTCTAATATGGTAAAGAATAATAACTGTGCTTATGTGCATAAATAGTGAAAAGGGTGTATCGAAAAGCTGTGACAGTACTGCGAAATATTAATTACCAAAAAGAGAAACCTAAAATATATCTGTTGCACTAATCCTATCAATCCCCCCAAAACAAAATAATCAACTCCTATAGTATTAAAAAGTTCTTTCCATCAAAATGTGTATTAAGATGAAGTAAAACATCAAAAATGCCCAATCAAGTCCACATGAAGAAAAACCAATCCACTCTTCTATGTATATATAACCTAAATCCTCCACCACAATTGCGCCTTATGATCCACATGAGCCACCACCACTGACGCTTACCAGCCAATTTTGACCCTCTATACATGGAGAAGACAAAAATTGCTTGTATTTATACAATATTTATATTTAGATCACATCACCCTTCTCCACCTGCATCCAGTACTTGATTGTTTGGGCATTTTTTATGTTTTACTTCATCTTAATACACATATTGATGGAAGAAACCTGTTAAAGCGGAGTTCCACCCTGGGAATACTATTTTTAATAAAAATACCCCCGGGACAGTCAGGGCTACTACATTCCACAATGGCTAGCCTCTGATCTGTCCCGGGTTGCACTTACCTTTTAGGACAAATACTTACCTTGAAAAAGTATTGTCCAGCGCTGCCATCTCAGGTGTGGGCAGCTTGAAGCCAGCGCGATCCTCTTCTGCGTCCTCTTCTGTCTTCTTCGGTCCCACGATGCACTTCACCGGCCCCGCCGTCACTTCCGGTTCACGCGCGTCATCCCTCCACAGCTTCTGGGCATGCCCAGAAGCTGTTTAGAAGGGAATGACGCGCGCGCCCCGGAACTGACGTTGGGGCCGGTGCAGGCGCAATGATTCCTGGGAGCGATGACGTTCAGCTCCCAGGAATCATTGCAAAGCCAGGAAGTGACGACGGGCTGTGGCCGCCGAGGGGAGGAAGGAGGAAGTAAGGTAAGTATATTTTCTTCTCTATGAGGTAAGTAAAAAAAAAAAAAAAAAATGTGATTATCCATTTGTTTTTCAGGTGACCCGGAGCGAGAAGATGGAGGTAAGTATAAATTTAGGGTGGAACTCCACTTTAATACTATATGATTTGATTTATTTTGTTTTGGAGGGATTAATCTGGTTAGCATGACAAAGATATTTGAAGTCCAATATGGTAGTTTTTCTAGTAAAATTTGTTATTCTCGTGGAAATGTAGCAAATTATCTGAAAATATAGCAGTTTTACATGATGATCTCCAGTATCAGTCTCTTTTAATAGCAATATTTGGACACACATAAATATTTGTGGTTGTACAAATGTTTCACATTGCAATCTTAGTAGTAAAGTGAGGTCTCTTGTAACACAACAGGAATCTGTGTCTATGCCTTGTCCACATCTTTGCCTTATATAGTATTAAACTGTTAATACTTAGGCCTAGCCAAAAATGATACATCATTTGAGCCTAAAGCCTTAACAACCATAAAGTGCAGCACAATAAATAGGATAAAAAGTATATATGATAAAGTTCATATAAAGGGATACATCCACCAAAGTGAAGATAAGCAAGTGAATGAAAAGATCGGTATCCTATAAATCAATCCGGTGTGGAAAGTGCTCATTCCCATCATCGGAAGCAATCCAGGCTGCTCCCCTTATGGGTATGACTCCTGAACTATCAGGAAGGTGACACCTTGCTTCTGTCACTGGGTAAGACAGGGACATCACCACTGATTCAGGTTGAGCAATCCTAAGGCACATCAAGGTGGCAAATGTATAAAAAAAAAAGTCAAAGAGAAGACAAATAGTGCTCTCTGCTAAAAATGTATTGGCTAAAATCCAGAATAGAAATGTACTTAGAGATGTAGCACACTCGACAAATGTGCAAAACCAAGAGCTCGGTAAATGCAAATCCTCAAAGGACTCAGAAGATAGCTGTGGGTGACATCTATAGCGTGACTCCTCTCTAACATGTTATGTCCTTGGCAGGACTTCGTCAGTTGGAGTCCAAAGCCTAACTCAAGGTTTATTATGACTTTAAATAGTTAATTTGGACCAAGCTGGCCAAAACACACAATTTTCTTTGAAAGCAGATATGCCCGGGAGTGCTGTAAAAAATGTATGTAGCATCTGCTATATACAGTATTCAGGGCTGTGTTCCAGCAGCAGGATGGGGACTTTCTGTCCTATTCTGGAACAAAATTGAGTTGGTCTGAGCGCCATTCACAGAAGGATTTGTATTTTATGAATGAATACAAAGTTTCCTTTGATTGGCTGAAGGGGAGGCCTTGATGTCATCCACTCCACCTCAACCAATCAGATTCATTCATAAAATACAGGGCTTCCTGTGACTGCTTGAGCAGTCCCCATCCCACTGCTGCTACACAGTGTTGTATACTGTATGTAGCTGATTCTACATACAGTTTATACCTCGCTTCCAGCCAGCACATCTTATAGTAAAGCAAATAGTTTGTTTGGGCCACCTTGACCCAAATGAATTATTAAAAGTCACAGTAAATCAGGAGTTAGGCTTTATCCATACTGCTATACTAAGCAGACCTAACAGTTACTGTACAGTTCCTGTTATTTTTTTGTGAGCGTTGTGAGCGTCACTATTTGACCTTGCATGATGCTTTACCCGACATGTATTGATCTTCTAATGCTGAATATCTGGATGTGCTTCCTCTATCCTGTTGCCTCAAGTTGTGACTCCTGATTCTTGTATGCCCAACTTGGTAAAAATTTTGCATCATGATTGGTATGCCATCTTATACCGTACTGTATCTGTTGCAAGTCAGGCTATCCTGGGATCTGCCCTGCAGTAAAATTCAACTATCAGAAGCTCTGTTGAAGTGCAGGGTTTTCTAAAGCCAGTACCTAAGGACCCTGCCATTTGCTAGTTATACAGGCCGTCTTTGCTTGCCTACACTTTTCCTGAACCTGCAGTATAGTGCCTGGCTGTCTTTGCAGATGCAGGACCTGTACTCCAGACAAACTTTTGCCCCCATAGATCTTGTACCTTAACCTTATTTGCTGCCTTTCTTCAGTGATCCACTAAAATCCATGCTGTTTATTTGAAAACACATTAAAAGTCAAGGACAAAAATGTAAGATATTGATGCTATCCAGACCTGGTAAGATAGTCCGTGATTAGCAGTGAATGGTCACAGCTTATCACATGCTACAGATGGGCTGTGATTGGCCCTGTCTGTACCATGTGATAACTGTGAACAATCACAGCGAGCAACACAAATGTGCACAACGAATAGCATGAATGGAAGCCATCCATTGTGTATAATTGTCGTGATCTGCTGTGGATGGTCATAGCGATTTACATGGTACCGGCAGCGGGCTTGTAAACTGATTTGTCATCTGAGTGACCGAGCACACTGCAGCGTGGATCATAGAGGGCATCCTCTGACCTCCACCCAGAACAAGAGAGCTCTTCCCATCCAGCCTATAGATAAATGATGGATGAGCAGGAAACATTTATTCATAGAGTACTGTATGATTAGGCTCCATAACAAGTGAAACATTTTGGAGTTTGGATAAATAGGTAGAACAGTCCATGCTTTAATAAAACCTGGAAAGCGAGCGCTTTCCTATTTTTTCTTGTTTAACATGGAACCTTGGACAGGAAGTAATTTTATGACCAGAGAACATAGCCCTCTACGCTTTTTCATAACATGGGGTAAGGTGTTATTTAATCAACAGGGAGAATTTCCTAAGCAGTATGATAATACATTTATCATTTGCCTCGAATTCCTCTTGAAAAAGCTGTGCACTTCCCGGTATGTTAGGGCAGTGGTCCTCAACTCCGGTCCTCAGGGCCCACTTACAGGCCAGATTTTAAGTATTGCCTTGGGGAGATGCAGACTAGAGTAGAGTACTGCAATCACTGAGCAGCAAATTATATCACCTGGGATGCATTTCAGTTATCTTGCAAACCTGGCCTGTTAGTGGGCCCTGAGGACCAGGGTTGAGAACCACTGTGTTAGGGTACCTAGGTACTACTGTGCCTGAAGCCTCAAAGCTGTGAGTCTGTGACTGCAATGTGAAATGTAATGCTCTGGTTCCTCTCACTGCTAGTTTCACAGGATTTGGATTGCGATTTGAGGATGTCACTAATGTGCTGCTTACTGTTCCCTTTGCTGGAGGCTCTGACATATGGGAGAAAAGCAATGCATTTGCCATTATTGCTGCCTTCACAAAAGACACGCAGTGCACAATAAGGCATGGTAAGTTAGTAATGGAAACAGATCAGCTGAAGACAGACCACAGATGTCACTAGAGAAAAGTAGAGATGGGCCAAACACTCCTCTGTATGGTTCGCACAGACCTCTCAAACAGGGAAAAAAACATTCAAACAGACTTTGAGGCTGCAAGCTATTGCCCTCAACATTGGGGGATGCTTTGGAACAGGGGCGGATCCATGTTTATTGGGACAAGGGCCTCTTCCCAATAACCCTGGGCTGTAGTTTTGAGGGTCTTTGGGCAGGGGGCTTATTGAAATCTGGAAGCCCCCTTTAACAAGGAGGCCCCCAGATCCTAGAACTCCTATGTTAATTCGTATAAGGTACATTGTGGCCCTACTCATTCACCAAAAAAAGTGTTAAAAAATAAATGACAAGAGGCAGTTTTTGAGAATTCCTTTATTAAAAAAAAAATGGTTTCCCCCAATGTAGATCCATCGTCAATCATAGTGTATTCGGGGAAAAAAAAAAAATGCCCCACCTGCAAGGAAGGCTGACCTTCGAATGCCTACACCGCCAGATGACTGTTCCTAAATAGGTAAGGGGCAGGGCCCCCTGGTGATGTCACCTGGTGACTGTGATCTCACCTGGCTGAGCAGTCATTTGGGGGTCAGTCTTCCACACGGGCTTAACGTTTTTTTTTGGGTGCGGCGGGTGTCACACATTCTGACACACTTTTTTTTATTTTTAGTGAATTAATAGGGGTACAATGTACCCCATACCTATTCACATGGGGGGTGGGATCTGTGGGCCCCCTTGTTGAAGGGGGCTTCCGGATACCAGTAAGCCCCCTGCCTGCAGACCCCCACAACCACCACCCAGGGTTGTTGAGAATAGGCAAATGTTGAGGGCATGTGGCCTGGTATGGTTCAGGAGGGGGTGGACTGCTTGCTCGTCCTCTCTCTTTCCTGGCCGGCCAGGCTGCATGCTCGGATAAGGGTCTGGAATGGATTTTGGGGGGGAACCGTACTCCTGGTTATTTTTTCCTTTTTTTTTTGCCGGCAATTTTGTTTTGTTTTTTCTTTTTACTTTCAGCTGACAGCTGATGACTCATTAGTTGTTAAGGAAGTGGTGGTCCACTTTCTGGCCCCACTCCTTAACATATTGACTATGCGAACATCCTGCAGAGAGCACCGAAAATTTGGGTGTTCATCCAACACATGAGAAGGCGAACCTTTGCTCGGCCTAAATTGTTCGTCCAACACTAGTGAAAAGTAATTTGCCTTTTTTGGGCACAGCTTCATGGGTTAGGTTACTTTTTGATAAAGGTTTGACAAAGGGGCAGTCCTTGTTGCCCCAAAATGCGTAACCATGCTCCCATGCCTTCCACGTTACTACACAAAGGGTCTGTGCGTCTGTACCGCAGTTCTGGACTAGATGGGCAGTGCGCCAAAATACCAACCGAGGACAACACTCCATGTCCCCGCTGTCTGCAAGATTCATCTGCTGGCTCCTCACTGCGCTCTTTACCAGCTATCTGCACATTGCTCTGGGCCAGCCCCAGCTCCAGCCCTGCTTGCCTATCTGCGATGCTGCAGAGCCGCTGTCTGCCAGATTCACCTCCTGGCTCTCCACTGTGCTCATCACCATCACCCTGCTCCGGGCCATCCCTGGCTGTAGCCATGTCTGCCTATCCGAAACTCTGCTGAGCTCTGCAGTCCCCCACAGTGGACATCATGTTTTTAATCCTCAAATACATGAGTACATTACTTAAAAGAGATATTAAAGAGGTTGTAAACCTCAGACAAACACATAATGAGCTAGTATGCATCGCATACTAGCTCATTATGATATACTTACCTTAGAATGAAGCCCCGAAGCGCCGACCACTCACCTCTCCCATGGGTGACATGTTCTGTCACCCTTCTTCCGGGTTTGCGGCATCCGGCCATCTGAATGGCTGGACCCGCGATTATGTCACTCCCTCGCATGCGACGGGACGGCACGGGGCTCTGAAGGAACGGCACCAGCGGCCGTTCCTTCAGAGCGCATGCGTTAGTGATGTCACTGGCTGCATTTAAGGTAAATGTCTCCTAAACGGTACATGTTTAGGAGATATTTACAGTAACTATAGGTAAGCCTTACCTATAGGTAAGCCTTATCCATAGGCTTACCTATAGGTACAACTTGCAGAGGAGGCTTTACTTCCTCTTTAAAGCCTTGTTTGTTTGTTTTTTTATTTGGTTATACTTGCTTGTCCTGTGTAAGGCTCCGTTCACATGTCAGCGTTTGGATCGCGGGCAGAACCGCCGCGGTTCCGCCCACGATCCGGAGATTTATTGCAAATCGTGGGACGCCTAGCGTTGCCCGTTGATTTGCAATAGCCCCCCAAACGCCGAGCGATGTTGCCGCGATTCCCGTCTGCCGAATCGCGGCAACATCGCGCAAACAAAATTGCGGGACGCAATACGCTCCAAATAAGCTCTTGTACTTCTTTGGAGCGTATTGCATCCCGCGATTTTGTTTGCGCGATGTTGCCGCGATTCGGCAGGCGGAAATCGCGGCAACATCGCTCGGCGTTTGGGGGGCTATTGCAAATCAACGGGCAACGCTAGGCGTCCCGCAATAATAATGCAGCCTAATGGTTTTGCACAGAGCAGCCCGGATCCTCATCTTCTCCTGTCCCACGTAAGCACTCCTGGCTCCTCCTTCTTGTTGGGTGCCCCCACAGCAAGCAGCTTGCTGTGGGGGCACCCAAGCAGGCATGCTCCCGACCCACAGCTCTGTGTGTCTATTCACACACAGAGCTGTGGATCGGCGCTGCCCCTCCATCTCCTGATTGGCTCTCTGGCTGTGATTGACAGCCAATGGCTCCCACCATTTCTAAAAGACAATTAGGAATGCAAGTCCATACAGAGGCAAGGCTCACGTGGACATTGCTGGATCAAAAGGGGGCTTAGGTAAATATTGGGGGGGCAAAAACCTTGTGCCTTTACAACAACTTTAATTTTATTGCCTTCCTATGGATACATCTACACTTAGTTGGTGGCACTCTGTGTGCTTTTTGCTCTTTTTATAGATATAAGTGTATCCATCACTTTACAGGGCAGCTGCAACCACTATCTGGGATTTGATACAGTTTGTTTAGAAACTTCAACTGATTTTAGCCCTTGTGACTTTTTATATACTTTCATTTATGTGACCTTCCTACGGGACTCTAATTACCTCCCACAGCCATTCACACATTCATCCTTTTCTACTAGCCATCCTAGCACCATATAATCACCCCCACATTTACATTTTGATAAACTCTTCATTTTTAATATAAAATGTCTGAATTATTATAGTGATATGTAGGAGGGTGCATTAAGGCTGTTTCAATCTATAAAGCCATTTTCCATGGTAGTCAACAATCAAAGTATTGTAGTTCGCAGTGGAGGCTTTTTATAGAAAGAGAAAAACAGGAATTTACAGCAATAATCATGAAACAAAGCTGTAGGAAATATTCTAAATTTCCCAACAACAAACAATTTTCATGCTTTTAAAACCAAGGTGTATCACACCAGAAGGACCTAATTTATTTTCTGCGGGTTAATAGCAGCTGGATAAGACAAACAACCCAGTTGCAATGAAAGGGGCAGCAACTTTTTCACTTCAATGAACATCTACCAGTATGGTGCATGGAATTTATTACAGGCTTGCTTTTTTTTTTTTTTCTTCATTTAATTTGAAAAATAAATGCCTTTAACCGAAAATATTGTATTAGACAAAAAATAGTTCAAAGACCATCCTCAAAAACGGCCATATGACCTTTTAATGGAGGTAAGCAATTCATATTATATTAAAGCTAGCTTGTCGCAAGCTTAGCTGTTCAAACTGAGCATATGATGAAACAATACCAAAACAAAGATTAATTTTAGTAAAAGCAACCTGTCAAAACAAAAACATATTCCATCCTGAACAATATATGCAAATCTTGACACTTTGAGGCTTTAAGGCCCCATGCACACAGAGCGTTTTTGCAGCTGCTGTTAGGAGCGTCAGACTATTTTTTTGCTGCCGTAAATTGCCATGTTATTCTATGGCCTCATGCACACACAGGGCTTTTAGGAGCTCCAAGTTGCATAGGCGTTTTAAGCTGCAAAAAAAACCCAGGACCAGTGCATTCTGGAGCTGTAGCGTCAAGCTGTTAAAACATCTGACGCTACTAAAGGCTGAATAACATTGCTTACCGTTGCTTATACAGCCTTAAGCCACATTTATATGTTTTTTTTATATGAAAATTAATGGTTCCCTGTGGGAGCCCATTGATTTGAATTAAAGTCGCATCACAAGTCTGATCAGAATGATCCGACTTGTGGTGCGACTTGCGCTCTGAGAAACTTGAGGGGGAACTCTGCGCCAAAATGGAAACAAATGGCGTGGGGGTCCCCCCCAGGTTCCAAACCAGCCCCTTCGGGTCTGGTATGGGTTTTGGGGGGACCCCATGCCATGTTTTCAGCATGCAGCTCCCTTCAAAATCCATACCAGACCCGAAGGGCCTGGTTTAGAACCTGGGGGGACCCCCACACCATTTTTTTCCCCCATTTTGGCCTGGAGTTACCCCCTGGTTATGGATAAAAAAGTGAGTACACTTACAGACCATAACAATGAGACAAAGCCTTAGGGCTTTTTTTTCACATCTGGCAAGGACTGCTGCTCCTCTGAAAACGAATTCATGCTTGGATCTCTTTTCAGAGGTGTTTGTCAGGTGGTGAGGAGGTGATGATATGTCTCTAAATGTTGCACTACTGTGCTGGTAGTTTACTTGAATGGGTCATGTCGACAGAAGGTACTGCCCGCCAAACATGACAGGAGGTTTAATTCCTGCCACAGCCATGACGCAAAGCAAGCATGTGTACACCCCTAGATACTGCCTTTGCAACCTAATGCAAATGTGTCACAGCTGCATGTTTTACCTCCCCTCAACCACAAGTGTAAAGTAGTCCTTATGAATAAAATATATTAGGAGAGACTACATGAACTTTAAGGAGAGACCACATAAACTTTAAGGAAAGGAAGTGCATAAAATGAAAATCTTTAAATATACTAAGGGAGTACACATGATTCAGGAGGGCAAAATTTACATTTTCAAGCTGAGATCAAGAATGAAGAAACATTATTTTACCAAAAGAGTAGTGGATGCTTCAAAAATATTTTCTGCAGAGGCAGCCAGTCAATCAACTGTACATGAATTTAAACCTTTTTTGGGATAAACATGGCTCTATACTCAAAAAGAGGAGCTCTGGTCATTGTGAAAAAATGAAGTCAGAAGCAAAGTCTTTGTCTGCACAGCACATTTTATTTTGGGCATGAGAGACTACACCGGTGATACCACGCTAACATGAATGAAACAAGTTTTAGGCCTGGTTCACGCCTATGCAGGTTACCGTTTGCACATTCCAGGTGCATTTTTGCATTTTTCAATGCACGTTTTTGAGCTATTGAAGTCTATAGCTATAGAACCTGGCCCTTTCAATAAAATGCACAAATGTGAACGTGACCCATAGGAAGGACTATGAGAACTGCCTAATAATACTGTGGACTATACTGTATATGTTACTACATCTATATGATGTACAGTATGCATGTTTTAAGGAGTAATCGCATTGGATGCAGCATTTAGCCTAGGTTCACACTGTGGGTGGGCTAGCTTAACTCCCACAATTTTAAACCAGCATTTCAGTCTGACTTTGGAGGCAATTTGACAGACATCTGTGTGGGTTAATGCACAGATGTCCATTGAAATTGCCCCGGAAGTCACCAAAAGTAGTGCAGAAACTACTTTTGGGAATCGGTGTTCGGACGTTGCCATTGCCCGCAATAGGCTCCGATTTGGCATGTCATTTGACAAGTCAAATGGGCCCAATATGAACGTGGGCTTAAAGTAGTATTGTGATAACACATGGATTGATGTAAGCTAGACATAATAACTTAATGGGATAGCGCTGTGAGTAGAGTTTTTAGTAGTTTGAGATGTATGCTTTAGTATGTGTGAATGATTATGTGATATCCATCAGGGTTTTTTAGCATTGGAAGGACTTTGAGAATTGCCTAAAAATAGTGTAGATTATATATGTCACTACATCTATATGATATATGCATGTTTGAGTGCAGAATTTAAAGTAGTATTGTGATATCACATGAATTGATATTAGCTAGACATAATAACTTAAAGGGGTAGCGCTGTGAGTAGTGTTCAGATTTGGCTTCCATTCCATTTCACATTAGGTTTCACACTGGGCAAAACATGCTGCTCTTTCTTTATGGTCCCGCAGGCTCATTGGGGGGGGGGCAACTTCTACTCTAGATGAACTGAACAGGAGTGGGATTGGGTACCTGCCAGAAAAAGGTACCCAGACCGAGAAAGAAAAAAAAAAATAACACAAAGATCAGACTCAATGTACCACTTTGTATTCTTTTGCAGTCCCTTTTCTATGTCTAGATCTTCTAATCATTTTCATATTCAGTTTCCACTAAAGGTAACTTCTGTCTCTGCAATTTAGCACCCTGTGTTCAGTTTGAATCACACAAGCTTACTTTAACTGGAAAATGTAATGGTTTTAATCAAATTTAATTACATTTTATTTTTGTTTACCTGTTTATAAACCAATGTTTTATATTGATATTTTAATTGTTTGCATAAAAATTTTATTTGCATACAATCATTATTATACAAATAAATGTTTATCACAAGGCACATCAATTATGTTTATCTTGCAAGTAATACTGTGGTTTTATTTTTTCAAAGATTTTTAAAATAGTACATTACAAACAGACCCTTTAAAGCTTTAAATTACTAATACACATTGGTTTTAAATGCGGTTGTAATGGGCGTATGCACAACAGCTGACCATAGAGGATTCTTAATCCCTAGACTCTTTTACCAGTCTTTTTTCGCTCCCACATTACATCCAGCAGTTGCTATCCTCACAGGGGTGCCAGCCGATACACCACCGCTACACGGGGCTGTTCCTACGGGTAAAATTGGAAGGCAGAAACTTTCTGCCTTACCCCCTAGTGAGCAGTGGCAACCAAGAGATTCTGCAATGAGGCGCTATTTGTCTAGACCTGCATCCCTCAATTTTACCAGACCAGCAGAGGAGCCCCTGGAGCAGTTTATTCATCTCAGTGAGGATATTCCCCCCGCACAATCTCTATCCTCAGCACCTTATTTGACAACCTCCGCTTTCGATGACAGACTTAGGTTAATACAAAATATTATCCGCAGTATATCTACTAAAGTGAGCAAGATTTCCTAAGAACTAAGAGGAAAAAATGACTTTATTTGGAGAATGAATTATTTCGAAACCAAAATTGTTGACTTTGTTCAATATGTCCAAGTGCTGGAGGAAGAGAACTTGTCTTTTAAAGCAAAATGTCTCCCGACTTCAAATACAACAAGACTTAGAGAATAGGGAAAGGCTTCAAAATCTCTGGATCAGAGGTGTCCTTGCAACTGTAAGTAATGCAGAACTTTAGCCATACCAGATAGGCCTTTTCACCACTTTGGCCTCAAATATTCCAGATATTGATTGGAGATTGGACCGAGACCATAAATATCTTGGCTCAAAATCATGCACACACCAAAGAACAAAATTGTATGATTCCGCGATTACAAAAGCAAGGAGGCACTGCTTATTAATACACACAATAAGTTACTTATTGATTACAAAGGGGAAATAATACAATTTTAATGTGATCTATCACTACCTTAGCTAAGCGATGCAATCTAAGGCCTGTTACCTCCCATCTCCAGAAACATTGAGTCTCTTATCGCTGGGAGTTCCCCTCTAAGCTTATAAGAGTTGATTTACTAAAACTGGAGAGTGCAAAATCTGGTGCAGCACTACATGGAAACTAATAAGCTACCAGGTTTTTTTTTTGTCAAAGCCTAACTGAATTGAATAAACTGAAGAATAACTACTTTGCACAGCTGCACCAGATTTTGCACTTTCCAGTAAATCAACCTCGTAGTTTCCAATGATGGTATGCAACAAGGTATTTGAGACCCACAGGAGGGACAGGCCTTTCTCCAGATCCTCTGCCTTCCTTCTCTTCTGGAAAATGCTCTGGTGGTTCCCCACCCTGGGCCTTGCATGGCCAAGCAAGATTTGGACTCCTACTAATACCAAGACCAATAGGCTTTAGATGACCTCCCAGCATGCTCCTCCACCCTGACAACCAGTCTGAACAGCCTGGGTGAGATTTATACCTCAGACCATCTTCCCATAATGTATAGTTTTACTGCCCATATCCTCATAACCTATACGGACAAATATGTCTTTCAGGTTCCAATTTTTGCCTTGCTTTAGATTTTGATGGTAGACTGGGGCACCCACCTCTGTACTGCTGTTCCCATGCCCTCCCAAGTGCAGCTCTGGTTTTCCAGTGGTGCCCTAAGATTTTTGATTCTCTCAGGCCTATTACATGTTATGTGGTCATTGTGTAGGTATTTTCTAGACTGTCGTTCTCTATTCAGCTATTGCATATTCTATTTTTGTTTATTACTAATTTTCAAAATGCATTTTCTTATGTGAGGTTCAGGGTTCTCCAGACTAGAATGCTGGAGATCTATCTATAATTTCAGTTACTATGGATCTAGTAAATAATGTCATGTAATGTCAAAGGCTTGAACTCCACCAGGAAATGTTTATTGATCCTGAAGGATTTTAAGGCTTCTACTGCAAATCTTATTCTGATTCTAGATATTCTCTTTTAAGATGGGTTCTCTCAAGTTTACTTTAAAACAGTTTCCTTCAACACTACAAACCCATCTGGAAATGAACAACTAGCAATCCTAATCTATAATACTTGCCCTCTACAGGCACTATCCTCTAAAGCTGACCCACGTGGCTGTTGTTTGGGGCTAGATTGCAGACTTGCGAGTACCCCCTTAGTATAATAAATGTGTAGATGCCTATTGCTGGTCAAATTGACTTTTAATTTGCCTAATAGCCATAAAGATAGTGGGGGTGCTCCCTCCGACCGGACCTAGTGACAATGCTCCTTAGGGTTCTAGGCCCGGAACGGTGGAGATTCTCACTCCTATTCTACTCCCTTTTTACTACTACTTTTTTCACTTGCCATACCTCTTTACAACCTGTAACGCTTTGGTTATACCTGATTCCTCTATGTTATAGTTCATTTATCTGTGTACATGCATTGGAACCTGTTGAAAGACTGTAATTCCTGTTATATTTGTTCTAATATTTGCTTATGTAAAAACTCAATAAAAACCTATTGAATGAAAAAAAAAATTGACTTTTAATGGAAAGCCCTAGCTAAGCTATTGCATGATGCCATACCAGTTACTGTAGTTGGCTGAGATTTTAATTTGATCATGTCTCCACATAGAGACAGGTAGTCCGTTTTAGATGCCCCACCTAATGCTTTTACTAAACAACTTCTTTCTGCCAAGTGATAAGAGAACCCCGTATGATGCCTGGAGGGTTAAACACCCCCTCCAAAATAATTTACATTATATTCACTAGTACATATTACATACCCAAGTCTAGATTATTTCTTGGTTACAGTTCCATTGAAATTGGTAGTTAGCTCTGAGTTTGACTCTATTACCTGGTCAGACCATGCCCCTAGATTTCTGGACTTATTTATGACGAATACCCACACCATTGTTAACCATTGGAGACCAAATGAATCCCTTCCAAAACATTCAGATGTTCAAAATAAATTGTCATCAACTCTCATTTTTTACCAAATGAGGGCACAGTGTCTGAGATTTTTATGGTATGGGAATCACATAAAGCGTTATTTATATTTCAGTTAGTTCCCACCTGAAACGGATGCTCAACATACTAAATTAATCTTATTGGCTCACCTCCATAAGGTGGAAATGCAACTGATTCAATCTCCCACAATTTCTTTATTACACACTGTCACCTCATTCAGAAACTGAATCAAGGATATTGATATGAATAAGGTGGAAAAGTCATTGTTGTTGACTAGACAGAGGCTAGACACATGGGGGAGATTTACTTAAACTGGTGCACAAATAGTCTGGTTGGCTGTGCATAGTAATCAATCAGCTTCTAGATTTTATTTTTAAAGCTTAATTGAACAAGCTGAAGTTAGAAGCTGACTGGTTACTATGCACAGCTGCACCAGTTTTAGTAAATCTCCCCCAAAGAACGTTAGATGTAATGGAAAAGATCCTGAGTGCTGGGATTCATGGTATTATCCACAATTTATATGAAGGTGCATGCTCCCTTTTAAACAAAACGCTTAAATAAATTGGCAAAATTTGCTTTCCATATTAAACCAGATCCAGCTCAAATCTCATACATATTTGGCTGCGATCTACTTAAGCTACAGCCAGATTTATTTTTGAATAGTTAGTCCTGGTAGAAAAATATATTTGGTAAAACAAGTCTTTGAAACTGCTTATGGTCTATTATCAGATAGAGTGGGTCCAAATCTAATCGCTAAAATCTTATATATGTTTAATATGTTAAAGCAGAACTAAACTCTGCTTCATTTACCTCTACTCTAGTGCTGCAACATCTGTAAGCTCTTTTGCTGCTGCTGGCATCTTTACCCAGTTTTCCTCTGTTTTTTGGTCATAGGCTAACTTGAATGACTGGCTCAGGATGATATAACTCCTGCACATGGCACAGGAAATAATTCATCTTGATGCTAAGGAATACCAAGACTGCATGCGCAGCTCAGTGAACAATCTTAAATTTGCTAGCACACAGCTCATTTGCTTTTGCAACATACAGAGTCCCTTCTGCAATAAACCTCTTTCTGCCAACTAATATCTTTTTCTTTAGTAACGTTACACAGGATTCAACAAAATGCAAATTTCAGAAGCTGTTTCATTCTTCTTAAATCTGCAAATGCCATGAAAAAGTACTAGTTGAACTTTGCCCTGGATGCAAATAAAATTAAAAAAAAGGAGCAGTATGCCCCTGGTATTTTGTTTTAAATTCTGCCATATTTATTGGCTTCATGCATTCTTTATGATTTGTACATACCTGAAACAAGCATGCAGCAATAAAGTCATACTTCACAATCAACAAACTTGTTTAAGGTCAGCGACTCAGAAAGTATTAAAAACAAAGAATCCATAAAATCCTTATGACAGACAAAACTAATATTTTTTTAGGAGAGGTGAGCAAAGGGAACATGTACGTGTTTTGACCAGATTTCCCTGAATTCCTATGAAAAAAATCATGTTCTCCCAGCCTGTATACATATATCTTAAGGTCTGGAACAGTAATGCTACCTACAGTGGATGGCAGCTCAGTCTCCACTCTGTGTGCGGAGATGGAGCTGTCAGGTCCCCGCTGTCCTCTATGGGGGAATCGGATGAGAACGGACCGCCTATCCATTCTCATCCGACTCCATCCGATCTGCAAGACGAATGAAAAATAGGGTTTCCATCCATCCGTATTTGACAGACCGGATCGGATGGCATCCGGTGTCAGCGGACATGTCTCCGCTGACATCTGCTGCCCCATAGAGATGCATGGGGCATCCGTTCAGATCCGCTTGAAAAACTGACAGGCGGATCTGAACGGTCCGCATGTGTGAAAGGGGCTAACTGTTTATGTTAAAAATAGAGGGTTTTGTTTTCACACATTTGCAAATTAATGCGTAAGTCGCATTATATATAATATTATATATATATATATATATATATATATATATATATATATATATATATATATATAGATATATATATAATCTAAATTTTCAGAGCCTCCATAGTAGGATCACATAATTTGTTAATTATAATTGAACCAAGACATTTGCGATGCACACCTTTTGGATTCGTTTCTCACAGGCAAGGGGTTCTAATACTGTATACTCAAGTGCTTTAGCAACCATACTATTATGCAAGATTAGACTTAAAGTGTATCTTTAGCCAAAACCTTTTTTCTAGTTTTGGATAGTCTCGGGAATGATTGTAACCTTTGTGACAAATTTATTATAGCAGAAAGAGATGGGGAAAATAGGGGGAAATTCTCCCAATTTGGTGACCTCTTATGATGAAAACCAAGAAGGGATTTCCTTCCCTTCACTTCTTCAAATCTCCCTAATAAAACAAAGACCTTTTAAAACAAACATGATAGAGGTTGTATATGTACTCCAATTTTTACTCCTATTGAAAAAAATATTAAAATAAACTTTACATTTTAAGGAGCTCACCAAAGCTTAGTTACAACAATGAGGTGCAACTGGACATGTAAGAAAAAAACATGAATGCCCATTTTAGCTGGTGCAAGGCAGAACCAGAAAAGCATTTTAAGCTAGTTTTAAACCTGAAATGAGAGTCAGACTAGTTCTTACATAATCAATGATTCGGTCAAAAAGCATCACATTTTTTATACTTTTCATTCTTACTTTTCTTTTTTGTCATTCATCTAATGTTTTTGGCTCAGAGGGATTTATTTATTTATTTTTTTTTAATTTAATAAGTTTGCGAATGGGTGGTAGGGTGGTGGGACGTAGGGATGGGAAGGGAAAGAACTCTGCCTGGAGATGGGCTTCAAAACAGTTACAATTTCAGCTGTGGGCACTACATGATAAGGAGATCAATAGTTTGTAAATAAAATGGAGGTAGAACTCTAGCTGTGTCAAATTTCAGAGTAATTTGCAATTAATGACCTTGTCATCTGCTGCTGCCTTATGCTTTCTGTGACCGCACAAACTAGTATAATGTGCATGGGAGTACTGTAATAGGTTAATGCTTTGTTTTACTACAACATCATCTATGAGAATTTTAATGTGCATGGTCTCATGCTGTATCATTAAAGAAACCCATGCATTTTCCTTGTGATGCACAGCAACGGGTTTGCCATAATGTCACCTTTCGCCTCCTCTCTAGCAGCCAATGATCCCATTCTTTTGCTCCCTCACTAACAATTCAGCTGTCATGGGTGCCGAAAGAGAACAGATACTTTGGCTGAATTATGCACAGGGCTGTTTTTCTGCTCCTTAAAAGAGCACTGGGTGAGTCAACAAAAATCAGGACTTTCACAGGATAGCAAGAGGGGTGAGTCACAGGGGCGGACGTACAGGGGTCGCCATGGTGACCGGGCCCCATGCTGCAGGGGGCCTGAGAAGGCCCCCTGTATGTATAGAGAGGAGGAGCGGCAACCGCAGCTGAGACCGGAGCTCCCCCGATCCTCCCGAGAGAGCTGATCGTGATCACATTAGAATGAAGGGAAAGTTAAAGCAGTGTGTGCTGTTCTCTCTGCCTCCCCCTACAGTGCAATACCTGGCAGGAAGTTACAGGAAGGTAAAGTCCTCTCTGCCGTTTTTACTGTAAAAAGGCTTTCTGTATGTATGTTTGCGTGTGTGACTGTATGTGTGTGTATGTGTGTGTGTGTATGTGTATTTGTGTGTGTGTATGTATGTGTGTGTTTATATGTGTGTGCATATGTGCATCTATATATGTATGTGTGTGCATGTATGTTTGTGTGTTTATATGTGTATGGATACATATACGTGTGTGTACTTATTTAAGGGTACATGCCAGTTGTGTGGGCGACACTTATTAACTAGGAAGCAATGTGTGGTGTGCTTGTCATCTGGGAGGCGTTGTGTGTGTGTGTGGGCACCAATCCTGGGGGGGGGGGGTGCTCTGAGTGGGGAGCTTGTCAACTGTGGAGTGCTGTGTGTGCGGTGCTCATTATCTGTTTGTGGGCTGCTTGTTATATGAGGGGGGCTGTGTGTGGGTAACACGTATCAGCTGGGGGTGATGTCAGCTTTGTGGGACACATCATCTGGGAAGTGTATGCATATATATATATATATATATAATGTATATGTATGTGTGTGTGTGTGTGTGTATATGTGCTTATATATGAGTATGTATATGTGTGTGTACATGTGCGTTTATGTGTGTGTGTACACATTACTTTTAATCCTGACCCCATATATGTGTACAATCAGAAGTAATTTTTTTTTTCAGGTTGTTCATAGTACCAGCAAGAAAATGCTATTCCTCTGAAAAGCGATCCATACACATATGGCTTTTCAGAGGCATTTGATAGGCTGTGAAAAGGCAATATGTTGCTTCCTCACCGCCTGTTTTAACCCCCTAATGCAGGGGTGGGGAACCTGCGGCCCGCACAATCATTGCGTCTGCCCCCCCCCCCCCGTGCCGCTGAGCCTGTGTATGCCAGCAGAGCTGTCAGAAGGAGCCGATGGCTCCGTCCTGACAGTGTGAGTCACAGAAAAGCTTCAGAAAAGGGTGGACCCAGGACGCATAGCAGTGCGCCCCGAGCCCACCCATTTGTGTGACAATAGCGAATGAAAATTCACTATTGTCACACGGATCCTCCTCCTAGCCAATCAGGAAGCGGGTCCAAGACCCGCTTCCTGATTGGCCGAAAGGCGAACACATGCCATTGGTCGAGGAGGAGGCGGGAGGACTCGAGGAGAAGCCGCCGCTGCAGGTAAGTGCACTGGCTTTCTCCATTGAAAGGGGGCACGCTGTGGTCAGTCTGCATTGAAAGGGGGCACGCTGTGGTCAGTCTGCATTGAAAGGGGGCACACTGTGGTCAGACTGCATTGAAAGGGGGCACACTGTGGTCAGCCTGCATTGAAACGGGGCACGCAGTGGTCAGTCTGCATTGAAAGAGGGCACGCTGTGGTCAGTCTACATTGAAAGGGGGCACGCTGTGGTCAGTCTGCATTGAAAGGGGGCACACTGTGGTCAGTCTGCATTGAAAGGGGGCACACTGTGGTCCCTCTGCATTGAAACGGGGCACGCAGTGGTCAGTCTGCATTGAAACGGGGCACGCAGTGGTCAGTCTGCATTGAAAGGGGGCACGCTGTGGTCAGTCTACATTGAAAGGGGGCACGCAGTGGTCAGTCTGCATTGAAAGGGGGCACGCTGTGGTCAGTCTGCATTGAAAGGGGGCACGCTGTGGTCAGTCTGCATTGATGGGGGCACGCTGTGGTCAGTCTGCATTGAAAGGGGGCACGCAGTGGTCACTCTGCATTGATGGGGGCACGCTGTGGTCAGTCTGCATTGAAAGGGGGCACACAGTGGTCACTCTGCATTGATGGGGAAACGCTGTGGTCAGTCTGCATTGAAAGGGGGCACGCTGTGGTCACACTGCATTGATGGGGGCACGCTGTGGTCAGTCTGCATTGAAAGGGGGCACACTGTGGTCAGTCTGCATTGAAAAAGGGCACACCACCAGGCTGGGAGTGAAGGGCCCCGTCCGGGGGGGGGCCCTTTATGGTTTCTTGCATCGGGGCCCTGAAGGTTCTAGTTATGCCACTGGTAAGTCATATGCTACTCTATACCATATAACTTACTCCCAGTGTCAGGATACATTGTGGGCTCTATCTAACTTACTGAGGTTCACACAGAAATGCTCACAGTGTGCAGTGAAATTAGACATGGCATTTTCAGAATAGGAGGAGAGCCTGTATAACTGCAAGGCTGAAGGTAAGGCTGGAATTCAGCCTTAAATTTAAAGTCATTAACTATGTAAAATCCTACCTAAAAATAAATATCTGGTGATGTAAAATGGTCTTATCCATTTTTTTTTTCAAACATCCAAAAATATTCAAAACATTATCCACCAAAGTTAGACATTCCAATGACTTTTGTTATGTACAATTTAACCTTTTTTTTGATGTTCACTAAAAGTGTTTCAGTAGTGACAAACTAAGAAAAGGTTGTCATTACAATCGAAGATGAAGTTTTTTACTCTGCAGCTTTCTAACAATCAGAGATTTAATGGGACTTCTTCATCAACTACTCATGTAATAAGTGCATGTAGGATGTAGGGATGCATTAATTTGACATTGTGATTACAACCTTTTTTTTTAACTTTACTAAACTTTTTTTTTACTTTTTTGTATTTAAGGCATTTTTAATATAGAACTGCATTTCCTTTATTTTGATCTAGCAGATTTGTGACTGTAACATGTTCTAATAACTTCTTATGGCGCTCCCATCTGCTGGTAATATCCTGTGTGTTTGTTTGTTTTTTTGTTTTTGTTTTTTTAATTTTCCTTGTGTTTTACATTTTTTTGTTAAAAAATGCAAAGTAAAATTTACAAAGTATTGCAGCCTTGTACTCCTTGATGCATAATTTAATAGATTGTCTAATTGCAACTTGCAGTGTGAGTATCTGAATTTGACTTGGTATCTGCCTATTGCAGTCTCCAGATAGCAGCATTGGGAGATTGACAAGCAGCAAAAGGAGTCAGTTAATGTGCTGGCAAGAAGCATGCTGATAGGATCAATGTGTGACAGAGAGATGAACTTATCAGTGTGCTACTTCTTTCTCTGTCCAGTCACAGGATGGAAAGGAGGAGAAATGAAAGCGTTGGGGCCCCTTTAGATGACTTGAATTTTGTCCAACTCCTGCTGAATCTGCTAAAATTCTAACCATGGGTGACCCTGCAAGATGGTCAACTAGGGAAGACAAAGATGGACAAAAGTCTGTAGGCATGGATGGAGGAATCAAATGACGTTAGATTAGGTAGGGGTAGGCAACCTTTGAGAGGTGAGGTGGGGATCTACTTGAACAACTGGAAAGAGGTCAAAGATCACTGGGGTTTGACACCCCTTTTTCTTTTAGGAAATTAAGTAGCAAAGCCTAACTAAATATAATAAGGAAAACGTATATAAAATATAATAAAACAAGTGTCACTGAAAAAATAGAAACAGTCAGTAGAGCAGTGGACAACGTGTGGACAGTGTCAGTTTGGTAGTGGATGGTGTGTGAACAGTGGCCCAATATTTTTAAAATCCAATATTTTTTGTACAAAATCCCCATACAAACAAATGCTTGTTAAATAAGCCTGTAAACCTGAGTTAAGAGGGCCGCCACGGCACTTCCAGTGCAAGTTTCCCCACCTGGTTGATCCTGCCTGTTCCTCCACGATCCAGGCAGGTGGGGAGACTAGCATCAGAAGTGTAGTGGTGGCCATCTTAACTGAGGTGTACAGACATTTTTACCAACCATTTGTTTGTAGGTGTGTTTTTTACAACAAATATTGGGTTTTACCTATACTGCTGCTTTATGGACCCTTTTTTAATGTCTTACATGGGAGAGTTCTAGTATTGAAGAATGGAGGACCAGGAGATATGCTGATGTTATAACTTTACTTATAAAAGTTTACTGAATAACATTTTGGTAAGGTGCAGAAGTTACCACAAGATAATTTGGTTGGAGACATTATTTAACAATGGTCATGGCATTTGATTATGCAAGTTAGTGTGAGAGGTATGACAATACTACACAGCTTATGATTTATAAACTACAATGGTATTACACTTTATAATTTTTTTCACTTTTTTGGAGGCTTTCGTGCATAATTCTGGATACAGGAGGGAGGAATCCTTATGACAGAGGAATGATTGATGGTGCAATGATAATCTTACGTTTGGTAGGGTATATAGTGTTATTGATGCACCAGCATCTGCACAGCGGAGTCAGTACTGGGCTTAAAGAGATATACATCTAGCACCCTCCTAGGTAGGTGCTAGGAAAAGTATAGTTTGTTCTGCCTGCTTCACAGGGGAGCCTGATCAGTAGCTAGGCCTGTTGCAGGTGTCCATGTGTGATTCATCTGGTCTGAGGGAGTGTCCCCACTGTATTCAATAGGGGAGCCTGTTAGACAGTGGAGGAATCCCAGCCAGTGACACACAGGCTTTTATGACTGTCCCAGTGGGTAGGCACAACAGTGGTGCATCCTGGGATATGTTATAAAAGCCATGGGCACATGTGACAGGGTGTCTTTGGGTGGGAAGCCAGGTCCCAGGGGGAGGGTGATGGCTATCTCTCCTCCTGCTGCTGAGGAAGGTGGTCACAGGCGGTCGAACTTGTGTACCAGAAGTGTGGTGCTGAGCCAGGAGATCCAGTGGATGCTGACAGAGGGAGTTGGAGGCAGAGCGACCTAGGGAAAAACAGTATCCGTGAGTATCGGGAAGCTTACCAGGGGTCTGCCCAGGATGGGGACCACTCCAGGAGGATGTCAGTGGACAGAAGGTCAGCGCACACAGTCAGTGAGGAAGTGGGGGGCCAAGTTAGACCCTGAAGAGTAATCTAAGTGAGAGTATATATTCTTTATGTTCACTTCAGTGGCAAGGTGAAGCAGTGGCCTTTCCGCATTCCACAGTCAGTTGTCCTCAGGAATTGTGCATAGTTCAAGTTGAAGTATCCCACTCATTCCCTTCTCCCATCCAAGTTCTAAAATACAAAAAAAAAACAAATCCCCTTGTCCGAGCCAAGAACTTTTAATGCCGTGTGTCTGCTTTCAGTTGCTAATGGTAACCCAGGGGGAACCCAAGAAGTGTAATTCTCAGCAGCTCCCTAGGGGGCAGTGCTAAATATATATATAAATACATTTGTGAGTAGCATGGATTATAATCTTTTGTGAGTAGCAGTATTACAGTTTGTGCTTATACTTCCTTTTTGGGAGCTTCTAACACCTATTTGGAGGAAGGGGAGGAAGAATTCTTCTGGAGGGGAGATAAAGACACAGAGAAAAAGCTGCATTGGAGTTTTACAGAAGGCTTTGTTTGTGAAATAGGTGGGTAAGGGTACATACTGTATACAAAAAATAAGCTTCAAGTTAGGTGTGAGAAAAGCATCAAAAAGACTCACTTCCACATTTCTAAAAATGTAGAAACAAAGAGCGAAAATCCACCATGGAACTTTAAAAGCAGGAAAAGTAGTATAATAGTCAAAAAAAGTTTATTGAAGACAAAACCATAAACTAGTGATAGACATCACAGTATAGCTAAGAACAATGAGTACATCATACAATAAATAGTGCTGAAGAACAGCTACTTATAGTCGGAACCCGACTGGATCTCAAATAGGATAGACCAGTAGAATAATAGGGTTCACACCAAATGCCAACATGTTTCGGAACAAAACATTCCTTCTTCACTGGGGATTAGGATGAAGACACGATTTTAATATATGAATAACAATAGATGGGTTAATGTGCATAGTATTAACCACTTCAGCTCCAGAAGGTTTTACCCCCTTAACCACTTAAGCCCCGGAGGATTTTCCTGCTGAAAGACCAGTGCCTATTTTGCGATTCGGCACTGCGTGATTTTAACGGACAACTGCGCGGTCGTGCGACGCTGTACCCAAATAAAATTGATGTCCTTTTTTTCCCACAAACAGGGCTTTCTTTTGGTGGTATTTGATTACCTGTGCGATTTTTTTTTTTTATTTTTTGCGCTATAAACAAAATAGAGCGTCAATTTTGAAAAAAATAACAATATTTTTCACATTTTTTAATATGAAATTCCCCCCCAAAAAAAGTCAAAATCTAAATTTAACATTTTTGGCCAATTTGTTTTCTGCTACATATTTTTGGTAAAAAAATCGCAATAAGCGTATTTTGATTGGTTTGCGCAAAAGTTATTGCGTTTACTAACTAAGGGAAAGACTTATGTCATTTTTATTGTTTTTTTTTTAACTAGTAATGGCAGCGATCTGTTTTTTTTTTTTTTTTCGGGACTGCGACATTGCGGCGGACAGATCGGACCCTGACTAACATTTTTGACACTTTTGAGGCTGTATGTGCATATGCACTGTTACTGTAAAAATGACACTGGCAGGGAAGAGGTTAACTTTATTAGTGATCAAGGGGTTAAGTGTGTCCCTAGGGGCGTGATTCTAACTGTAAAGGGACGTGGCTTGTGGCATATGATCTCTGCAGTTACACCAGGGAGAATGATAGGCGGCTTTGTTTACATCAGCCGCCTGCCTTTCTCCCTCCCAGCGGGAGATCGCGAGTGACCGGCGGACATCAGAGCCGCCGATCACTAACGCGAGGATGTCAGGGAACGAGCGGGAGCAGGAGCGCGCCTCTGGCGGCGCGCACTCGCCCCAGGCGGTGCACCCCCCTCGCCCCCTGCAGGCTCCTGGGCGAGCAATGTAGTACTACGTCACTTTGCCCAGGAGGGGCTGACTGCTGCAGTAAATATACTGTGGGCGGTTGGCAAATGGTTAATGACCTGACCATTGTTTGCGATTCGGCACTGCGTTACTTTAATGAAAAACTGCGCGGTCGTGCGATGCTGTACCCAAATACAATTGATGTACTTTTTCCCTACAAATAGAGCTTTCTTTTGGTGGGATTTGATCACCTCTGTGGTTTTTAGATTTTGCGCTATAAAAAAAAAAAAAGCGACAATTTTGAAAAATACGCCATTTTTTTTTCTGCTATAAAACATTCCCAATAAAAAAATTCAAAACTCTAATTTTTTTATACGTTTAGGCCAAATTTTATTCTGCTACATATTTTTGGTAAAAAAAAATCCCAAAAAGCGTATTTTAATTGGTTTGCGCAAAAGTTATAGCGTTTACAAATTATGGGATAGATTTTTGGTATTTTTATTTATTTTTTTGTTTTTATTAGTAATGGCAGCGATCAGCAATTCTTAACAGGACTGCGACATTGCAGCAGACAGATCAGGCCCCTTACTGCCATTTTTGACACTTTTTGGGGACCCGTGACATTAATACAGTAATCAGTGCTAAATATTATGCACTGTTACTGTATAAATGACACTGGCAGGGAAGGGGTTAACACTGGGGGGTGATCAAAGGGGTTAATGTGTACCTATGTATGCTTACTAACTGTGTGGGAATGGTTTTGTGACAGGCACAGGAGATCGAAGTTTCAGCTTAGCTGAAACTTCTGATATCTTCCCCCCTGTCTGACAAAGCAGGCGGGTCTTCTGTCAGTTTCTCTGACGATTGCGGGAGGCTGGGGGCAATCGCCGCCGCTCCTCCCGTGGCCCATTTCCCACACAGCGGGAGCGCGGATCCAGCACCGCGCACCGCTGAGACCTTGTGCACAAAATCACATAGTACTACGTGATTTTGCGCAGCCGAGCCACCCTGCCACAGTAATACTACGGTGGGTGGTCAGCAAGAGGTTAATAAAGTAACAAATTAACATAAAGAGGTGTATTCATTAAAAACATGGAAAACATATACTCACATTGTATGTTACTGCTCAATGACAAAGAATGGCAAACACCTGAGTAGCACGTGCCCCTTCGCATTACAAACTTCCCAAGGCCAACCAAACAATGGGGCAGAGGAAAAGTATAGGAATTGGGTGATAACTGGGTGTCCAGCTGAGAGCCATATATGGGGGCTCACAAGGATCCAAAAGGAACAGGGGCCTTTCCTAGTGTAGTAAAAGAAAAACTGGAATAAGGGTCTGCAAAACATGTATAGATAATACATAGAATGTGATGGGTGAGGGCCAGTGTCCTTTCTCTCATTTCCTGCTTTCAAAGTCCCATGGGGGATTTTCTCATACCGTATACAAGAACACATCTTTAACCAGTGGAGATATTTTTTTATTTCGATGTAAGCACATTATAAAGGCATTGTTACCATACCCATTGGGTTAGACATACTACACTATATGGTATTTTCTTTCTTTCAAGATCATTCACCTTCTTGAGTGAAATAAGGATTCATAGCCAGAGAGGATTGTGTTGAAGTCTCTGGTCTACATTGGACTTAGAAAGATTAAGAATGGAAAAGCCATTTATATGGACTGGGGTATTAAAGACTTTTATAGTTAGTGCTGATTTTATGTTTTTAGGAAAATATAGCCATCATTTCCACTAAATGCCACCCCTCTCTAGATTCCAGGGTCAGTAACCAAGGGACACAATCTACCCATCACCTGCCAGCGATCGACGGGTTGCCAACCCTCGCATTAGATCATATCAATGAGCTGTGTTAGTGTGCTCTGAAAAAAAATGTACATGCTGCATTTTTTTTGTCATGTGTTTATCGATGCACTTTAGGTAATCTCAATGTGCTGGGGTGCCGCAATAATGTAGACGTTAGAAAAATGGAAAATTGCACAGCATGTCAACAACACATTGCAGCACAGAACATGTTTAACCTCCTTAGAAATAGTGGTCATATGAGAACGGTGAGCTTTTTTTCATAAATGGTGGGTTGGAATTCAGAGATGCATTTTTGGACTTGAGTGGTGGGTAAAGCAAGGTTCGGAAGGCTTTTATTTGACCCTTAATATGCATGTCCCTTGTTATATAATTGAAAGATTTTCTTTTTTAATTTATTAGTATTTTGTTTTTATGATTTTTTTAATTAATTAGGATTTTGTTTTTATGATATGAGTTGTGAGGACATGTTGTTGATATACACTGCTCAAAATTAAAGGAACACTTTGAAAACACATCAGATCTCAAACTGGAAAAATATCATGCTGGATACCTATACTGAGTTGAACTCGGTAATGTGTTAGGAACAAAAGGATATCACATCGTTCGATTGAAATGAAAACTATCAACCTACAGAGGGTTAAATTCAAAGACTTCCTGAAAATCAAAGTGAAAAAATGATGCAGTAGGCTATTCCATTTTGCTGAAATGCAATTGCAGCAACCCAAAATGGTACTCAGTAGTTTGTATGGCCCCCAAGTGCTTGTTTGCATGCCTGACAATGTCGGTGGCATGCTCCTAATGAGACAACAGATGGTGCCCTTGGATATTTCGACCCAGATCTAGATCAGGGCATCACTGAGCTCCTGAACAGACTGAGGTGCAACCTGGTGGCACCAGATGGACCGAAACATAATGTCCCAGAGGTTTTCTATTGGATTTAGGTCAGGCGAGCATTGGGGCTGTTCAATGGTATCAATTCCTTCATCCTCCAGGAACTGGCTGCATACTCTCGCCACATAAGGTCTTTGTCATGCACCAAGAGGCACAGGGCCCACTAGAGGATGTCGGGACCTCAGGCCACTCTCATGAAGTCGGTTTCTGATTGGTTAGAGATACTCACACCAGTGGCCTCCTGGAGGCCATTTTATAGGGATCTGGCAGTGCTCATCCTGTTCCTCCCTGCACAAAGTAGCAGATACTGGTCTTACTGATGGGTTAAAGTGGAATTCCACCCGTTGGTGTTTATTAAAAGTTAGCAGCTATAAAATGTAGCTGCTGACATTTAAAAAACAAACGCACTCACCTGTCCCACAATCCAGTGATGCAGCCGGCTGGAGCCTCGCTCCTCTTCCTTTTCTCCCCGCGGTGCTGGCATTACAAGTGTGGGCACCCAGCTGTGACAGCTTGTGGCTTCACAGCTGGGTGTGCACTGCGCATGCTTGAGTCGCGCTGCGCATCTTGAGTGGATGGGAAATCTTCTGGGACCTGTGACATGTCCCAGAAGATTGCAGGGAGGGGGAGAGGAGAACTTCCGCTCCAGCCGCCTAGGCGGCCCTAGCAGAAGTGGGATTGAGTACCTGTCAAATCTAGGTACCCGCTCCCCCCCTCAAAAAAATGACACGGCAAATGTGGCATGTCGGGGGGGTCAGGAAATCCTAAAGCGGAAGTCCCACTTTTGGGTGGAACTCCGCTTTAACGACCTTCTACGGCCCTGTCCTGCTCTCCTAGAGTACCTGCGTGTCTCCTGAAATCTCCTCCATGCTCTTGAGACTGTGCTGGGAGACACAGCAAAACCTTCTGGCAATGGCACATATTGATGGGCCATCCTGGAAGACTTGGACTGCCTGTGCAACCTCTATAGGGTCCAGATATTGCCTCATGCTACCAGTAGTGACACTGACCTTATCCAAATGCTAAACTAGTGAAAAACAGTCAGTGGCCTCCACCTGTAATACCACTCCTGTTTTGGAGGTCATCTCATTGTTGACCATCTAGTGCACCTGTTTCATTTTATTAACACCAAAGCAGCTAAAACTGATTAACAACCCCCCTCTGCTACTTAACTGACCAGATCAATATCCCAGGAGTTGAATTGACTTGATACTATATTCTGATTAAAAAGTGTTTCTTTAATTTGTTTGAGCAGTGTACATATGTGATGTCTAATTATCCATTTGAGGCAGAAGATATTTTTCACTTGTAGTTCTTCTTTAAAGTGTACTGTGTATTTTAATTCAGTGGATGACCTATGTATCTTTACATTAAGGGCTCATTCACACCAGGCCACTTGCTTAAACATACAGTATACAGTACAGTATGTACACTGGCATTTGTAGCATTTGTTGTGTAAGCACAGCAAAGGTCAGTACCAGGGCTCAAGCCCTGCAGGAACGTATGGGAACGAAGTTCCTGTACTATTTCCACAGCAGGAACGCCATTCCCATTAGCAGCCGCATCCTGCAGGCAGGGCTGGCACCCAGAGAAGCTGGAGAAGTTAGCAGGGATAGTTACTTGCCCGGCAGGGGGGGGCGTTAGCGCGGGCACCAGTGTCACCCGCCTCGCAGCTTGTGCGGGTTGTTTGATGTCCCACACGCTGCAATCTCTGCTCTGTACGGCACTCAGCATCTGCCTCCCCAGCCGCCTTTTACATTTTAGAGCAGACTGAACCCACACCCTCAGCTTTGATGTATACAGTACAGACAGGAGAAGCTTGGGAGGAGGAGATACATCTCTGTGCATGTTCCGTGCGGATCTCAGGACTGTGATACTACAGACACACACACACACTATACATGACACTTGCAGGGGTGGGTTAGCGGGATTTGGAAGATGAAACTCAAGGAAGGAGAGTGAGGGAGACAAGCTAAAAATTAATACTTGCAGGGAATGGGGTGTGTGGGGGTGGGGGGCTGGGTTCTAACAGTATACTGTATGTCCTAGGGGTGCTTTGGAAGGAGAGATGACTTGTGCTGGGGGAGGGGGGTTGGATATGAAATCTGTCCACTCCCAACCCCCTCCCCCAGCACAAGTCATCTCTCCTTCCAATGCCCCCCTAGGACATACAGTATCCTGTTGTGAAACCCTCCCCCCACCACAAATCAATGAGATGCTGGCTGCTAAACAGCTGATAGAGACGTGGGGCAATCGCCAAGGTGCCCACATTAGTGCCCCCCTGCCAGGAAAACCAAGGTCAGTGGAGCCAGGTAGGGGGCACTAATACAAAGGTCCCCCCATATATCAAGACCCACCCCTACCTTAGTGCATTCACTCTGTGTAAGGTGGTCTCTGGTCACCAGATCCCCCCCCTACATCAGAGTTATCGGCATTCCCCTTTACATCAGTCTGCAGTATTCCCCCTTACAGTGCAAGGGAGGACACTGTGGATGCTGAAGTAAAGGGGAGCTCTGATGTAAAGGGCAATGCTGCAGACCCTGATGTGAGTGGGAACTCTGACATAAAGGGGAATGCTGTGGACTCTGAAATAAGGTGGTCTCTGGTCACCAGAACCCCCCCCCCCATATCAGAGTTTCCTTTTAGATCATGATCTGCAAAATTCCCCTTTATGTCAGTTTCCTTGCACTGTAAGGGGGAATCCTGCAGACTCTGATGTAAGGAGGAACTCTTTCCTGACTGGGTTGTATTAACCTGACCTTCATCTAAGTGGAGAAATATGGTTTTTGACTTTTTTTTTTCAACCTAAACACATTGCTAATAGCACTATCTACATGTTTATATTTTAAATATTGATATTTGCACTGTTTAGCACAGAATGCTGGCATTTTAAGTACTTTTTTGTAATGTCAGGGGGGGGGGGGCTTGGGTGAGTTTGACACACTTTTTCTCAGGACTTGACCCCCTGGTCAGTACAGTGAGTTTCGCTGCACAAAAATGCATTTAGGCAGCACACACCACTGCACATGTATTATGTGAACAGGACATATGTGTCCTTGTCATGATCTTTTGTTGATCTATGCAGATCGATGCAGCTCAATGGACACGGTGTGAATGAACTCTTGGGGTGAATTTGCACTACAACAGAGACCTGCTGGAGCAATTCACTGATCCAGCAGCTCTCCATTGCCAGATGCGGTAGGGGGCAGTGTGTTGCACAATTTAGTGCATCACACAGCTCCCTTTTTTATTTTGTACAAACATTATTTGACATGTACAAAACATACACCTCTGATTATGCCAATGTAATACAGAGAGGTGCCCTGTGCTATTGTACATTGCCATATGTTTTGGCACAGTGCGCTGCAAAAAAATGCAGCATGTCTGTATTTTATCACAGCCCTAGGCTGCATTGCAGTGTGAATGGGACAGATAGGAAACATTTCTTTTCCTGTGTTTCCTTGAGGTGACAGGCATTCATATGTTTTACATTGCAGTTAAATGGCTGTCATGTGTGAATTCACCCTTAAGCAGAGTTCCTTTGAAGAGGAAACCAATTTGTCAGTGCGCACCACACTGCCCACTACCGCATCCGGCAACTGAGAGCTGCCGGAACAGTGAATTGCTCCAGCTGGTCTATGTTGTAGTGTGAATTCAATTTGTCAGGGGAAACAACCATGGTATAAACTACTGTATGCTGCCCTCTTATTTTTTTATTTTTTTTAGAAAATATATTTATTGTCCTATTAATTAGGTCTGATGAACCCAAAACTGTGTGGATAAAATGGGGTAGTCATAATGAACACAGTGCCATCCTCATTTTGTCTAAAACTCTCAAGATTTAAATCTAGTGTCTGTGGTGAGCAAGATCCCCTTTTTTTCATTGCCAATCCATCCCAAAACCTTCTGGAAAGCTAAAGTAACAAAAAGCCTTTGAAGAAAAAACCCCATTGAAGGGTCTCCCCCATGCAAGTAATTCAAAGGATTAGTATTGTTTCTATGTTGCTGTTAAAGTCGCGTTAAAAAGTGGACCCTCTCTCCAGCAGTAGTAAAAAAATAAGGCTCCGTTCACATCTAGGCGTTTTTGGGGAGTTTTTCTGCTCTAGGATCAGCTCTCAAAACGCCCAACAAGACAATTCCTATTCATTTCAATGGCCCCTGTTCACATCTGAGCGTTTTGATGCTGTTTACAAAACGCCCAACGCTCAAAAAAGTACATGAGCTTCTTTTTGGGCAGATTACAGGCGTTTTCCATTGGTATCTATTCAATCAAAAAACGCCTGTAAATCGCGGTAAAAATCGCGGTAAAATCGCTGTAAAAACGCGCGAAAACGCTACGCTCAGGTGTGAATGTAGCCTAAATGTTTTGCATTTGAACATGTTACTACCTATGGCAGTGCCCCAGCTTCTCTTGCAATTTGTTTTACAATCCCATGCCCATTAGCCTTCGAATATGACCAGAATTTCAATATTTGCCCCCGTAGACTTCAATGAGGTGTAGATTTAAGTTTGCAGTTTTTGATCTTTATAATGGGTTCAATGAACATCCCAATAAATTGAACGCAGACACTTTTACTCATGTAGAGAAGGCAGAGTTAGGCCCCTTTCACACTTGCGGACCATTCAGATCCGCCTGTCAGTTTTTCAGGCGGATCTGAACGGATGCCCCATGCATATCGATGGGGCATTGGATGTCAGCAGAGATATGTCCACGGACATCCGATCCGATCCTGTCCGTCAAATCCGGACGGATGGAAACCCTATTTTCCATCCGTCTGGTGGATCGGATGAGATGAGAATGGACAGTCGGTCTGTTCTCATCCTATTCCCCCATGGAGAAGAGCGGGGACCTGACAGCTCTGTTTCCGCACACAGCGTGGAGACAAAGCTGCCATCTGCCTTCTCAGCGAGGGATTGTCAGATCGATCCCCTGCTGAGAAAAACGGAGTCCGCCGACTGAGTGGCAAGTGTGAAAGGGGCCTTAAACTGACTAGTTTAATTATATGGACTTTACATAAGTGACTAACAAAATAAAACCCAACTCCACACTTGAGATTGTAGGCCACGCCCACTCAAACACATCGCCAGATAAAATAAAATATAGACAAGACTAACAGTTTGGCAAAGAAAAGGCTGCTACACTTTTATTGGTTTAACATATGAAAAACACATCCCAATAATTTTTATTTGATCATATAAAACAGCTTTAACGAAACAAAAACAATTGTAATTGCTCAGTTTTCAGAACTCAAGCGACAGTAAATTTAAATTAACATAGAAAATACAAAGCCCCCCCCCCCCTAGAAACCTAGGTTGACCCAACCACATAAACAGTGCTTGCAACAAGGGGCAGGAGGGAGGGAGCTCTTCAGCTGGTGCTCTTCCCAGGAAGAAAGGGCATAACCTAGTCCAGCATGCCCTTACATCAACTTCCGCAGCTTCCTGTAAATTCCCCACCAATCCTATTGGCTAATCGTTGTCTCCCAAAATTAAAGTTACAGTACCCGTTTGTGCCCACTATTTAAACTTTAAATAAAAAAAAAATTTATCTGATGAAATTTAAATATGGGGGTGGCCACAATCCCAAGTAAGTGGGCTCATATTGTGCCCCCTTTTCCATTTTTTTTTTTTTAGTTTAAAATTTTAACTAAAGAATAAAAGCTGACTATTAAAAGCACCCCTGTTGGTGTTTTTATTTTTATTTTTTTGTGTTTTTATTTTTTTTTTTTTGTCTAACTGCCACATTTGATGGACAGCATGACCTGTTGGGGAAGTTGAAAAATAATTTGCTGGCACAAAACAAAAGCTACGGTGTTACTGATTTTGACAGACTACATTATATGTGCCATTTTTCTATTTTGCTCTTAGTTCCATTTTAATTTAAACACATTATGAAATAATTAATGGCTGACCTACAGTAACCGTCAAGGTCCCTAAATTGTGATAAATCATGGCAAATGTGACATTTTGACTTGTGTCACCATTTTCTTGTAGGGACATTAGCATTATTTTATTTAATTATTTATACATGCTACTTTAAGACAAACTACCTTTTGAAGATGATGTATACATCTTTGAACATTTATTATCTGATATTTGAAGAATTCTGTTGAAATATTGTTTTGAGCTTGAAATGTTATTGACTGTTCTTCTCTGTAACTTGAAATTAAAGGTCTGCAAAAGTCAGGACCTTACCTCTCACTCTTCTGTTTCCAAAGTGCACTAGGAAGATTGAGAACTCACACAGAAATAGTTTGGCATTGTGCATTTTCTATGGTTCACTTAGTATTTATCAAAAAAGTTTTAGTTCTTCAAAAGACAGCTTGCTGAGAAAGGTGTGGATCATTTTATTTATCTTGCACTGTGTTTTTTTGCTAAAATACAGGGTTGTAACCTACAACGCCCAGAGCAGCAATCAGTGGAATTGTTCCAAAATGAAGCAAACTGCTACCTGGAATTGTAGAACATGTGACCTGTGTGTCTATTACCCATGGAAGCCACCTAAAACAATTGAGTGTGTGCTTCTAAATGTTTTAGACACTAAAATACAGAACAGTGTAAAATAATGTGATTCTGAGCCCCTGAAATCACTGTAAAGTATCTAGTTTAGTTTATCAAATACACAAGTGCATTTATTTTTTCTTCAACCAAAGATCCATTAAATTACTGTTGTATTTTGAGTCCACTAACTTTTTTTTTTTTAAATATGATTAAACCTCTATATGTACAAATGTAATCGTTCTGTGTATATCAGCCTGATATTCACATTTCTGTGGACTTTGTTTCTGTGTTGGTTTTCGTATTTTTGATTCACTCATTTATTTCACATTGCACATTTGCACTTTATGTGGTTATGAAATAATATCCTTTATACATAATTCTGTATTGAACACAATATGTTTATTGCACGTTGCACTTTGTGTGACACTTTATATGTATTGCTATGTAAGCTCATTTACACACGAGGTACACGTATTTGAGCATGGCACTTTTTCCTTTTTTAGATTACCACACAATTGTTGTATTGTAGTGTCAGCAGCTGCCTTTTGTGACTGTAGCGCAGTATTATTTATATATATATATATATATATATATATATATATATATATATATATATATATATATATAATGGTGAGCCCAGAACCATTGCAGGTGTGTTCAGGATGGAGAGCAGGAGGAGATCTAAAAAAGTTTCTCATTTGCTGATCATTTCTGCCTAAAAAGAACCTGGAAGAGCTTCAGGGATTTGAACTTCAAAGACCTGGTTGCATGGGCCATGAAATAAAATGTTTGGGGACTATGTACCCGGTGTGCACTGGACACAGAGGAGGCATTAGGGGTCTATTAGAGCCCCAGTGTCTTATAGTACCTGTCACTGTCTCCATACTAACACCTCACCTTGCAGCCAACTTTTGTTAGTAGTAAAGTAATAAATTAAATATGTATTAAAAATGAATAAATATGAAAAAACCCTGTCATACATACGTGTGTGTATGTATGTATGTATGTATGTATGTATATATATATATATATTGTGGAGATTAGCTCGGTGGCGGGTGTGGATGACCCTCTGGGGGGGTTCGTTACACAGGAAGATAGCCGAGAAGTGGTTGCAAACAGTTTGGTTTATTCATGCAATTTTCTTCACACAAGTGCAAGCGTCAAAAACATCCAAAATAAAATAAAACACAAAATAAATCCTTGCCACTGTGGGCGGCTACCTTCTCACACACAGGAACCTATCTAAGGAAGTCTGTCTCCAACCTACTGACTTTGCTGATCCTACAGCAGACACTCCATAGTCCATATTTTTTCTTCACACTACAAATGTCCATTGAACATGTCCCTTTTCCTCTTCACATTGAACATGTCCCTTTGCTTGTCTCTTCACATAGCAAACAGTTAATTTATTTCTTCCACATAGAAATAGTTAATTTTCTCACCTTGGGAAGTCTTCACACTTTTTACCCTCCTCAGCGCACATCGCTCCAGGAGGTCTTCTCCCATGCTCACACAGCGTTCGGAGGCACACATCTGACTGTCCCCCTCTCCCCAGCTCACACAGCGTCAGGAGGCAGCAATCAATAGACTTCCTTTGGACAAATTATAGAGGCCTTAACTTCCTCATTCTGAACAGCTGAAGGCCTTTCAACTTCCTTAAGCCATCCTGGCTATCTCTGCAGCCGACACCCTATAGTAATTGGTGAATTTTCTAAACCAGGTGGAAATGTATCTCCCGTCTGTGACTACATCCACCGATTTACCTGACTTCCTGTCACAATATATATATATATATATATATATATATATATATATATATATATATAAATATATAAATATATATATAATCTGCATTCAGTTACACATGTATGTAAATAAACTCCTGTTAAGTAACACGTTAGACATCTCCACGCACCTTCAAAACTCTTCCCCCTACTAGCCCACTAACCTCAACTAATTTTAAGCAGCTTGGATCCTCCTTTTTTTGGGTTTACCACTGGCGCTTCTGGCCCCTCAGTTGAGTACCCCCAAAGGGAACAGATTGCTATGGGGGCACTTGTGCATGCTCACTCTCTAGCCGGCTCTGTGTGGATCTGCATGGATCCGCCCCACAGCCTTATCACTGGCTTTGATTGATAGCAGTGGGAGCCCATGGCTCCTGTTGCTGTCCCAGAGCTTATGAGAAGGGAGAGGGCAGAGAGGGCCTCTGCTCTTGTGCACATGGTTGGATCAAGATCAGGCTCAGGTAAATATAAGGGGCAGGAGGGATCTGCTTGCAAGTTTTTTACCTTAATGCATTAAATGGATTGAGGTAAAAAAAAACACCTGCCTTTTGAACCACTTTAAATCCTACTCCACCCAGCTGCATACTTATCCTAGCATTACAGCCATGGTAACATTTCCCAATACAGGTGTCCTGATGTCTTCACTATTCATTTTTGCATTGTGAGTGTTGACAGTAACAGGCCAAGCATTTCAATTCCGACTTTCTTTTCTATGCCAAAAGACCTGGCTGTTATTGAAGTATTCCAGGGTGCTCTAGGCCTGACTGTATGGAATAATCCCTTTAGTGTATTTTGGGCATGTTCTTTTTCTCGGTCAACTAGCAAAAGTAAACATGTATGAGATACCTTATTACTCTAAAGTGGTTCTAAACTCAAAACATTTTTTACGTTATTAATTTTGTGCTGGACGAACACAGCCAAACTTTGGAACACATGTTCGCAGGTGCCCCGCAGCACCTGGCTTGCTAAGGCAACAAACAGAGCTGAGAGAGGCAGACAGCATCAGCATTCTATGCATTCAGAAAAAAGCCTCGTGTGTAGCAGCCTCCCCCACTTACCTGGGCCCCATCTCTGTCCAGCGATATCTACAAAGTCCCTTGGCTGTAGGGGAATCTCCTGATTGGCTGAGACACAGCAGTGGCGCCAACAGCACCCGTAGCTGTCAATCAAAGTCAGCCAATCAGGAGATCAGGAGAGAGAGTGGGCAGGGCCGAACAGCAGCTGAATGGATACAAGGAGCTGCATCTCAGCACGGGTGCACCCATAGCAAGTTGCTTGCTGTGGGGACACTTGACCTGAGGGAGGGGCTAGGAGCAGCAAATAGAAACCCAGGAAGAGCAGGATTCAGACTGCTCTGTGAAAAACCACTTCACAGGGCAGGGAAATATAACATGTTTGTCATTTATTTTTATTTTTTTTTTAAGACTTTACAATTACTTTATTGCAGTTAGGTATTCATTATTATTATTTATTCTCAACATGTAGAAGAACATGAATTTGTCTTAATATGAGCTTACAATATTTCCATTTAAAGCAGCTTTTACACTGGGAGATAGAAGGGCAAAAAAATGAGCCAGTCAGGCTCTATTACATGCACATGTACATGCTGACTATAAAAGAGATCATATTGAGCAAATTGTTGACCGCATTAGTATTTCGCTGCTCCTTCACTATCCAGTCATTGGCTTGGGCCAAGGAGATGACGAAGATATATTGATTAACTGCAGTGAAGAAAAGTCAGGTCACCAACTTGTCAGGGCTGTTTAAATCTCAGGACTGAACAAAATCATTTGGCAGGTTAAGCTTTAAATATCCTCCTCCACATGCACCTGACACATATTCTCAATTCATCTTTAGACTGGATTGTATAGGAATAGTTTCCATGTCCATGTCATTTGCATTTCTCCAGAAGAGTTGCATGATGACGCAGAAATGCAAAACACAAATACTGCCATTTATTTTTCCTGGAGTGTCCATAGCAGGTGGACAAGGTAAATATTTCATGTTCGGCATTGTAAACTGTTTTGTAAATGTTTTTTTGTATTCATCATTATGGTACCTCTACCACAAGTAGATTAAAATCTTATGTCTTCCTAAGTGCCATATAAGTGAAGGAAATCTCATGAGAATTACATTTTTCCTTTTGTTGGTTTAAAATTACAGACCATTGCCTTCCTGCTGCTTTTCATGCCGTATTTCGGCGTACAGTATTTCCATTTTATGGAGACACATTTTTCAAGTGATTGTTGAAGCCCATTAAACTACTAGAATTGCTCAACGCTTTTAGAAACGAAAACTCATGGGGTTTTACTTCCCATCTTTTTTTTGCCTTCAGCACTGAAGAGAAAACAAAGGCTCATGTTTTATGCTTTTTGGTGAATGTTGCAGTTTGATAGTTCTCACTTCTTTGCAGTTGACTTTAACCCTTTGACAGTTATAGTCTGGGAGCAATAGGGTCTTTCTTTGGAAAATACAGTGCTTTTCTTTTCTGGCACTTAACAGGTTTAGGTTTGCTCCTAACTGAACATTGGCTGAATGAAACATTATATTGTGTTTAATAATAGAATAATAAGGAGAAGCTAGTACAATTCCGTTCCCAGTTCAAAGAATTGATGTTACTGCTTGGAATGTTGGAATCTGTACACAGCAGTAATAAAATATTTGTTTTCTTTTTCCTTTTTCTGTCTTCGAGCCATTTCAAAACCAATTCTCATTAAGATAAAGGCAGAGATGTAGATTAGAGAAACCCAGCTCACATAATACCAATTTGTTAAACCCTGCTGTGAAATAGATTATTTATTATAATGCTTTCAAACTATTAAGATTGTTCTATCATCTAATAATTTAAATATGAAGTACCTAATCATACCCCTAATTTGGCCTTTCCTACCCTGTGGGCAAGCCAGTAAAACACATGGATGATATGATTTATTAGAAGATGCTCCTTTTTTTTTTTTTTAATCTAAAAAAAAAAAAGGGATTGTTTTTCAAACTGTGTATTATGTTTAACCACTTAAGCCCAGGAAGATTTTACCCCCTTCCTGACCAGGGGGTATTTTGCGATTCGGCACTGCGTGACTTTAACAGACAATTGTGCGGTCGTGCGAGGCTGTACCTAAACAAAATTGACGTCCTTTTTTTCCCACAAACATAGCTTTCTGTTGGTGGTATTTGGTCACCTGTGCGATTTTTTGATCATGCGCTATAAACAAAAAAAGAGCGTCAATTTTGCAAAAATAACAATATTTTTCAAATTTTTTTATATGAAATTCCCAAAAAAAAATGTAAAAATCAAAATTTTTTAACATTTTTGGGCAATTTGTTTTATGCTACATATGTTTGGTAAAAAAAAAAATCGCAAAAAGCATATTTTGATTGGTTTGCGCAAAAGTTATCACGTTTACTAACTAAGGGAAATATTTTTGTCATTTTTGTTGTTTTTTTTTTTAACGAGTAATGGCGGCGATCTGCGATTTTTTTTTTTTTTTGCAGGACTGCGACATTGCGGCGGACAGATCGGACCCTTGACTGACATTTTTGACACTTTTGGGGTTACCAGTGACATTACTGCAGTAATCAGTGCTATACATATGCACTGTTACTGTAAAAATGACACCGGCAGTGAAGGGGTTAACTGTATTGGAGAGGGATGGGTTAAGTGTGTCCTAGGGGCGTGCTTCTAACTGTGATTAGCTGTGGCTACATGTGTAAGAACAGAGATCAACGGTCCTACATAGTGGAACCGTCTGATCTCCATTCTTACACAGGGAAGAATGACAGGCGGCTTTGTTTACATCAGCGGCCTGCCTTTCTTCCGGTGTCACAGATGATCGCGAGTGCCCGGCGGACATCGGGTCCACCGGGCACATGCGCGGGGAGTCTGTGACCACGCAGGAGCGGGAGCGCTCGCTCCCTATAAGCCTCACACGCTAGCGACGTAGTACTACGTCTCTTTGCCTGTGAGGGGCTGACCGCCGCAGTAAATAGTCGTGCGGCGGTCGGCAAGTGGTTAACAGCTGCAATTGTGTCCAGTTTGGTAATACAAACCAACAGAAGGCAACCAGATTTCATTCTCTTGACTACCTCAAAGGTCCATGTTGCATGCTGTCTACTTTTCTTAAGACCATTCACTCGTATTTAAACATAAGACAGCAAGCATGTTAGGATTACAGAACAACTCTCTCTTTCCTTGTTCCTTTACTATGGGGGATGATCAGCAGTTCACAGAGGTAGAAACCTTGGGAAAAGGCTGTAAAGTGCACAGAACAGCAATGCATTTTTGGTAAGATCAACAAGCATTTTTTGTACTTATCAAACTAATATAACAAAACTCTTTTAACCACTTGCTGACCAGCCGTCGTAGTTTTCCTGCTGCAGGTCGGCTCTTTTATGCAAAATGATGTACCTGTACATCACACAAGCAGGAAATGATGTTTCTGGGGTGTGGTCAGTACACATTCTGTGTACAGAACACCTCCAGGTAGCCATATTGCATTGCATTTTCAGAAAATTACAACAGCTGCAGATTGAAAAGGAAAGTTAATTTTTAATAACATTCAATTACAATATGATTTGTGTTGCAATTGTATACGCTATTTTGGTTTTTTTCTAGATTTGCTGATTTTTTTTTTCCCCCACTAAAGTGAAGTTTCCCTTTTTAAAGCCTACCTTTTTTGCCACTGAATATATGCAGCGGTTGGATGGAGGTTACAGAAGAAATGGCATACAAAAAACAGGGGTTTAACTGTTCCATGGAAATCCATTTTAGGATTTTGTCTAGTGCTGGGGATTGCTGTGGAGAAGATGGGCACCATTTCTAGCTTCTTGCATAGTTGATAAAGAATGTCTGCATAGAAAACAGTCCTTTAAAAAAAATTCTCTATAGTGCACTTCACTACAGTATAGAGTAAACCTGAAGTTCACAAAATAAATCAAACGTTTAATAAACACAGTGGCCTGCCTTGATAGGTATGTGTTGGACAAAGGAAAAATTAGCATCTGCTGGTAGTCATTCATCTGTGAAGGTACATGCTGTAATCACTTGAGGATTAAGCATCACCCCTTTCATTATATTTTCAGTGACCTACAGCAGAGCTTATTAATTCTATTAATTGTGCCTTCATTACATTTTTTTTTGACCTGTCACAAAGCAGCATATGAACAAAAATTGCCTCGGAAAATCTAAACTCCCTTAACAATAAAAATGCCATCCCATGTACTTTCAGGTAATTTGTGATTGTAACATGTAACTTAATTACCGCTACTAATTTACCTAGGGCTTACAGCAGTTTATCATGATTTAGCCGTAAGCCACAGGGTAAAAAACCTTTATCAAAGCTATTTTTTAGAAAGCAATTGTAAACAAAAAGCATCATAATGATACTATAAAAACCGACATATGAAATGCCTAAAATCTTTATTTTTAAGATATCTTGGATCCTTTATAACAGGGGTCTTCAAACTACTATAACTATCTCCAGTTGTTCAGGAACTACAATTCCCATCATTCCCATCATGTCTAGTCATGCCTGTAAATGTCAGAGTTTTACAATGCCTCATGGGATGTGTAGTTCCGCAACAGCTGGAGGGCCACAGTTTGAGGGTCCCTGCTTTATAAAATGTAATGTAACAAAAAAAAAAATGATTTTTACCTAAAGTAGCCTTGTTGGGCCAGAGACTAGATAGGTGGAAAATCTAAAGAGGTTGGTCATATAGATAGAAAATTATCAAGGGGTTAGTGCAGGGTTTCTCAACCAGGGTTACATGGAACCCTAGGGTTCCTCCTGAGGTTGCTAGGGGTTTCCTGAACAATAGGCAATTTCTGCCTCTCTGATAAGTTTCCAATGACAGCATTGTTCCTTTTAGCTATCTGCAATTGTTTTAATTCTTCCCAATGATGACCAGAGTAAGGGGCATTCTTCCTACTGACTGCCACACTAATGTGTCAGGAGTTGTAGATTTTTAATTTTTAGCAGGGGTTCCCCGAGACCAGAAATGTATTTCAAGGGTTCCTCTGTGTTGAAAAAGTTGAGAAAGGCTGGGTTAGCGGGTTGTCTTATATTTTACTATGTCATCCTATTTTTCCTATGTTATTTTGCTTGTATAAAATAAATAATATTTAAAGATTTAATTCACCTTTTGCTAACTTTTTTTTTTCCAAAAACTTCCCCAAGCATTACAATGTCATCAGTACATATTAATATGTTTTGTAAAAGAATGCTTACTATTTAAAAAAAAAAAATGTATCTCATTCCCTTAACGCATGTTATACATCGCAGTGCTTGTTCTGTGTAATTTAGCCCCTGTATCACCTGAAATATCTGGCTGATCCTACCAGTTTCTCCCCTCCCCCTGTAAACTTACCACAGTGTATCATGGTTGTGAAGCCCTGACACCATGGTCGGTTTATGTGCCTCCGTCATCCACTGTCTCCTCTCTGCTCTCCCCCTTCCCCTGCCTGCCTATCAGCTCCAGACACTGCTCACCCCCTTCCCCGCTATAAAAAACTAGATTCTCTGTATACCATCCCATCTGTATACCATCCCATCTGTTATATAATGCTATGTGTCTCAGTGCCTTTGCTGTATAAAAAAGATGTAATTTCTACCTCATCTTAGAGTGTCTCCAGGCGCTCATGTGACTCCTAGACTCTCTGCTCCTCTTCTCTCTCCAGAGAGAACCGAGGAGTCATGTCACTGGGGCACACAGCATTATATTCAGATGATTTAGTGGCTTAACAACCACTTTAATACTACGACTTCCTTTGATCATCAGCTTCATCTAGTGTCCAAAATGCAGCATATATTTCTGAAATACCTCAATCCAAATATATACCACAGTTTACCCACTAGATGGAGCTGACAATCCTAGGAAGTCCTTTATAATGTAAAGTTCTTTTTTTATTTTTCATGGAATTGGAAATGGTTACAACTACTGTCCATTTTATTTTCTGTCTCCATTTGGGGAGATTCATCTTCATTTATTGACCTGTAGACAAAATGGAAAGGCAGAATAAATCTCCTCAAAGTGATAAAAATTCCCACTTGGTTGTCACCAGTACAGTTGTCCCCACTGGAAGATTTTACTTCTATTCCTTTTTTGGTGACAATGGTCATTGATTGTATTGGGCGAACGGTTCGGCCCAGGCATGAGTTTGGGCTGAACATTGGCTGTTCACCCATTCGACTAACATCCAAATTGTCAGGGCATTAGATTTGTTTGGCCCACTGAATGACCACAATGCAATGTGCCACCGCACAGTGCATTGGAAGCCCTGATTGGCTAAAGCTTTGAAAGCTTTGCTATCATAGGGCACATATCACTGTCAGAGCCATGACTGGACACCAGTCATGGCTTATTGCTCTTAGTCCCACCCCACATTATAAAAATATTCTCCTCATAGCAGCCATTTGCAGTGTGATATTGGCATGGAGAGAGATAGAACAGGGCTCTGTCCAGTGCTACGAACAAGTTAGTGTGCTTTAGTTGGTAAAAAGTATTAATTTAGTGTGAATCTAGTGATGGTGCAGCGTGATTTTAGTGTGACTGTTCATTCTTACTTTAGTGTCATTTTGTATTGTCAGGACAGGTTTCCTGCAGTATGTTTCAGTGCGTTAGTACATGTCTAATCCAGGATATTTCAGTGCAGTATATCGCAGTGCAGTAGTACATATTTAACACAGTATATTTCAGTGCATTAGTGCTAGTTTAACACAGTATATTTCAGTGCAGGAAATGTCAGTGTGTTAGTGCAAGTTTAACGCAGTATATTTTAGTGCAGTATATTTCATGTGTTACTGTACTTTTACCACAGTATATTGCAGTTAGTTGGTGAACATTTACCTCAGTATATTGCAGTGTGTTAGTGCATGTTTGTGCAGTATATTTCAGTGCAATGTATTGCAGTGCATCAGTGCAGTTTTACTGCAGTTTATTGTAGTGTGTCAGTAGAGTGTGTCTGTGTAGTGAGTACTCAAGTTAAAGTGCACTAAAAACCACTTTCCATTGATTAAAGTGCATCCACGTACACATTTCCACATCTTTATTACATTTATTTAATAACCCCCCCCCCCCATCATGTCTGGGAGGCCAACAAGGAGAGACAGATGTTCCCATGGCACTGTAAGGGGACCAGCAGCGTATGTGTCTATAGGCAAAGGTGGATGTGGTCTGTCCTCAGGCAGGGCATCGTTTACTCTGTTTAGTGATGTTGCCGGTTCCATCCAGCCACAGCATGCAGATGAGGTGGTGGACTGGCTTACTAAACCATCATTATCCTCCTCCATCACCCAAGCCGAGACTAGTGCGCAGTCCACAGCAGCTGCCAGAGTGGATTCTTCAGCCTCCTTGTCCACAGCTATTCCTGCCAGAGCCCCAGCATCAGACATGGAAAAGTCAGCTGATTAGAACACAGTGTCAGCCACTTGACGATGCACAACCATTAATTGATTCAGATCTTGTTTCTGTGGTTAAGGATGGTAGGAACATGAGCCTACAGAGGGTAAACAACAAAGCAGCCATGTTGCCGCAGCATATTGCCAAGTTGTCTCCAGTGATAATGAGGATGGAGGGGAAGAGGATGATGAGATCACTGAAGCGACTTAGGTGCCGGACAGACGCGAGGAGGAAAATGAGGGGGAGGAACAACCCCAATGAGGCAGGATATCCTCCAGAGGCAGCCCTCATGGAAGAGTAGAGAGCAGCCACCCCATTCCACCAGACTGTGGAGCTGTTATCTCCTGGTCCACTTCCCACAGCTCAGCTGTTTGGGCCTGTTTTAGCACATGTGCAGCCAATTGTACTGTTGCAATTTGCAAACTTTGCCTCAAGCACATCAAGCGTGGCAAAAAACACCAGACATTTGGGTACCACATGCTGGACTAGGCTTTAAACTCCCACCACTCAGCCGTTAGCAAGAGCACCTGAAAGCCAAACAAAAGGGATGCAATTCTGCTCCTCGTTACTCCTAACCTTTCCAGTCTACTCCTGCTATACCTCATGACCTCTCGGCAGCCTCCACCGATAGGGATGATGGTATAGCACAGGGTGTCCCAGGTCCTTGCAGCACATCTGCCAGTATCACACCACCAGCTGTACACTACAGCAGACACATTTCTCTGCCCCATCTGCTGCAGCAAAAAACAAATACACTTACTGCCACCCACATGCCCAGTGTCTCAATTCAAGCTTGTCAACGCTGCTGGCTTTACAACTCATGCCTTTCCATCTGGTGGATTCTGCCCCCTTCCATGAATTTGCAGAATGTGCTGTATCACAAAGGTGTCAGGGATACCACATGCAGGCATCCAGCAAGAGTGATCAGATCAGTTGGCTGCACCAAGGAATCAGGACCCAGATGGATAAAGATGTAAATAAGTTTATTAAGCAAAATGACACACTCCAATACCAACACCAGTGACCATAAACAAGTAAACAAAATATAAATGATAACAGTACAAAACCCCAATAGAACCTAACAAACTATATACAAAGGGATGGAGCAAACAATTGCAGGACAGGACAGGAACAGGAGACAAGGAAAGCAGGGAGCCAGGTAAAGGAAGCAGGATGCAGGGAACAGGACTCAGGATCAGGATACAGGTTTCAGGATACAGGTTTCAGGATACAGGTTCAGACAGGGACACGGCTAGCAGAGAAAATACTGAAGCACTGAGCCTCAGTGAAGGGCGGGCTTATATTCCCTCAGCAGTCCTCCTCAGGTGCAGCTTAATTAAAAGAACAGTCCAGCTGCTGGGAGACACCCGCTGGTGGGCCCTGGAACTGCGCCCCTCAGTTCCAGGAACAACAGTGCCACCAGCAGGTGACCCACGTAATGACACAGATCCTGACAGTTACCCCCGTTTAAGGAGCGGCCTCCGGACGCTCCATTGTGCTTCTACCCCGAAAGTCCAAAAAGGTCTCCCTTCCATGTCTGCGGGTCTTCTAGCACTCTCTAGGCCAAAGTCCTTTAACTTGCCAGAAGGTGTGCCACCAGAGTCCAGCAATTGATCATGCGCCCCACCACCAGGGTCTGGAAGCCGTCTTGGCACCCCACAGGTCAAGTTCCTGAAGAGGTGTAACATTAGGGATACACCTGCCCTCATTGCAACACATGTCCCAACACTGGGACTGAAGGCAAGCTGGACATCAAGCAGGGGAGCGCCAGCGGCATGCAGGATATCCGGCAGTGGCAAACCAGGCTGGGCAACAGACAGTGGCACATCAAACAGGGCGGCAGACCGTGGCTCAGCAGGCACTGGATCAGCAAACACTGGGTCAGCAGGCACCGGAACAGCAAGCACTGGGTCAGCGGGCAAAGGATCAGCAGGCACAAGATCAGCAGGCACAGGATCAGCAGGCACAGGATCAGCAGGCACAGTAGTGGTCACCAGAACAGCGGGCACGGGATCAGCTGGCACCGGATCAGCGGGCTGAGTAAGAGACACCGGATCAGAAGGCACCAGATCAGCGGGCAATGTAACAGCAGGCACTGGATCAGCAGGCTCAGTAGGAGGCACCGGATCAGTGGGCACTGGAACAACAGGCATCAGAACAGCGGGCACTGGATCAGCAGGCTCAGTAGAAGGCACCGGATCAAAGGGCACTGGATCAGCAGGCTCAGTAGGAGGCACTGGATCAGCGGGCACCGGAATAGAAGGCACTAGATCAGCGGGCTCAGTAGGAGGCACCAGATCAGCGGGCACTGGAACAGCAGGCATCAGAACAGTGGGCACTGGATCAGCAGGCTCAGTAGGAGGCACCGGATCAGTGGGCACTGGATCAGCGGGCACTGGAACAACAGGCATCAGAACAGCGAGCACTGGATCAGCAGGCTCAGTAGGAGGCACCGGATCAGTGGGCACTGGATCAACAGGCTCATTAAGAGGCACCAGATCAGCGGGCACTGGATCAGCAGGCTCAGTCGGAGGCACCAGACAAGCGGGCACTGTACCAGCAGGCATCAGAACAGTGGGCACTGGATCAGCAGGCTCAGTAGGAGGCACCGGATCAGTGGGCACTGGAACAACAGGCATCAGAACAGCGGGCACTGGATCAGCAGGCTCAGTAGAAGGTACCGGATCAGTGGGCACTGGGTCAGCAGGCTCAGTAGGAGGCACTGGATCAGCGGGCACCGGAACAGCAGGCACTGGATCAGCGGGCTCAGTAGAAGGCACCAGATCAGCGGGCACTGGGACAGCAGGCATCAGAACAGTGGGCACTGGATCAGCAGGCTCAGTAGGAGGCACCAGATCAGTGGGCACTGGATCAGCAGGCACTGGAACAACAGGCATCAGAACAGCGGGCACTGGATCAGCAGGCTCAGTAGGAGGCACCGGATCAGTGGGCACTGGATCAACAGGCTCAGTTAGAGGCACCAGATCAGCGGGCACTGGATCAGCAGGCATCAGAACAGCAGGCACTGGATCAGCGGGCTCAGTAGGAGGCACCAGATCAGCGGGCACTGTAACAGCAGGCATCAGAACAGTGGGCACTGGATCAGCAGGCTCAGTAGGAGGCACCGGATCAGTGGGCACTGGAACAACAGGCATCAGAACAGCGGGCACTGGATCAGCAGGCTCAGTAGAAGGCAACGGATCAGTGGGCACTGGATCAGCAGGCTCAGTAGGAGGCACCGGATCAGCGGGCACCGGAACAGCAGGTACTGGATCAGCGGGCTCAGTAGGAGGCACCAGATCAGCGGGCACTGGAACAGCAGGCATCAGAACAGTGGGCATTGGATCAGCAGGCTCAGTAGGAGGCACCGGATCAGTGGGCACTGGATCAGCAGGCACTGGAACAACAGGCATCAGAACAGCGGGCACTAAATCAGCAGGCTCAGTAGGAGGCACCGGATCAGTGGGCACTGGATCAACAGGCTCAGTAGGAGGCACCAGATCAGCGGGCACTGGATCAGCAGGCTGGGTAACAGGTATAATTGTATGTGTTGGGAAAAATCTCCTTTTCTTTTTAGGTTTAGATACAGAAATCTTGCTAGTGGTTGCAGGGCTATGAATAGATTGTGAAGTAGATGGAAGCGAAATGGCAGTATTGGGAGATGGTGGAAAAGGAGAGACAGTTACAGAGGAGAATTTCTGAGAGGTTGCTAGGGGCAACAGAGTAGTAGAGGAAGTTTTCACAGAGTTAAATGCAGGAAAAGTGCAACTCGTTAAGCCAGGATATGAACAAGCAGTGGAAAGCAAACCATACCTAACTGCAGCTGTGGTTGCTACGGGTAACGGAGAGGAGAAACTTTGAGAAAACTGGTGTCCAGAGGCAGAAGTGGATTGGTGGGAGTTAGCTGATGCTAAATTGGAAAGATCTGACCAGGTTTGCAGTAAGGCCTGAACAAAACTCAATTTACAACCCCCTTGTCTGATTAGAGAATATACAGCATTCATGCAATCCAACAGGGCCTCTGGAGAATACACTGAATAATGTTCAATAAAATAGGGTTTATCATCTTCCAAGAGCCACACAAGAGATACCACCTGAGAGACACTAAAAGGAGGAGAATAATCATCACCACCCTTAGGGGTATTAGATAAAGCCAACTCTGCACAGAGCTGAATAAGTGGCTGAATCTCTTTGAACAAAACTCTGCCTTTGTCAACAAACGAGTGGGCCAGACGGATGCATTCCAACAACTGCTCGCTAGTGTAAGTTTTCAAAATTTGGCGACAATATTCCCTGTCTTCTGTTACAAGCAAAGAAAAATAAAAGACCTCCTCTGACTGCATCTTGCAACAACCAGAAAATTCCTAATTCCCAGGTGCAACCGATCTGATCGTTAGTGGCTTCAGTATTCTGTCAGGGATACCACATGCAGGCATCCAGCAAGAGTGATCAGATCAGTTGGCTGCACCAAGGAATCAGGACCCAGATGGATAAAGATGTAAATAAGTTTATTAAGCAAAATGACACACTCCAATACCAACACCAGTGACCATAAACAAGTAAACAAAATATAAATGATAACAGTACAAAACCCCAATAGAACCTAACAAACTATATACAAAGGGATGGAGCAAACAATTGCAGGACAGGACAGGAACAGGAGACAAGGAAAGCAGGGAGCCAGGTAAAGGAAGCAGGATGCAGGGAACAGGACTCAGGATCAGGATACAGGTTTCAGGATACAGGTTCAGACAGGGACACGGCTAGCAGAGAAAATACTGAAGCACTGAGCCTCAGTGAAGGGCGGGCTTATATTCCCTCAGCAGTCCTCCTCAGGTGCAGCTTAATTAAAAGAACAGTCCAGCTGCTGGGAGACACCCAGTTCCAGGAACAACAGTGCCACCAGCAGGTGACCCACGTAATGACACAGATCCTGACAAAAGGTAGGTTCCCAGTCACTATTTATTTTCACGTAAGGCTATTCCAGCTTTCTACCATCATGTGGAAGGCAATGTTGTGGCATCATTGGGAAAGGCAGTCCGCCGCAAGGTCCACTTTACTGCTGCCACATGGTCCAGCAAGCATGGTCAAGGACAATGTATTTAGTTCACAGAACACTGTTTAACTCTGTCTGCAACATGGAAGAATGCAGGACAGGGCTCAGTGCTGCAGCTTGCTGCCAAGCCTCCATACAGCTATTGGTGGTGATGTGAGATTTGTCAGCTCCACCACCTCCTCCTCCCCTTCTCTTCCTCTTCCATGCCCCCCTTTACTGAATTGTTCTATGAGCCACCAGTACCCCCCCCCCCCCAAACGTTCAAGGGGCTATTCAATGAGTCAGGCTAAAGGGTCCCATGCAGTAGACATGTGCGGTTCATTTCGATCCGAATAAATGTTTGTACAAAGTTTTTTAATTATTTGGAAATTCAGATATATCGGAATACCCAAATTGCAATATAAACAAAGTTTACTTAATGCTCTGAATAACTAAACACATCTTGAAAAGATGTGTGTTTTTAAAATTCCCTTTTTTTAGATTTTGCTGTTTTTGTTAAGCCAAAGATGATTTAAAGAGTCATTGTAATCATTTGCTGAAGATTTTTCTTTTGTTTGTTCACTTTGCAACATTCGAATAAAAAAAAAAATCGAAAGTTTTCAATTCAACCAACTCAAAATTTATAGATTTGAACGTTTTGAATGGAAAAAATTGGTAAATTCGAGGAAAATGAGAAAAAGACATAAAACAAATTCTGAATATGAATTGAATGAATCAACCAATTGGAATGAAATTGAACCACTAGATTAACCACTTTACCCCCAGCCCTATTTCGGACACTTTTTGTTCACAAGTTAAAACCAGTATTTTTTCCTAGAAAACTACTTAGAACCCCCAAACATTATATATATTTTTTTAGCAAAGACTCTGGAGAATAAAATGTCGGTCATTGCAAAATTTTTTGTCACGCGGTATTTGCGCAGCGGTCTTTAAAACGCCATTTTTTTGGAAAAAATTTGAAAAATCACATTTCACTAATTTAAAAAAATACTAAACAGTAAAGTTAGCCCATTTTTTTGTATATTGTGAAAGAACATGTCACGCCGAGTAAATAGATACCAAACATGTTACGGTTTAAAATTGCGCCCCCCCGTGGGATGGCGACAAACTACGGTCAATAGAGATCTTAATCTGCGACGCTTTAAATTTATTTAACGGTTACCAGTTTTGAGTTAGAGTGTAGCTCTTTTTTTAAATTATTGCCCACGCTCTGGCGATCGCGGCGATACCTCACATGTGTGGTTTGAACAGCGATTTCATTTGCGGCTCGACTTGCGTATACGTTTTTTTTTTGTGCGCGAGCGAACGGTGACGGGGGCGGCTAAATTTTTTTTTTTTTTTCCTATTTATTTTTTCTTTTTTTTAACTTTATTACAGGTTTTTTAAAAAAAAAAAAAATCTGATCACTTTTATTGCTGTCACAAGCAATGTAAACATCCCTTGTGACAGCAATATGTGTGACAGGTACACTTTATGGAGGGATCGAGGGTCTAAAAGACCCTAGACCCCTCCACTACACTTCCCTGTATGCAAAACGCCAAAAACGGCATTTTTGCATACAGCCGTTTTTTAAATCTGCCGCCTTTTGTGGCACGGTAACCCGGATGTGACGTCATGGACGCCGCCTCCGGGTTACGTCATCGGAGACCCGATCGATGCCGTTTCCGGCATTCATCGGGACTCCATCCAGCCGGCGGACGTGCCGGCTGGGTGCTCGGGGCTCCCGGTGGGACGGGAGCCCCGAGCAAAGCCGCGGAAGGCGGCGGGAGGGGGGGGGACGTCCCCTCCCGCCCCCCCGGGTAACGATCGAGCGGCTCCCGAGCCGCATCGATCATTACCGACGGAAAGCCGACCGCCGGCTTCAAACAACGGTACCGGGATGATGCCTCTAGCTAGAGGCATCATCCCGGTATAACCACTCAAAGTCAGCCGACGTAGATCTACGTGGCTGGTCGTTAAGTGGTTAATGAATCTAAACGAAACACATTTTTCATCTTGCACATATCTACTATGCAGTGCTTCAGCTGGTCTGTATAGGGGACAGGAGCCACATGAGAGCAGAGATTTTTTCAGCTCTGCAGGGTCAGGTCCAGTGGTGGTTCATGACATGCCAGTTTGAGCCAGGAATGGTGGTGTGCGATAATGGCACAAACCTCCTGTCCACCTAGCACATGTCCTCAATTTGGTGGTGCAGTAGTTCCTAAATGGATACCCAGGGCTAGAAGATCTGCTAAAGCAGGCCAGCAGAGTCTGTAGCCATTTCAGGCGGTCATAAACATCCAGTGCTCAAATGGCTGAAATTCAGCGGGAATTCCGCCACCTGATTTGTGACATGCCCACTAGGTGAAACTTGACATTGGCAATCCTGCACCAGCTGCACATGCAGCAGAGGATCGTCAATGAGTACCTGTGTCACTATGGTACGATGACAGGCTCAGGCCGGCTCAGCTTTTTTTTCCCCCATGCCAATGGCTGCTGATAAAGGATGCATGCACTGTACTATTATCATTTGAGGAGGTGATAAGTGTGGTGAGCTGTGACAATGCATGCATCAATGACACAATCCCTGTTGTGTTCCTGCTGGAGCAGACTCTGTGTGGCATTATGGAATGGGCACTCAAGGCAGAGCAGTGGGAGGAAGAGGAGGACTTAATTTCCTCTTCCACGCCTGCTTTATGCAGACACCATTCTTGCATCACCACACAACACACAAGGAGAGGGAGGAGGATTCTGGCAGTTTTGGAGGCATTGAAGCAGAGGAAGACACCTCAACCCTTAAGAGATGGTTTTCCATCCCCAGAACCCTTGGAAGTAGTACATTGCTGAGAGGCGACAGTTCCAGATACTGTAATCCTCAGTGACCCTAAAGAGTCTGCTTCTCATGCCTTCGCAAGCTTGCGGTACATGGGCTCCCTCATTCCTCAAAGCCTGCAAAAAGGACACGAGAATATGTGGCATCGAGGAGAAGGATCACCATTAGTTGGCAACCCTCCATGACCACCGTTCCAGGGGGAAATTCATAGAACTCATCCTGTCCCCACAGAGGGAGCAGAAGATTAACTCTCTTGAGGACACCTTAACCACTTGCCGACCAGCTGCCGTAGTTATAGTTTCTGTAGCAGATATTGGGGATGCGTGCAAGAAGTTGGAGGTGCACACATGCACCAATTGGCTAGGGGAGGAGGCAATCAGTGGGTCCGGCGGATGCAATGTCTGCTGGGGAACCCAAAATCACTCCCCATGGAGACAGAACTGCGGTCTGCCAAAGTAAACACGGCCGACTGCTGTTCTGTAAGTGATGAACACTGGGGTCCTGTGTTCCTCCTATTTAGGAACACAGGTCTCTGTGTTCATCCAGTGATTGAAACCCCCACACAGATTAGAAATCATCCCCTAGGGGGCGTGGCTTGGCACCGGACCTGAATGGCCGCATGTTAGAGGAGCTCTCTGCACTGGGGGACTAATTTTACTATTTTTGGTGTCTCATCTTCACCCCACAATGGTCAGATCGGGTCGCAGTGCCTCTGCCAGCCGAGCACCACCCAACCAGGGTACCCAGCTATCTGGAAACATCCCTGCTCTCTTCCGGACCCAGCGAGAAGGCCTGAGGGCGGCCTCACCATCTCCCGCGCCCCGCTCGCCTGACACGCTGTCTGCTTCCTTCATACCACCCGTGTCTGGAACGGCCATGGCGACTCCACTACCCAGCCTTGCAGACTTGCAGTCCATTGCAGCCGATATCAAGAACACTCTGGGCTCTGCCATATCGGAGCTTACAGTTGAGCTGCGGTCTGTAACAGCGCGGCTGACTGAGACGGAGAAATCCTCTGCTACCCAGGCCACCGCCATCAGACAGCTCCAACGGTCGACAGACTCTCACACTGCCCATCTCATCGAGATCAACCGATACCTGGAAGATCTCGACAACCGTGGCAGGAGGCACAATATTCGCCTACGTGGTCTTCCTGAAACGGTGGAACCTCCTGCACTTGTGCCCGCACTGACTGCCATATTTAATGACCTTTTGGAACGTCCTGCGGATACTCCTGTGGAATTTGAGCGGGCTCACCGTGCCCTGCGGCCGAGAGGCGGTGAATCAGATCCCCCGAGGGATGTTGTTGCGTGCCTAGTCAGCTACCCTGTGAAAGAAGCTATCCTGAGGAAGGCTAGAACCCGGGACCGCATAGCCTATGAAGGATCGGAGGTTAAGTTATTCCAGGATCTCTCTGCTATCACGCTGCAACATCGGAGGGCCCTGCATCCCCTCCTGGAGTCTCTTCGCACCAGAGGCATAACCTACAGGTGGCGATTCCCCTTCTGTCTCTCGGCCTCCTTCCGTGGCAGATCGGCGGCTCTCAGAACCCCTGAAGATCTCCCCGCCTTCTGTGAAGCCATGGATGTCCCGGTCATAGACTTACCAGACTGGTATAGTTCCTTCTACGCTCCGGAGCCCTGGGTACCGGTCACATCATCATCCACTCCAAAAGCCCAATGCAACCGACAAAGGCGACATCAATCCCATTCCAGCGCTACACCTGGCCGCTCTCGGGAAGAACACCGGGTCAGTCCCCTCCGTTCCCCATCTCAGCGGAGGGAGCGCCTGGATCTCTGAACCTGTGGCTCCTTTCAACCCTGATGCCGGCAAATGTGAGTCCTCATGTGCTCTCCCTATCTTCCCTGTTCTTTCCCTTGCTACCCAGATTTCTGCCCCCTCCTTGCCCTGCATGCAGCTTGAGCATAGTGGCTCCTCATACTGTTCACGGCACTGACACCGCTTACTCATCATCCATTCCAGCTTCTGCCCCTCTCCCCTGGCTCCCCCTTATCCCTCCTCGGACTTCTCTCTGTTTGTTCCAGCCATGGACAGCTGCCGGATCACCTTTACGCTGCTAGCTGCTGCAATGACTCTTATCAGCTCTATCGCATCTCCCCCGCTACCCTGCTGACCCGATGGCACTTTGCCCACACTGTCCCCTTGGTAACTGCCCATCCTGCTCTGCAGCCTAGTGACTTCATGGTGCGAGCCCCCTCCCCCCCCCTTGAGCTGACCATCTGCTGCTCCCTAACTTCTGCCACCCTGCAAAATTCTGGGAATGCTGTACACGACTGGGACCGCCACACTGTACAGTGTATGGAGGGACTGTTCTTGATGACAGTGTCGGTCTCTGGTCTACGAACGGTGCAGATGAAGATTAGCAGGGAGCTGTCTGCATTCATGTCCAGACGCCGGGGGGAGGGGGGGGGGGGAATAACTTGCTGTTTAGCCTGTCACCTTTCCTCTTTGCTAGTTGTTATCCCTCTGACCCTCTGACCTGGCTGTCCTCTGATGCAACTCGTCCTCCGCTAAATGCATACCTTCTCCTCTTCAGCCTGCTTCCCTCTGTCACCTCTCCTCCTGGCTGCCTCCCCTATGACCACCGAGGGACTCCTTGCATCTCATGCCTTCGGGATGCTGTTTGTCAGATAGCCACCTTTAGCCTGATCCCGGTGTGCAGTCCCGAAGCTGCCTCGGGACAGTGTGCGGCTGATGTCCAGATACATCCTCAGAAAAATATTCCCCTACCCGGGGACGGTGGGTTCCTGGAGGCAGTCAGGAGCTTGGTCACAGATAATTGCTCTCTTGCATTGCTTTCCCTTCCCTCTCCTGTCCCCTCTTTCTCACCTTCTACTTCTCAGGTAATCTCTCTCCCATTTCCCTCCTATTCTTTCCAATACCCCTTCCTCTCCTTTCCCATCTCTTATTCTATATACCCTTCAGTGAGCCAATCTATCTATCTCTACCTCCACACGCTTAGTCCCACACTAGCATGAAACTTATATGTTAAAGTGCCACAGGGTTTCAATGGCTTGTCTGGTGTATATTGACATATATTTATGCACTGTTAACATCTTTTTTTTGCTGAGCTATGATACGCAGTCCAGCTGTCACGCATTTTATGCCTGCTGCTGTGTTAAGTCATGCCAGTTTACTGTACTACACCGTTTACCTGTTGCTGATCTGCGCCCATCCTGGGTCGGCTCCCTTGCTGTAGACCCGGCATGGGCATGGCAATTTGGGTATTATTGGATTGCACAGAGTCAATGTTTATCAGGGGGTAGTTACCCCCATTATTACCCTTTACTCCAGTATATTGCTTCCCCCTCCCTTTCCCTTTCTTGCCCCCTCTTCCCCACCCTCTTCTTCTTCCCAGGTAACCTCTCCCCCAATTTTTTATTTTTTTTCTTTCCCTCCCTACTCTCTCCCATATCCCTTACTCTCCCTTACTCTCCCTGCCCATCTCTTCTTCTGTATACCCCTCTGTGAGCCAATCTATCTCTGCCTTCACATGCTTGGTCTCACGCCAGCGTTAAACTTACATGTTAACGCGTATCAGGGTTAAAGTTGTTTGCCTGCTGTATACTGTCAAATGCTTATGCACTGTTAATGTTTTTATTGTACTTTTTATTTATTTTTTTTGCTGCACTAAGGTATGCAGTTCAGCCATCACACGTTCTATGCATACTGCTGTGTTAAGCTGTGCTGTTTTATTGTACTGCACCATTCACCGGTTGCTGAACTGCGCCCATCCTGGGTCTGCACCCTTGATGCAGATCCGGCATGGGCACGGCGAGTTGGATATTGTTGTATTGCATGGAATCTTTGTTTATCCTGGGGTAATTATCCCCTTGTTACCTTTTACCCCACTACCCATTAGATTTTATGCTGATTCTGGCACCCTTCTGGCAACCCATGGCCAGATTTTATTTAGTTTCAACTCATCTCCTGAGACACCACTATCCCTATCATTTACCTGCTGTCCCCCAGTGCCGTGCTGTCCCACGGTTGTTTAGTGTTTGTCCTAAGACCCCTCCCCGCACAACAACGGGTGCCTGGGTAACTACCGGGCTCCTGTTGACCCCAAGCACCAAGTGCACATTTCCTTGCCCCTCTGATTAGAGTTTGACCGGTATCCCGGGGTAAGCTTTACAGGGGTTTCTCTCTTTCTCACTCTTTTTCCTTCTTTTCCTTAACGCCTCTCACCCCCTCTTCCTTTTTACTCCTTTCCCCTTCTCTTCCTCCCTCCCACCTCCTCCCTCTCCCCCCTTTTTTTTTTTATATATATATATATGTATATATATGTATATATATATATTTTTTTTTCTCCTCTCTCTCCCCCATTCCCTTCCCACCATGCCCGCCCCTGAGGTGATGCAGATACAGAAACGCATTAAGATCCTCTCATTGAACACCCGAGGTCTCAACGTCCCGGAGAAGCGTTCCCAAATGCTAGCGGAAGCTCATAGGCTCCGGGCGCAAATTCTTCTACTCCAAGAAACCCATTTTAGGACTGGTGACCCGATTTTCTTGTCCAACAAACGCTTTCCTACGGGATTTCATGCCACGACGGAAGGCGCCAAATCCCGTGGGGTCTCGATCCTCTTGGCTCGTCAGGTAGACTTCAAATTATTAGCCACCAAGGCAGACCCCAACGGCAGGTTCCTCTTCGTTAAGGGGCTCCTTGCCTCCCGTCCAATCACTATCGCGAATCTTTACGCACCGAATAGCAAACAGGTGGCTTTTTTTCGCTCCGCCATTCAGGAACTTCAGGACTTTGCGTCCGGCCTCCTGATTCTTGGTGGCGATTTCAATGCCCCCTTGAACCCCATACTCGACTCCTCCACGGGCTCCTCGGTCCTTCCTTACAAGGCACTGCGCCAAATCACTGCTCAGCTCCACTCCCTCCGACTCCATGACACTTGGAGACTTACCCACCCAGACACCAGGGACTATACATTCTTTTCCTCACCCCACCAGAAATTCTCCAGAATCGACTATCTCTTTTTATCCCAACCGGACCTCCCTTACCTAACTTCCTCCACTATTGAATCCAGTGTGTTATCTGATCACAATCCGATTACTATGTCCCTTCAGTTTCCGGAATTCGAAACAAGATGTAAATCCTGGAGACTTAATGCCTCACTTCTAAGAGACAAAGCAGTGGTTGCGAAGCTCCAAAATACTCTGACGGAATATTTTGATCTGAATGATACCCCTGACACCTCAGCGTTGACCCAATGGGAGGCACACAAGTGTGTGATTCGGGGAGAATTTCTCTCTCTGTCGGCCTCCTTTAAACGGGCTCGACAGAAGGAACTTGCGGACCTCTACTCCAAACTTGAAATGCTTGAAAAATCTTTTAAACGCTCCCTTGCGCAATCCACTTTGTCTGAACTGACGGCAGTTCGCACTGAGTTATGGGACAAGCTGGGTCTCCAGGCTCACCGCAGATTAGTTCTCTCACGCAAGTTGTTTTATGAGCAGGGGAACAAGAGTGGTCGCCTTCTAGCTCGCGCAATTCGTACGCAGAATGCCTCGTCCTCAGTACATCTTATCAGGGATGCCTCTGGCACCTCTCACCACTCTAACCCAGCTATAGCCAAACAGTTTGAGTCCTATTACAGGAAACTGTACAACCTTTCTGATTCCCTTGCTGTTCAACCCTCTCCAGAAACCAGGAAAGCCCAACTGGATACCTTCTTCCAGTCGCATGGCATGACCCCTCTTTCCGAAGTGGACGCTGACTCCCTGGAGGCCCCCATATCTGGAGAAGAGTTACATCGCGCTCTAAAGGAAACGAAGCCGGGGAAAAGCCCGGGCCCAGACGGGCTTTCGCTCCAGTATTACCGCTCTTTTGCCGACACTCTTACACCACATTTTCTTCGTGCCTTTGGGAGTCTTGCCACATCCCCTTCCCACCCTCTTTCTCTGCTGGAGGCGCATATCTCGGTGATCCCGAAATCAGGAAAGGACGCTTCTTTAGTGACGAGCTATCGACCGATCTCTCTTTTAAACGTTGATGCCAAGTTATACGCCAAGATTTTGGCCAATAGGATTCTCCCTTTCCTACCATCTCTCGTCTCCCTGGATCAGGTGGGCTTTGTCCCTGGCAGGGAGGCGAGAGATAACACTACAAAAGCCCTTAACATACATCATTGGCTGACCGCAAAGAAAATCCCCGGTTTTTTCCTTTCTCTGGATGCCGAGAAGGCGTTCGACAGAGTGGCCTGGGATTACCTGTTGCAGACCCTGGAATCCATCGGATTCAGATCTCGGATGCTTTCCAGCATCCAGGCACTTTACACGGACCAAATTGCCAGGGTTCGGGTCAACGGCCACTTGTCGGACGCCTTTCGCTTAACGAATGGCACGAGGCAGGGATGTCCCCTGTCCCCTATCCTTTTTGTTTTATCCCTCGAACCCTTCCTGAATATGCTCCGTCAGAACCCTAATGTTCACGGCGTCCAAGTGGGTGGTTCCACCCATAAGGCAGCGGCCTTCGCGGACGACATGCTCCTTTTCCTGTCACAACCACATATAACCATCCCGAATTTGATGAAAGACCTGGAGTATTATGGTTCCCTATCCAACCTTAAAGTTAATCATTCAAAGTCGATGGCTCTTAACGTCTCCCTTCCGCATTCAGAGGTGGAACGGTGTCAATCCAATTTTCCTTTCGTATGGACAACCTCACCACTTCCATACCTAGGTATTCATATCCCGCGAGACCTTGTGAGTCTCTTTGCCGCTAACTACCAACCTCTACTGTCTGCTATTGGGGCAAGCACAGAGGTGGGTTGAACTTGCCGGATGTACTGAGCTATTACAAAGCGTGTCTTTTCAGCAGAATAGTGGACTGGAATCTACATACAGACCAAAAAGCGGTCGTCGGGTTGGAAAATACCTGGTCGACTACCCCGCTACATCTCCTTCCGTGGTTACCTATATCCGATGTCCCACAATCTCTTAGATCGCACCCCTTCATTGGACCTCCACTACTGATGCATGATACCTGGCGCAAGAAAATGAAAATCGACCCTCACTGTGGTCCCCTAACGTCCCTTCGGCTCAACCCAGCTTTCCCGCCGGGGATGTCCAGTGGTTTTCTTCGCTCCTGCTGGCCACACCAAGAAGTTCTGGCCAAACACTTCTACAAGAATGGTGCACCCATCACCTGGGAAAAGCTTAATTCTTCTCTTCGCCCTCCGGGCCTCCCATTGTGGACGTTCTTCCAAATACGTAATTTTCTTTCCTCCAGACATACTCCCACCAACTGGACAAGACCCCGGACCCCACTGGAATCCATATGCGAGCGTACACGCCCTCAACGCCATATAATCTCAGAGCTATACGGGCACTTGCTCGATGCTCCTTCAGCATCTTCCGCAACGTTCGCTCATGCCTGGTCTACAGACCTACATTTGTCCCTCACTGAAGGGGACTGGGAGTCCATTTGCCGCTCACCCCACCGCTCCTCGCTTAATGTTACTGCCCAGGAGAATGGATACAAGATTCTGACTCGCTGGTACAGAACCCCAGCGAAAATCCACAAATTTGCGCCGGCTGTTGACGATTCCTGCTGGAGATGCAATGCATCTTTTGGTACCATGCTCCACATATGGTGGACGTGTCCGGTGTTACAACCCTTTTGGAAATTCGTTCACGAAACGGTGAAGAAGGTCACGTCTAGTGAAATCCCCTACACCCCAGAAAGATTTCTGCTGAATTACTACCCCAGGAATGCGCCCTCGTTTCAAACCATCCTGGCTCGTCATATGATGACCGCCGCCAAACTCTGCGTCCCTTGTCATTGGCGCTCTTCCTCTATTCCCTCGCCCACTGAATGGTTCCGCAGGCTGAACAAAACTGAGGAAATTGAAGAATTAATAGCCATCTCACAGGAAAACATCTCTAAATTTTCCGCAGAATGGTTGGACTGGCTCCGCTATAAGGAGACAGATGAATACAACTCTATCACTCGCTCTTCATGACTTGTCCTCTGTGACTGTACCACCCCACTTGGACTGGGCCCGCCATAGGGAAGAAGGAAGGCGAGTCCACGCGCAGCCTCATCACATCACCGAGCTCAGTCCTTTCTGAATCCCCCCCCTTCCCCCCCTCACCCCTTCCTCCCCCCCCCTCTTTTTTTTTTTTTCCTCTCTTCCCTCTTTCTCTCCCATATCCCTTCTTCCCTCTCTCTCTCTTTGCTCTTCTACTTTCTCTATCCTTTATTGTCCCTTTTTTTTTTTATTAAGCTTGCTACTTATAATCCCACTGATTGTATTTAGGATGTTAACATCCCTGTTTCAGACACATGATTGATGCTCGCCCCAGGAAACACTCCACTTTCTCCCTTCCTGATGGATTAATATTATCGCAAACCTCTCCCCCTTTTGGAGACTCATACGTTATACCCCTAGCCGTCTTTGCTCCAAATTGATGTCTCCACTTATCTCCTCACCCTCTCCCCTGCCCCGTGATTTACTTTCTACCCTGTAAGGGGCTTTCACACTGCGAATTATATTGTGCCTTACTGTGTCTGTAAACATATGACTTACTGTGTACATTGTCTGTTTTATATTTTGTTAATAAAATTGTTTATGGAAAAAAAAAAAAAAGAAATCATCCCCTAGGCACACATTTAACCCTTTGATCGCCCCAGGTGTTAACCCCTTCCCTGCTAGTGTCATTAGTACAGTAACAGTGCATATTTTTAGCACTAATTACTGTAGTATTGTCACTGGTCCAACCAAAAATGTCAGAAGTGTCAGTTAAGTGTCTGATATGTCCGGAGCAATGTAGCAATCCCACTAAAAATCGCAGATCGCCACCATTACTAGTAAAAATCAATAAATAAATAAAAATGACATAAATCTATCCCCTAGTTTTTAGACGCGATAACATTTTGCGCAAACCAATCAATATACACTTATTGAGATTTTCTTTACCAAAAATATGTAGCAGAATACATACTGGCCTAAATTAATGAAAAATGTATTTTTTTAATTTTTTTTTTATTGGGAATGTTTTATAGCAGAAAGTAAAAAACGTGTTTTTTTTTTTTTTTGAATTGTCGCTCTTTTTTTGTTTATAGCTCAAAAAATAAAAAAGGCAGAGGTGATCAAATACCACCAAAAGAAAGCTTTATTTGTGAGAAAAAAAGAACATAAATTTTATTTGAGTACAGCATCACACAACCGTGCAATTGTCAGTTAAAGTAATGCAGTGCAGTATTGTAATAAATGGCCTGTTTATTAGCAGGGGAAAACCTTCCGGTCCCTAAGTGGTTAAAGTTTATATAATGCCTTTCCCGACTCTGGTAGGTTACAGTGTCATGGAAAATGTAGTTTTGCAGCTTCTGTTGGTCAACAGAGGAGCAGTGGAGAAGGGTCTCATTTGAATTTTTTTTTTTTTTAGTCTACGGTGCCCAGGGCTCTCAGCTTCCCCATCCAATCGACAGCATCTGCATCATATGGTGGAAGATTATCTAGGGGTGAAAACAGACATGGAGAGCTTTCCAGTTGACCACTGGGTTACTACTGGCCAGAACGTGACCAGTATGTAATTAAGCTGCTAGGCTGCTCTGCATCCAGCATGCTTTCCAAATGGGCATTCAGTGCTACCAGATGTTTTGTAATAAGATGAGAGCATATCTGTTCAAGACTCCGTGGACCAGCTTACATTTATCAAAATGAATCAGTCCTGGATTAGCAGCAGCTATCACTTGGTGTCACCTGGTGGTAGAAGCACTACGAATTGTGATTGTGGGGACACTGGTGGAGCAAGTGAATTGTGGACAATTTGTTTCCTTTGGACTTTTTCACATATATTTTTTTCTTTTTAGCCCTTGTGTATGGGCCCTTATGGACAGTATTTATATATTTCGTGTGATTTCTTTATACGCGTTTTTTAGCGCTACTTCAAATATTTTTCACAATTCTTGCATCTAATGTCACAGATTGCCTAAGCAGCTGCTTATTTGTATTTTTATAAGTTTTATATGTGTTTTGATTGAATACAGAGGATGAATCTCCCAAGCAGGGACACACAGTAACAAAACCTGATGTCCGTTGCAAATTCTTACCACTAAAAAAAAAAAAATAAGTTTTGGCCTTAGATGCACTTTATTTATATAATTACAAAAAAAAACTTTTGCAGAAAATAAAGAGCCAGGTGAGACAGTTGCTGGACATGAAACCAATTAGTTCATTAACTAAAGCAGAGGGCAGAAGAGGATATCTCTCTGAGGAGGTTTGTCTTTTGGTCTTTCTGTGATTCCACTAAAATTAAAATGTTAACTTCAGGAGAGGTGAGTCTTTAGGGTGCATGTGAAGAAAGGTCTAAGTCTTGCTCCCCTGTTAGTAAATCTATATGAGGAAAGGAACTCTCTTGTCCGGAGTCCATATGAGTTTTAGCAGGTGGCAAGATTGGAACGCTAGAAGGGTTATCATCACAACACTCCACTAGCCTTAAAAAATACTTAGTTCATAGATTAATAGATATTAATGTATATTTTTTTAGGACTTGTCCTTTAACAAGTTAAGAACATTTTGTGTGCTACACACGTTCAAAAAAACTTCACCAAAGTACACAGGTCTTGTGTAGTATGTCCTGCCCCCTCTGTCATGCCCCCTTGACCTTTCCAGAAACCTCAAACTATCAAAATGGCAGTCAGGTTTTGATGTGTAAATACAGTAGCTGTAATAGCTACTCTTGTCTAACGTGGACTGTCAAAAGCCTGGTACACATGGTGAAATTATGGGACAAATGATTCTGTTTTTTTTTTAACACGCTAGTCTCTATATCGAAAATGAAGATATTACTTAAGTTACGAAAATTCTCATACATCAGAATAAAAATTTGAAAATTATGTAATGTATTGCATTGTATTTGTATTGTATTTTTGAATGAAAATTGTACTTATTAAACAAAAAAAATGAATGTATGTCCCTTAAGAAAATAATTTTGTATGAATTATCTGCTCTCGAAAGCTGTGTACTAACGGTCAGATTAGCGTACAATTTACTTCGAAAGCAGTATTTTTTTGTCAGATTTTCTGATCGTGTGTGCTAGGCTTAACACTGTGTTTATAACTGTTCAGATGTGAGTTACAAAGTAACATTGTTACTTTTATTATCTACCATTTCATTATACTTCAAAGCAAAGGGATTCACTTTGATCTGTATATGAAGTCAATTAAAGCAACCTGAGCAGTGCAAAAAAAAAAACTAAATAAAATTTGTTCATATTTAACCCCATATTAAATATTAGTTTACTCTAAAAAGCCTTAATTAACTCTTTCCCTTGCATCTTAACTATTTTTTGTTTTTTCCTCAATTTTTTTTTTTTAATCATTAATATTTAAACTTTTTTTACATTCTGGTCACTTTTCAATTTTCAGTGTGTCATTAACCACTTGACCTCCAGAAGATTTACCCCCCCCCCCCATTAATGACAATGCCATTTTTTGCGACACTGTACTGCGTTACTGTAACTGACAATTGTGCCGTCTTGCAACACTGTACCCAAATAAAATGTCTGTTCTTTTTTTTATTTTGCAAATAGAGCTTTATTTTGGTGGTATTTTATCACCTCTGTGGTTTTTATTTTATGTGCTATAAACAAAAAAATCAACAATTTTGAAAAAAAAAATAAAACATTTTTTACTTTCTGCAATAAATCATACCCAATAAAAATCAATTTCACCAGTTTAGGGCAATATATTATCTGCTACATATTCTTGGTAAAAAAAATCCCAATAAGAGTATTGATTGGTTTGCTCAAAAGTTATAGCGTTGGAGGGCGTGGCTTCCGGCGCTGAAGATGGCCGCTTAATCCTTCAGCTCCGCTCGGCCACCCGGGACATCCTCCGACTACAGCCTCCACAGCGGGCGCCAAACGCCGCAACTTTTCCCTATCGACTCCGGGAACGATGAGGAACAAGAAGGGATCGTCTCAGTCGCGCAAGCTGGACGGATTTCTTATATCCAGCTCGGCTGGACTCCGGCAAGATGGCCCAGGCCGGCCCCCGCAGCAAGCACCCAGCCGAGGAGGGAGTCAGGGCGGCGGAGCACAGCCATACAGGCAAGTGGCCAACCCGGACAGTGGCAACTCATCCGGGGCATCCTCTCCCCCTTCTCCCTCCTCAAGGAGTCCGGCCAAGCAGCGTCCCCGCTGGGGCTCTCCCCCCCCCGATCCCGCTCAGCCATGCGGGATGGATCAATCTGCACCTTCCTCTGGGGAGCCTGGGGGATCGAGCACAATGTCTGCGGATCCTTTTGCCGCCTTCCCAGTGGGTGATCACCCGATTTCTGGCACTCTGCTTAAAGGAATGCTACATTCCCTCTGGTCATCTCTTCATACGGATTTAATGCAAGGCCTTAACCGAACAAGAACATGATGTGCAGCAGCTGGAGGTGAGGATGGATGCTGCTGAGGCCTCCATGTCTAAATACTCTTTGTCTCTCAATACCCTCATTTCAGCTCATAACGACCACACGGAGGATATAGATTGGATAAAAGACAAGCTTGCAGACCTGGAGGACAGGTCTCGGAGGAACAATTTAAAGTTAAGGGGGATCCCCGAATCTGTGCAGCCCCAACATCTGCGTAAAATGGCTACTGATCTCTTTTCTGCACTGGTTCCTACTCTAACCGCGGCAGAATTGGAGATAGATAGAATCCACAGGATTCCTAAGCCTCACTTCATTGCACAAGACCTGCCTCGGGATGTGCTCCTCCGTGTGCATTTTTTTCAGACAAAGGACAAAATCCTTCTGGCCTCTAGACAACTTCAGGCTCTCCCTGGGGATTTCCCGCAGGCCCAGATTCTGCCAGACTTATCCAGGCACACGCTCCAGAAGCGAAGGAACCTCGCCACCATAACAAAAGCCCTGAGGAACCACCAAATCGTGCACAAATGGAAACATCCGGCTCAATTGTCTATTACCCATCTGGGCAACACTGTTACGATCGCTTCCCTGGAGGAAGGTATGGCCCTTTTGCATCGCTGGGGCATCATTCCGGATCCGCCAGCCGCTCAGTCGCGGTCTTCCAGATCTCCCTCGCCGCAGACCATCCCAGAAGATTGGCAAGTGGCTTCCCGCAAGCGGTCCAGCTCTAAACACTTCTCACCCGGAGGTGAACGCAGCACGACGCCTGTTCAACGTTAGTCCCTGGCCTAGGTAATGTTGACCTACTGGCCCCTCTCTTTTGGTTGCAGGTGTTACCTGCCCCTAGACTCTTTTTTACTGTTTACCAGACCTACCCTGCCTCCCTGCCTTTCCTCCCTTCCTCCTCGTTTTGCTCCAGTCGGACTTTTGGACCTTTTGTTACTGAACGAACTGCACCACCCTTGGCCCCCGACCAGACCATCCGCTCCGTCTCTCCGATGATTCCATGACCATCAAATTTTTGTCGTTAAATGTGAACGGTTTGAACCATCCAGTTAAGCGGTTCTCCCTGTGGACCGAGTTATGCAATAGTGGTGCTGATGTGGTATGCATCCAAGAGACCCACTTCAAGCTTCACCATCAGCCCAAGTTCTCCCACAGGAATTTTCCTACTTTGTTTTTCGCCAACGCCTCGGAGAAGAAGCGTGGAGTACTGATAGCTCTGAGAGACTCGATTGCCTTCTCGATGCACAAGCTGATTCAAGATCCTGACGGTAGATACCTTATCCTGCAGGGTGACTTTAACGCAATGCCATTAACCCTGGTGGCTGTCTATGCTCCCAACACTCATCAAAAACGCTTCCTCTCTAGGTTGCTGAAAAAGGTTTCCGGTGACATTTACGGTAATCTGGTGATCTGTGGTGATATGAACTCAGTGGTCGACCCGGGGCTTGACACCTCGGTGCCCGCCCGGGGCCGACAACTCTCCTTGGGCTCTCTTTTAGCCTCGGAACAACTATTTGATGTTTGGCGCTGCCAACATGGTTCGGAAAGGGACTACTCGTTTTATTCCTCAAGACACAACTCCTATTCACGTATTGATATGTTCTGGGCTGACCTCCCTATCCTGGGTAGGGTCTCCTCCTCGGCTATCAAAAACATCACGTGGTCTGACCACGCGGCTGTTGAGATGGTCCTGGAGGAGTCTGGACCCAGGGAACGGACGTCGGTATGGCGTTGCGATGTCAAGGTACTCCAGGATCCAGTTGCTGGTAAGCTGATTAGAGACCAGCTTTCTGAATATTTTAATCTCAATGCTCCCTCCGTGTCGGACTCCTGGGTGCTCTAGGGAGCGCACAAGGCGGTCATTCGCGGTGTGTGCATTCAACAATCTGCCAGAATGCGTAGGGCTTATAGTCGCAAACTCACGGCTCTCCTAACCGAGATACGCGATCTTGAGACTACACACAAATCCACTCCCACACAAGCCATTGCCTCGCAGCTCTCCAGAGTGAGAGACTCTCTGAAGTCCCACCTCATGGAACGCTACGACCGCCAATTGAGAGTGCTCAAACTCAAATATTACGCGCAGGCGAATAGAGCAGGCAAGTTTCTGGCAGCAAGGATCAAACAACGCAGGGTATCCACACGCATCTCCCACCTTTCCCAGCGCACTACTGGATCCAGACTAACCCATCCCCGGGATATAGCGAATGAATTCGCGAACTTCTATGGGTCCCTATACAATCTGGCCCTAGACCCAAACACTACCCAACCGACAACAACCCTCATTCGTCAGTTCCTAGACAAACTACAATTACCGTCCCTGACTGTGGATCAGCTGCAATCCTTATCATCCCCATTCACCCTGACTGAAGTATCCAAAGCCATAAAACTGCTCCCCACTGGGAAATCACCGGGTCCAGATGGCCTTGGTAATGAATATTACAAAATTCACGTCGATACCTTGGGCCCCCATCTAGTTGAGGTATTCAATCTGGCGATCCACAGGGCTGAATTCCCAAGAGAGATGTTGAGTGCCTACATCACCACCATCCCCAAACCCGGCAAAGATGCCAGTCTCCCAGCAAACTATCGTCCCATTTCTTTATTGAACAGCGACCTCAAGATTTATGCCAAAATCTTGGCGTCCAGACTTCAGCCCCTCCTCCCCCAGCTGGTGAGGAATGACCAAATGGGCTTTATGCCGGGCAGGCAGACGTCTGATGCCACCCGGCGAATCATAAATTTAGTCCACCTTGCGGAGTCGTCTAAAACGCCTTCTCTGCTCCTCACCTTGGATGCAGAGAAGGCGTTTGATAGGGTGAACTGGTTGTTCATGCGACTCACACTGGAAAAGTTTGGCTTCTCGGGTGGTATACTCTCTGCGATTCTTGCCCTTTACTCATGTCCCTCAGCTCAGGTCCTCACTGCTGGCACAACCTCGATTCCGTTTAATATAACTAATGGCACCCGCCAGGGCTGTCCCCTCTCACCTACGATCTTCAATTTGATGATCGAACCCCTGGCGGAGGCCATTAGATCGGATACTGATGTGATGGGATTTCAGCTGGGTTCCGTCTCCCATACGGTTAATTTGTTCGCGGACGACGTCGTGCTCGCTCTCACCAATCCAAACCAGTCTCTCCCGGCCGTTCATAGAATTCTCTCAGAATTTAGCTCAATATCCTACCATAAGGTGAACACGTCCAAGTCTTTAGTACTGAACATGGGTGTCAGCAAGCGAGATGCTGACCGCCTTCAGAGGGACTTTCCCTACCCCTGGACCGAAGTCTCCATCCCTTATTTAGGAATTCATATCACCCCCTCCACCAAACGCCTACTTCCTGCTAATATCGACGCCTTATTGAAAAAAACTTCTAAAGAAATGTCGGTAATATCCAAAACAGAACTCTCCTGGGGTGGCCGGATGGCCGCCTACAAAATGTCAATCCTGCCCCAAATATTATATATATTTAGAGCGCTCCCCCTCACCTTTCCCAAAAAACATCTGGATGCACTCTCTAGGGCTATGCGTGGCTTCGTATGGGGTGGTAAGAGAGCCCGTGTGGCTACCTCTACCTTAACCCTTCCCAAATCCCTGGGCGGCGCTAAACTCCCTGACTTGGCCCTTTATCTATGGTCCACTAGATTGGTTCAGATCCAAACTTGGTTCTCTAACTCCCACGCCCTTCCATGGGTCCACCTTGAAAGCCATCTCACTCCCACTAGGGACCTCCGTCTGTTTCTCCTCGGCGACTTATGGATCCCTTGGTCCTTAGCTCAGCTGCCACCCACGTCGCAGTCTTCGCTTTTGGCGTGGCGCAAACTTGCTCTCTCCGGCGAGAGGCAGGCGGATAGTCACTCACAGGCTTCTTTGTCGCTCCCTATCTCCATCCTGGCTGCCCACCTTCCCTCCCTGCAACTGACCCAACTAGTCAATCTAGGTATGACCTCTCTCTCTCACTTTTATCTACATGGCGCACTACGCTCTCCAGCTTCATTGGTAAGGGATTTCAATGTCCCTCCCACGCTAATCTTCACAATTCATCGTATATACAGCTTCCTAGTCAAACACCCTCCAACGACGGCCCGTGTCCCCGCCAAATCCTGGGAGTACTATCATGTGGAACCTAGTCCGCCCAAAGGTATCTCCCTCTTTTATGAGAACCTACTCCGTTCTGCAGACAACCCTAAGTCTATGTCTATTTTAAGGTGGGAGAAAGATTTAGCGACCACTTTTACTACAAGTCAATGGTCCAGAGCTTTGTTGTCCACATATCGGTACTCGCATTGTACTTCACATTGGGAATTAATGCTCAAGATCGTAAATCGGTGGTATTATACCCCATTTCGGCTCTCGAAGTTGTTCCCCTCCACTTCAGCGCACTGTTGGCGGGAGTGTGGGGGAACGGGTACACTGGTACATATCCTCTGGGAGTGTCCTTCACTCACTAGTTATTGGAAGAAAGTATTTTGTAGTATTGCGGACTGCACGGGTATCCTTAGTCCCTCCAGAAAGGAGCTTGCGCTGTTGAACCTGGGCATCGACGGCTACCCACTGCTCTTCCGACAAATGGTGGTGCATATCCTGTTAGCGGCAAGAACGCTCATTCTACGTAGGTGGAAATCGCTGGAGATTCCGGGCTTTTCTGACCTGGTCTTACTAGTGAACGCTAATTACCGCTTGGAAAAAGCCCTGGCAACCAATGATATCTCCCTGCAAAAATTTACCGAATCATGGCGTTATTGGAAATATCACCAAACGTGACCTTGACGCTTGGTAGTCTGGTGGGATTCGGCCTCTTCCCTGGCAAGTATGTTCCCACTGGGATGTCGGGGGAGGGGCGATTGAATCCCTCCGGGCCGGCCCGGCCCGGCCTCATTGTCCTTTTTTCTCACATCCCTGTTTTAGGCCCTTCACAAGTCAGCTGGGTCTTGGAGTACATCCTAGTTTGTTTTGGGATATGATCTAGGGCTGAATGACGTGCATTATTTTCATGACTTGTTTTCTTTTTCTCTATTCTATTTTTTTTTTTTTTTTTTTTTTTTGGGTTCATACGAGACAGTATCCATGTCTGTTTGATTTCCGCTGTTCACCTGTTGACCATTAACTGGTTGTGGCATATGACCTTCCTCGTTGCATATTTGTTTCATGCCTGTTATTAGACTTTACTGATATTTTGTTAGGTCCAATCTGGAACAATGCTCCCCCCCCCTCCCCCCCCCTTTTTTCCTTCTTTCTTCCCTTCCCTCCTGCTTTCCCCCCCCCCCCCACATCGTTGCCTTATAGAGTTATGTTCTACGTGTCCTGTTAACTATGCTCATGCATCTTGAATGTTTGTATACCTTTTCTTCATGTGAAAAATTAATAAAAATTATTGTTTAAAAAAAAAAGTTATAGCGTTCACAAACTATTGCAGGAGACAAATCGAACACCTAATATAGGCAGATTGTCGTTCTGCCTGTGTCTAGTGTAATAGACAGGTATTGAATCTGTGGTACCTGCCTCTGAGCTTCCTCTGTGCTCCAGACCCAGAAGTGTCAGATCGCGTATTAGGTATGTGATCTGGTGCAGAGTGGCCGCCCTGCCACAGTGTATCAACCGTGGGCCGTCGTGAAGTTGTTAAAAAGTGCACAATTGGGAAAAAAAGCTTTAATTATTTATACTGTAAATAACTTCGCAATGCTTTGTACCAGAATCAAAATTGTCATTTTAAATAGAAAAAGAAAATGATAGCATACAAGGTATGCCTTTAACCACTTTACCACCGGAGGATTTTGCTGTCCTACGTCCAGGCCACTTTTCGCGATTCGGCACCATGCGAATTTAACTGACAATTGCTCGGTCATGCAACGCCGTACCCAAACAAAATTTACGTCCTTTTTTTCCCCATAAACAGAGCTTTCTTTTGGTGGTATTTGATCACCTGTGCGATTTTCATTTTTTGCGATATTAATAAAAAAATTGACAATTTTGAAAAAATAACAATATTTTTCTACTTTGACAGTTAAAAAATATCAAATATATTTAATTTTTGTCATATATTTAGGCCAAAATGTATTTAGCTACATGTCTTTGACAAAAAAATTCTCAATGAGCGTATTTTTAACCGCTTTAAGACCAGAAGATTTTACCCTATTCCTGACCAGGCCATATTTTGCGATTCAGCGCTTTTACTTTAATGGACAATTGCGCGGTTGTGCGATGCTGTACCCAAATTAAATGTATGTCCTTTTTTCCCCACAAATAGAGCTTTCTTTTGGTGGTATTTGATCCCCTGTGCAATTTTTTACTTTTTGCGCTATAAACAAAAAAAGAGCGTCAATTTTGAAAAAATAACAATATTTTTCACATTTTTTATATGAAATTCCCCCAAAAAATTTAAAAATCAATTTTTTTTAACATTTTAGGCCAATTTGTTTTCTGCTACATATTTTTGGTAAAAAAAAATTGCAATAAGCTTGTTTTGATTGGTTTGCGCAAAAGTTATCGCAGCTACTAACTACGGGAAATTTGTCATTTTTATTGTTTTTTTTTAACTAGTAATGGTGGCGATCTGGCGGCAATCTGCAATTTTTTTTTTTTTGCGGGACTGCGACATTGCGGCAGACAGATCGGACCCTTGACTGAAATTTTTGACACTTTTGGGGGTACCAGTGACATTACTACAGTAATCAGTGCTAGAAATATGCACTGTTACTGTAAAAATGACACTGGCAGGGAAGGGATTAACTTTATTGGAGAGGGAGGGGTTAATGTCTGCCTGGTGCTTACTAACGTGTGTGTGGGGAGGGGACTGAGTGACACAGGCACAGATCGCAGGTTCAGCTATGCAGAATCCTGCAATCTGTCACTGTTTGTCACTTAGGAGATCCGCCCGCTTTGTTTACACAAGCGGGCGGATTTCCACACAGATCCCCGATGATCGAGGAAGAGCGGCGGTGATCACCGCCGCTCCTCCCCTGGCCCGACTCCCGCTGTGACTGAATACATCGGGAGCGAGCCGTAGGTGTACGTCGCTGGACGATATCGAGCCACTTTGCCGCAGTACGGTCAACGTGACCGGTCGGCAAGTGGTTAGATCTATTGTATAGTAACACTATTTTTTTTAAACGAATACTGATCCAACTATAACGCTTTGTTTTTTTTTTCTTTTTTTTAGTTTCATTATGTTTATTGTTCATAGATTGCAAAAAAAAATATTAAACAATATCACCTAAAAAAAGCGTTGTTTGTCCAAAAACATCTAAATCTGCTGTACGAACACTGCCTTCCGCCAGACTGACAATTCTGCTGTCCAAAAGTGTCTGCTTTATTACTTAATCCGGAATGCACACACCTTAAGGCTGGCCATACATGGTCAATTTTCTGGTACAATTTTCGTTTAGAATTACCAAAACCATACAATATGAGTTCGAAACTAAACAACTTTAAAATTGTAAAATTTGGTTTCATACTCCATTTAAAAGGACTTTTTGTTTATACTCCCTTTTTTATTATGGTGTACCTGTATGTATATGTTCTCTTCATAAGTTTGAGTTTTTCACTGATTATCATATGTCAGTTATTTATTAGTGCTGCACATTTTCTCTATATCCATATAACTTTAAATTGTATGCAATTAGGCAGGCCCTTGCACTATATAGTTTAAGGTAAATCTAAATTTAAATCGTAAAAGAAAATTGAACATGTATGTCCAGCCTAAGACTAGGAGTGCATTAGTGGCCTGATCATCAGGTAAAATAAAGGGAAATCACCTAAAAGAAAAATAATGCAACCAACACATCTAAGGAAATATTATTATTTTTTTTTAGTTTAATACCTCTTTACATGATGACAAGGGTATTGCCAAATCAATAGGCCCATAGCAGAAATGTAAAAATTCAGAAATGAAGTGGTTAAATTCTTTAGTGGAGCAGGGAATATAGGACTACAGATCTAAATGCAAAATGTTATAATTGTTTTAATAAAATATACATTTGTTTGTAATTATGCATAATTATGTTATTTTTTTTTTTTTTTGCTTTTGTAAATGCAAAATTAACATTTCTTTTCAGAGAAATCTGACACCCTGCTAGCTTTCTCTTGCTATATCAATAATGTAAATAAACATCCATAATTTATAAAACTTAAGGCGGTGCAGAAAATTGGGTTAGTAAGTTTATGTACATGTTACATTACTGTATCAAAACAAGTGAAGTGATCATCTATCACAAACATAAAATACATGTGTTATGATGAAAAATTGAAAACCTGACTTTTTGTTGCTCGTCACACAATGTTTTTCAGATTTTACGATACTGTTATTTTATTAAAATAGCTGTATAACTCTCTTTAAAAAAAAAAAAAAAAAAAATCTCTTGAGTATATGACTCTAAAAAATTGGCACTCTAAAATTCACACTGTAATATGTTTTATAGACAACTGTGTCAGCAGTAGATTAGACATTTTTAAGAGAGATTTTCACAATTTTTGTTAAGTGTATTGTATAATCTCTATTATTGGTAGTCATAAGGGTCTAATCACTTGCACTAACCCTCCTTTATTTCTACAATTCAAAACAGCACAAAAAGCAATTAGGTCAGCTAATGAAAAAAAAAAAAATCAATTATGATAAAATGTTGTAGATTCCTGCAATTTTCACATTGAGTTTTTGCATTGCCTGATAGTGTGACATATTGCCTCTGACTTTTAAAATATATTTGTTAGGTTGTATTTTTTATGGAGCTCCATGATGCCATGCATTGTCAAATCCCCTGTGAACAAAAAAAGGGGAATGCGAAATCACAGCACACACTGGGTATAGAAATAGCCAAATGGCCTATATCCCAGAATCTCCTGGCGAGCAAGGCTCCTGACAGGGACAAAGTACTCTATGGCCTCCCTAGGGCGAAACTATGTGGATGCTGCTCCTTAGGGACCAGCTGAACCCGGATTCCTCCAGTTGGGGAGAGGAAAATTATAGTGGGGAAAATGATGATTTGATCCCCTGCAGATTATGTAAGTTTGCCCACTTACAAAAAAATGAAGGGTCTATAATTTTTATCATATGTGTATTTTAAATAATAAAGACAGAATATTAACCAAAAATCCATAAAAAAAACACAAAACAAATGCTATACTTTAAGTTGCAGTTCAGTGAGTAAAATAAGTATTTCATCCCCAAGCAAAACATGACTTAGTATTTGGTGGGGAAACCCTTGTTAGCAAGCACAGTGGAAAGTGTAGTTGGTGACCAGGTTTGCACACATCTCAGGAGGGATTTTGGTTCACTCTTCTTTACAGATCTTTTCTAAATTCTTTAAGAATTCTTAGCAATTGCTTGACAACTCGAAGTTTCAGCTTCCTCAAATAATTTGCTAAAGGATTAAAGTGGATGTAAACACCATTCATGAAATATGACCTGAGCACATATATCTGTAGTGTTTACTTATCTCTCTCCAAAGCCCTAAGTCTTGTGTCTTTCTGCTGCTCTGTTCCCCTGTTATCAGTATGATCACTTCTGATAAGTTCTCTGACACACAAGATAAAAGCAGCTGGAAATTCATGTTGGGGTGTCAACTTAGAGAACAATTAGAAGAAAGATGGTCTCTTCACAGCCCTCCCTGCATGTTTCTTCATTCCTCTGCCTATGTGGAGGGGGGATGTGTGCCTTTCCTCCAATCAGGTCACACGCAGTGTATGCCCAGACTCCCCTCCCACTACTGAAACAGGAAGACCATTTTCTAACACGTTGTGCACTTTCTAAAGAGTCTAGAAAGTTGAAGACAGCAGTTATATATATATATATATATATATATATATATATATATATATATATATATATATTAAAAAACATGTATGTAGGGAGGTTGTTCAATCTCTGTGTATCACGTGAGGCTGTTGACTTCACTGGGTATATATGAGGGTTTACATCCACTTTAAGGTCTGGAGACTGACTAGGCCACTCTATGACCTTGAAAAGAAACAAAGAAACTGCTCTCTTACATAAAATACATACCACCATAGTGAACAAACAATGGTGAATAGTCAAAAAAATACATCTCCATTTTAAATTCTAAAAAATACATAAAAATTGTAAAGTCCATATATAAACCGACATCTTTATACCCCTGAGGAAGTCAGACATAGACAGATGAAGCGGCATTGGTTGGTGTTTGAGAGACGTCATTTCCGGTCAGTTGGAACGCAGGTGGATCGCAAACTGGCGATTCCTATACAATACATGCTGATCCCTGAATATGCTGAGGTGGAAACATTATGTTTTGGGGCTGTTTCTCTGTTAATGTTTCCACCTCCGTGCTTGAGTGTAGGGATTGTGTTCTCAGGGTCATAGTCAGCATTTTCTTCCTCCAAACACGGAGAGTCGAGGTTATGCCAAAGAGCTCAATTTGTGTCTCATCTGGCCACAGCACTTTCTCACAATCCTTCTCTGAATCATTTAGATATTCATTGGCATGACTGTTAATGTTTCTTTTTGAGGAGTGGGACTCAACAAATTTGAGGAAGATAGATGCTGACTATGACCCTAAGAACACTATCCCTACAGTCAAGCACAGAGGTGGAAACATTTTGTTTTGGGGCTGTTTCTCTACTAAAGGTACAGACCAACTTTGCTGCATTGAGGGGCCAATGGATGGGGCCATGTATTGTAAAATCTTGGATGAGATCCTTCTTCCCTCAGCCAGAACCTTGAAGATGGGTCATGGATGGGTCTTTTAGCATGACAACCCAAAACATACCGCTAAGGCAACAAAGGAGTGGCTCAAGAAGAAACATATTAAGGCCAGTCTCCAAAACTTATTCTATAGAAAACGTATCGAGGTAGCTGAAACTTCGAGTTGCCAAGCAAGTGCTGAGAAACCATAAGGATTTAGAGATGATCTGTAAAGAAGAGTGGCCCAAAATCCCTCCTGAGATACGTGCAAACCTGGTCACCAACTACATGAAATGTCCTACCTCTGTGCTTGCCAACTAGGGTTTCTCCACCAAGTACTAAGTCATGTTTTTGGGGATCAAATACTTATTTTACTCACTGAACTGCAACTTAGTATAGTTGAGTATAGCATTAAGTCAAGTAAACTCCTGGGATATTGATCTGCTCAGTTAAGTAGGGGGTTGTTAATCAGTTTAAGCTGCTTTGGTGTTAGGGAAATTAACAGGTGCACTAGATGGGCAACAATGAGACAACCTCCAAAACAGGAAGGGTTTTTCAGGTGGAGGCCACTGAATTTTTTAAATCTTTTCTTCACTAGTTTTGCATTTGGCTAGGGTCAGTGTCACTACTGGTACCATGAGGGGATACCTGGACCCTATAGAGGTTGTACAAGCAGTCCAAGTCCTCCAGGTTGGCACATCAATATGTGCCGTTGCCAGAAGGTTCGCTGTGGCTCCCAGCATAGAGCATAGAGGAGATTCCAGGAGACAGGCAGTTTAGGAGAGTTAGACAGGGCCGTATAAGGTGCTTAACCCATCAGCAGGACCGGTACCTGCTCCTTTGTGCAAGGAGGAACAGGATGAGCACTGCCAGAGCCCTAGAAAATGACCCCCAGCAGGCAACTGGCTTGAAGTTCTCTGACCAAATAATCAGAAACAGACTTCACGAGGGTGGCCTGAGGGCCTGATATCCTCTAGTGAGCCCTGTGCTCACTACCCAGCACCCTGGAGCTCGATTGGCATTTGCCATTGAACACCAGAATTGGCAGGCCCACCACTGGTGCCCTGTGCTTTTTACAGATGAGAGCAGGTTCTCTGTGAGCACATGTGACAGATGTGAAAAGGTCTGAAGAAACCATGGAGAACATGCTGCCTGTAACATCGTTCAGCATGACCAGTTTGGTGGTGGGTCATTGATGTTCTGGGGAGGCATATCCATGGAGGGATGCACAGACCTCTACAGGCTAGACAATTGCACCCTGACTGCCATTAGGTATCTGGATGAAATCCTTTGACCCATTGTCAGACCCTGCGCTGGTGCAGTGGGTTCTGGGTTCTTCCTGGTGCATGACAATGCCCGACCTCATGAGTTGAGAGTATGTAGCCAGTTCCTGGAGGATGAAGGAATTGATGGCATTGAATGGCCTCCCCACACTCGTCTGATCTAAATCCAAAAAAACACCTTATGTTTAGATCCATCTGACATCACCAGGTTGCCACTCAGTCTGTTCACGAGCTTAGTGATGATTCTGAACTGGACAGATCTGGGAGGCAATACCCCAGGACACCATCTATATATATATTTCACAGGTGAGGTGAACAGCACAACAGTAATGGTTCATTGAATTTGTGTATAAAGCAATCAAGCCATCCCACAGGCCATATATATATGAGAAAAAGTCCACAGGGATTGCTGCACAAATATTCTTTCTTTTGTTGGAAAAACATCCAAAAAGTACATACCAGTACAATGGCAGAGTATTTCAATTAGTAACGGTTCGGACTCCAAAGTTAACGTCCTTCCTGATACAGAAATACATCTAAATCTCTATACAAATACAAAGGCTTATATATGCTCACTATCAATTAAGAATCCACAAGTCATCAATCATTAGTTAATTCACACAGGTATCTCCCATTAAGAAGATTGAGATGAGATTACAAAGATTGGATGCTTCCCTATGTATAATAATATAATATATATATACAGTATCTCACAAAAGAGAGTACACCCCTCGCATTTTTGTAAATATTTTATTCTTTCACTACTTTACACTCCCTACTTTACATTGTAGCAAAGTGTCATTTCTTCAGTTTTGTCACATGAAAAGATATAATAAAATATTTCCAAAAATGTGAGGGGTGTACTCACTTTTGTGAGATACTGTATATATCTATATCATTTTGTCATAGATTTGTTTAAATGGTTTTAAGAATAATTCTGATTGTGTCAAATCTAATATCTAGGGATGTGCTGTTCATTTACCCTGTTGTTGGCAATCATTTTTCCTACCTGGAAATTGCAGTGATACCGTTTCTTTTTTTTTTTTCTTTTTTTTTTTATACAGCTAATCAAGCCAATCACTTTATATGAGAGGCCCAGCACACTTAATGGCTGAAGTGCTCTGCTCTTATAAGTGATACCTAAATTATGAACATGTTAAATATGCTATGCTTTTTAAAATATATCTCCAAAGAGTATAATACTTTTCAATAAAATAGACCTGAAGAAATCCTTCTGAAAGTACACTGGTCCCTGTAAATAACTATGGAGGTATTAGTGGCCTCTTGGCCTTGTGTTAGTTGCATATTCTCTGGCTTCAGTACTTTTCAGTCAACAGCAGAAGAGCAAACAAAGTATAGGGTCTCTAAGCAAATGGAAGTTCAGATATTGGCTTTGTCAGGCTGGCTTTTTTGCATATATTGCACTTTAGTATTTAAAAGAGAAGTATAGACCAAGCTTTTTTTTGCCATACTTACATTTGTTCTCCTTTGACCCAGAAATAGCCAAGAGCAGGTGATTGCCCATTATCAGCTGACAGGACAAAACCCCTCCAGGCTCTGGAAGGGTCCCTAAAATATTGTTGGGATCCACCCAACAGCCTGAGTAACAGCTGGTGAAACCTCTCTGTGTGCAGGTCAGCGAGAGCACTGGGTTCCATTCTAACAATCAGGACCCTGAATGTCTGATTCCAGGTCACCTAATCACTGTGATAGCCTCTGATTGGCTATCACAGTAATCAGTCACTGTGAAGCCCACACCCGTGTTTTCTGTCTCTGTGAATAGGCGAGACAGATACATTGTATCTTTCTCCTTACTTGCAGAGATGGACAAAAAAGTGTGTGTAAAAAAAAAAAAAATATATATATATATATATATATATATATATAAAATACCTAGATCAAGGGCTAGTGTTTGGGTCAAGGACAGGTTCAAAGGTCAGAGTCAGTGTTTTTTAGACATCATTTTTTTTATTAATTTTGTATCAGTATCAATTAGTGTCAGTGTGTTTTAGTCAGGATAATAAGAAAAAAAACTGCGCACTATTGCTTCTATGGGTACAAAAAACAACTAACATACACATATTTGGTATCCCAGCGATTGTCAAGAGCAAGAGAATTTATTTTGGGCTGTTCTTTGGTGATAGGTTATGGTAGCAGCAAAACTTATACAGTAAAATTTAAAAGGTGTTTTTTTTTTTTTTTTTTTTTTTTTTTTACTATTTTGGGCTAGGTTTTCTTTAGATAATAATAATAATAAAAAAAAAATCAGGAGTTATCCATAACCATTTACCCCCAAATGAAAGCCCAATTTGTCCTGAAAAGAAAAATCCACCTGGATGCACAAAGTAGTTGTGATGACATGTACAGGTTTACAAACACATGCCAGTTGCAAAATTGGGCTTAGGCATTAAAGCGGAGGTTCCACCCTCAAAATTGACTTTTCATGGTTCGCTTGCTTTAATGTACCTGAAAAACAATTGGGTAATTACATTTTTTTTTTTTGATTCACTTACCTTGTTTTTAAAGAAAATATGCTTACCTTCCTTCCTCTGCAGACACGGCCGCCGCCGTCACTTCCTCCTTGCATTAACTCCTGGGAGATGAACGTCATTGATCCCAGGAGTCAATGCGCCTTCACCGGCCCTGATCGTCACTTCCGGTACCGGTGCGTCATTCCCTGCTGAACAACTTCTGGGCATGCCCAGAAGCTTTGCAGGGATGACGCGCCTGCACCGGAAGTGACGAGCAGGGCATTTTGGGACTCCGTCACCGAAGAGGAGGCTCCGGCTTCAGCTGCCCACACCTGAGATGGCAGCGCTGGACAAGACATTTTCAAGGTAAGTATTTCTTCTAAAAGGTAAGTGAAACGGGAGTATTTTTATCTAAAATATTTCTTCAGGGTGGAACTCCGCTTTATTTGTTTTACCCTAGGGCACGAACGGGTTAACGATATGAGTGCTTTGTGTAGAAACAAGGAAGATTTGCATAAGAGCCAACTTAATGTGTAGGCCAATATTTTTAGCAAAATGTGAGAACCCCCACCCCTAACTATATATTTGTGTTCCTATTCACAGGGCATGCCTAAAATAATTACATATTATAATAATTGCTTTTCCATTTTATTTTCAGGCTTATATCTATAGGCAGCTTCTATCATTTAGAATGGATAGCAATGTGAAAATAAGGGACAATGTGAAGACGTTTTTCTCTTTTTAAGTGCATAAACTTAGTGTACCATCCATGCTTTGAGATCTTTGGTCCTTAGGAAAAGTGGCATGCCTACTTAGTTTACAACTGATGGAAATTACAATAAGGGTTAATTTTGACAAACATTACTCCCCAAACCCTTCCTTCACATTACATAGCAGGGGAGATCTAAATTGAGATTATTCAGCAAGTAAAAAGCAAGCCGCAATTTTAAATATTTATTAGTTATGTTATGTGATCATGGACACATCCCAATTTGACTGCAAAAAGTGGAAATACACCTTATCACACATCCTTAAAAATGCTGTGGACCTGAAGTAGTTAAAACAAGCTTGTGGCTGCATCTATGAGCAGCAAGTGCAGCCCGATCACTTTCACAGTGGGGAGAAAGGCCATGTCCCCATGCTTTTATTATTTGAATTTGAGGGCCCGGGGAGACATTGTAGGCATGATAGTCCCCTGATGTCTCCATAGAGAGGACCTGTTACCTGCCCATGCTATCACATAGGAACCTTATGATATCAATAAAGTTACATTTAAAATAAATAATTGTAATAAACAACATAAAAGAAATTAGAAAAAATAACAGCATCCCTGTCCCTCTGCTCACACACGTGAATGCAAACAGGCATAGAGTTCCAGCCGGAAACGTCAGAGTAAAAGCAATAATTCTAGGACCGTAATTCATGGTTAACACTAAACTGATAACTTAGGCTTTTAAAATGTTTACATACCATAGTTTTCTTGCCATTTCATGGACATATGCAGTTTTGAGTCTTGACAGGTTTGACATTTACTTTCACACATTTCTATGCAATTTTTTTTTTTTTTTCTATAAACCAGACACCTTAGTCCTGGTGTTGTTCTCTTGCCCTGGTATTTCATTCATTCATTCAACTTAAAAAAAATGATGTAAATTTAACATTTCTTATCGCAAAAAAAAAAAAAAAAAAAAAAAAAAACCTATTACAGGAAATTTATGGAAAGAATTACACAGGAGAAACTAAACAGTTGAAACGTGATTGATTGATTTGTATTTGCAAAAGCTCCAGTAGCAAAGAGTAAAGAAACAGTTGCAAAACAGATTGAGGAAGTTTCTGTGAAACAAGCAGGGTTACTAAATTGTACTCTGTCAAGGCACTATGGACTATAAAATGAGGAGTAATCTGTCAGTGTCAGACATCATGTATATCCAGCAGTTCCACCTGGCATATTGCAGCAGAGTTACTATTGCGCTCTGTGTGAAGTTCTCATCATTAACTCTCAGAGCCCTCTGTCAGCTCTTAACTTGTCCATCAAAAGATTTGGATGGTGTTCACAAGCAACTGATTTTCTCTTTATGTGCATTTTAACTTGTGATCTTTTGTGAGAAATACCTACGTATCAATGACTTCACAGAATAATTTATGATTTTGTTGTTTTGTTATTAATTGTTACATATAAAACAATTCTGAAGGAAACTATAATAAAAAAGGATGTTTAGATGCAATACCCATTCATGTGAAATGCAAATTGTGAAATTGCTCTACCTTCACCCCTTAATCACAGTGAAATGAATGTTTATTTTTTTTCATCAATGTCAATTATTTATCATCCAATTTGTTTCCTACCTCTTGGTTACCTTGTTAGGCTTCTTTATCCTTGAAAAGATTGGTTTTAATATTTTTGGTGTGACCCCTTAGACCTTTCTTTTGACAGCATACCTCTCATTTTCAAATTTAAAAAATGGTAAAATAAAGTCAGCAACTCTGAAATGTATTGGTCCTATGTTTCTTTACTTTATTTAGAGAAGCAGACAAGCAGGCAAAGAGATAGGCCCCTCCCTAACTACAGCTCACAGGGTTGAGAGGTGATTGGCTGTCAGTGTTACTAAGCAGAGAGAGTGTTTATGATTTTAGTTTTGGCACTTATTAGTGTCCTAAAATCCTATATTATAACTGGGTCAGAATTGACCCGAACACCATAAACGTCTTAATTTTCACCACAGTATTTTATAATTTAGTGAAAAGGATTCTTTTTCTATTACATTGTTTAAATAGAGGTTCCTGACAAAGTAAAAAAATCTTGATGCAATAAACAAATTTATGTGATACTTATAGACGTTCAAAAATGAAAACGGGTCGGTTCTGACCCTAACATAAGAGGAGGGTTAAACTTATTTCAAGCAATCCTGCCAGATATTTAAAATATTTTAAAGTAAAAGTCTTGCCTGTAAGCAAACCCTATATGGTGAATGCTATTTACATTTAATTTTACAAGTTTACTGGTTCTTGTTATTGTTTGCAAAAATATATACTTAACAAAATTTTGAATGCAACACTTGTTTGCCCCCATTTTTCATGAGCTGAACTCACAGGTCTAAGAAAACCGGGATTCATCAGTGAAGAGAACACCTCTCCAAAGTGACAGACGCCATCGAATGTGAGCATTTTCCCACTCAAGTATAACGATGACGAACTGGTCAGATCGAGACCCTGATGAGGATGATGAGCATGCAGATGAGCTTCCCTGAGACGTTTTCTGACAAATTGTGCAGAAATTTTTAGTTATGCAAACTGATTGTTGTAGCAGCTGTCCGGGTAGCTGGTCTTAGACGATCTTGGAGGTGAAGATGCTGGATGTGGAGGTCCTGGGCTGGTGTAGTTACACGTGGTCTGCGGTTGTGAGGCCGGTTGGATGTACTGCCAAATTCTCTGAAATGCCTTTGGAGACGGCTTATGGTCACAGGCAACAGCTCTGGTGGACATTCTTGCAGTCGGCATGCCAATTGCACACTCCCTCAAAAGTTGCGACATCTGTGGCATTGTGCTGTGTGATAAAACTGCACATTTTAGAGTGGCCAGCCTAAGGCACACCTGTGTAATAATCATGCTGTCTAATCAGCATCTTGATATGTCACACCTGTACCGTGGATGGATTATCTCGGCAAAGGAGAAGAGCCCACAAACACATATTTAGACAGATTTGTGAACAACTTTTGAGAGAAATAGTCCTTTTGAGTACATAGAAAAAGTCTTAGATCTTTGAGTTCAGCTCATGAAAAATGGGGGCAAAACAAATGTGTTGCGTTTATAATTTTGTTAAGTTTAGATCTGTATGATCTGTGGAGAATCATGCAAATCAGGAAATATATTGAGGAGAATAAAACATTCTCAGCTTGCCTTTGGGAATGAGCTCTTGGTCTGGTCTGAACACAGGTTCAGAGTGAGCTTTGCTTATTTGGGTGGTTATCCAAACTCCAGACACTCAGCCCATTCAGCACAAGCCTAACACTGACAGGACAAAGGACACCTTCCTTCCTTCTGACAAAGCACCTTGTTTCCAAGTTGATGAGGCAGGGACCTCTTCCCCACAACCTTGGCTAGGGGATTATGTGGGGTCTGTGGGCAGGAGGCTTATTGGAATCTGGATGCCTACTTTAATAACAAGGGGGCTCATGATGCTGCCTCCCTATGTGAAAGAGTAAGGGATACAAAGTACTACTGCTTGTTCACAAAAAATATGTAAACATACATACATAGTTTTTGCCAAGTCCTTTATTATAAAAAAGAAAATCCCATGATATACATTCATCAACAATTATGTCATCATGGGATGTAGATCCACATCAATTGCAATTGATGCTGCCCCCCCCCCAAAAAAAAAAAGAAAAAAAAATGCAGACACACGTACAGTATGTTTCTTCTCTTAGCTAAATGGCATCTTACAATCCCAGTCTCTCATTCCCCCCTCTCACACCCTTCTCCCACTCATCCCCCTCTCTCTCTTACTCCCCTTTCTCACACCCTTCTCTCACTCATCCCCTCTCCCTCTCTCTCTCATCCCCCCTATCTCTCTCTCTCATCCCGCTCCCTCTCTCTCTCTCTCATCCCCCTCTCTCTCCTCCCCCATCTCTCAACCCCCTCTCTCTCTCTCTCACCCCCCCCCTCTCTCATACCCCCTCTCTCTCTCTCATCCACCCCCTCTCTCTCTCTCTCATCCACCCCCTCTCTCTCTCTTATCCACCCCCCTCTCTCTCACCTCTCTCTCGCTCTCTCTCTCTCATCCCTCCCTCTCTCGCTCATCCTCTCTCTCTCGCTCACCCCCTGGCTTACCTCCTCGCTTACCCACTCTCACCCCCTATCTCATCCCCTCTCTCTCACGCCCCTTCTCTTTCTCACGCCCCTTCTCTTTCTCACGCCCCTTCTCTTTCTCACGCCCCTTCTCTTTCTCTCACCCCTTCTCTCTCTCTCACCCCCCTCTCTCTCTCACCTGCCCCCTTCTCTCTCTCGCCTGCCCCCTTCTCTCTCACCCGCCCCCTTCTCTCTCTCACCCGTCCCCCTCTCTCTCTCTCTCAACCCCTTCTCTCTCCTTCTCTCGCCCCCTTCTCTCTCCTTCTCTCGCCCCCTTCTCTCTCTCCCGCCCCCTTCTCTTGCCCCCTTCTCTCTCTCTCTCTCTCTCTCTTGCCCCTTCTCTCTCTCACCCCCTTCTCTCTCTCACCCCATTCTCTCTCTCACCCCCTTCTCTCTCACCCCACCCTCTCATTTATCCTCTCTCACTCATTACCCCCCCCCTCTATCTCACCCCTTCTCTCTCTCATACCCCCTTCTCTCTCTCATACCCCTTCTTTCCTCACCTTCTCTCCCCTTCCTTATCTCTCTTCTACTTTCCACTCTCTCACTTTCCCTCCTATTCCTATCTCTCCTCCCCTTCTTCCTTCTCCTTCTCTCTCTCCCTCTGCCCCTTTTCCCTCTTAGTTTCTAATAAGAGTTTCTGTCATATTTCAGGTTCTCAGTAAAACAATTTGTTTTTTTTACAGTAGTTTTTCCATGTTTTGCCAGTAAAAAAAAAAAATGGGGGGTTTTGGCAACCCCATCAGAAAGGAGCTGATTGGGAGCATAATGACTGCACAAGGCAGTTAACTTCTCAATCATTATGATGATTATGATCTCCCACACAGGTCCACTGCTTTCATAAAATGCCCCTGGTTGCATCATAAAGATGGCTGCTGCATGGCCCCATAAGTTATCACTTCATCCCTGGGAAGCACTGTTTCTCTGCCCTGAACTATCAGGTGTATTTTTAACTGCAGTGGAATTTAAATACCTGGCCATGCTGTCTGGTAGGGTTTCCCTACTCTTTAAACTGAATAACACCTCTTTTGGCAGATAAGACCATTTTCATTTCCATCACTGGAGCTTGTAGGTACCCAAGCTTAGTTAGGAATTTTGTTAAGTATTTAACAAGTAAGGATTAGCAAAAGTGAAATTTGCAAGTTAGACAAAATGCATTGAGGAAATTAGAAGATTTTTAATTTTCTATGCGTACAGTGGCCTTTAGACAGCGTCTAAGGGTTTTAGAAGCTTCTTTTTATTTATCTGAGTTTTATTTGAAAAAAAAAATATTTATTTTTATAGCAACTTTAAAGGCATTTTTCTAGTTGCACACCTAGAAAAAAATACAGTGGCAGTTGTCACTGATGTGACCTTGTATGTCAATTAAGCCATGTGATCAGCACTGTCAGCGCTGTAATGCCAATCATATGGTTTTATTAGAAAAAAAAAGTGTTAAGTGTTTTCAAGCAAATTTCACCTTATCGGTCTGCATGGTGGTATTTTGAGGCTAATTTAGACAGCATTTCAGCAGTGCCTGTTTACAGGCTTGACCACTTGACACTCGGGTCTTTGTCTGGTGAAAGAATTAATGATGTCTTTCTCACTTGGTGAAACATTTTTTGCCTCTGATAATGGCGACAGCATACTATAATCCTAGACTAAAAGTATACACAGAAAACAATTTGTATGAAATGACACTAGAGTTTGACTTTCTTTTTCTTGAGATCTTCATATGCATACAGTAGTTGGTATGTATTTGCAAAATAAACCAGTGCATACTTCTAACCTATCTCACAAAGCAAAAAGATGAAAAATAATATTCATTGTGTACCATTTAACTCAAATTTTGTTTTTGCTCCGGAGCTTCTTTTAAAATACTTTACAGATTTTTCCAGAAATAGCAGTTCTGTTGTTACATGTTGCATTACTTGTAATGTATGTAGGTAAAGTTAACGAAATCTATGGTAAGACAAAAACACCACTGAACTTGTAAAATGTATGCTGGGTACAACTGATTCAATCTTGTTATCTGTAGCAGCAGTAATTAGTGCGGTGGTTTGCCCAAATTGTGGTTTGCTATAGAATAGGTCCATCTGCACCAAGCATACTTTTACTGCAGATCGCCTTTATATTCTGTTGAACCAGTGTTTTCGTCTATCAACACTTAAAGTTGTCCTTATTATGGTGCAGATTGCCTCCTGTGCAATAACAACCAATAGAACTGTGTAGCCTTAGGGCTAAACGTACTTTACACAGCATTGATCATGCACGAAGGATGGATTGTCCGTATGGGCGCTTGAGCCTCTGTACCACCCGAGGTGCAATAACAACCAATAGAACTGTGTAGCCTTAGGGCTAAACGTACTTTACACAGCATTGATCATGCACGAAGGATGGATTGTCCGTATGGGCGCTTGAGCCTCTGTACCACCCGAGGTAGCCATCTTTTATTTAATTAACTATTTATTGGTATTTCAAAAGCATAACAAAACTCGAAAAATGAACAACAATGCCGTGCAATTACACATACTTTGGAAAGGTGAAAACATAGCAATATCACAACATAGACCCGTAATTGCACCAATGAGAGGAGGCAGGTACAAAGAGGGGGGGGGGGAAGGTGAGGGAGGAGGAGGAGGGGGAAAGAGAGTAATGCAGATACGCGGACGTATCACGGCAACAACATGCTAAAACGGTATTTACGTCCCCTCACATATGGAGGCAGGAAGGAGGGGGGGGGGAGAAAAATTAGAGAGGTAGCCATCTTAATTGGCCTCGGGCGGCACAGCCCTGCCAATATTCAATTTCCTTGTGCGACTTATATAATCAGTGGGACCCTGTTGAAATCCTATATTTATTTATGGGTATAGGCAAAATTCAAAGAGGATATTTGTTACCTGTGATTCAGCTTGATCCACTTGATCCTGGCTCATTTACACTGTCCAGAAGTAATGTTGACTATTTACAGCATTTTTTGCTAAAAAAATAATTTCAAACCTACAAACAATTATACCTGTATATTTTCTAAAAGCCGATTCTGTTCTGTAGCATAAAATATGGTGGTTGGAACTTTTTATGTCTAATTGTTTATAAAATGTATACTTTCAGTAAAAATGTACTAAAATAAGTAGAAGTGCAAGCAAACACAATATAATACCTAATTTATTGGTAAAATACGAAGGGGTTGTGTCAAGTAAATAGATACAAAATGTGTAAAGCCTTAAAATCGCATGCATCTGTGAAATCACCAAAAATTATGGCGTACAGAATTCTCCATAGGTGACGCTTTAAAAGACTTTACAGGTTATTTGTTTAGAATAAACCATGAATTATGGCCATAGCATTTTTACTCACTCGAGCATTTACGACATATTGTTTACATACACATACATGTCCTTACACAGGCTAGCATTTGTGTGTGTACAGGGAAAGTAGGGGGAAAACATTTCATTTTTTGCTTAAGAAATCCATTTAAAATGAAACAAATAAGTATAAGACTGTGGAATATTATGACATGAGGATGGTATAATAATATAGTATATGGAATATGTAAGGGAAAGGAAAAGTCTCACATAAACCAGTTATAACAACAAAGGACCTAGAAATGCCAGAACGTACATGTCAACCTATAGGAAAGCAAAGTTAAATCTGCAATTGCAAATGTCCCATGCATGTTGGCTGAAAAGGCTGGCAGTGATACATTACTTTGTGACAGTGGCAAAGAACCAGGCCCTAGAAAACCACATAAAATAAGTTGAAGATACCTTTTGGTTTGTAGATTTCCATCTCCTTGCTATAGCTAGTCGGGTTGCTATAAAGACGTGTGATAAATGCTTGCAGTGTTTGAGGCATATTGGTTATTCCCACTCCAAGTAACCTTAAAATATGAGACCGTGTGGAATAGGTGTAAGGTGTTCTGGACCGCACCCAAAGAGGTTGTCGAATTTGCTAGCTTCAATATGATGTCATCAGCAAATAGGCTTATAGAATGTACATGGCTTCCAATTTGAAAACCAGTGATATCTGGTAATGAGAGGATGTACAAAACCAGAGGCTCCATTAGGAGATTCAAAATTATTGGGTACAGAGGACAAACTTACCTTGTGCTGTTGGTGATGAGAAAAGGTTGGGATAGCATGTCTGCCATGAATACTTGGGCTGAATGGCAAGTATAGAGTGCCAAGATCGAGGAGAGTATGTGTTCAGAAAAGCCAAATTTTTTCAAAACCTCGTTGAGATAGGTCCAGTGGACACAGTCAAGCACCTTTTCCGCATCTAATGCTAGAAGCAGGACGGGCATATTTGTGACTTTAGCATAATGAATAACATTGATAACCCTTCTTGTGGCATCAGAAGTCTGTCTGCCTTTGATAAATCTGGATTGATCCGGGTGAGTCAAGGTAGGAAATATATAAACAAGTGTAAAGGCTATGAGTTTCGCATATAGCTTTAGGTTGATATTGAGTAATGAGATTTGCCTAAAGTTTTGTGAAGAATCTGGGCTCTTCCTTGATTTTGGGAGTGTGATAAGAGCCTTCAATGTTTCCTGGGAGAAAGAGGAAGAGGTGGCAGTAGAGTTGAACATTGTAGCTAGGTATGGAGCCAGTATTGTTTTAAATGTTTTGAGGTATTCTCCACTATAGCCACTATAGCCATCAGGCCCTGGCGACTTAGGGAGGAAGTCTATTACTTTGCAAGCTTCAGCTAAGGTAAAGGGTGTGTTTAACCACTTGCCGACTGACACACGACTATTTACGTCGGCAGTCAGCCCCTCACAGGCAAAGCGATGTAGGGCTACGTCGCTAGCCTGTAAGGGTTTTGGGATGCGCGCTCCCGCTCGGTCACGGACCCCCCCCCCCCGCGCGTGTGCCCGGCGGACCCGATGTCCGCCGGGCACTCGCGATCGTCCGTGACAGCGGGAGAAAGGCAGGCGGCTAGTGTAAACAAAGCCGCCTGTCAGTCTCCCCTGTGTAAGAATGGTGATCAAACGGTTCTACCATGTAGGACCATTGATCACTGATCTTACACATCAAGCCACAGCCAATCACAGTTAGAAACACGCCCCTAGGGACACACTTAACCCCTCCCTCTCAAAAAAAAGTTAACCCCTTCACTGCCAGTGTCATTTTTACAGTAACAGTGCATATGTATAGCACTGATTACTGTAGTAATGTCACTGGTAACCCCAAAAGTGTCAAAAATGTCAGTCAAGGGTCCGATCTGTCTACCGCTATGTCGCTGTCCCGCAAAAAAAATCGCAGATCGCCGTCATTACACGTTAAAAAAAAAAAACAACAAAAATGACAAAAATCTTTCCCTTTGTTAGTAAACGCAATAACTTTTGCGCAAACCAATCAAAATACGCTTTTTGCAATTTTTTTTTTTTTTTTACCAAACATGTTAAAAAATGTTGATTTTTACTTTTTTTTGGGAATTTCATATAAAAAAATGTGAAAAATATTGTTATTTTTGCAAAATTGACGCTCTTTTTTTGTTTATAGCGCATGATCAAAAAATCGCACAGGTGATCAAATACCACCAAAAGAAAGCTCTGTTTGTGGGAAAAAAAGGATGTCAAATTCGTTTAGGTACAGCATCGCACGACCGTGCAATTGTCCATTAAAATCACGCAGTGCCGAATCGCAAAATAGGCCCTGGTCAGGAAGGGGGTAAAATCTTCCGGGGCTTAAGTGGTTAAGGCCTCCAATTGGGAATGAGCTAAAGTAGGTAGATGAATTTTGTTTAGAAAGTTTAGAATATCTATGGATTTTGAAGCTGAGGAGTTAGTTGATGAATCTTCCCCCAAGTAAGAGCTTAAGGCATCAGCAATACCTTGTGGATTAAACACTTTCTGCTTGGTGACAGGGTGATATATGAAAGGAATTTTAGTCTTATTCCTGAAGCCTTGGAAGGGTCTAGCTAACACTGTATTCGCTTTATTGCCGCTAGTATAATATGTAATTTTCATATGACTGGAGTTCTTCTTATTTTCCATAAGGAGGGTGTGCAGGTCACTTCGTACCTCAGTAAGTTTAGCGCTTAGGCCAGAATTAGGGTTGGACTTATTTGCTATTTCATGCTGTCTTATTTCTGATAGTAATCAGTCTATCAATTGCTGCCTTTTCCTCTTAGTCCTAGCACCAAGTTTGATAAACAATCCCTGCATATAAGATTTGTGGGAATTCCACAATATAAATGGATCATCAACATAACCTGTATTAAACTGAAAGAATTCTAAAAGGCACTCCTCCAGAGTGGATCTGGGTTTATTAGTGTGCAATAAAGAATGATTAGTTCTCCATAAGGGGCAATGGAAGCATGGTTACACCATGAAATGTTGTTTATAGTGGAGTTTTGAATCACTTGCAGTAGCCGTTTTTCAGCCAATAGGTCAATTCATTGAATATGAAGTTTGGGTCCTTTTTGGTGGTGTGGAGGCATCGCCAGACATCATAAAGATCATGTTGGTGTAGAAGAGATTTTAATGAATGAGGATCACTTGGAAGAAGTAGTGGAGTCTAAGTGGCGACCTGGAAGAAGTAGTGGAGTCTAAGTGGGGACCTGGAAGGGCATTAAAGTCACCACATACTAATAATAAACCTTGTTTGAGTTTTCCTATTTTCCGGAGTAGCCTATTGAAAGTATACTTGAATTTATATCACAAATCATAACTATATACCTGCCTCCAGGGTCGATAACATGGTCGATCAGTTGGAAAGCAACAGTGTCCCGGATTGTGACCAAAACTCCCCTCTTTTTTGGGATGGAAGCAGAGAAAATATGGGAAAAAGAGATGTGTGCATCTAGGAGAACCTGATTGGTGAAAGTGTGTCTCCTGGACACATAAAATGTCAGAGTGGTACTTGATAGCTTCAGACTAGAGAGATGAGCATTTTGCAGGATGGTTAAGTGCTTTAGCATTCATAGATAGTACGGTAATAGGCATAATGTGAAGGTATAGAGATGCTGGTGTCAGGTGGCTCAGTACTCGTGTGATGTGCCCTGGTTGACAGGTACAGTAAGAAAAACAGCTCTGCTGGCCATAGTTAATGTTTATGGGGCACACAGAATGAGGGCATAATGTCCATATCCAGATCTTAGTAGTTGATTCATAAACAAGAAGAACAGAAAGAAAAAACTAAATCAACTTGCAGGTAACAGTCATTGAGTTAAAAGGTGGATCTTTGTTCTGTGTGCAGTAGTACGCTGCAAAAGGCAACTGGGGGTAAAGTCCACTAGCAGGAAGGTTTCCATACAGCAGACAGAGAAGTTAGCAATAAGGTAAGGTATAATTGTAGATTAAATGCTCAGGTAGGAGGTGAGGTTGTTGGAGACACTTGCCGTTCTGGCCAGGGTCGAGCCGGGGAGCGGTTCCCTCTGGTGGATGACACAGAGTCGTCTAGGATTCCTCATGATCTCAGAAGTTGCAAACCTTTCTCTAAGGTGTAGATAATATGAGTAGCAGTGTGATATAAACCCTTTAAGAGAGTCCACTTCTGACATAAAGTGAAAGACGGGTGGGGGACTGCACCCATATATCCACCCCTCCCTGGGCTCTAACTGCGTGCCTAAGCTGCAAATAGTAAAACTTCATGTATATTGGTAGGTGATATGATTCCCTCAGGTCATCAAAGGACCTGAGGGTGCCATTGCCAATGATTTGTTTCAGGAGGGTAACACCATGCGACTGCCACCTAGCCCCGTGGGGCACCTTGGCCAATTCAGAATACCTAGAATTGTTCCAAGTTGGGCTGAAACTAGTAAACCCTACCACCTGTTGAAGCTGCTGGGCTTTGTTCCATATTTTCTGGATAAGAGCATATGTGGGAAAGAGTTTACTAGATTTGCTGTAGACTTGGGATTCCAGAAGAGCAGCCAACCCAGCTGGGCCCACTGTATGGGTCATAAGTAGGGCAGCGGACTACCCCCCCCCCTCCCGCATTTCCATGGACCTGGCTATATGCTGCAACTGAGATGCCAAATAATAAAGCCATGGATTTGGGAGTGCCAGCCCCCCCAAGATCTTTCGGTCGCTGGAGTTACTCCAGCTTGATCCTAGGGTTCTTACACAGCCATAGAAGGGACCTAAAAATAGAATAAATGATACAAAATATTCTCAGAGGTATAACCACCGGGGAATTATGAAGAACATATAACAGCTGTGGCATAAGGATCATTTTGATTAGGTTGGCCCGGCCTGCTAACGACATGCGAAGCCGGGACCAAACCCTAACTTTTTCTCGAAATTAAACCAACAAGGGGGTCACATTGAGGCCTACAAAATCTAGCAATTTAGGAGTAATCTGAATACCCAAATATCGGAACTCCTCTGACACGGGAATACCCGTATTGGATAAGGACCTGCCAACAGGTGACTCATCAATAAAGATCAATGAGGACTTCTTCCAGTTAATCAAGAGGCCAGAGTAAGAGCCAAAGTCCGTAATAACGTACATCGGACTGGGATGTGTCTCCTAATAACAGCATGGTGTCATCTGCATAAAGCAGGATCTTTTCCTCCACTATAACATATCTAAAACCCACTATCTTCTTGTGTTTCTTAATAAGGGCGGCAAGAGGCTCCATAGCCACCGCAAATAATAACAGGGATAGAGGGCATCCCTGCCTAGTGCCCCTATATAATGAGAATGGGGAGGACACACGCCCATTTTCCCTAATAGCTGCCTCCGGTAAATAATACAAAAGTTGAACCCAGGAGATATATTCTTCCCCAAACCCAAATCTACGCATGACAACCCACAGGTAGTCCCACTCCACGCTGTCAAATGCTTTTTGTGTATCCAAAGACCGTAATGCACGATCACCGCCATTGTCCACCGGAGATTGCAGGTTCAAATAAAGTCTGCGAAGTTTAATCGAGGTAGACTTCTGGGGCATAAACCCAGCCTGATCCGAGTGGACAATGGAGGCAATCACCTTATTCAAACGTAGCGCCAACACTTTCGCTAATATTTTAATGTCACTTTGTAACAGTGATATAGGTCTATATGATCCTGGGTCCAGCTTATCCTTACCTGGTTTTAAAAGGAGGATAATATTAGCTTTACGCATTGAGGGAGGCAGTCGCATGGTCTGTTTCGCCTCCTAAAAAACCTCCAGGAGATGTGGTAACGTCTCCTCTGAATATATCTTATAAACTTCGATCGGGATTCCATCCTCACCCGGGGCTTTAGTGTTAGGAAATAAAGAGGTGGCATGTTGCAACTCCTCTAGAATCAGGGGGGCATCTAAAAGTTCCCTCTCAAACTCAGAGAGGGACACCAATGGAATAGCCTCCACATATTCCAGCAGATCTATCTCCGAGTGGGCCTGTCTTGACTGATCACAATGTAGAATAGTATGATACTAGAACTTCCATAATGGCATCCGGGGTGCTGACCACCCTCTCCCCGCTCCCCTTTAAAGCACCTATAGGGGGAGAGGACTGATTAGAAATGGCAATTCTAGCTAAAAGGCAGCCTGTACACTCCCCTTCCTTATAAAACGCCTGCCAATTTAAAAAAAATTGCTTCCTTTCAGCCCCAGCAGTGTTAATACGCAGGAGAGCCTCCTGCGCCGCTACCCAGCTATCACGATTGATCTCCAAGGGGTCAGCAATAAACCGAGTCTCCAGGCGACCAACTAATTGCTCGGCCTGAACCCCCTGCGCATCTGTATTTCGTTTAATGGACTGAACCTCAGTTATAAATAGGCCCTTCATATACGCATTAAAGGCCTCCCACCTAATACCCAAATCACCCTCTCCTATATTCACTTGCCAGTACTGCTGAAGCTTAGTTCTCACTTTATCATGGGACGGGAACAGATTTAGCCAAAGAGCATTCAGTTTCCATGGTGCCCTCCGCAAAACTGGCACTAGGTCGCACCTCTAAGTTCAAGATTAGTGGGGAGTTATCTGACACACTCCTTAGTCCATATCTGATATTGTAGACATATCTGAGCGCATCCATGGAGCAAAAGCACAGGTCAATACGGGAAAGCGACATATGAGTTTTGGAAAAGCATGAAAACGCCTTTTCGGTCGGATACCGAAGTGGCCAAGGATCTACCCATCTCATCTCCTCAGCAATTTTAGCCAGGATCGTACGGCCCGTAAAGTCCCCAATGATATACAACTGGACTTCGGGATGTTTAATCAAATATGCCACCAGTTCCCGAAGGATTCCACTATGGAAAGGTGGTGGCACATAGATGAAAGCCAATATGCAATGCAGAGTGTTTAGTTTACAATAGAAAAAAAAATAAAAATATCTCCCTTCCCCATCCACCTTACAGTGGTGTTCCTGATAATCCAGGGATCTGTGGATCAACACACAGACCCCCCTAGAATAGGAGGTATGTGTAGAGTGATATTCCCACCCTACCCAAGCAAAGTATAAGCAAGACTGAGAGTCCATAGTTAGATGAGTCTCTTGTAGTGAACAAATGGCTGGTAGATGCCTCCGGAGCACAGAGGAAACCATTGTGCGTTTAAGCGGGTCATTCAAACATCTTACATTCCATGATACCACTGGTAATGATGTCATGGTGGCTGGAATGCAAGCATTGCAGTGAAACGATGGGGCCTGAAATACAGGTCCCATCCTGTCACCATTAAATTGCAAGGTATATAATAAAAGGGAGTATTTCCATCTATGCATGGAAAATATCCGAGGCGGGCCTCGGTCGGACTCACAACTGTAATGGCCATCAGGACCAATAAACATAACATAAAACTAATATCTTCAAAGGTGCTAGGGGGAATGTGCCCCGGGGATCACAGGGCCCAATCCACCCAGCACCAAAGCAATCAAGACTGGAGAATTCTCCAGCACAAGCTGCACCTCATTTTTTGTAACTACCAGACCCAGCAGTGGCATATCAAAGACAAAATGTTAAATAATAATCTATATGAAAAAATGAAAATAATTAATTGAACCAAAGGTCCACGGAATGGTCAGATCCCCTGAGCTCAAAAATAGAAAAAATAAGTAAAAGTTCCCATCATGGTTCCACAGCGGTACATGTAAAAAAAAATAAGAATTCACCACTTCAGCCTGCCTTTTAGTCCACAGTTGTAGATATGCCTACTTCAACCATCACCCTCAGGTGGAGGTGGACGAGGGCGCAGGAGATGGTCATTCCGGTCAATCCAAGTGGAGGCCTCTGTGGGGTTTTCAAAAAAGTGACTCTGGCCCCCTGCAGTAATCCTCAGTTTAGCTGGATATAGCATGGCATATATCCCCTGCATTTGCCTCAAGCATTGTTTAACTGCAGAGAACTTCGCTGTACTCCTTTGGACCTCCGCCGAGAAGTCTGGATAAAATTAAACTCTTACTCCATTATATTGCACATCATGGCGTTCTCTTGCGAGACGCAATACAGTCTCTTTATTATTGTAGTTAAGGAGATGTGCAAGCAGGGGGCGAGAGGGGACCCTGTGAGCCCTCTCAACTGCATATAGAGGGGAAAAAACATTTTTACCAAAGATGTCAGTCAACCAAAGTTCAATGAACCCCGTGGGGTCCCTGCCCTCTACCTTTTCCGGGAGACCCACAATCCTGACATTATTTTGCCAAAGGCGATTCCTTATGTATTCAGCCCTTGCTTCCAGAGCCCTAGTCAACCGAGCAGTGTCCTGAAAATCCTTGGTTAAAGGATGTAGCTGATCTTCCAAATCACTTATCCTGCTTTCAGCTGCAGTTGTGCGTTTGCTGACCTTCTGCAGATCCTGACGGATCATGGAGACTGCTTCAGTCAAGTTACCAAATTGGGCCTGTAAATGGTCAACAGAAGCATTGCACTTTTGGATTGCCCGAAATATATCAGCTAGGGTGGGCTGCTCAGTGTCCCCAGGGGGCCCCATCCTGCACCCCCACTGTTGTAGTATCAATAGTGGTGTCCATGGGCTCGCTCCCTCTCTGTACTTAGGGCTTCACTGGGCCCAATTCATGCACCGCCCCCGCACTCACCTCCTTCCCCACTGGAATGGGGGATTTCTGTGAAAAAAAACGCATGTCACGTTGCATTTCCTTGGAGGTAGATTTAGGCAGCTTACTGACTTTGCTGGAACTCGCAGGCTTGTCTCCTTTGATGGACTTCTGTGATAGACTCAGCGTGGCGGCTTCTTGGATTCCTGGCATTGCGGCTTCCTCCCGCTGTTTGCGGCGCCGCATCACCCGGTAAACGGACAGGTAAAGACTGTCGGACGTCCGCGAGGCTATCAGGTATCAGTGACTGCAGGGTAACCCGGCTGTGGGACCAGGAAGAGGATCAGTTTGGACGGATGCCGGCGGGAGCTCTGTGAGACACGTCTGCTCACATGCCGCTCTTGGCTACGCCCCCCCCCCCCAAAAAAAAAATCACACATTTTACAACTTAATTTTAAGGCTATTGCAAGTGGGCTAAAAAGCCCTGATAGTATGGGAAGGTGACAAGTCGTCTTTATGGAGACACCAGAGGTCATTTAGATCCCTGATGTCTTCCATTCCCTCCACTGCAGCTAATCAAGCACAGATATTTTTTGCTATCTTCGTCCCACTAGGGAGATTTCTACTCGTGTCCTGTCTTTTACCCTCAACAGGAATTGAGAGGAAATACCTCCAATAGTGAGGGACATCCCTGTAGTCACCAGGGTCATTTGAACTAGTGGCCCCATTGGAAGATGTTTACTCTATTCCCTTTCTGGTGACCACTCAAAATGTGGAATTTTTTTTTCACTTTTGGAGATAATTAAGCTATAATGAGCAGGGACCTCTAATTCCTTCTGCATTGAATTGTATTGTAACTGTACTGTCTGCCCTAACATTGAAAAGTGCTGCACCAACTGTTTGCGCTATATAAATCCTGTATAATAATAATAATAATAATAATGTAGCACTGCCCCCTAGAGGACTGCTGGATTGTTCACCTTGGAATCCCCTTGGGTTACCATTAGCAACTGCAGCATACAATATTTAACTCTTTCCTCTCTGGCTCAGTAAATGAACAGTCTAGGGGATGTAGTTGTTTTATGGTTTTATTTAAATTAGGGATGGGAAAAGGGAAGAATGGGATACTCCAGAATTGAACTATTCACAAAAGATGAGGACTCCTGTCTGTAGATGCAGCCAGGCTGCTGATTGATTTTGACACTAGATGAACTTAAGGATAGAGTCTCTGAGTAGATGACTTGATTGAATAACTATCTTCAGGGTACTCGCCTAGCACCCCCTTTCACTCCACCAGCTGACACCCATCCTCTGACTATACGAGGGGGGCCCCTCTCAGGTCCGGCTACTAGACACGATCCCCTGTACTCCCTATACTGTTTTTCTAGGGTCTCCAGTGTCTCAACCCCTCCAGTCAGTTTTCCTGGACCCCTGGGTTCAGCTCCTTCCTTCTGGATCACCATACTCTGCTTTCTACCAGTATTCTGTTTATCTACTTTTAAGCCTACCGGATAGGTTCTTCGCATTCAAAACAAAGAACTTCATCCAGTATTTAATGAAGTTAGAAAGCTTGAGATTGTTTTTTTTTTTTTTTCCTTGGCAAGAAATGGAGTAGTCATGTACTAAAAATAATAATGTGATTTGGTATTGCTGACGTGTACTTGGGATTCATGTGAAGTTTGAATTTTAATGTTGGCTCTACTTTAATAATTTATTTATTTATTTTTTTTTTAGAACATCTTGGAGTTAAATCCCAGGACTGCTATGCATGCAACTTTACATTCTACAGCAGTAAAGAAGCAAGTTAAGAAGCAATGGAAAAGGAATCCTGACAAGAGTTGTTCTGTAAGTACTTTATACATTTATTTCAGATATTGTATGATTTATTTTGTTTTGTGAATACATGTAGATGCGTGTTTACTTTGAAAGTAGGTTTTTAGAGATCTGTACCATTGGACTTTTATTCACCAGGTAATGTAAGCCTTAAAACTAGATTTTACAGTTACTAAATAATTTCTTGGTAAGTAAAACTGCCTTATGTGCCTAGAAGGTAGACAACAAATCCATTTGCCATCCCGCATGCACTTTGATGAACCCATCTCTAAAGTAGAAATAGGAATGTTATAAAGGATAGAAAGAGCATAAGATGGGAACAGATGTCAGAGTTAGCACTACCTTAAAGTGGTAGTAAGCATTAAAAAAAGAAAAAAAAAAGTCCCCCCTGCAGGATTATGCCATATTGTGCTAGTATGCACTGCATATTAGCACATTAGAACAGACTGGCCTGCAAATGGATCCCCGCAGTGCAGTTTCTGTCATGGCTGCCCCAGCGCTTCCATCTTCATCTGGGTTTGTAGGTAGAGATGTACCGAACTGTTCGCCGGCGGACAGTTCCTGGCGAACATCACTTGTTCGCGTCCACCGCTGCGGGCGAACATATGCGATGTTCGGTCCGCCCCCTATAATTCATCATTGAGGCAAACTTTGACCCTGAACCTCACAGTCAGCAGACACATTCCAGCCAATCAGCATACCTCCCTCCCACGCCCTCCCACCTCCTATAAAAAAGCAAGGGCAGCATCCATCTTAGATCATTCTGAAGCAGTGTTAGTGAGAGCAGGGAGAGTGCTGCTGCTGTTAATAGCTAGGGACAGTTGTTAGTCAGTGTTCTCGGTCTTGTTAGTCAGTGTTCTCGGTCCACTCCTGCGGTAAGGACAGCATCCTGACAGCACCCCAAAAAGCCCTTCTTAGGGCTGGTATTTGAGTAATTTTTATATATATATATATATATATATATATATATATATATATATATAAAAAATTATATATATATAATCTATTGACCTACCACAGACTGTACTGTAAAGTAAAACAAGTATTTTAACAAGGTAAATATGTCCTTTTTTACCAATCAGGGTTTTTATACGGTGTGTCATTAATGGTGGCACTGTTTCTGGAGTTGAAGGCTGCAGTTCTGGTGGCCACCAGCGGGTTTCCCCCAGCATCCTGCTTGAGTAATTATGCTGCACCTGATATGGGCAGGTGAACTGAGGTTCAGTGCTTCAGTGTTCTTCCTGTGAGTTATGTCCCTGCCTGAGCCTGATCCTTGTTCCTGTACCTGTTCCTGTACCTGCTCCTGTGCCTGATCCTGACCTTTGTTCCTAGTTCCTGTACCTTCTTCCAGTACCTTGCTTTCTGCCCCCCTTGTTTCCTGTCCCAGTTCTGACCTTGCCCAGCTTATGTGTTATCCCTCCACTTGTACAGAGTTAGGTAACTGGGTTTCTGTACTGTTATTTTTAATTTGTCATGTTACATAGTTTATTGTTTACTGTTGTTGGTTTTGGAAGTGTATGATTTGTTTAAATAAATCTCATTTAACCCCATTCAGCTGGTTCCTGATTTCTTAAGTTACAGCCCCCTAATCTGATCATCCTTGCTAGATACCTGCATTTGGTATCCCTTACACAATATGCCAATCTATGCCAAATAGTATGCATTGGTTAAACATTTAAATAGATATGAATCTGGGTATAATCCTGGAGTTCCCTGTAAATAGCTATACTGAGATATCTAAGTTTTATGGTCTTGCATAATGAAAATGAGACCTGATTAATACTGTAGTAACTGGAATGGAATCAATAATTTTGGCTAGTTCATTGTCAGACCTGAATAGCCACCATAATCATATAAAAACCATGAGATAAGTATTAACTGAAAGTTCTGAGTCCTCTGAATATAAAATAATATTTGTGTAGATACCCCTGCGCTAGAAGGTCATATGGACACCAATAATGGGTTTGCTGCTGATCATCGCAGCGTGCAAAATCAAGGCCGACAACAATTCATTGGTTATATGTTTATTTATGGACAGAAGCTGCATGATTTGCACATTATTCCCTGGCCATATGGTATATGAAATTTCACAAATCACTGGCCACTTGTTTTTCACGAGGGTAATATTTTATATTTCACGAGGGTTATATTTTATATTTCTATTTTTTTATATTTATTCACAACTTTTATATGCACTATAGCACTTTAAGGTCACTATTAGCAGTGTAGTGTTTTGCCATCATTATATCCAAAGTGGTGGCATTTATTCCTTTTAACATTGTGATGATGAACTAGTACACTTATGATTGATGTTATATTAGTATATACCCATCCATTGCATTCATATATATAAGGTGTACATAATTTATTATTTATTTTTGGATTATATATTTATTCACACTCATTGTATACATTCATTTATTGTATTAGATCATGATTTGCACTCTAGCACTTTTCAAAAAATAATTTTGTCAGCATCCCTGTCTAGTGTCCAGATGAGTAGAAAAATCTCAGATATCCACCTATTAACACAAGCTCTGGCCATGGGAGAGGCCTAAAGAAGTTGTAGCAATTTAATAAATCAAGGACCAAACCCAAAGCTGTGTATTATTTGCCACGCGTAGCCCCATTTCACAGAATGTAATACTTTTTCTGCATTCAGAATCACCATAATCCTAATCCCCACCCAGTCATTGGAGGCTTGTAAATTCATCAACGAATATCTTGTCTTAAGTGAGATGTTTTTAGCAGGTGTAAGGGCAGTTTTATCTGGGTGTATAATGGTTTAGATAGCTCGATGAAGAAAAATTATTTTTAATAAAATATCATCTGTTTGTAGTAAAGAAATAGGTCTGGGTCAAGGGGGTCTTTATTTGGCTTGGGGATAAAAATGATAGGCACTTCAGATATAGATAGCTGGAGTGTAAAAGTTGCATCTATTTCTTCATATAAACCCAGGAGGAGAGGGGCAAGCATCTCCATGTGGGTTGCTTAGAGCTCAATTGGTAAACCACCTGTGTTGGAGTCCTTAGCTCAAATTTGGAAATGGCAGTCTAGACCCTTAGTAATCATAAGAGGTGCCTCCAGCTGAAGCATGGCCACCAGTTTAAAAGGCCAGTTGTAGCAAAGAAAGCCAGGGTGCACCTGGAAGAGCATGTGTGTCAGGGATTTAAATTAATGGTTAGATAAATATGCCAACAGCTTACCAGAGCCCTCTCTATGTCCAAAATTCTATGCTGCCAAAAGAACAGGCATTTCTTGGCCTTAGCTAAGTGTATCTCGTAAGTAATAACAAGTTGTCATTAAGAGTCGGTTCACATTAGCACGACTTGTCAGCCTGACAAGTCGCGCTCCCTCACGGTCCATTGACCGCTACAGGACCCGTTCTAATAGGAGCGACACAAGTGGCTCCGACTTAGGAAAAGGGTCCTGTACTATTTCGGGGCGACCTTGGAGCGACTTGCATAGACCTCCATTATGTGAAGTCCCTGCAAGTCCCTCCGAAGTCGTGGTGCATGGGACTGACAAGTCACCTCCCGAAGAAGTAAGGAGTCGTGTCGCCCCAGTGTGAACCGACTCTTAAGCACCTATGTTTGAATCAGAGATAGATCCTAAGCAAAAGCATCAGTAGCAGCTGCCAGAGCCTGCTAAGCTTCTTTTTCAGCAGCAGATGTCAGTTTAACCTCTTTGATCAGTGAAGAGAGGTGAGTGCATCTATTCAAGACCAAGGGGTAAGTGGAGACCTCATCCATTTCAAAGAAGGAAAGTAATTTTTGTGAAATGGTGGATGCATCTAGAAGTGGGATAATCCAAAACCATTTCAGCTTTCAGAATAAAGGAGAAGGCCATGCATTCCACGTTAGTGTTACCTAGCAGGTGAGGGGATATGACGATAATCTGGAGAGATAATCACATTGTCCAGCAGAGAGAAGAACAAACAGGTCAAAATGGGAATCTGTGACATAAGATGTCAGAAAAATGCCTGATGATCAGCATATTTTTGATGTTAGTTGCTTATCATAGACACAGCTTGCAACATATGGCCTGTAAAATAAAAATAATAAATAAACAGGGGGAAGAAGGACCAAAAGCCAGCAAAAAATAACCAGTAACACTGTAAACCCCAGATAAGGGCGAGGGCCTGATCGCAAGTGTGACCTTTAAAACCCTGGTATTTATACAACTGGTGTCAGTAGTTTTTTTATTTTATTTTGTTTACATTTTTTACCATTCAATTATTTTTTTACAATTTTTTTCTAAATAATTTTTTTACAATTTTTTTAGGAACCTTTGGTGCAATATTGGGGGTCTAAACAGACTTCTGATGTTTCACCTTTAAGACAGAGAAAGGAGATTGAGGACATAGCCATGAATCTTCAGCTGCACAGAATGAATGGACAGAAATAGCTCTGTACAGAGCTTCCTGTCCATTCACAAACCAAAGCATAATAAACATAAACAAAGCATAATAAACATAGTTTACACAGAAAAGGAAGGGGCATGTAAATTATAACTAATCAGCCCCTTCTTGCTCTCCATCCTGACACATCCCCCCCAGATGCCAGGGAGTGAGGGGTGGGGGGAAGCAGGCAGAGCTGTGGGGAGATGGTGGGGGGCAAGTGAGGATGCAAAGGCATCAGAAAGAAAAATAAATAGAACGGAAGGGTGCCATCCCTCCTGTCCAGTTTTATAGGGGAGTCCCACTGGCCCCCTGGAGAATGGGGATGGGTCACAATTGCGACCAAATCAACACCTGTAGTTACGTCCCAGATCCATAGGCTTTTCATCTCTACACCTTGTATAACTTGACAGTACAACAGCTAAAAGGGAGGGCTCACAGATGTAAACATTACACCATTTACATCATGTGATTGCTGTGATGATAACCAATCACAGAAATTACAAGGTCACATGTCATGGAGCTGCTTTGATTGACTCTATGGAAAACATTGCAGGTGCAGTTAGTAAATGAGTTAAAGCTTCACTTTGCAAAGACTATCCAATCACATTCAAGGAAAACAAAAAAAAAAAAAGCATTTTTTGCTTGTACATGATTGGACGATGGAAGTCAGTTGAGTTTCCCCTCATTTACTAAGCTCTGGAGCAACACCAGTTGATGTTCAACAGTTCACAGTCTTTTTGCCTGCAGTAAATCAACGCCAAAATATCTGTGAACTAAGCCATTCAAGAATGGCTCGGGTCACAGACACTAACGTGCACTTGCTGCATGAGTGCTATTTCTGGAATGACAATTCTAAACTGCAATGCAGAAATATGTCAATCACTTTTGTAAAATACAACAGTAGTAAGATGGCTAAGGGGGGGTTGGGGAGTTGTTTTCCATAATTAACCCTGTCTGTACTGTGCTGGAAATCTTCATTGTCAGTTGTAAACAGGATGTGCACACTGTTTGTCTTTGAGGGTTAACAATAAGGGTTAACGATGTCAAAGCTTTGGTGGTACATTGTATGGGAATGCACTCAAATAGAACTGTTGTTTTTAGCAACTGCTGATCTGCCTAAAATAATCTCTCACATATCATAACTGCCAAGAGTCATTTCTTACTCAATGTATCCCCTCACTAAAGCTGGATACACACTATACAATTTCTTTAGATTTTTTCCTTTAGATATACCAAAACCATACAGTATGAGGTTAGACCTAAACACTTTCAATTAATATGCAATTAGGCAGGTCCTTGCACTACATAATTGAAGGTAAATCTAAAGGAAATCTACAAACAAAACTTGTATAGTGTGTATCCAGCTTCTTTACTGTGTTATAGACAAAAGACTGCTGCAGCATGTCTCTGTTGATCCAAGAGGGTGTCCATGAACATCCCCTGGGATGTGCATCCGGCATGCTCTGTGATCGACGTGTCCTTCCTTGCTGAATCAAGATCGTAGTAAAGTGCCAATCACTGCGGCTGTTTACCACGTGATCAGCTGTGTCCAATCACAGCTGATCACAATGTAAACATAGTTGCTAGTTATCAGCTTTCCTTTCCTCATGTTCTGTCACAGCATGAAAAGAAGGGGAGCCGGTGTAACGTTAAAAAACCATACCCCGTGAAGAATGCATACCCTTGTCACTTTCGGTCTGAAACAGCTGAGCAGCGCAGCAGTGCGCATGCTCAGAGCCCCGGATACGCAATTGAACATGAAAGAATTTGAGAAGTGCGCATGCTCGGTGGGCATGAAATTATCACGGCACTGTGTCTAATGTTATACTTGCGGCGGGTACATTAAAACACTTCGGCTGCAACATCAATCATTTCCTCTGCTATCGCTGTAACTTCCCTCATCTCCGGTAATAAATATAAAAGCGGCGGCGGGTGTATGAGATGTAAATGACGGCGATCGCGGCTCCGTGATCCGCTTTTATATTTATTACCGGAGATGAGGGAAGTGACAGGGATAGGAGCGGAGATGATTAATGTTGCAGAGGAGCTGTTTTAATATATGCGCCGCAAGTTTAACTACCGTGAGAAATCCATACCCTCCGTAGGTGCACCGGAAGTGACGAGGGTATGGTTTTCTCACGGGTATGGTTTTTTCACGGAACACCGGTAACCGGCAATCCTAAAAGGGGACATGTGCACAGATAATCAGGGCACTGATGATCAGTGCAGCCCCATCAGTGCTGCCTATCAGTGACCATTAGTAGTGCCCATAAGTGCTGCATATTAGTGCCCATCAGTGCCGCCTCATCAATTCCGCCTATCAGTGCCCATCAGTGTCACATATCAGTGCAGCCTAATCAGTGCCCGTCGGTGCCTTTTCATCAGTGCAGCCTCATCAGTGCCCATCGGTGCCTTTTCATCAGTGCAGCCTCATCAGTGCCCGTCGGTGCCTTTTCATCAGTGCAGCCTCATCAGTGCCCATCAGTGCCTTTTTCATTAGTGCAGCCTCATCAGCACACATCAGTGAAGCTGAAAAATTACTTATTTGCAAAATTAAAAAAAAAATGAGAGGTTTTTTTGTGTTTGGTTTTTTTTTTTTTCAAAATGTTTTATATTTTTAGTTTTTTTTTTTAGCAAAAAATAAAGAAAACACAGTGGTGAATAAAAACCACCATAAGAAAGTTCCATTTGTCTCCAAAAAAATAACATTTCATATGTAGGAGCTTATTGATCACATAACAGCCCATGTGGAGCAGAGCTGTACTATTTAATACAGAAGTGTTTCCCTTGAAGTCTGTAAAGCTCACAATACAATATACAATCTGATTGTGCAATCTCTTTTAGATCTGCCATAAACAATGTAGTGCAAGGACCTGCCTGATTGGATACAGAAAAATTAGATATGTGTTTCCTCCTCCTATTTTGTTTTATAAAATCTAAAAAGCTAATACAGAGATTGTACAATCAAATTGTGTAGTGTATGTCCCCCTTTATTCACCTAAAATGAACTAGTTGCACTTTCTAGGTCATTCATTTTTATTGGCACCCCAAACATGGAAGAAAATACACATTTGGCCATGTGAAAAAATGAGCAAATTTATATCTGCACGTTTCTGAATACACGGCAAACCGCACAGAAAATGCACACTTTGCTGGGGGTTCTGGAAACATACTGCAATTGCACATCACACAGATGTTAATGGCAACCCAAGCTTGAGTAGCAGGTGCTCATCTTCTGTGTAACAAAAACAATGCAGGCGCACCAAAAAGTGTAGTAAAAAAACGTGTCATGCTCCACTCTAAAGAAAAAAAAAAAAACATTCTGGAGCTTTTTAGGAGCGTTTTCACATGCAGGGCAGCCCATTCAAGTGAAGGAGATGTGAATGGGGCCTGACAGCTGAGTGCCTCCATCCACTCCCGTCTATGTTCTTATAAAGCAGGCCATACACTATGCAACTTTCTTTAGATTTCTTTAGATTTACCAAACTTTTGAAATAGGAGGACCCACCTGAACAATCTATTCAACTTGTATCAAATCAGACAGTCCCTTGCACTACAGAGCTAAAGGTAGATGTAAAAGATATTGCACAAACAGATTGTACACTCTATGGCCACCTTAAAGGAAGAAGTATAAAAGTTGGTGGAATTAAAACAAAAAGGAAAATAATGAGGAAGGCATGATCCAGAGTGGTATTACATGCCCTATTCTGTGATGAAGTAAGGCTGTGCATTATGGGATATGACGTTTCCTGGAAGGAATGGATGCAGAAAGAATTTTTTTTATTTTAAACACAAAGGTAAAAATTCAAAGCTGTCATGGATGAGGTAAGCGAGAGATGAGCACATTGGGCTGGCTTGGACAGAAAAAAAATTAGAATAGACTTTTTCTTATGAAAGGTGAAAAGGGGTACTTAGCCTTGAAAAAATATATAGAGACCTCTACCTATGCCACATCTTGATGTCACAGCCTGGGAGTTCCAGGTAGACGCGAGGTGCCATGGGGAAAAATAAGGTTCCCCCAGAAGAGCTCTATCCTTCTGTCTGAACAGACGGGGATCTGGCTGTGAAGCAGTAGTATTGAGGTAAGATACCCCAGCTGCATTGGACATGGATTAAGAATGGGGCTATAATGTACAGTAAAATTGTTTTTATTGTACATATATCGTTTGGTCTGTGTATGTCATATGATCGATTTTCTTCTGACCCATACAACTAATATGCACGAATAGATTTATATATTTGACAAAAAACATTTTTAAAATTTAATAAAAAACTATTTCATAGTTTTATATTCACATAATCGGATTATACAGATATCAATATATATTCACTATTCCTTGTATTTTTGTATATTTTTTGTGCATTTTTTTTGAGCTTTTATTCTCATTTTATAATTGACACATATTATTAAACAATGGTAATTTTATCCATATCTTTAATCACAATACATTTAATTTTCACATATAGTTTATACATATTTAGATTTTATTAGATTTTTTGCACTTATATATTTTTTCATACACAATTGTGTAACAGCATTCACATTTGATTTTTCACTGGTTTCACATAGATGTTTTATGGGTCTATCAGTGTCCTCGGTAATTAGGAAAATGGTTTACCCCTTATTTGTATCACCTGTTTTTTAATTGATGATTGGATTTTTGTGTGTGTATATATTGAGATGTTATATCCATTTTTCTTTGTAATGATTAAGCACACAGTCAGTGTGTGAAACGCGTCTACCTTGTCACGATTGTCATATTTGGATGTCCAGTCAATAAACCTGGATTTTGACTCAACCTGGAGTGCTGCCAATTCCTTTTCTTTTATCAAGTTTTCACGGAGGCGAGCCGGGGCATGCACCTGTGTGAGTCATCAGGCAATTACACCACCTTGAGCAGTGACTCCTTGTCTGTTCAATTGCTATAATGTACAGATGAATGATAGAGCTGATGCTGTGACACTTTTTATTTCCAGCTGGGGGATCCTTTTCTAGGACGCGGGTTAGAGGGCTCAACTAAGACAGGGTGAATATGTGTCCCCATTACCCTGATACAAGGCATAAGGCATTGGATCAACATTTCTTTGCCTCGCACCAGCCTCAGAAAGGATTAGTGGTCGCGGTATACACTCTTTTTGATACCTGAAGGGCAGAGATCATGTTTTTACAGACAGGTAAGAGCCTAACATAATAATAGATAATATAAGAAGGTAAATGTATAGCAGTTACAGGTTCCCCCTGAAGGGTTCTGTCACGTACCTGATAGGAGACTGAATTAACAAGGTCGGCCTCTCTTTTATCTCCCACCCTGGCCCCACTGAGGATGAGACGGAGGGTGCCGAGGGACAGGAGGGACACGAGTGCCTGTGGGTGTTGATTGCAGAACCCGCAGTGGGGAATGCAACTCCAAAGAGATCGTGGAACCAGAGAAGCAGGAACAGTAGTTATGTTCGGAAGACTGGTCCAAGTTAAAGAGGCACTCCGCCTAAACCAATAGTTCTGGATAGGCCACTTGTCAAGATTCCAGAGGCAGGAGTGAACATCGGTATGCAGGACTGATGCAGCCAGGCAAGCACTTGAGTAGGACAGTGGGCCAGGATCAGAGGCAGGAACAGAAATAGCCGGGGTCGTCAACAGGCAGGCAGCGAGGTACCAAGTCATGAGTAGAGCCAAAGACAGGAATGGAGCCGGGTCGAAGGTAAACAGCAAGGCAGAAGTGGAATCCAGAATCAGGTCAAGAACACGTCAAGTCAGCAACAGGAGAACATGCAGGAAACTACCAGGACACAGGGCACAGCTGAAGATCAGTCCGCAAAGGAAATGGGAGTGGGATCCCTTTAAATAGCCCGTTTGGCGCCAAGAGCAATTGGAAGTAGCCTGCGAATGCGCAAATCTATGCGCCAGGCGTCTCACAGGGATTCCCTGACAGGTCTTCTTACAGGATAGTCTCTCCTTTTTTTTTTTCTGTCCCTTCTATACTGGCTATGGTGATTTTGGAACGTTAAGCTACCTGTTTGCAATGGTGCATCAGTAGATGGGATACCTTGTGGTCCCTGTGTCTGCCAAAAATACATGCATATTGTGACCTGCTACAGATCCAGCTGACCTTGCTGTGAGTCTTCTATTCTTGGGGATTTTCAACTCCCTGATATTGATATGACCTATACCTTTGTATATAAAGGAACCAATGAAATTGTATCTATATGTAACATATATTCATTATGTTTAACAGAATAGGATTTCCTCCTAAATTGTTCTTGAGGAAGCTAAGCATTATAGCGAAATGCATTGACCAGCGGAGGCGACCCCGTACATGAACCCCCCCCCCCCCCTTTGGGAACTGACACCAAAGGTGAGCTATGGAGGTGCTGTACTAGGGCCTCATCCTATGTTTCAATGTTGTCCCAATTATTTTATTGTATCTTTGTTGTTGTGTTTTTGGATGTCATGCTAACATCCTGTTTCATGTTATAACATGTTAAAAAAAAAAAATTGATACTTTTTTTTTTACTATAAGTGTGTTGGCCTCATGCTAATACCAGTAAAGTCCACCTTTGGCAGAACAGGGTTCTGCACCTTTTTTATATAATTGAAAAAACTATTCCAGCTGAGTCAAGTGGAAACTGCTTATATCAGTGACCCTTCACTCGACAATTTTCAGAAAAAATACCAGACTATAGGATTTGGCTTTGGAATAAAATATCCAGAAAATTAATCTTTATCAGGAACATAAAATGTTTTGGTCTAGTGATAAAAACCGCTATCCAACTATCCAGCCTGTACCCAAGCCTTATATTATACCTAGAGAATCATACAAATATTATTATTGATCAGATTATGGAAATGTTTACATTTCCATGCTAGACAGTAAAAAAACACAAGAACATTCTATCTTGATTCATTGACTTCCCCAATGCCCCAATTTCTACTGAGAAAACAGAACACGCCCTTCTCGTAACACAAAATCCTGGACCCAGATAGGTTTTCTGTTTAATAGTATATACAGTACTTTTTTTGATACTGCTCTTCTTCCTCCAATTATGAGGGTGGCCTTGAATGTCTTAAATCCAAAGCCCAGCAAATATCCATTGTTTAGTAAATCCTATAGACCAATTTCATTGATTACCCTGTGTGACGTGAGTCACTTTGGTTGGGGGACTTGTGGTACCACAATTGCTTTAGGGAGGTTGGGAGACTCCTTGTCCCGCATCCCCAGTCCCTCTTATGTGTAAATCACCCTGTGTCTATAAGGGGCACAGGGTGACCAAAAACCCCAATCAGGCCAGCTCTGCACTAATCAGACTCTTGCTAGTGGGGGTGGGGGCTTGTTGTTGTTGAATACCTACATTCCATTGTTATATTGTTATTATGGGATGGGTATGTTGAGTGGATTGACTAAGGGGGAGGGGTTGTCCCAGAAGTGTTCATCTCCATGTGCTTTGTGTTTGAATAAACAGTTTGATTCTGGATGACTCCAAAGCTTGTACTGTCGAGTTCTTGGGGTAACTATAGCCAGAATCATGGATCCCGTGTTCCAGAGCTTAGGAAGCAGGTTACTGGCAGATATACCCAGTCGGTGGTGTCCGGATTCCGTCACACCCTGGATCTTAAGACCCTTAATAAAATAATATATTTACAATTCAATTCCATGCTTTCAGTTCTTATTAAATCTGTTTTAAGGGGATTCATTCCAGGTAGATCCACAAATATAAATATCTGTAGGCATTTCATCAGTCTTAAAATCCCATGCTGCTCTTCTGCCCCATTATCATGGCTTTGGATCCTATCGAAGCTTGTGACTCAATAGAAAGGCTCTATATGGTTAGTATATTATAGAAATATGGCTTCTGAGATACCTTTATAACCTGAAATACCATTTTAGTTATCACCAGCTTAGGCACTCAGCTGAAACCCAACTGGGAGTTAATGGTTTGGCTTTTTAAACTTCACGGAGGGAATGTGCATTATTCCAGCTGGTTCATGCTCAATTTATTTTTTAGCCTCTGTGGCTTTCATATGGGACCAACTTTCCAGGCTTTCTAAAATAAAAAGAGTGGAATAGAGAGATTCCTAACATTTCTAAGAATTCTGTAGTGACTAATCCAACACTGTTCTCTCTGCTCAAAAGAAGTATACAGTTAAGATACTTCCAAAGGACCTATTTCATGCCAACTTGCTTATTCCAAATGGGTAAATGAGACATTCCTTTCTGTCCTAAATGTCAAAAAGCAGAAGAAGATTTGCTGAATATGCTATGGGCATGTGAGAACAATCAGACTCCTCTAGCCACAAATTACAGACTTCGTTTTTTAGGGCACTTTGATGTTCACAATGTTAATAGCCCAAAAGCATGCCTGTTAAGTATTTTTGGTGAACTGTAACTGAATAATATCTTTTAGGTACTTTTTGTGAACTAGAATTTATCAAAAACTATTCTATGCCAGAAAACAATGCTGCTACATTGGATATCTCCTGAACATCTACAAATAAATGTATGGAAAATGTTAAATAATCATTAAATCTACCTCTATATAGGTTGGCCTCCGAGGCCAAAGGTTGTCCCTCAAAGCCTGATAAAATGTGTGGACCATGGATCAGTTGAACATGCAGTTGAAAAATTTCCATCTTGTGATCTAAATTCATACAGTATGTAATATTTAATTACATGCTCGCAAATTATCAAATTGTTGTATTGTATCCTAGAAAAGACACACAAGGTTCAATTAGAAGGATTTATCTTTAGTTAAAGGTCTAAAACTGATAAATTTCACTTTACATAACCACATTTTTTTTGCTATTTGTTCCTTATTTGACTTGTTGGTTATGCTTTACATTTTGTGCTTCTTATATAACTAAAACAGTGTATCCTTTAGGCAATCAGACATCCATTCATCTATACTTTTATTACAGCTATGAATTGTATTCACATTTGTATTTCTGTGTCTGGTTTCTCTAAATGCACTTAATATATAAAAAAAAGCCTGTCCCCTAATTGCACATTGCAAGCTATTCTACACAAAAGAAGCTACCTAAAGAACTATATATGAACCAACTTGAAAGGTTAAATTATACTATGCCCTCCCTCCAAAGTGCAGCACCATGGCTGACACATGAAGTAAAAGAAGTATAGTAACTGTTACTTAGTAAGAGCAAGTTGTTGTTTTTTTCCTGGTCCAGTGTGACAGGCTAGGAAGTAGTAGTGACCGCATGCTTGTACTATTTTTGAGTTCTTACACATGTGGTAAGTGTTAGATTAATGAGCATCCCACAAACATATTTTTATCCACAATTTAAAGTAGAACTATAGGAAAAACGTTTTCGTTAGTTATGGAGGATTATATAACCCCAGTCAGTTTATTTATTTTTTGCCTTTTGTGTCCTAGTGTGGAGATTTCCCTTCACTTCCTGTTTCATAGCCAAACAGGAAGTGAGAAGAAACCGCTGACAATTAATGGAATCCCTTGGGGACCTGTTCCAGTGTGACAGGCTAGGAATTAGTAGTGACCACATGCTTGTACTATTTTTAAGTTCTTACATATGTGGTAAGTGTTAGATTCATGAGCATCCCACAAACATATTTTTATCCACAATTTAAAGTAGAACTATAGGAAAAATGTTTTCGTTAGTTATGGAGGATTATATAACCCCAGTCATTTTATTTATTTTTTGCCTTTTGTGTCCCAGTGTGGAGATTTTCCTTCACTTCCTGTTTCATAGCCAAACAGGAAGTGAGAAGAAACCGCTGACAATTACGGGAATCCCTTGGGGACCCCGCTCTATTACTTTTCTGGAGACAACCTAAAATTTAGGATTTTCTTTTACTTTTACTTTCAATGATAATGGTGAACAGGACAAATACTGTAGAGAGAGTGAATCTCCCTAATGGGGGCACAGACGGACAAAAAAAAAATGACAGGGGTTCTAATCCCTTTCCACTCTATCCAAAACTAGAAAAATTGTATTCACTTACACTTTAATTCATATTATTGCAGATATATGATCTGGCTAGATAAATAGTACTTTTTAGAGTAACTGTGGTAACCAAGCTATATTCCAACTGGGTGAATATCGGAGGTATGTGTTATACCATGCGCTACTTCATTCATTGCATCACAATTGACACAGACATGAAGCATAGGAAGGAAAGTGCCTGGTTCATAGGGGCAACAGTGGTTTTATTGCTGAATAAAGTGATACTAAACACACATTTTCATTGTCTTTTCTATTTCTGTATGGGGATGATGGCACTGTAACGATTATATTAAAAAGAAAAAAAAAAAGTACCTTTTTCTTAATCGATATACACGACCCAGATCTTTCCCAGTCTGTCTACAGGGAAAGCAGGAGGAGATTATAGTCATCTGCTGCTAGTCACATGTTTAAAATGGAAAAAAAAACAGCCTTTGGGATACAGAGTAATCCTAAATAAATAATATCAATAAACTGTTTTAAATTGGCATAAACATAAATATTTTAAATCAAATGTGTAATGTTTTGTGGAAAGAACATGATGTGGGTGGATTTCTGAAAGGCACAGGCTGTGTTATTCCCCTCCAGTCTGTGTCAAAGAATAAGAGGAAGGTGAAGCCTCCATTAACCACTTGCCGACCGCCGCACGACTATCTACGTGGGCGGTCAGCCCCTCACAGGCAAAGTGACGTAGGTCTACGTCGCTCGCCTGTGAGGGTTTAGGGAGCGAGCGCGCGCCGCCGGAGGCGCGCTCCCGCTCCCGCGTGGTCACGGACCCCCCCGCGCGCGTGACCGGCGGACCCGATCGCCGCCGGCCACTCTGTGATCGGCGGGGGAGAGGGAGATAGTCAGGCAGCTTGTGTAAACAAGCTGCCTGTCATTCTCCTCTCTGTATGAGAGCTGATCACATGGATCTACTATGTAGATCCATTGATCACTCCTCATACAGTTGAAGCCACAGCCAATCACAGTTAGAATCACGCCCCTAGGGACACACACAGCCCCTCCCTCTCAAATAAAGTTAACCCCTTCACTACCAGTGCATTTTTACAGTAACAGTGCATATGTATAGCACTGATTACTGTAGAAATGTCACTGGTAACCCCAAAAGTGTCAAAAATGTCAGTCAAGGGTCCGATCTGTCCGCCGCAATGTCGCAGTACCGCAAAAAAAATCGCAGATCGCCGCCATTACGCGTTAAAAAAAAAAACAACAAAAATGACAAAAATCTTTCCCTTTGTTAGTAAACGCAATAACTTTTGCGCAAACCAATCAAAATACGCTTTTTGCGATTTTTTTTACCAAACATAGGTAGCATAAAACAAATTGGCCGAAAATATTAAAAAATTTTGATTTTTACATTTTTTTTTGGGGGAATTTCATATAAAAAAAAGGGAAAAATATTGCTATTTTTGCAAAATTTACGCTCTTTTTTTGTTTATAGCGCGTGATCAAAAAATCGCACAGGTGATCAAATACCACCAAAAGAAAGCTCTGTTTGTGGGAAAAAAAGGACGCCAAATTCGTTTCGGTACAGCGTCGCACGACCGCGCAATTGTCCGTTAAAGTCACGCAGTGCCGAATCGCAAAATGCCCTCTGGTCGTTTAGCAGCCAAATCCTCCGGGGCTTAAGTGGTTAATATACATGTAATATCCCACCCCCATTGTGTTTAGCTGGTACGTGGGCATAGAGGAGGAGGAGGGGGGAGTGGGCTTTTATCACTTTATATACAAACATGTGCGTGACTCTATAGTCACATGGGCTGCTCAGATGTATTAGGGAGGAAATGCTAAGCATGGAAATTCACTGGAAACTGAGCATGTGCAGAGTTGCCACCACAGCTGCAAAATCCCTAGCTGAATTGGGGACATCGACAGAATGTGCAGATAGAGATCAGCAGGATCAACCAGGTTATTTGCAGTATACAGAAAACAAATCTTATGAGTATGTAGCATGAAAGTAATACACCTTTTATTGATAGTTTTTTATGATGTTAGTCGAATGGGTCTGATAGTCTAGTGGGTCTGATGTTGGTCTATTGACACTTCAAGGTAGGGGTAGTGGCTACCCACATTTTTTTTATGTTTCCATCTATAAACCTTAATGTTAGAGGCATGATGGTCCCTTGTGCATCCACAGTAATAATTTTCTCTATCCTAAAAGAGACTAGAGGTCAGATTAGATATAAATTGTGCTTACTGGAGTTTATATACTGTAGTTGGAGAATTTTGGAAATGACCTATAACCAATAAGAGATTGGCTATTTGTAAGAAAATCAAACATTAGCTGAGAGTGGGGAGAGAGAGAGATTACAAAAGGTCTATCTCTTTATAGACCGCTTTTGCATTGCTAAACATGCAAAGGCAGTGGCATACCTAAGGTGTTGAAATGGGTGCAGAAGCAGCTCAATCAAATGCTATGTCAGTTTTGCTAGTGCTGGTGCTGCAGCTGCCCTCAAATTACACTTTACCCTGGCAGCAGCTTAGCTACAGTAGCTGCAGTGAGCGGCGGGAGAAGTAGAGTGATTCCGTGCTGATGCACTATGACATCACCCTCCTCCTGTACTATCCCTCCCACCCAAGCACAACAGAACACTGCCAGAGTGGCAGGCAGGAGGAGTGGAGTGTTCAATCATTTCCTCCTTTATAATTCTTGCCCCCACAGCATCACACCACACAAGCTTCTGTGTAAAAAGAATTTTTTGGTGCAAAGCACCAGTTCCCTGCACTCAGAGAGGTGTAGTTACTAGTCCACCTTATTAGGGTCTTTCTACTGTTTCTGGAGCTGTGGACTCGGCAACCCAGGATAATGCTGCGACCTTGCTGCCCTTTATATGACCAGGGAAGTCTGGAAAGCTTGTAATTAACAAACAAACACAGGGGCGCACGGGCCTAGTGCATTATCCTTTGATTGGTTTATTTAAAAGAAGAAAGATTAAAAATACTCACAAATGAGTTCTTGATTAAAAGCATATCACATAAGGAACGCAGTCCTCAGTCGTGTGATCCGAGGGTAAGTTGTCCCTTGAATTTGTAATGGCTAATGCGTTACAGGCTCTGAGGAAGAGGCTAAGCCTCGAAACGCGTTAGCCTTTATGAATTCAAGGGACAACTTACCCTCGGATCACACGACTGAGGACTGCATTCCTTATGTGATATGCTTTTAATCAAGAACTCATTTGTGAGTATTTTTAATCTTTCTTCTTTTAAATAAACCAATCAAAGAATAATGCACTAGGCCCGTGCGCCCCTGTGTTTGTTTGTTGTTTACAAGCTTCTGTGTGCCTTATCTGATAGAGGTGAGGCACTACCTTGAAGCAATACATTAGGAGAGGGGGGGTTGTTTGGAGAAGGTCCCTGGACTAGGAGAGAGGGGTTGTTTGAAGAGGGCCCTGGATTAGGAGAGGGGGGTTGTGTGCAGAAGGGCCTGGACTAGGAGAGGAGAGATTGTGTGGAGAAGGCCTTGGACTAGGAGAAGATGTGCCTGGAGGCCTTTGGCTAGGAAAGGTCATGCTTGGAATGTAAATAGAATCGAAGGAATGTAAAAAAAAAAAAAAAAAATCAGTCCGTGTGCTAAATGTGCTGGGTACTTCACTGTATTAAGGTTTGACGTTTGTCCAAAAATCTTTAGCTCCAAAATAAAATTCCATATCTTCTGTTTATTTGAGATCAGTCAATAGGTAATAAGAAAAGATTTCCTAGAACAAGAAAATTGATTGCATGCTGTGCTTACTAAACTGAAGACCAATCATTTAGAAATAATTGTAGTTGCGTTGAAATACCTGATTTCTTTAGCATGTCAAAAACTATAATTCCATATCCTATTAAAACTCTGCAGCTGAAGAAAAATAAGGAAATCTGCTTAATAAATAATTAATGTTCAACATGATAGAAATTTTAGGTGGACATTGGTATGGTGGCTTGTATGCCACACTGGTGTGCCTTGATGGATGAGCCTTCCTGCGGCCATTCCCCAGTCTGCCTTTACAAAGCTGCAACAGTCTCAATTCATCCTTGGGCTAAGCATTTTAGTTTACATAATAGGAGTTTTTCTCTTTTTTTGAAGTTTTTTTTTTTGAAGTTTTTTTTAAATGCAAGATATTGAAAGCATATGCATGAGAAGGGTGCAATTGAGTTACAGAAAGGATTTAGACCACCTTGAAACAATGCTGTACAATCTTGATATGGCTTTTAAGGGTATGCTCTTGGAAAATATAGAAACTGCATTTTTTCACTGTCCATTTGCAATATGGGAAATGTGTGTTTTGCTGCTGTAAAAAAAATGTTTCATATATATTGACTAAAATAAAGCAGAAAATAGGTTTGGTTACTTAGCAACAAGGTATTGTGAATTAGAGTGAAGGTTGATTTGAAAAATGTGATGTTCAAGGGCAACTACGAATGAAAAGAATTCTCTCTTTGCTGAGTTTGTCCTATGCATTTAAAGGTTCATATATTCATGGTTCTCTAATTTTTAACCTTTCAAAAGTAGTTTTTTTTTTTTTTTTTCTTATGTAAGTGAAGTCTCTACTGGTACAGTAATGGAAAACAGAGATTCTAACCTTTCTCCACCTTGCTAAGTTACAACAAAACTTTTTTAATGCTGTTTTGTTTTCATTTACTGTTTCACTGAGAGATGATGGTCAGGGTAAACTTCCTCAGCAATAGAGCAATAGATGTGACAGAAACTCTGTTAAAATATATAAATGGGGCTAATTTCCCACACTACAAACTTAAATACCAAAATAAATGCCGCTTCTTAAAATAAACAAATAAAAATAAAGTGAAAAGACACAAATAAATGTGTGCAACACTAGCAACGCAAAAATATAACAAAATAGGTGACTCAAACATGTAAGAAAGAAAGAAATCCTATAGATACTTTCTAAAAGTAGAAAAGAACAACACACAAAATGTCCAATAGCTGTTATCCTTGTGTCAAAGTGATGCATCCAAATAATAGTGAGTCCAATGATTGTTAAAAGTGAGTCCAGTGAATGCTGCTACAATAAATCACCCCAGATATCCACCACCGCTGTGTGTCATCACTGCCCACTCCCATCAGATGGTAACTCACCACATCATATTGCCCCCCAATTCACATGGCTGGGCTAATGCTTATGATATAAAGCGGAAATGCAGAATTCTTAAGTGGGCTTAATTCTTCCTTCACCTCTCCTCTAATAATAATCACAAACTTCAGATCTGGGTATTCACATACACCTTTCATTTTTTGTACAGCAAGCTTCTTCCCATGCCATGGGGGTAGATCCAGCCCAGCCCCTTATGATAACCCAGGTGTCCCACCAGCCCTGGTGTCTGACTGTTATCCACGCATTGTGTTTTCCCGTACACACACTTTTCATTATGTATGCACTCTCTCACTGTAGCTCACTTGTGCAGTTTTTGAGAGAGAGTCTAACCCTTTCCCTCTATATTCAAAACCATAGGAATACATATTGCATGTAATGTAAGAAAAACTATACGTTTCAAAATATGTGCAAATGCTGTATGTGTTTTGTGCATGTGTGCATATATGCTGTATAATTTTATTTTATTTATTAATATGTTGATACTACTCTATTGTCCAATAAATTGGCTGGGATTTGGGTCAGTCAATAAGCTTTAATGCTCCTCTGCAGTGGGGAAAAGTGAGATCACAGCTCCTACAATGTTGTCTGTCAAGGTATTTGGATCACTACATTTGCAAAACAGATCCACAAATCTTTTGGCAGATAAGCTAATTCACATGCATGTATTTCAACCATGTTTTATCTGCTTGGTATTCAACTTTAAATCTGTTATCAAAACTATTTGAGTGAGTAAATCTTTAAAATAGTTCAATAAAATTTGACATGTTCTGTGAATAATTAGTTTGATTTTGAATACAGGATTAGACATATGAGACAGCTATTTCATTCTCGGAATTCATTTTTCTGCTCAAGTGATATGAACAAATGCATTGAGGCTAAATGTAGTGGAACAAATATAAATAGGTAGCGTACTATAAATGATATTGGTAAGGATGAGCTATTCTGTTTGTTCTTAAGATGCACAAAAATAGTTGTCTTTTTAATTACAGCCTAATTTAGCACCAACTGGTGGAACATAAATAAAATGAGAACAAAAATAGGTTTACTATGGATGCTGTGTTTTTTGTGTGGGTGCCGCCTATTGAGAGGCACCTGCTTTGCATTGTGAGATATAGAAAGAGAGTTTGCCTGAGCTCAGACTTGCAGAAAAATCACTTCTACGCTCACTAAGTGCTCTCCTTATTGGAGGAATCTCTGCTGTGGACAAAGGAGGAACTGTGAAGTTTGTGGTATATACTGCTCCCTTGTTGTACCTTCTATTCTTTATGCAAGTTTTTCTAGGGTTCCCTGTAAGGTCAAATATAATTAATTTAAGGTTTCAGTCATTGGTGATATGGTTTCTCAAAATGTATCTGTGCCCCTAATTGGTAGAGGGGAGAATATTAACATTTGGACATCTAGGACCAAAGTTAAAAAGTAACTCTGCTTTTGTTGAGAAAACAATTGTCTCTGGGAAATCAACCTACATTGCAGGGATTTTAATCTAATGTTGTAGCAGATTCCTACACTTTGCTCTAAAGAAATATGAGGCAGTTTGTTTTGCCAGACTAGTTGCAGACTGATTCTGAATGCGAGGAAGGGTTCATTATGATCTGTAGGTGCACTCTGTGTTCTAATGAGAAAAGCTGCAGGGTCTGCATCTCTTTAGAAGTATTTAACCAATGGGGGGGGTACTCACCAAAATGAAAACTCTATTGCAAAAGGTGCCCTAAAATTTGACTTTCCGGCAGCAATATTATACATACCACCTCCAAAGTTGCAATAAATTTTAAAAATTTCAATGGCTGCAGATTAAAAAGGTAAGGTCCTTTTTAATCACTCAAAAATACAACATGCCTTGTAATGCAATTTGATATGTTACATTGCATTTTTTTTTTATTTGCTATATTTTTTTCATGCAGCTGTCATATTGGGACACAGCCGCTGTGCCCATGCAGCCACATGTCTCAATAGACAGCAATGGGACACCAGCACGGGATGCACACAACACCTGTCTATCCCTGTACATGTAAAAGATGGCCCCGCACAGGGTATGCAGCTAATCACCCAATGTGAATGGGGCCTAAGTATACAGGGATTTTCTTTTCACATGATTGAATAATTGAAGTGAGTCTTCACACAATTTATTGTGTGACCATCTCAACTTCTTTAGTAAACCAGCCCTCGTGTGTCACTTTGCTTAAAAAAAAAAGTTTTGATTGGAGTTGGACTTGCTCAACCCCAGCCAGATAGTAAAAATACCAATTAATGCAGTCCTATATTAACTTAATATAAATATATAATCTGTATTTTAAATGAATCTAGTACAGGGCCGGCGCTACCACTCGGCAAACTAGGCAGCCACTTAGGGTGCAGCCGAGGCTTGTCCTAACAAGACAGAAACCGATCTTCTGCAGCCTCTGAATTCCTGCGGGAGGGAGAGGAGGAAAAGCCAGCATTCAGTAGGAGGGAAATGGAGGGAATTGGTTTCTTTTATATGCTGCCCCATTTATCCAGGTGCTGCTGCTCTGTGATACCCCGGTGTTGCTGTTTCCTCTCTTTGGGCCCCACGCTGTTTCCTCTCTTTGGGCCCCACGCTGTTTCCTCTCCCTGGGCCCCACGCTGTTTCCTCTCCCTGGGCCCCACGCTGTTTCCTCTCCCTGGGCCCCACGCCATTTCCTCTCTCTGGGCCCCACGCTGTTTCCTCTCCCTGGGCCCCACGCCATTTCCTCTCTCTGGGCCCCACGCTGTTTCCTCTCCCTGGGCCCCACGCTGTTTCCTCTCCCTGGGCCCCATGCCGTTTCCTCCTCTCTCTAGGGACCCACGCCGTTTTCTCCTCTCTCTGGGGCCCCACGCCGTTTCCTCCTCTCTCTGGGGCCCCACGCCATTTCCTCTCTCCGGGGCCCCACGCCATTTCCTCTCTCCGGGGCCCCACGCCGTTTCCTCTCTCCGGGCCCCATGCTGTTTCCTCTCTCCTGGCCCCCGCCCCCATCAGGATGGAGAGCAGATAAAGGGCAAACATTAAAAGTTGTTAAAAAATGTTAAATGAGTCATTTATCAGCCTCTTCCTTGTCTGAAATGGCTATGCCTCTGTTTATGAATGACAAAAATAAACAACTACTGACACCATAGGAGTGAAGTAGGCTAAATATAACTAAAAAGACATCAAGAAACCGGTAGTTGTCATATTTGTAATTTGGTTATAAAAAAAGGGGGGGCTTGCTCAAAATGCCTGAGTCTATTTTTTGTCCCAGCCTGGGCTTTCTACTGTTGCCAATGTTCTCTACACTGTGCCAACGTTCTGCATACCCCTGTGCACTGCAGGATTGGATGATGATGCTAGCTGAAGAAATTTTGCAGTTTCATGTTTTGCTGTTTTTAAAAATTTGAAGGGGGGGGGGGGTGCAAGTAGCTGGTCTTACCTAGAGTGCAAAATAGTCTAGCACCGGTCCTGATCTAGTATAGTATTCTTGACATTGGCCACTAGTGATCCATTGCTCAGCAACACTCTAGGACTGGACTAGGAAAGAGGTAGCACACTAAGCTAATCAGTTGTCCTGCATTAACATGTGCTGACACAAAAGATACTGACAGGTGGAGCATGCAGAGCATTGCCCTCATCAGTGTGCTGCTGCTCCTTCACTGTCTAGTCACAGTCTGGGGGAAAGGAGGTGACTAGGCTATGTTACCTAACTGCTATCGAGAAAGTCAGGTCATCAAGCTAGTTTAGGAATGCCAGGGCTGAAATAAAATAATCCTTTACCAGGTAAGATGGCTCTTGTATATGCATTTTTATTTTACATTTAGCTGCTTGCCTGGCATTCAGCTTTAAAGCAATATTAAACCCAAACCCCCAAAAAAGTATTAATTTTCAGTTTACAAATAGAGTGCCCTCATTCTGAATGAGGGAGCAGAGGGGCAGCAGTATTGTCCGTCTGGGAGGGCGGAAAGTGTTAAATGTACTAAAATATTTAAGTACACTAACAAATTGAAGATAAACTCCATCTCACACTTTGAGCAGTTACAACACCATTTTTGATTTCCTTTTGAGATAAAGGTTTTTTAAAAATAAATATGTAAAAGCTGATCATTGCACCAGTGTCAGTGGTAAATGGTTTATTTTAACACTCTAAATACTACATCTACAAAAGAGCTTGTTCTTTTGAAAAACTACAGACTTACTGGTCAGATCACCAGGTGAAAATGAAGGTTAAGAAAGCCTAAAAAAGTAAACTCATGCAGTCACCACAACTAAGAATTGGTAAACTGCAATATAATAAATGTTTGCTTTTTAGTTTAATATCACTTTAAATGCAACCAGTGTATGCACCTGAACATGTTTTAATATTACAATAAAATAAAAAGTTGTGCAGCACTAAATTAATAGACATAGAATTAATTATGCATAAAAATGTAAGAATATAAATAAATCAATCTGTGAGTCAATAATAATGTAAAAATAAAAGTGAATCAATCAGTGAGTCCATATTTTTGTAGACCGTGTGTAAGAAACTGGAAAACCAGATGAAGAAGACGCCAGAGTGTTATGATTCCAAAAGTTGTTAGTGAGATGGAACCCAACACCACCAATGAAGGTAAATGTGCTCACCAAAATGTATGGATCCATGTTCCTTACAATAAGTGGATCAAAAAGGCCATATGATCCTCAAGAGAATGGAATCTGGTTGAGAGGAATATTCAATCAGGCTGTATCTGTGTAGTCCTGGACAATGATGGTTGCTCTCCTGATGAAGCTTCACTCTGAAAAACGCGTTGAGAGATAACCTCACATCTGCTTATAACCCACTGTTACCTCCAAAGAACACTATCCCATTCTCCACCAGACGATGCTTCCCCTGGGGCTTCACCACCTGGCACTGAGCCAACTTATGCAAACCGCCTACCTACATTTTAATATTAGCTTCCAGTAATTCTGTTAAAGTATTTAGACTGGGAAAGGAACTTGCAGCACTATGCATGAATCAGGCTGCTGTATATTGCACTGCATGTGTTGATAAAAACACGCAGGCAGGAGGAGAGAGTAAGGTAACAAGGACTTATCACTGTTGTATTGCTCCTTCACAGACCGATCTGCAGGCCACATGTATGTTTTTAACTGCTGCTGCGCTCAGGTTTAAAGGCTGTTTTTTTTATTTGCATATCCTTTCACATGACTACGCTGGAAAATAAAAATAAAAAGCATATAAATTATATCTTATAGTGTTTTGTTGATGTGAATTTCCATGATGATGTATATTTTTTAAACTGTATTAAAAAAGTTTACTAGCTAACTGGCAATATACTTTTTTTTTGGTATAAAATTAGATTTCTTCTGAAGTGGACATAACTTAAATTGAGTTGCAGTGTCTGCTTTGTTTAAGTAAATTTACTTGCTGGCCTTAGGTCTATCGAGCAAATGATTTAGTATACACTTAAACCAACTTACCATTTATTAAACAAGCCTTGGAGCTGCTAAACACCTTTCACAATTGCACTCGTAAGCATGGTTTAATTATTAAGAAAGGAACTTGAAGTCCATCAAGTACACACAGAAAAAAAATGTCCCAAGCATAAAAGATAGCTCTGTATATTTGATATTTTCTAGGGAGAGACATGCAAAATCATTGAGAAAAAGTCAACAAAGTTCTGTGAAATGTCTCCAATCATACATTTGCTTTCTAGGTTAAAAAAAAAAAAAATGTATGTATGTATATGTGTGCATATATATATATATATATATATATATATATATATATATATATATATATATATATATATATATATATATATATATATATATATAGTATACATTCCATATATACAATATGTATGTATGTATATGTGTATATATATATATATATATATTATACATTCTGTATATACAGTATGTATGTGTATATAAACTGTATATGTGTGTATAATATCTATAGATAACATCTAGTGATGTGGGCATTTTCTTAGAGGGGATAGCTTGAAGAGTGACAATTTAGATGCCAAAGTGTTTAAAGCCAGCCATAGGCTGTTTAAATCTGAACTTGGCCGAGATTTGAACCATGTATAGGCAGCAAAATGTGCTCAAGTTGATTAATTGCTCAGCTTGGGTACAACCATCCTGCTGTATTTTACATGCGATTTTTGCAAGTGACCGTTCTAGCCACTAGAACTAATCACGGTCTTCTCCTGGTGGGGACAGCTTACCCCACCCTCCCCGCCGGAAGAACACAAATGGCCCGTCTGTGTTGACAGGGAAATTGAGCAAATTCACTCTATCTCTGGCCGGCCTAAGGGCTACATGTCCATGTCCAGCAGTGTTGCAACAAACAACCAGATATAAGATCCCTTGCAGGGATGAGTACTCACAGTCCAATAAACAACAAATAATGTTATTTAGCACTGGGTCTGCTCAGACCTTGCAGACATGTTCCATCACAGCACACATGCAACATTTCTCCAACGCACACACCGTTTTTTTTTTTCAGGGAAAGACAAATTATGCCTCAGATGTTTAAGAAGGTGTGGCCAGTGCTTAAAGTGGAGTTCCACCCTAAATTTAAACTTACCTCCATCTTCTCGCTCCGGGTCACCTGAAAAACAATCGCAATTTTTTTTTTTTACTTACCTCGTATAGAAGAAAATATACTTACCTTACTTCCTTCTTCCTCCCCTCAGCGGCCACGGCCCGTCATCACTTCCTGGGAGCTGAACGTCATCGCTCCCAGGAATCAATGCGCCTGCACCGGCCCCGAAGTCAGTTCCGGTGCGCGCGCGTCATTCCCTTCTAAACAGCTTCTGGGCATGCCGGCGGGGCCGGGGCAGTGCATCGTGGGACCGAAGAAGACGGAAGAGGACGCAGAAGAGGACCACGCTGGCTTCAAGCTGCCCACACCTGAGATGGCAGCGCTGGACAATACTTTTTCAAGGTAAGTATTTCTCCTAAAAGGTAAGTGCAACCCGGGACAGATCAGAGGCTAGCCATTGTGGAATGCACTAGCCCTGACTGTCCCGGGGGTATTTTTATTAAAAAAAAGTATTCCCAGGGTGGAACTCCGCTTTAACAACTATATACTCATAAAAACCTATCACTGCAACCAGTTTAACTTATTAAATGCCACAACTTAGGTGGCAGGGGCTGTCTGTTAATCACTATATGTGTATGTGTGTGTGTGGTGGATGAGCTTCAAATAGATCCCTTAAATACTTTTTAAAGGACAAGGTGTGTTTTAGGGTTTCTTGCCCACTTTTACGACAAATAGTTAAAACCTTCGCATTCGTTATTCAGCACTTAACAGCAAGAAAATGTCTAAGCCTCTTGGCTATTCATTTGACTTCTGACTGCTCCAGTCCAAACCTCCTTTTGCTAGACTCTGACTCATGCACTCAGTTCGACAAAGGCCTAAAATGCACTACCTCTGTGTCTTCTCAGTTAGCTGTCTCAGTAGCAATGGCGTAACCAGCCCACTCCCCAATAACTGAAGTTTCTTTACTTTGTGGACACAACCTACGTCTCTAAATAAAATCTCAGCTTGTGCTACCTGGTCTGGTCTGGTCTTTTCTGCTCTGGAATCTATTTCCTTGCTAACAATGGCTCTCCTAGTGTCTACTTAACACATTCTCAATCTGAAAGCCAGTGTTTCTGTCATAATATATATAATTTATCAGCTTCTTGGCTATTCATTACACTTCTGACTACTCCAGTCCAAACCTCCCTGCTAGACCAGTTGTGCTGGCCTCTGGCTCATGCCCTTAGCTTGACAAAGACCTGTAATTCAATACCAGACAAAATATAACCCAAAATATATCCCAAATGATGAGGAGCAACAAATGCAACTCATAAGCTCTGAACCAGTTTTTAGTACAGACCCATGAATCTTTCATACTGAAGGTCCACAAACTCCCGGTTGCGGGATCCATTCTCCTTTTCTGAGGGTTCAGTCCTGAAACATATTTATTTTTTAAGTTCGTAATGTGCCCCTACATTTGGTTGATTGAGTAAACCCTCATGTAGTACAAGTGCAATTGTTTCTTTGTCACATGCTTTATTCTGTCAATTCACATACTCATGAACAGTACATTCTTACATGCTAATTTTTTAATAGTGGGAGGAGTTTCTCTTGGTGAATTTTTCTTATTTGGTTAATTTTTGGCTGTTAGGTATGTTACTAAAAGTTTTGTTATATTTTTCTTTTCAGTCTGTTAAGTATACAATTCAAAATAATTTGTTCTATTTATAATAAGTAAAAAAAAATTTGGTTGAGCTTGGCAAAAATCTTGTAAACTGATAACTTTCTGTGCTGACTGTTATCAATTACATTGTTCTACAAAAGCATGCTCTTCTCTGTTATGGAGTATAGGAGATGGTTGGGGTGCAATAGTTCTGTTTCCATTGCCCTAAAACAGTAGGGTGAGTGTCGTCATCCTAGGACTGGAAATGTTACTGGCAGAATCTCCAGTTGAAAACGTATAGGAAAATGTTTTGAAAAAAAAAAAACAAATGCAGCCAATACATGTAAGGACTGGTGAGCTGCATTGTTTGTTTTAGGTTTAGATATGTTTTTTAATTTTAGTCACATGGTTAAAAAAAGTGGAGTTGGCTGAAAATTGTTAGTATGGTTGTTCTATTTAGTAGATTGTAATGGTTGATCAAATATTTTAGTCCTGACCACATCTCATTTCCATTCCATTTAGTTATCTATAAAGTTCACTCACAGTTACATGAATGTGGTTCTTTGCCCTGTCTGAAAAAAATTACAAGTCAGCCGCTACAAATACTGTAGCTGTTGACTTTAATGAAAGGACACTTACCTGTAAAGGGGACCAGCACTGTGTTTACAGGAATCGATTCTTTACAGGTCTTCAGATCCATGACACTGACATGTTTACTGTGGGCAGCTGGCTGTGATTCATTGTGGCTTCACAGCTGGCTGCCCACTGTGCATGCGTGAACCATGTTGCGCCTTGTGACTAGTCCTGCAGCCTTTTGGGACCTGTTACGTGTCCTAGAAGGTTGTAAGTGAGAGGGGGGAGATGTTTCTTTGGATGGCTGCAGCGATCTGACCATAAGTGGGAGTGGGTACATGCAAAAACCGCGTATCTACTCCCCTCCCTGCAAAAAAAGCCAAAAACAGAAGAGGAGGGCATAAAGCAGATGAAGATGTGATTTAACACACTTAGTAATGCATCTTCCTGCCACTATAATATTCTCATGCATTCTATATTGTTATATTTTTAGCATTATAGCTTCAGGTGTACATGTGATGGAAACATGGATTCTTCAGTAAATGCAGCTTTAGTATATTTCCCATTTTACAACACAAGAAAACAAACTGCACAAAGAATGCTCATTTTCCAGTACAGACAACTTTTCTTTAATTTAAAAGTCAAATGTTCTCTCTAAGGAAAGATACACTTGTTTGTAGAAGATCATTAAAATGCTAAGTTGTTTACAAAATATTTTGGCGTCATGTATGATACTCGCTGAAAATTTTATCATCCTCTGTTGTTCTATAAATGCGCGATGCCTTTAGATCTATGCTCTTGTTGGTGCAGGGCAATTAATTTGAGATATATTATCAAGGATAGACTCTTTACTATGCTGCCTTGATTTAAACTTTCATACCATAAAATGTAGGTTGTTTATTTCTGTTTTGTTCCTGCATCCATTAATTTTTTGACTATTCACTTCCGTGTTGGAAAAAACCTTAAAGAAGTTAATGAAAAAGATGTAAGGTCAATACTGTGTCAATGTCAGACACACACGGAGGTTACATCAACAAATCTTAGAAGTTAAAAATGTTGTGGGTATGAACTAGCAGTCATGACCCTAATGAACTGTGGCATTGTACATGCCTTCCACACTATTTTTGATCCATCATTCAGCAGCACTCATTGTTGAAAGGAGCCCTTATTCCTCTGCTATGTCTTTTTGTGATTGTAATACATGCTGTAAAATTTCAATAATATGGGTCCAAATGGCAAAAGATGGTAGCGTTTAAAATAGATGATTTCTTAAAAAAATAACATTTTTATTTTTGGAGTTTTAGAAAATGAGTTTAGCATTTATCACCTATGCTTTGTCAACCATGTGTAAAAATATGGCGCTACATTCAAGTTTTACTAGTAATACCATCAATCCTAACATTATTTGTTATAAATGTAGAGTTTGAACTGTGCTTCCTTGTCCTTGAAATAGGAATGCCAAAAATCATCAGAATTTGAGTAATCTTTTTTTTTTTTTTCCCTTTCTTAAAGCGTAACTCCACTTTTGTTGAGAAAAAAAACATTCCCCTCTGGGTGACCTATGTACATTGCAGGGATTTTAACAAACTTCGTTGCAGATTCCTACCTTTTGTTATTCTGACGAAATCATTGTTTGTTCCTCAGTGCCTCTGTGCTGAGTGGGTCTAATGGGAGTGGTTTCATAATCCTATATCAGCTGTGGCAGCGGCAGGGCTCAAATGAGGAAAGCTGCTGGGCCTGCATCCCTTTAGATTTAGAACTATTGGGATTATCTCACCAAAAATGACATTTTTGTTGCAGGGGATGCCAGAAATCTGACTTGTATCTTAGGCAGACTTCTGGGAAATATGGTGAGCCAATCACACAAGCAGGAAATTATGTTTCTGGGGTGTGGTCAGTACACATTCTGTGTACAGAACAGCTCCGGGTAGCCATATTGCATTGCATGTGTATGGGTGTGAATCTCGCGCTGTCCTAAGAGATGTAGGTGGGAATACCCTTACTGCTGCATGTACTAATTACTGTAAGCCACACAGTTGAAAGACAGAAAGAAATGGGGGGAAGTACTGCGCTTCAAGGGAAATCTATATGATGTGTAGTAATAGTGAAATTTTATTTTCATAAAAACTTGTGAAATAAATAAAATTATTTAGCAATAAGAAGATACTATACAAGTTATTATCTAGTATACACCACATTGCAATTTCAGAAAATTACAACAGCTGCAGATTGAAAAGGAAAGGTAATTTTTAATATTCAATTACAATATGATTTGTGTCACAATTGTATACGCTTTATTGTTTTTTCTTTTTTTGGTGATTCCCCCCCCAAGAAAGTGGAGTTACCCTTTAAGATAAAGAAAATAGTCATATATAGCCATACAACTAACTTTTTAGGGTTTTGAAGGGTTCCTACCTCAAAGCAAACATATTACTTTTAAACGTTGCTTTACATAAAAATGGCCTAGGCTATAAAAAGATTTCCAAGACCCTAAAACTGAGCTGAAGCACATTGGCCAAGAACATACAGCGGTTTAAAATGACAGGTTCCACTCAGAATAGGCCTCGCCATGGTCGACCAAAGAAGTTGAGTGCATGTGCTAAGTATCCTATCCGGAGGTTGTCTTTGGAAAATAGACATATGAGTGCTGCCAGCATTGCTGCAGAGGTTGAAGGGGTGGGGGGGTCAGCTTGTCAGTGCTCAGACCATACGCCACACACTGCATCAAATTGGTCTCCATGGCTGTAGTTCCCAGAAGGAAGCCTCTTCTAAAGATGATGCACAAGAAAGCCCGCAAACAGTTTGCTGAAGACAAGCTGACTAAGGACATGGATTGCTAGAACTATGTCCTGTGGTCTGACGAGACCAAGATAAACTTTGGTTCAGATGGCGTCAAGCGTTTGTGGCGGCAACTAGCTGAGGAGTACAAAGAAAAGTGTATCTTGCCTACAGTCAAGCATAGTGGTGGGAGTGTCATGGTCTGGGGCTGCATTAATGCTGCTGGCACTGGGGATCTACAGTTCATTGAGGGAGCCATGAATTCCAATATATACTGTAACATACTGAAGCAGAACATGATCCCCTCCCTTCGGAGACTGGGCCGCAGGGCAGTATTCCAACATGATAACGACCCCAAACACACCTCCAAGAGAACCACTATCTTGCTAAACAAGCTGAGGGTAGAGGCTATGGACTGGCCAAGCATGTCTTCCGACCTAAACCCTATTAAACATCTGTGGGGTATCCTCAAATGGAAGGTGGATGAACGCAAGGTCTCCAACATCCACCAGCTCTGTGATGTCATCATGGAGGAGTTGAAGAGGACTCCAGTGGCAACCTGTGAAGCTCTGGTGAACTCCATACCCAAGAGGGTTAAGGCAGTGCTGGAAAATAATGGTGGCCACACAAAATATTGACACATTGGGCCCAATTTGGACATTTCCACTTAGGGGTGTTCTCACTTTTGTTGTCAGCGGTTTAGATATCAATAGCTGTGTGTTGAGTTATTTTGAGGGGACAGCAAATTTACACTGTTATACAAGCTGTACACTCACTACTTTACATTGTAGCAAAGTGTAATTTCTTCAGTGTTGTCACAATAACAGATATAATATATTTACAAAAATGTGAGGGGTTTACTCACTTTTGTGAGATACTGTATTTATAAATATATATACACTATACAAACACACCTATATATGAAAATATTGTTAGGGTGACCCATGCCTGTATGCATGTATGTATGTGTATATATATATATATATATATATATATATATATATATATATATATATATATATATTGAAGTAGGGCAACCCCGTGCTACTCTTTAAAAGGGTAGTTTATGCCAGATTTTGGGAGAAGCCAGCACACCAATTGCTCAGGTGTGTGCTGGCTTTAAAATAGAACCAGAGTTAGAGCTCAGAGCCCCACCCACCTGAAGGAGGTCAGTGTGGTGTCTGAGGGGAGCTGTGTGAGGTGCTGTCATGCATCAAGGTCAGGTTGGGACAGAGGAAGGCCCAAGCCTGTGAGGAAGTCCAGGAGGGACAAGGGCGGTTAGGGAGCTGCAAGGAAAAATGCGGAGCTAAAGGTCAGTGTCTGCATATACCATTGGGGATGTATTTGATGGTCAGGAAGACCAAAAGGTGTGTGATGGTCAGGAAGACCCTGCAGAGGTAATCATAGCAGTGAAACTGCCTCAAGAGAGGCAGGAGGCTGAATGTTATGTCTTTTACAGTGATGGTGAGAACCCCCAGCATGGGAAGAGCTTTCTTTATGAACTTGACTTGCTTTTAAATAAAAGTGGGCTGCCATGCCCTCTGAAATACAGTTTTGGACTGGAGCACCTACTGCTTGAGTTTAATCACCCCAATCTTACTATATATATATATATATATATATATATATATATTATCTCTCACAAAAGTGAGTACGCCCCTCACATTTTTGTAAACGTAGCACCTGACAAGTAGGTGTTGCAGAGTGCGATCACTGGGTGCAGCGGAGTCCATTCATATCAGACATTGTGGAGTAAACAGGAACTGGCTTCTTTTATTGGAACATAATCACAGATATCAAAGATGTCACTTTCTCATTGTAATAAGAACACAGACAGGAAGAGATAACCAACAAGTTCAGTACAGTGTACAGGAAATGCGCATCATAGAAAATGCATAGCATATCACTTAGCATTAGCGACATCTACTGTCCTATTTGTGAACTGCAGTTTATCTGTAATAAGCTAAAAGCTGTTGTATATCCAACAGTAGGTGCTAGGCAAATGTATAGTGGGCCTTGTCTGCCTAACAGCAGGGCCATGGCCATGATTTCTTTTTGCTAGGGTGTCATGTCTTCCAGGTGTGCCTGCTGAGAGGGGAGTCTCCCCACTGGTCCCTGTGAGAGGCTTCTCATAGGGCGATGGAGGAAACCCAATCAGGGGACACATTCAGGCTTGTAACTACCCCAGAAGGCAGATTATGCCACAAGGGATTCTGGAAGTGGATATAAGTTTGTGGGAAGTGCGTGATTGGGTGTCTTTGGCGGGAGCAGATTTCCAGGAGGGAGAGAACGGCTGTCTCTCCTCCTGTTTGAGAAAGAGGATGTCTCAGGTGCTGTCCAAGAATCCAGAGAGTGCTGAGTTGATCTGAGGGGATCCGGTGTGCCTGAGAACCAGTGGAGAGCGAGAGGGGTTCAGTCCAAGAAAAGCCTACACAGGTCGTGAGTACTGAGGATTGCCCCTAGGGTTCTGCCAGAAGTGTTAGAAGAGACCACTCAGGAGAAGGTTCTAGGATCCAGATATCAGCTAGCGGACAAAGGGGGTACCTAGGTTGAGGACCCTGAAGTGACAAGGGGGGTACCTAGTCAGGGGGCCCAGAAGAGTTAAAGGGGGCACCTGCAGTTTGGGCCCTGAAGAGACAGTGTGCAGTGTCTTAGTTGAGAGTTGCAGCCATACAGGATTCCACAACAGTCTACCTCAAGCCAGTGTGAGGCTGGAGGGAGAAGTCAGTGACTTTGCAGTACAGCAGTGTTTGTAGCCCAATGTTCTACAGTCCTGGATCTTCTGGACTCAAGGTCGAGGATCTAGCACTTCTTTCAAGTTACAGTGTGTTCTGATTGTCAGTGAGCGTTGGCTAGCATCGGCTGGCGTCAAGACAGCATTAACAGACATTTCCTGAGAAAGTCCCAAGTTGTACTTAGTTAAGCCTAAAGGAGTATCCCACTCATTCCCTTCTTCCATCCCCTTAATTCCAATAAAACAACAAAACAAAGATGCCGGAGTTGTCAATGTCTCAGTTCTCACACCAGGGTCGCAGCTCACATGGGGTGGAAAGGTAACCGGTAACAATGGCAGTCCAACATCAGGCCCAATGCCTGGAAAACCTGCTACATTAATATGAGTTATTTTGAGGGGACCGCAAATTTACACTGTTATACATGGTGTACACTCACTACTTTACATTGTAGCAAAGTGTCATTTCTTAAGTGTTGTCACATGAAAAGATATAATAAAATATTTACAAAAATGTGAGGAGTGTACTCACTTTTGAGATACTGTATATATACTAAATGGATATTAAATATGTTCCATCACATAAAACAAATAATGCAAGTAAAAAACGACATGCTTTTTATTATTGTGAATTAAAAATAAAAACTATCAGCTGTCAAAAGTACAGCTTCCAACAAAAAAAAGTCTCACAAAGCCTTTAATAACAGATCTTATTTTTCACATGGTTATTTGTCACCTTTTATTTTCAGCCATCTCTCTTCCTGCCCCTTGGTATTTGTCTTTTAAAGTTAATTTCCTTCTTAATCCATCACTCTTGCCATTTTGGTGTCAGATCCGCTGCTACTGCTTATTTGCACATTTACACTATCTAGAATCTGTCGGCCATTTTGGGTAGATCATGACTGAAATTTTTCCTGTCGAAGCTGATGCAGCCTGAATTTGAATGTGCTCTGTGCAAGAGCCGGAGACACAAAGGAAGATTGCAGGTGGGCTTCTGCATAAGTAATGACACCATGTTTGTAATGTGCCAACTGTGCAATGATTATAAAAGACTGTAATTTCTTTTGTTAGGAAATTCATAGAGAAAAAACAATACAGGGAAATTTAGTACATTTTTAATATGTTTAAGAACTATGAAAAATACAGTTCTAATAAAACCAAAATGAAATTACTATTCAATGTGGTTCAAGTGTGCATGTTTATTCCTGCAGGCATTTTCAGGATCAGCAACCTCTTCTGTGATTGTAAGATGTTTTAACCTTAGGCTTGCAAAAATAAGAACACTTGCTAGTTGTTGTGAGATTGAATTTATTCCAAAGGGGGAAGGTACTATGTTCTTCAGTCAAAGGAGTGTGCAGACTCAGTATTTATCACTTTAAACTGCATTTTTTTATTTTTTATTTTTTTATTAATACTTTGATTAAAGGGAAAATCTATGTCAATTTATCTAACAGGGTTTGATAGAGGGTTGGAGAGAAATGTATAACTTGCCTCTGTGCCTCCAACCTCCTAGTGTGTGAATCTTCCAGATTATGTAACCTGCAGCCCAATCTACTGGGCTGAGTGCTTATGGGGCCAGACTCACAGATGTATTTAATATGACAATGCAAACAGTAATAATGATAGCAGCCAATTATATTTTAGGCTGCAGTGTTCATATTGATAAAAGATTATGCCTAAATGGCTCCTTTGTGTTTCTTCTTGACTATGCTGGTTTCTCTTTATAGTGCCATTTTTAGTAAGTTTGTTTAAGGATAACAATATTGCCAGTTGTAAGTATTAGTGCTTAAATCGGGACATTTGAAGAGTAGAGAGGAGGGTGGATAAAAACAAAAGATTTTTAAAAAAAAAATCAGATTTTTTTTTATTTTAAATCTTTTTTTTTTTTTAATGTAAATTAGATTTTTATTACAAAAGAATTTTTAAAATAAATTTGATAAAAATAAAAAATCCATCTAAAGATAGTTTATTTAAGATACATTAAGTATTTAGCTTATTTAGCATGAAATGGAGCCTAATTATGTAGCATGAGGCTGTATATTCTGCAATATTTACATTTTTTGGTAAACTCATTCAATGAATCCAAGCAAAAAAGAAAAACAATAGTTTACAAGATCCTGCCAAATTAGAAATGAAGGTAAAGATTGTGACAATGTAATGCAAGCATGGTATCACAGAAACAACCCATTGATTAGTTCAGTGCAAAAATAGACAATTGCATAATTATCAAGCAAACAATAGATGATACATCTAAACATTTTAACAGAGATATTGATTGTATACAAATCTCTGCACCCTCAAAGTCCCATATATAGTGAATTCCTATGATGACTGGCCCAACTAATGCTATCACAAGGCAGACATTAGCCTTTCACTTGTAGCTTACACACAGAGCTTCCTTTTGCAGCATTTTTTCAACCAGGGGTGTCTTCGATTGCATGGAATATCTACATGCAATCAGAACTAGTACCATGCATATTCTTAACTTGTAGCTCTAATAAAATGAGTGAACTTGATAAAAAAAATATGAATTGATTTATTAGAATTTTAAGTTAATTTAAATTTGCTGATTTTGAGTTTAACCAAAGTTAGCCAAAGGTCCTCATTACCACTTCAGAGGAGGAGAAATTAAAGTGAACTTGCTGCTTTGGACATTCACTTTAATTCTGGAAAATCAAATGGGTAAACTGTTATCCCCTTTGCATTATTATTCTTAAAATGTATCTAAAGATTGACAGCAGACTAACATTCTGTTTCCTCTATATCTGGGTACACAAAGATTGGAACCAGCTGAATTTTAATCTGTGTGTAGCCCTCTCTGTTCAACAGAAGCCAAATGTTAGACCAGTGTTTGATCAGTCACTGAAGCACTGATCAGTGTATTCCGATGGGATAGGGGGAGTCCCTGCTGTCAGAATACAATAGTGCAGTGGAGGAAAATCCTGAATTCACATTGCTTGTGTGAATGCAGGAATCTGAGTGTTTTTGTTCAGCCCTTTAGTTGAACGGAAACAAAAAAAAAAAAAAAGCCTCACATTGTACACAGCTTAAGAGTGAGCTACCATTGCGTGTGAGAGATGATATTCTCTTTTTTTGGTGGAATGATAAAAAAAGACCCATATTTTTTAATTCTGGATTTTCCTGACGCCAACATGGCAGCATACATATGATATACTGTAGCTCTGTCCCTATATCCACCCACAGGCCCTGTTTAAATCAACAGAGCAACCTCCCCCATTCTCCTTTTTGTCAAGATATACACCCACATTGTGATGTTGCTACCTACCCACTGTGTCAGTATCCATCTGGGTTCAGCCTCTCCCAGGCGCAATTCCACATCTTAGGTTTCTAAATGCACCAACAAAGTGGGGAGCCCCTTCTGGTGGTCTTTTGGGGCTGAGGAGTTCTCTAATTAGGAACTACAGAACCTCATGTGGTGCACCTGTGCTGGTGTTTGTTGGCTGGAGTCCATGATGCATGTGTCTCTCTACACACCTGTGTAAGGTTCTGGCACTCTCAGTGCCTCCTATCACATTTATTCCGGGTGATTTCCATCTACCTAGACAGAAGAAACACATATAGGTGTGTTTCCCTTTAAGGCTGAAGCTGTCATCACCCAGCGCCGGACTAGATGGCTATTTAGGGCGTCGGTTCTCACTCACATGTGTTCGTTCAAACACCAGTACCTGGATACTAATCTTGCTTGAAGCTTCCATGCTTGCAAGCTCTCCTCGCTGACGAACCTCGCTGCGCTGATCCCTGCATCCTGCTACTGGATCATCCGCATCTCCTGAGCGATCCTTCGGCTATCGCTATTAGTGCTAAGTACCCCAGAGGGGAAATCTCTATAGACTTGTACTAGGCTTACACTATTTAGCTCTGCATAGCAAGGACTGTCTTTTACATCTGCATAACTAGATTGCTAGCTCTTGAGGCTACTGCTACTATTTCCTGCACTGGGTTGATCTCTCCTGTATGCACCTGCTACTCTGTCATCTGTTATCATACATGATCGCTAACCCTTCCTGCATCCATCTGCACTGTCTCACCTCAAGTGTCTGTCACCTACCACTTCCACTCAAACCTATCCCTAAGACCTTTATCATTGTCTTACCACATGTACATAAAGTCACACTAGGAACCAGCTTAATTACTGTGTGTATTTACTGGCTGAAATAAGACCTTCCATACATGATGAGTCAATGAGGTTAGGATTGGTATCTCAGCATATCTCCTACATGACTACTGACATGGAACTACTTCTGCAGCTGAAAATCCACACCTTATAAGAAACGCAAGGAGCGTTACAGATTGAATGAACCCAAAAAATGGATTCAGCAGAAGTAGCCACTCAGGTGACACAATTAAAACAGCAGGTATCTGCGTTAATACACGCACTTGCTGAATTGAAAAACGACAATCAGGCTCTGTCGCAGCAGGTAATTAGACTGACACAACTTACCTCTGCACAGTCTCCTGAACCCAAGATAAATCCCCCTTTGGTATTTACAGGCGATCGCAAAAAATTTCGCGAATTTAAAAACGCATGTGAGTTACTTTTTTTGCTAAAACCTCGTACCTACCTTACTGATCACATTAAGGTTTGTACTATTATTTCTTACCTATCAGGCGATCCTCGAGCCTGGGCAGATTCTCTTTTTGAAAAACACGACCAGCTTCTCAACTCCTATGCCTTGTTCCTGGCAGAGCTCACTAGCCTATATGATGACCCCAATAGGCAGAGTACTGCCGATCTTTAGTTAAGATCCTTGAAACAAGGAAAAAGGCCTGTAGAAGACTTTGTCGCAGAATTCAAGAGATGGACCCATGATTCAGGATGGAATGATGCATCTCTGAAAACCCAATTTAGGCTTGGCCTATCAGAAGCCGTCAAGGACGAGCTCGCCCGAGCAGAGATGCCAAAAACCCTGGATACATTGATACAACTCAGTATCACCATAGATAGAAGACTACGAGAAAGGAAGTCTGAAAAAATGGAAATGCCATTATCCAGTTCTTCTCAGAATTCAGCTATTGACCCCACTCCTAAACCCGCTCCAGGTAACCACAGACCCCGGCTACCTAAGGAAAAAAGGAGACCTAGTAGATATGGTGATCCTGCCTGGTCATAGTCCGAGCCTGCCTCAAACAGTCGACCTTGTCACTCTGACACATCCCATTTGGACCCTGATCCTACAGAGATGGATGAGGAGCCTATGGAGATTGGTGCCATACATGCTAGGTTGTCCTCACAAGAAAAAAGAGATCACAGGAGAATCTGTGGCCTTTGTTTTTATTGTGGTGAAGGGGGACATTTCATTACATTCTGCCCAACCAGACCCCATAGGCCTAAGGCTCTCCCAATGGAGGCCAGGCGAATCAGAAGGGTCTTCCCTGAAAAACAGCCTGGAAATTATCAAGGCTGTTGCCAGCCCTGTCCCCGTTCTATATCAGTGAAGGACACCCAGAAATTAACAAATATTGGAATAGATATTCCTTCAACTCCAGTGAACTTTATACCACGTTCAAAAAACCCTCCTGTACCACCTCCTGAGGATACTCCTATTTTTGCAAGCACATTTCTGGCTTCCGATGAAAATACAGAGATTCTTGCACCTGACTGCGTACGTGCTTCTAATGGCACGGTGGTATGTAGGAAGGATCTGAGGATGTTTGAAGAAGCATTGGTTGCTAGGTCTACTAGGATTACTTCGGATGGTTATGCGTCCGATTCTAGTGAGGGGTCCATGTAGCAGACACCCTAACAACAAGTGATCCGATTCTCATCGGTTACCAACCTGATCCGATTTTTATATCGGCAACAAGGGATCCGATTCTCATCGGTTACCAACCTGATCCGATTCTCATATCGGCAACAAAAAAAAAAAAGAGAAATTTTTTTTTTTCCTTCCGATTTTCGCATCGGCAACCAGTCTCATGTGATTCTTCTATCAACAACCAGCCTTAGAGGCCTTCCGGAGCCGGCCTTACGGGGGGGGTAATGTAAGGTTCTGGCACTCTCAGTGCCTCCTATCACATTTATTCCGGGTGATTTCCATCTACCTAGACAGAAGAAACACATATAGGTGTGTTTCCCTTTAAGGCTGAAGCTGTCATCACCCAGCGCTGGACTAGATGGCTATTTAGGGCGTCGGTTCTCACTCACATGTGTTCGTTCAAACGCAGGGCCTGGATACTAATCTTGCTTGAAGCTTCCATGCTTGCAAGCTCTCCTCGCTGACGAACCTCGCTGCGCTGATCCCTGCATCCTGCTACTGGATCATCCGCATCTCCTGAGCGATCCTTCGGCTATCGCTATTAGTGCTAAGTACCCCACAGGGGAAATCTCTATAGACTTGTACTAGGCTTACACTATTTAGCTCTGCATAGCAAGGACTGTCTTTTACATCTGCATAACTAGATTGCTAGCTCTTGAGGCTACTGCTACTATTTCCTGCACTGGGTTGATCTCTCCTGTATGCACCTGCTACTCTGTCATCTGTTATCATACATGATCGCTAACCCTTCCTGCATCCATCTGCACTGTCTCACCTCAAGTGTCTGTCACCTACCACTTCCACTCAAACCTATCCCTAAGACCTTTATCATTGTCTTACCACATGTACATAAAGTCACACTTAACCAGCTTAATTACTGTGTGTATTTACTGGCTGAAATAAGACCTTCCATACATGATGAGTCAATGAGGTTGGGATTGGTATCTCAGCATATCTCCTACATGACTACTGACGTGGAACTACTTCTGCAGCTGAAAATCCACACCTTATAAGAAACGCAAGGAGCGTTACAACCTGTTACAAATTCTGATGCTGGTGTCAGTGCTGCAGTTTCTTTTCTCTTATAGGTATGTGCTATCCCTTTTTCTTCATTAGGCTTAAAATTTGATTGCAGATCTTCCACTGCTTGTTTTTCTGTCCACACACCACAAGATTAGTTATTTCCTTGTCAGTTTGCCACCTAAATTCAACCAATGACCCCATGCACTATTATTGGTAAAATGTGTTTTATGGTCACTAAACAAAGACACAAGTTCACTTCAGAGATTGCAGTTCCTAATTCAAAACTCATACTGCACATATTCCATTAGATGGGGTCAGAATTTCCTTTCACATCTGATTGAAAAGATGTCTCCATACACTGTACAATTTCCACATGATAATCTCACAATGTGCTGGTTTTTAATAATTTGTTTTTCTTTCTGCAGTTTATTCCTTTCATCTGTGGCTTTTCCTTTGAACAACGTGCATGTGTGCAAGATCTTGTCCAGGTTTTGTGGTGTTTTCCAGTCTCAGGGCTGGCTATGACGTCCATGCATGCACTGTGCAGAGGGCCTGCTGTGGCAGCCATCTTTGCTATGGCATGTACAGGCTCATGCATGCATGAATAGGGGAGGGAGGTGATTCAGGCACATGTCTATGATCAATTTGCTACTTTCTATGAGTCTGCCACATAGCCAAGACCTCCACGTGCTTAGGTAGAGACCATCAGTCTGGTAAGTAAGAAGAGGAAAAAGAGGGCCTTTCCATGAGCTTGGCCTTCGTCTTCTGATACAACTTGGCCCACTCTCTCTCTCTTGCATAAGGTCAAGCTAAAAGAGCGTTGTCATGTTATGACAAGTCCAGTGTGGACAGCGGCTCAGGTCTCACCCAGGAGGTGCAGAAAGTTACCAGTGAGTGTCAGCATTGCTCCTCCTCTGAGTGCTAATAGAGACAAAAGGGTAAGAAGTGTTGGGCCTGTGGCTTGGAGCTATTACCAGACTAAAATGTCTGTGTCTATTGCCGCAGAGACCTCTCTAAGGGCAAAGAAGGCTGTAAGCCAGCAAGTCATGGTCATTCATGGGCAAATAGTGAGTCTCTGATTTCTCCAATCACTTGTGCCAGTCGACTCTGGGTTCAACGTCAAGGGCACAGCCCTGCAGATGAGTTCAGGGAATCACAATTAGCCCGTCTAACCAAGGAGGCCCCAAACCCATTACAGCCAACTTTGTTCCTGGCTCTGATGGCACCTTTCCCCAAGCCATTTACACCTGCCTACACCAGAGGTAGAAGAGGGTTGGTCATCATTGAAGAGGCTAAGCAGGTTTTGAGTGCCTCTTGGGTCCAGTCATTCATTAGGGGAGTTTAGTAGGCCCGGAATGGGATGACCCAGATCACTGCCTTCTAAGTCTGTACATCACGTTTTCAAGACACGACCTTCCATACTCCCAAATAAATGGAAAAGTGAAGAGGCTAATTCAAGAGTAGGGGCAGTAGTAATATGAAGTTCTACAGAAGTAAACAGTGGCAAGATTATATCCTACTCCAGATGGAAGTGCCAATTCTCTGCTCAAAAGTATGTCACTTTATCAAGCTAATGCACTTAACATGCGCTACAGTAGCAAACACTTTACAGCACCGCACTCGACTGCAAAGGTATGGACACTACCATTATGCATTTTTCAGAAGTGTTCTTCAGTTTCCGTTGGCTGCATCTACGATCAATTAATTGATGGATATCTGAGAGATTCATGTTAAGGCACGGGGGGGGTTGTAAGCCAGTGATCACAGTACTTTATGGCAAGCGCAGCACAGTTGGGACCCAGACTGGAGGTCTCCATAACCCATGAATCGCTGAAAGAGCAGATTATTAGTGCTCCTGGTGAGCTTAGGTGATCAGCTGATTTTGTGGATGAAGTTGCATTTGTTGCTACAAAGTTCCCCCAAGGCAATGCTGCATTCAGTGACAAAGAAGGGGGCTTTAATGCCCAGTCCTTGGTCAACAAACCTGTCCTCTGGCAGGGTGGTCTTAAATGCCTCTATGATGACAATTTTCCCTTTTGACCAGAAGTTTTTACTATTCCAAGAGACTCGTCGCCGCTCAATTGGTTGTGCTCAGTTTGCTGTGCAGATGGCTGGTGCTCGCAGTCGGCTCTTGATTGCCGTATAACAGGTTTTAGGTTTCATAGAGCGGTACACATCCTTGAAATGTCAAAAACTCTTGATTGGCCACGATCAAGTCACATGTACATCCTAATTCTAAGCACTATTCCAGGAGCAAGAAGTGGTTAGTCAGGCCTTTCTCCTCATAGGAGGTCGCGGCTCTGGTGAGTTCTTTCTGATGGTTCAGTCCACTCTACATTACAGGACTCAAGATCCTTTTGTCAGAATGGAAAACTTCAAGAGCAAATGGAAGGGTGTGCAAGGGCACCTTTCTGAAGGCACAGTCATGGGGCTTTTCAATCACTTCATCATCCCGTAAAGAGTCTGGTTGATGGGAGACACCCCCCCCCCCAGCTAGTGTGATGGGGACTAGGGTAGCGGAATGTGTGTACAAATAGTAAAGCCCATTTTATGGGATCCAAGGGTTCCATCTACAGTAAAACAGTTACTTTTGGTGCTTTAGATATCACCCTCCAGAACATTTCTTCATCCTGACCAGAATAGAACATTCTCCTCAGCAGGTGGATGTCCTCTCTGATTACATTAATATTATACGACTGCAATTGGGAATTATTATAAGTCCTCCCTCAGAGAGATTTACAGGCTTGTATTCTCCTCTGTGTCCCATATGTAGAAGACCAGTGTTGAATTTAAAGAAACTGAGTCTCAGTGTTAGATGGACATTTCCAGTTTGTAAGTCTTCCTTTCAGGGCTATCCGCTTCACCGATGACCTTTTATGGAAGTTCTAATCTCTGTGTAGCCCCTCTGAGGAAACAAGGGGGCTTTAATAATTTAGTAATCCACCATTACTTGGAAGGTATTCTACTGTTGGCTCAGAATCCAGATGACCTACTAGTTCAAAAGGGGATTCTTCTGGCCATCCTGGGAAGTATTACCTGGATAGGAGGTGTCAAGACAGTTGGAGCAGACCTGACTAGTCATCGATATGGAGCCCCAGTTCAGTACTCATGCAAGTACTTTTACTTCTACTTTTTTTGAATGGGCCAGGCAATTGTCAGCTTCCCAAAGCTGGGGTCTCTTGGAAATGATGATGTCTTGCATCCCTTTGCTACCCTGGGCACACTGAATTCTCTGGACGTCTAGTTAATTTTTTTTTGCAATGCAAAGTGCTTCTTCCCAGATGTGCAGGAGCCTCTGGTGATGGATATGTCAGGGGACCCTCACTTGATCCCTTCTGGTAGGTTCATTATCTGGGACCATTGTCACCACTGATACCAGTACTTGGTTCCCAATGAATGGGTCTTTATTCAGAAGATCTTGTCCATATCATTTAGGTATGGGGCCACCCTCAGCTGAGTCTGTTTGCATCCCCATCCATTCACAAGGTGCCTCTCTCCCTACCCTCACCTGTTGGTGGGGGAAGTAGATGCCCCCACTCATCCAAGAAATAGTCACCTAACAGATGCCTTTCCTCTGCTGTCTTTGGATCATGAAGTTCCAGGGGTCTCACTGTGATAGCAAGCATGCCAATTTGCCCACAGGCTTTGAGTTTACCCTAGCCATAGAATCTAGGCTGGACCTGGCGCTTCAGCTACCAATGTTTCCACAACACCTCTCCCATGATGGCCTGTAAATGGAGGGGGAAGGATTGGAGGTTTTAGGCCTTCTTCTGGACGTGGTTAAATCCCTACAAGGTTCCAAAAAAAGACATTTACATATCTATTTACTGCAAAGTCTGGAACAGGTTCACAGCCTGAGCACAGTTTTGATCCTTGCAAATAGTGATGGACGAACATCTGATGGGACGGTTTGCAAACTTGTTCAAATGTTCGCGAACCACAGGTTCGCGCCGGATCCCATTTATTTTAATTGGCAGGCAAAGATGAAAAACCTCTAGGTCACATTTGCAGCCACAGAATACTTACTAGCTGTGCTCACACAGTCCCACAACATGGACACTGACATACCAGACGTATTAAACGAATCTGCGATCGACCAAGCATTCTTTTTTTAATCTGCAAAAATTAGTCAATTCAGGAGCGCATGAAGGCCATGGAGGAGAGGCAATGCCAGGCTATGAAGGGGGTGCAAGGAATGATCCTGCTATTGGAAAAGTTGCCATGAATTTTGATTTTTTTTTTATAAGTTATATAAATTGTTTATACAGTTATAACATGTATTTTGTTTTTTGTAATATTTCTCGGTTTTAGTGTAATAGCTCGGCCTAAATCAGCCAGAACTGACAGCAGCCGTTAAACAGGCGTTCACCTGACAGCAAAGAATTTTGTCTTCTGTGGCTGGAGGTACATGAGGCATTCACAGGATACAGAAGTGTCGGCCATTACAGGCCCCAAAAATTAGCCGACAGGCGTTCACCTGACAGCAAAGAACTTTGTATTCTGTGGCTGGAGGTACATTGGGAATTCACAGGATACAGAAGTATGTGTCGGCCATTACAGGCCCCAAAAATTAGCCCACAGGTGTTCACCTGACAGCAAAGACTATGTATTCTGTGGCTGGTGGTACATTAGGCATTCACAGGATACTGAAGTAAGTGTCGGCCTTTACAGGCCCCACAAATTAGCCAACAGGCGTCCACCTGACAGCAAAGAACTTTGTATTCTGTGGCAGTGTAAGTTTGGCCTGCTTCTCCTCCCTATCTGCTGGTCCATCTCTCCCTCTGAACTCCCCTCCTCTTCCTCTCTTGTGGGCACCCATGTGACGTCTATAGACACATCATAATTGACGTCACCTTCCCCACCACTAACATTAGAGATCTTAGAGTAGGCAGCAACAGCTGGAAAAAACCTCCTTGGGCTGATCTGGGTGCTGTCGTCAGACTGCTGAGTGGCGGCTGTTGCTACCTCCTCTTCCTCATCCGATGCCAAGAATGGCTGCGCATCGCAAATGTCTTGTGATGGATCGGAAAATAATTCCTATGACTCAAGTGGAGGGTATATGATGGTGGTGTTGGTGGTGGTGTCTTTGGGGGTGCACACAGCAGAAAGTGAAGAGGGTGTAGATAGAAAGGATGAGGAGGTTGCAGAAGAGGAAGGCTGAGTGAGCCACTCAACCAAGTCTGGTGCGTCCTTTGACATAATCAAACGCACCTTCTGCAACTTCCCACTTTGGCTCCGACCTGGTGCTCCTGCCCTACCACTACCACCCCTGCGGAAGGGCCTGACTCTTCCTCTGCCTGTCATTTTTTAAATGACCCTGTGACAAAAGTCTATAGAGAAGCGCAGTATATGTGGAAGAAGGTATATAACACCCCGCTTCAAACTCACGTTTTGGGGGGCCACTGGTCTATCACACCAGTTATAAAAAACATTTTCCAGTAACTTTTGTCACTGTGTGTAGTAGAGGTAATGCAGCAAAAGAGGCAAAATTTCTGCAGTACCCAAATACACTATTATAAAAATATATTGTTATATAACACCCCGCTTTAATCTGTCGTTTTGGGGGGCCACTGGTATATCACACCAGTTATAAAAAACATTTTTCAGTAACGTTTGTCACTGTGTGTAGCAGAGGGAATGCAGCAAAACAGAAAAAAAAAATTCTGCAGTACCCAAATACACTATTATGAAAGTATATTTAACACCTCGATTCAATCTGTCGTTTTTGGGGGGTGACTGCCTATCACACCAGTTATAATACTTTTTTCTAATTGCATTTGTCACTCTTTGTAGTTGTAGTATCGCTGCAGAACCGCTCATCAGTCACAATGCTGCACAATCCAAATCCACTATAATATGCTTTCTATATTAGAAAGTATATTATAAGTGTATTACACCCTTATATACTGCTCACCAAACAATAGTACACCTATACCAGTCCTTAAAAGGACTTTTGTGGACCTATTAGCTAGTGATTTGTGTCACTAACAGTCTGTCCCTGCTCCACACAGCAACCTCTCCCTACACTGACAAAAGACAGAATGGAAAATGGCAGCCAGATCAGGCCTATTTATAAGGTAGGGGGTATGTCCATGTGCTGAAATGTCTCAATTGGCTGTCCTGTACCACCTGATGGATGTGTCATGGGTCAAAGTTCTTCACAATGTAAAATAATATAGCGGTCGCGAATATCGCCATATGTTCGCATGTTCAGAGAACAAGCAAAGTTCGCCGCGAACAGACCACTGGGCGAACTGCAAGGCCATCTCTGCTTGCAACCCAGAGATTGCTATAATTTCCTCAAATGGTTTTGGATTTGTTGCTCAGCCTGTAAGGGCTCATATTTCAGCTTTCACCAAGGAAAATAGGCATGTGAGCTGCCAGGGGAATGCTTCATGAGGTAGGCCCTAAGACTTTGCCCTGAGGAGGAATAACGTTCCCCAGTAGGTTTTTATTCTGGTCCTGGTCTTCTTGCCAGGACTCTGTTTGCATCATCAGAAAGCAGTCCTCAGTGGGACATCACTCGAGAGGCAGTGTCCCTCGATAACCTCAGGCAAAAACTTCAAGGGGCAGAGTATCAGCTCTGCAAACACTTGGAGCTAAAGAGTCCTACATCTTTTTCCTTCTGGACAAATCGGGGCCTATGCTTCTTGAGCACCTCTGTTCCCAAGGTGGCTTCTGTTTTCATCTTACTGACAACTGTTTGGCGGTTCCATCCTTTCCGGCAGAGACAGTTCCTAACCTATACTGAATGTACCAATGTACCTAAAATGCCTAGCTTTAAGCAGCTTACTAGGTAACATACTCCAGAAGGCTATTCGTGTTTCCATCAGGCAAGTTCAGAGGAGGAACCTACAGTAAAACCTTGTCATCTTGGAGAGTTACGGTCATCCAGAAAACTTAGAGTGCAGCCAGGCAAGAGCCTCCAGAAGTGATACAGGCTCATGGTGCCGCAGGCAGAACAATTAATTAAACATCTTATACTTCTAATTTTAAATAAAGACAACATAACACTGGACTTGCAATTGTATAATGGGCCTTGGCCTTTTATTAACTGTTTTTAATAACAATAACCAAAATTTTTAGCTCAGCCCAAAGGCTCGAACTAACCATACACATCGACATAAAAAATGTAGTCCAGTCAAAAAACTCGAACTACCCAGTTTTAAACCAATAAAAAACACCAACCCATTTACAGAATTGATCAATCAAACAAATTCATGGGAGGGAGGGAGGGACGAATTTTCTTGATCCGCTCCCGTCAACTGATTTTTGTCAGTTGCTACACCTGTTTATATAAGAAAAATTTGTCGCCTCAAGGTATTGAAAATATATAAAACTGTCCAATCCTTGAAACGTATTTTTGTCTACCAATTATCTTACCATTTTAACTGACCAATCCTGACCATTTTTAACAGACCAATCCTAATGCATATTTAACTGACCAATCGTGACATACAATTTTTTTTTTTTTTTGTCATGCCACGGCCCCTTACATGCACGGCAGGTACCCTGACCCGCCATGCATCTCATGGTGCCGCAGGCAGAACAATTAATTAAACATCTTATACTACTAATTTTAAATAAAGACAACATAACACTGGACTTGCAATGGTATAATGGGCCTTGGCCTTTTATTAACTGTTTTTAATAACAATAACCAAAATTTTTAGCTCAGCCCAAAGGCTCGAACTAACCATACACATCGACATAAAAAATGTAGTCCAGTCAAAAAACTCGAACTACCCAGTTTTAAACCAATAAAAAACACCAACCCACAAGCCATGCACACTTTAAGAGCATGGCACCACCACACGGCCCAAGGCCACCTCTATACACGACTGCAAGTCCAGATTAAAAATATCATTAGCAATTTCTGACAAATGAACCATATCCCAAATATAAAAACCCTTTAAACCACCCTCCAAATCCACATGTCTAAAAGAAAAACCCCCCACGGAGGGCATACATTTAGACACTGCCCTATTAACTTTTATCCGTGATTTCTCCAAAAACAATTGCTCTTCCGAATACCAACACAGTCTTGGTATAATTTCGGAAAAAACGAAAGTGCAGGAAGAAAACACAGATTTAAAATGTACAAAATCAGACTTAATGTTCAATTATGTTCAACTGAAACCCAAATCATTACCCCCTAGATGAATAACCACTGCATCCGGGGGAGGCCATAACAAACACAATTCAGAAAAAACGTCATGCCATCACATTCCGCGCCTACCGCACCAAAATAATGAAGTAGAGGATGATGAAAAACCCAAGTTTGTAGTATAAAAGCGACCTTCGGCCCGCTTGTGGGCCCAAAAAATAAACAAATGCCCGATGATCCAAATTACTCTACGAGAACCTGCAATCAAATACAAGAATTAGGCCGAATATACGATTTGAAAGCGGCAGAACGCCACCTACCAATATTTCTAATAGCATCATCAGACATACCACAATTTGCAGCCGTGGTAGCAGCGCCAATGCGCAACGAATGAGCGGAAATTGGCAGATGGCCTAAATTCAAATGGATCAAACATTTTTTCAAAATAGCATTGAACTGAAAAACGGTAAGCGGGGTGCCATTCTGATGAACGAAAATTTGAAGAAAAGGAAGAGGCCTCATGGACAAATATTTTTCAGCCAGATTAACGGCGCAAATATCAGCATTCTTATAGCGCCCTAAAGAAATCCATTGGCCCTTACCAAGCTGATCCGTTTTGCTGCGTCTTAGAAAAACACGAAGAACACCCCTATTTACAGACACATCAGAGAATTGCAAACCATAAACTGCAGAGGTCTTGGATGCAAGCAACTCTGAAATGCGAAATGCACCGAAAAAACACAAACAAAACGCGCATTGCAACAAAACTGTCTCACACTTGGAAAAACAAACAGTACAACAAGCTATACATAAATCACCCAATAAAGAAAGAGAAACCGCAAATCTCCTATCAGGGGTAACATGAGATTTCCGATAACCTTTCAATGCTAGCTTCACGGAGAAAAACTCCATACAAGAAGCCCCGCCATGTAATCTTGCAAAAAAGGAAATTCCCGCCAAGGATTTGAGAACATGAGAATAAGACAATTTCTTATTAAATAAATAGTCTAAAAAGGACAAAACATTCCTTACAGAAAAAGAAAATTCATTCACACCGCGGTCAACAAAAAAAGAAGACCACATACGCCACACGGCGTGATACGAACGCCAAGTCGAAGGAACCAGGGATGAACGAATTGCTGAAGAAACGTCAGACCAATTCCCACAGATGAGAAGGGCAGGAAAGGCCCACTAGATCCGCACCAGGAGCCACCAACCGAAAACGGTCCATCTGCTGGCGAGATAGAGAATCAGCAATAATGTTGGAATGGCCAGGTATATACTTAGCTTTTAGCCAAATATTAAGTTTCAAGCACAAAAGCACTAAATACCTTAATAGAGAAACCACTGGAGGAGACTTGGAGGATAGGCAATTAATGGCGAAGACCACACCATTATTGTCTGAATGTAACAGTATACGCCTATTTGAAAAATGTATGCCCCAAACCTCCAATGCAACCAATACCGGAAACAATTCTAGCAGAACTATGCAACTTGTTGAACCTTTAAAGACCCATGTCGGATGCCAAGCAGCAGCAGACCAATGGCCAATCCAAAAAACGCCATAGCCGTGCGCACCAGATGCATCAGTGAACAATTCCAAAGCGGAAGATGAGCAGAAACATTCTTGCCAAACAGTAAATCCATTAAATGAATCCAAAAATTGTAACCAAATTAATAAATCAGCCCTAATCTCACTTGATATTTCAATAAAATGGCAAGGGGAAGAGATACCCGAGATAGCTCTATATAGCCGCTTAGTAAAGGCCCTGCCCATAGGCATGACCCTGGACGCAAAGTTGAATAAACCAAGCAGAGATTGAACTAATTTTAATTGGATCCTACTCTTACTCAAAACAAAATTCAACAGCCAACGAAGTTTAGAAATTTTTGCTTCAGGCAAACGAAAAACCATTTCAGTAGTGTCAATTTGGATGCCTAAAAATTCAAGGCAAGAGGTAGGATACACAGTCTTTTCTACAGCTAGCGGAATACCAAATTCAACGCAAATAGACTCAAAAATCCTAAAAGTAGAAATACAATCAAAAGATTCTGCTTTGCCAATAAATAAAAAATCGTCCAAATAGTGCAAGATGTTGTCTGAACTGGACTTGCTAACAACTACCCATTCCAGAAAAGTGGAGAACAACTCAAAATAAAAACAAGAGATGGAACACCCCATCGGTAAACATTTGTCAAAGAAAAATTTATCGTCAAAACAAAAACCGAGGGAATTGAATGCTTGAGGATGAATGGGCAATAACCTAAAGGCAGATTTGATGTCAGCCTTAGCAAGCAAAGCAGAGCAACCTGCTCTCCTAATTTTAGACAATGCATCATCGAATGTAGCGTAAGAAACAGAACACAAATTAGCGTCAATTTTGTCATTCAATGATTCCCTACAGGAAAAGATAGATGGTGTATCAAACGATATTCACCTGGTTCCTTCTTAGCTATGATCCCTAAAGATGAAATCCTAAAATTAGGGAAAGGAGGAGCAGAAAAAGGACCAGCCACTCTTCCTCCAGCAACCTCCTTAGCAATTTTCAATCTAACCACATCAGGACGCACAGCTACAGAAGGAAGATTATCACGCAACACACAACCCGAGCCAGAAAAAGAAGGCAGGGGAAAACCAACACAAAAACCATTAATCAAAATGTCAGCGGACTTACGGTTTGGGTAAGCTTGTAGCCACGGGAGCATTTTTTCCAAGCTCACCGTAGTTTCCGCCTTTAAGAAAAATGTGCTCAGTGGGGGCGTGACCGGAAGTGAATGGTGCTGGACGTTTTCGGCTGAGCTCCGGATCGGCCGATACTTAATCTTAAAACATCGCCTCCGTGGTGGTCTCCACAAGCCCTACCACCCTTCGGGGAGCTTGGCACGGTGTCCCTCTATCCAGGGATACCTTCATCTCGGGGATCCGATCGGTTTGACCGCTCAGGCGGTTTGCGGCCTACCATCCGCCGTCCGCAGGGTGAAGCCGCGGCCTCCATTTTGAGCCTGCCCGCCGACACTACCATCTGCGGCAATCCTCCATCCCTGCTAAACCTAGCGGCTCGCCACTGCCCTACCTTGCCTTGCCAGACTCTGAGGGGCCCACCAGGCAAATCATTTCTGCAATCAAGCCATCGGGACCGGACTTACTTCCGCGGCCTAGCTGGGCCTAAAGCCGGGGACTTTCCAAAGGCGGCTCCTCGAGGCCTGCGCGGCCGCCGCGGCCCGCCATCGGGAGCTCCAGAGGGGAGGTAGGCACCAACAACATCCCCACACACCATCCTGTCCCACAGTGCTGCCCCTTCTCTGCTCTAATTTGCCCCGCTGTGCCTCCTGGACCCTCTCCACCGTCGGCCGCGGCCTGCATACCAACACCCGGCCGCCATCTTCCCGGCCCCCTCACACTTGCTGGGCACCTCTGGGACTCCCACCCCCCTCCCAGGACTCAGGACCCCAGACAGCACCTTCTAGCAGTTGTGCCAATACCATCATTACTTACTGCTGTAGTGAGCTCTCACCATCTCCCTGTAAGTACTATCTGCCTCACTGTCATCTGAGTGATACCGCCTGCAGACTATTGCACCTTATCTGCCTCCCTGTCATTTGTGCGGGACTGCCTGCAGATTATTACACCTTGTCTGCCTCACTGTCATATGTGCGGGACTGCCTGCAGTCTATTACACCCTGTCTGCCTCACTGTCATCTGAGTGGTACCGCCTGCAGACTATTGCACCCTATCTGCTTCACTGTCATTTGTGCGGGACTGCCTGCAGATTATTACTCCTTGTCTGCCTCACTATCATATGTGCGGGACTGCCTGCAGACTATTACACCCTGTCTGCCTCACTGTCATCTGAGTGGTACCGCCTGCAGACTATTGCACCATTTCTGCTTCACTGTCATTTGTGCGGGACTGCCTGCAGAATATTACACCTTGTCTGCCTCACTGTCATATGTGCTGGACCGCCTGCAGACTATCACACCCTGTCTGCCTCACTGTCATCTGTGAGTTACTGCCTGCAGATTATTACACCCGGTTTGCATCACTCATTTCAATACACTGGGCATACGCAGATATATGCCTTTCACTGTATTGAACATATATGCACTAATTAATGCAGTAATGTTCAGCGCTGATATGATCGAGTGCTAAGAGCGCAGCTTTATCGGAGGGGAGAGAGAACGGCCGGATCCCCGGGGCCAACTTAGCTTATACTTGCTCACAATTTTCAACACCCCCGGGGGAACACCTGGTGCATGCCGTCGGCCAGGAAGAAGAATCGGGGGGGCACGACAAAGCACTCCCTGACGACCTATCTGCTCCGCACAAAGGAAATCACCAAGATGTCTCAGGATGGCGCCCACGCCCCTCCATCGCCTCAGGCAAAACCCACACAACCACCTTCACCTCCCAGCCCTCAACTAGTGCCCCGTGAGAACTCATGTATGGTCACAAAGGCCGATTTAGATGCAGGTTTTGCTGCTATGTATGAAAAATTAGCAGACAAGTTTCAAACTGAAATTCACAAGGCCACTAATACGCTAACCCAAGAGATAGCTGCTTTGGGCGGCCGCACGGATTTATTGGAGACCAAGCACGACGAACTTTCTATCGCCCATAATGACCTTAGAAAGGACTTTGAGCTGCTTTCTGATAACTATAGCGTGTTACAAACACAAGTGGAGGACTTGGACAACAGAAATCGCAGGAATAACCTGCGCATCAGAGGCATTCCTGAAACGGTTACAGATCTGATCCCTGCAATTTCCAAGCTCTTCAAAGACCTGCTGCCTGACAAACAGGGGTCGGATTTTACCTGTGACAGGATTCACAGGGCCCTGCGCCCCAAACCTCCTCCTGACAAGCCTCCAAGAGATATTATTTTATGCCTCAAAGACTTCCTAATTAAGGAGGATATTCTGCGAGCCTCCAGGAACACTCCCAACATCTTATTGGAGGGCACTCGCTTACAGATCTATCCCGATATTTCTCAGGCCACACTTGAAAGGCGACGCAAGATGAAAGAGGTCACCTCTGTGCTACAAGCAGCCCGGATCCGATACAGATGGGGTTTTCCCTTCAAGCTGACAGTCCCTCACAATGGCACAGTGTACGTGGTGTATAACCTGGCTGAAGGAAAAGAACTTTTAGTCAAACTGGGCTTACTGGAAGCTGCTCCTGAGGTTCGCCCTCAGAACACCCCTAGGCCGTCGCCATCTTGGTCCACCCCAGCAACCAGAAGAGACCAGCGGAGGTGGCGGAATCCTTTTAGAGATGGCGGTTTCTGAGGATGTCCACTATAGAGCTAGGAATTCCTAGTGATACTCTAAATATCACTTAAGTGCCTCCTTGGTTTTCTTGATCGGTGGTGTGTCCTTGCCCTAGTGGGGTCGCTCCCTACCATGGGGCGGCTCTGCTGGGGTAACTGTGCCCACTAGCGTTTATGCAAAGACATTCTGATGGTTTAAAAGTTCTTGATATAACTACTTGAATTTGCTTGTTTACCTTTCTCTCTCCTCTCCTGTGTGTTAGTCCCCCATGTGCCGTTTTGCGGATGCCTGTGCGCCCGAGGCGGGGGTGGTCCCCCGGGGCCTGCCGCGCCTTCGGTGCCCGGATTTCCGCACACGGTTTTTGGACGTTTTTGTCCAATCGGTAATGTTTTTTAGGATGGGTTTTATTTTTCTGCCCATCTCCAAAAAATTTTCTCAGGTTCAAAATTTTTGTATGATCTTCTTTTGTTTGATCAGTTGTTGTTTCAAAAAATGTTCGTCTGTTAACAGAAAGTCATTTTCTCAGGTCTTTATATATAACATGCAAGTATTTTGGTTGATCTATACCTTTCTTGCCCCTACTTGGGAGCGAGGTTTGCACTATACCGAATCAGAGATTCAACCCCCACTCAGTCTGGGGCCCACTCTTTGGGTTCCCCAGGGGGGTTATATGTTGGATTATTTACACTCGGCTCGGGTCATTTTTTCTTTCTCTCAAAAGTTTACCCTGCAGGAATTTCAGAATGTACGTAGTCCTTTTAATATAAATCATGGGGATTAAAATTTTATCACATAACGTTCAAGGATTCAATTCCCCCAATAAAAGAAATAAGGCCTTCAAACATTATAAAAGGTTAGGAGCGGACATAATTTTATTACAGGAGACGCACTTTGCAACTGACAGACACCCTAAATTCTTCGATAAATCTTTCAAGCAGTTTAAATGTTCAACTTTCCATAATAAAACTAGAGGAGTTGCCATCTTTATACGTAATAGTATAATATTTGATATATCATCCACGTACTGTGACCCAGAGAGCAGATTCCTGATTATCAAGGGGAGCATTGCAGGCAAAGCTATTACCATAGCTTCTGTATATGCACCTAATGATATGCATTCCACATTTTTTAAACAATTTTTTGAAGTTCTTGACAGGTTTGAATCCCCACACATGGTGGTGGGAGGGGATTTCAATCTAGCTGCCCATCCTTCATTGGACAGAAGTAACATTACGGCCTCATCCAAGGCTTTCCCTAAAAGCCTGAAACGTGCATTAAATGATAAACAACTGATAGACACCTGGCGTGCCCACAATGTTGGAACGAAGGGTTACACCTTTTATTCTCATCCCCACGATAGCTCGGCCAGGCTTGATTATATTTTTTGTACTCCGGTTTGGCTGGCTAATTCCTCAACTGCAGGTATACATGTCTGCCCTTGGTCCGACCACCAGATTGTGCTGTTCGAATCGGGGGGAGTGGGTCTGGGTGGCACGACATTTAACTGGAGACTGAATGACTCCTTACTGAATGACCCGGCGTTAGTTGCCCAGATCTCCTCTTCACTGACAGATTATTTCCAGATTAATGAGGATGGGATATCACCCACTCCTGTGGTGTGGACGGCTCATAAGGCAGTCATCAGGGGAAATCTGATTGCCCTGGCCTCAGTCAGGAACAAAGCTAGATTGTCAGACATTAAATCCCTCACGAAAGAATTAGATCAATTATACTATAAACATTACCTCTCCCCCTCCTCTACACTTATGGATCAGATCCATATTAAAAGAAAAGCTTTGGATGACATCCTTTCTAGTGATACTGAAAAGGCCCTTAGGTGGTCCAAAGCCAAATTTACACTCTACAGCAACTCCACATCCACTATGTTTGCAAAGAAACTAACTCAAACAACAAGACCCACTCATGTATACAAGCTCAGAAGGACAGACGGGAGGATGGTCTCGCACCCTAAGGAAGTCTTGGAAATCTTTACAAACTTTTACAAAAACCTCCTCTCGGTGCCCTCTGCGCTACCTGTAAATGAGTTTCACCCCTGGATAGATAACCTATCTGTCCCGTCTTTGTCAAGTCCACAAAAGGATACTTTAGAGGCACCTTGTACAGTAGACGAGGTCCTAGATATGATTAAAGCTCTTAAAACCTCCACCGCCCCCGGCCCAGATGGCTTTTCCTCTTCCTATTATAAAACCTTTGCCACAATTCTTGCCCCCAGACTTGCTAAATTATTCAACCATGTTCTTCAGGGAGGAAACTTTCCAGCAGAAATGCTCCTGGCTAACATGTCCCTCATCCCGAAACCGGATAAAGATCATTCCTTTCCTCAAAATTATAGGCCCATCTCGGTCATGAATAATGACCTTAAACTATTCGGCAGACTGCTAGCTAACCGACTATCCAATGTAATTCATAAATTGATCCACCCTGACCAGACCGGGTTTATTCCAGGTAGACAGCTTTCAGACAATATTAGGCTAGTCGCTAATATTATTAATGATGCCAATCTTAGTAAATCCCCTACATGCCTTGTGAGTCTTGATATTCATAAGGCTTTTGATAGCGTCAGCTGGCCTTATCTAGAACACCTTCTTCCAAAGTATGGACTAGGTGAAGGGTTCATTCATGGATTTAAAGCTCTATATCAGTCCCCACAAACAAGAGTTCGCCTTCCCGGGTGTAACTCTGAATTTTTTCCCTTACATAGAGGTACGAGACAGGGTTGTCCACTTTCCCCCCTCCTGTTCGCTCTAGCAATTGAACCCTTGGCTACAGCCATTAGAAAGAATGGCCTTATTACTGGACATTACAAGGGGGGTAACGAATACAAATTAAGTTTGTATGCTGATGATGTTTTATTATTTTTATCCAAACCTCACATTTCACTCCCTCACTTGCTGATCGAACTAGAGAGATTTCGATCCATGTCGGGCTTAGGAGTAAACCTCTCCAAATGCTCTATTATGCCGATTAATCTGCCTAATTGGATGCAAACCTCCATCAGAGAGAGTTTCTCTTTCACCTGGTGTTTGAGATCTTTTCGCTACTTAGGGGTCCAGATTACTCCCCATTATGAATCACTATTTATATCCAACTTCCCTCCAGTATTTAAAAAATTAAGTTTGCTATTGAAGACGTGGTCTTCATACCACATCTCGTTTCTGGGCAGAGTTACAGCCATAAAGATGATTATCTTACCTAAGGTCTTGTTCTTCTTTAGGGCCCTCCCCGTTAATGTCCCTAAATCTCATATCAGCTCTTTTCAGCGGGAAATTTCTAAATTCATATGGAACGGTAAGAGATCCAGATATAACAGTCATATACTTTATGCCCCCCAGTCCCAGGGTGGCCTGGGCATTCCAGATTTATGGTCATATTATCTCTCTGCCAAACTCATTCAAATGGCTCAATGGAATGCAGACCCCGAGAGCATTCCCTGGCTTTCGTTCGAACAGGCCGCAGTTTTTCCGAACTTTCTCTCGGCGGGTCTCTGGAATTGTGCACAGCCGTCTAGTTATAACGCAATTGCGAACAAAATAGTTGTTCATTTATACAGGCTGTGGCAAAAATTTAAAACCCCCCTGGGTCTGTTGTCGCGAGTCTCTCCACTAACATCCTTTTTGGGACACTTTGACTCCGGTTTGCTCCCTCTTAGCAGAGAGGACTTATCCCCTTGGATAACCAGAAGCCTGGTGAACCTCAAAAGGCTCTCCATAGGCAATATTTTCTGTACATTTGAACAACTGGTAGATCTATACGGGCTTCCTAGCTCTGAAAGGGACCATTATACTCTGGTGAGGGCATTTTTTCAATCACAGGACCTCCTCACACTAAACCCTCCATTTACCATTTTCGAAAACATTTGCTCCGCCTCACCTAGAGATCGTGGGCTTATATCTAGCCTTTATTCTCATATTGTTACTAGCACCCTCCCAGATAAACATAAGTATATGACTAGATGGGAACAAGACCTAGGCTGTAGTTTCTCCATTCCAGAGTGGCAACACATGATCTCAAACATGCGTAAATGTTCACGCTCTAGTGCATGCAGGGAGACACCCCTAAAAGTAGTTACAAGATGGTATTTGACTCCCTCCTTGATTCACTCCTTCTACGATTCAGTATCTCCCCTCTGTTTCAGGGGCTGTCCAGAAGAAGGTAATTTACTTCATATTTTTTGGAGCTGCAAATGTTTGCGACCCATATGGGATCAGGCACAGAGACTGGTGACCAGATTGGCTGGGTCAGAGGTTTCTCTCTCCCCTAAGATATGCTTGCTCTTTGTAAAAGTCCCTGGTGTCCCGAAGTCTACATCTAATCTGATTCATACTTTGGTGTGTTCCATTCAATGGATGATAGCTTGTAATTGGAAATCAGATACTCTAGTATGGTCTCAAGTGCTTTCCAGGATGGAATGCATCAAACTGACAGAAAAAATCTTTCATTCCCTTCATAGCACCATGATGACATACCATGCTAAATGGGACTCTTGGGACAATTGTGTTGGACCAGTTAGTACTTCTTAACCTGTATGTTATGTCTAACTAGACAGTTCTGTCCCCTCATGTGTATTCGACTACTTTATATTCTGCTATACTATGACCAATGTTTATTGCACACTTGTTATGTTTTCAGAGTATTTTTCTATGCAATATATTTTTATATATAGATGCGATATTATATTGTTGACCTGTGTAAAAGTTATTTTTTTTTGTATTGACTTTCTAATAAAATCTTTTGTAAACAAAAAAAGAAAAATGTGCTCTCTGTTCGAGTGACCACCAAGCGAAGATTGCTTTTTAAAGCAATTAGAGACTGGGTGAGCCCCAGCACAATGTGAGCACTCGTGTTTAAACCTACAAGAGTGAGGCCATTTACATAGGCCATTGTTAAATCCGAAACAAACGCCTTTCCTATGCTGAACAGAATTAGCAGGTTTCGGAACAAAAGGATTTTTCTGAGGCAATAATAAATTGAGTCATAAACCCACGTCTTTAACTCCCCATTGCAAAGATTTATGGACGGAAAGCTTCTGCCTAAACGACTCGTCATAAGCCAACCAACCAAAACCAGGGAAACTCCTGAATGCCTCCAGCACTATGTCTAAATGCTGGAACAGCCACTACATAGTTCAGGCTTCCTTTCACCTAGTACACAGGAATATATACAGAAACCCTGTAACCAATTTGAAAAAGACCTAGGAGCAACCCTGGATCTATCCTCATTAGATTTTTCATTTTCAAATTTAGAAGGCTTATTGCCAGGAAGCAGAGCCAAGATGTCCACATAATCACCTCTAAATATCTTCTCTTTAACCGAATCCTTAAGGTGAAATCCTAAAGGAGAAATGGGACATGGCAAAGCCTCCCGTAAAGAAATCTCAGGAACATGTTGTAAATGCTCAGACAAAGTAGAATCCATGGTATTAGGTACAGGATCAATAACACACATAGGAGAAGGAGACTCAGCACAAAGCAAACTATCACTCCAAACATTATGTACAGATGCAGGAACAATTGGTTCCACAGCACATTGACTTACCGTAGAACTGTCCACAACTACAGGGGCTGAAACAGTATTGGAAAACTTGGCACATAATGCAGACATCACATTAAAAAATTCCGACAACATAACATTAGCAGGGCGCTCACCTGCAACAACTGCGTCACCAATGACCGCAGTACTGACAGTTGATGGCAGTTGGACAGGAGCTGGACAAGAAGAACTTGCAGCAGCAGAACCTGTGGAGGCCGAGGACACCGACACCGAACCGGGCAGAGCCACACTGGTCGACTGGTCCACAGCAGAAGAAAAAGCAACAGTTTTACCCCGAGGGGCAGACAACAAATGGGTACCACAAGTACCTTTATTAACCTTTCCTTTCTTCTTAGCAGAGACCGCGGTCGATGACACCGAAGGCAGACCGAATCTACAAGGCCTCTTCACGTTCCGTAGCGATCTTCTATCAGGATACCCGGAGGAAGCCGTCGCCCGGAAATGACGATCACCGGAGACGTCATTCAGATCACCGGAGGCGGACGTTGCCATTCGTGAGACTGGACGAGCGGAAGTAGCGTCAACCCCGGGGTCAACCGGAACAGGAAATATGCCGAAATCCGGAGACAAGGATGGCGGAGGACCAGCACCAACCGAGGCATCCACCGGAATGGAAAGACATTTCTTTACCCATTCCTCCCCGTCGGCACCACGGGCTCTCTCCAGCAGCTCACGCAGAGGGGACTCCATGACTCCACGAATTTTCTTGATCCGCTCCCGTCAACTGATTTTTGTCAGTTGCTACACCTGCTTATATAAGAAAAATTTGTCGCCTCAAGGTATTGAAAATATTTAAAACTGTCCAATCCTTGAAACTTATTTTTGTCTACCAATTATCTTACCATTTTAACTGACCAATCCTGACCATTTTTAACAGACCAATCCTAATGCATATTTAACTGACCAATCGTGACATACAATTTTTTTTTTTTTGTCATGCCACGGCCCCATACATGCACGGCAGGTACCCTGACCCGCCATGCATCTCATTCAGCTAGGTCAATTTTTACATCTTTAAATTTGGGCATTTGCCTATAGAGACCTCTGCAAAGCAGCAGGCTGGTTGGCATGGTGCACTTGCCTACTGCGCTACAGGGAAGATCCAGAGGCTTGTGCATCAACAGAATGACAGTCCAGGCTTCTATGTCCATTGTAATAAAGTTTCTATTACACATTTTAGCCCTCCCTGTTTAGCTAGCTAGCTATTTATCATATGTATGCTGCCGTGTTGGCATCAGGAAAATTTAAAATTATATCAAATACTTCCGTAATTTTTATTTCCTGATGCCAATCCATGGCAGCATAAAAACCCTCCCTCTTTGTGCTTTATATGGAGATTGGGGGAGGTTGCTCTGTCAGACTTTTATAGATTTAAACAGGTCCTGTGCGTGGATATAGGGGCGGAGCTATATCATATGTATGCTGCCATGAATTGGCGTCAGGAAAGAAAGTATTTGATATCATTTTCCATTTTTATTTCTTATATCCCTTAAGCCAGCTGTCTTGTGCTGCCCCACTCCCACCCACTGGCAGACATGGTAATAGATTGGAACCTTTTATTATTCACAGGATTGTGTTGATGACAGTCAGCATTATCATGTGGGGTGATCAGTGTGCCATCCCAGACAGTCCTGCCATCCTAGGTCATGGCTTATGTTGTCCGTGCATAAATACAACCCTGCCAGTAAGCCATGTAAAAGTAGGAAAAGACATCTAACTGCACTTTACCAATGGTCTCATAGCTAATCCTAGGAAATACTAGATCCCTAATGATATCTTAATCTTTTAGTCCTCCCTTGTGATTAGTGCTTTGTTATTGCATTCCTTTAGTTATTTTGCCCCCAGTATGGTATAATAATAGTCTTAATTTTAGTTTAGTGATACGCTAGAGTGAAAAATAATATCTGAATGCCATCATAGCTCATACAGTAATTTTACAACCATTCCTTCAGGCTATTTTCTAGATGATTTTTTACTACATCCAATTAATATTGAATTTGTTTGCAAATTAAGTGTATTCTAATGTGATCAGCAATTGGTCTGGTTCTATAGCTTGGTGTCTGAGAAGATCCCCAAGGGATATTAGAACATTTTTGATTAATGTGCAAATATATTAATGTCAGAAGCTAAACAAGAAACATTTATGATCCGAAGTGAAGAGTTGGTATATACAAGAAAAATAGCAGAAAGTGAATGTGTATATAGGCATTGGAAACTCTAAATTACAGTTGTAATGTTGTGAAATCAAACAGTCTGCATATTGGGGCATTAAGTCAGATTATACCAATGATGGCGAACCTTGGCACCCCAGATGTTTTTGAACTACATTTCCCTTGATGCTCATGCCCTCTGCAGTGTGGTTGAGCATCATGGGAAATGTAGTTCCAAAACATCTGGGGTGCCAAGGTTCGCCATCACTGGACTATACTATATAGGTGTAGCCAGAGATAGTGATAACTTCTGTGAACTCACCCTTTTCCCTGCTGTAATTGTTCCTCAGTGTAACATTTTTAGGGAATCTAAACATAATTCCAGTATTGTAATTACTGTCCTAGGGTGACTCTCATTCATCATACTGTATCTCTTGATGAACAGTAGTTTCATCCTAGGACAGGATCAGGTTTAGGACTACAGTACACCCTCTTCCTCATCTTCATAACAAAGGTGGAAGTTTTATGTAGTCCCCAGAGACAGTTGTGAATAGTTCAGCAGAGTGTACAGAACAGTATCAGCTTGCAGCTTTCTTGCAGGATCAACAGGTATTTCTGCAGTCATCAAACAGTTAAAACTCTTTTAGTGGTATATTTACTAAACCAGAAGGGAACAAACATAAGTTATAGTTAGGGCTTACTTAAATTTTAAATTGACCTATAATAAATATGGCAGATGGCTATTAATACAGTATTTGAAACTCACAATGGAAACCTCCAACTCTATATTTGTCTCTTAAAGTATGTTTTAAAAAAAACCTTATAGTTTTGGAGGCATTAATAAAGGGTTATAACTTCTGTCAAGTTTTTTTATTGCTGTCTATGTCCCTGCTAGCGGGATTTACCCTCTCTGTTTTTCTTAGTATCCCTGTCAACTGGACAGGAAGGTGATGGAAAAAGGAGGATAGGTCGTTTAAAAGGTGACATTGGCTTTAATGACATTGGATACACGTTATTTTTTGTACTAGAGGTACATTTCTAACAAGGACACGCTAGGCATCAACTTAACATTGGGGAATATGCTAAAATCTCCAGGCATAATTCATATGATTAAAACAGGGCTAGTACACAAACATGAAACAGGTTTTCTTTTGGCTGTTCGTTTCCAAACTATATTTATGTACATACCTACAACTCCTATGCTTTCAAATAGAGTGCGTTACTACATTGTACATACAGTAGCTTTCCATATTCGTAAGTACCAGGTATTTCCTATGCTTCCAAAACTTGAACAGAGGTGAGCATGAACTATGGAACAGGAAGCACTGTTGGGAAAGCATGGTGGGGTGGGAAGAGGGGTAATAAAGCAAAAATTTTGCTTTAGCCTGCTGTGACGAGACCACTCTCGCCACTGGGCGTTGGAGAAGCCTGGTTGCTCGTCTCCTGCAATGTGACTATGGACCCTCTTATCAGCCCATGCTAAACGTAAACCCCATGGCAATTTGACTGTGTTTGTGGCATCTGAGCGCTGTTTGGATATGTTGAGCGCTCAGATCCGGGCTATCTGGGTAGGGGTTTTGTTCAGTAGACTGGGAGTTATGCATTTTTGTGTCTTTTTGTGTTTCTTTAACCAATGTGGCTAATGGAGTCCTGCCTCTATCTTGGAAGCTAAACCTTCTTCCTGTAAACTGTAAGGAACAGGAAGTCAACTCCTAATATGGTAATCCCAGGAAGTTCTGAGGAGACAGACTGTCTAAGGTGGCTCCCCATTCACCTTTTGTCAGGTGTGCTAATGACCTGACCTGTTGTCTGCTAAGGGAGGTATTGACACTCAGAGCAATGTGTATTGAGGGCTTGTTAGGGAACCATTGTTCTGTGTCTGACTATAGTTTACATTGATTGCACCCTGGGGCTTCTGTCTCCTTGCATTGGTCAAAGCTATCTGTCCAATCACTGTTGACTCATTTTCAAGCCCTCATTTGCATGGGCTGGAGAGGACCTTATTGGGAACTGCAAGTACTTTACAATTGACCAATGGGAAAGCGGTTGTTGGGGGAAGGATGTTCCAATTTCTGTATAAAAGTGTGCTGTGTTCTTTTAATAAATGTTGTTCCTGTTTTAACCTCAACTCGGAGCTTTGTCTCGTTATTGGGGGAATCTGCTGCAGGGATTGCTATGGTCTTCCATACTCCCTTAGAGAATCACTAAGCTCTTGTAAGAGCTTGTGTAAGAGCTTGTTCTGCTGCACTCTCTGGGGAAAGAGAGACTCACCCACAGGAACCTGGAGCCTTGTCGTTGGTCCAGGGTGGGTAGGAGATGCCAAGACCCTAACCAAGCTGCGGCGGTTCGTGGAGTCTGAAGTGCTTACGGTGTCTGGTGGAGTGCTTGGAGCCCTCGGGAAGCACTAGGAGCATCTGTCAACGGAGGTACCTGCTCAGGGGTGCCCTGTTCCGTTACACCTGCATTGAAAATTATTATTATTATATTACAGGATTTATATAGAGCCAACAGTTTGTACAGCACTTAGCAACATATGCACTTTAGGCAGCCCATACAGTATGCATTTTTTATCTATTTTTTGTTTAACCAGCAGGCTGAAAGAAAGAAAGAAAGAAAATGCCTTGATTCCCCATCCACACACTCAATGTGGTTTGGAATTTCCTCCCACTGTGTTATTGTATTCTGACAGTGGGGAGCCTTCCCTGCCATCTGAATAAAATGATCAGTGTTGTTATAGCCTACAGCACTGATCATTCTGGAAAAACCCAACAGGCTGATCGTACACCAGTCAATTATTCGGTTATGATTTAATACTACTGTACTTTAAAAAAAATGGGGTAATCAGGAAATTACTAAAATGTTATTAAAATGCAACTCATTGATTAACTTTGTTATTTTATACAATTGGGTGGTGCATATTCGTTTACGTTAACAGCATTGTCCATTCTATACTTTTGGTTCCTTGGAATTTTATATTGTATTTTCATTTTTACATTGCTATCTTTTTACAGCTACAGAATGTGTGCTGGCAAATTGAATTAGTTGCAAGCATTTAAGCAGAATTACAAATTGAGCATTTTCAAGAGTCGAGATTATTTTAGATACAGACCTCTAACATCTAATTTCATTGGCAATGAGTGTCTCTTTTTTACGCTTGGATTAGCAAACCATCTTAGACATTTGACAGATCTAGCAATTGCTGAGTAAACTGCAATATAAAATCAGAGTTGCCTTTTGTTTTTATTAAAGGATTTCGTTGCACTGGCTATTGTTGTAGTGGCTATTTTGGTATGATTGGGAGATTGGTAGCTGCACTTGTTATGAATTAACCTCTAACACAGAAATGCTACACACATTTTTGTGTATTTTCTGCTCCATTTACTACTAGAGCCATAATGTTACAGTTTCAAATTGGTAAACCTAATATCAAAAAAGAAAAATTAGCAAAAAATATACACACCATTTGTTGACTGAAATACATAGTAAATACTGTATATCTCAGTAGATATAAACCCTAATTGAATGAAAGTAGAAGCCCAGTCAAATCCTGTCTAAACCTAAACCTGCTCCCACCTCCATACTAAGCCCTATTCTAGCTACCCTGTAGAAGAAAGATGTATATACTTACCTATTCTGAATGTGCTTCCATTCGATTAAATGATCTCCCCAGTGGCCAGCTTCGGGGAAGAAGAAGGATTGCCTTCAAGGGCTGCAATGCCTATACAGGGAAGTCACCCTTACCATGGGACATCCGTCAGCTATCCTTCCTCTACCCTCATGTGACCAGAGCACCCAGGAAAGAGCAAAGTATACACACCTTTTCTCTACAGTGTAGTTAAAATAGGACTTCGAATTAGGGTTGAAGCAGGTTTAAGTTTAGATAGGATTTGACTGGACTTCTACTTTAAGTTTGCTAAAGCACTATCTATCATAAACTATTGTTTATAAACCAGTATTGGACTGGAAGGATTTGCCCCCTTAATGACCAGGCCATTATTTGCGATTCAGCACTGCGTTACTTTAAAGGAAAATTGCGCAGCCGTGCGAGGCTGTACCAAAATAAAATTGTTGTCCTTTTTTTCCCACAAATAGAGCTTTCTTTTGGTGGCAGTTAATCATCTGTGCGTTTTTCGACATTTTTTGTGCTATAAACAAAAAAAGAGCCACATTTATGAAAAAAAAAAATAGTAATTCACCTCCTACTATACAACACCCCCCCCCCCCCCACCAATGTAAAAATCAATTTTTTTTCATCCTTTTAGGCCAATTTGTATTCTATATTTATTTATTTATTTACTAGTAATGGCGGATCTGCGATTTTTAGCGGGACTGTAATATTGCGGTGAATAGATCGGACCCCTAACTGACATTTTTGACACTTTTGGGGGGACCAGTGTCATTGCTATGGTAATCCGTGCTAAAAATATGCACTGTTACTGTAATAATGACATTGGCAGGGAAGGGGTTAACATTATGGGTGATCAAGGGGTTAAATGTGAGCCTAGGGGAGTGATTCTAATTGTGGGGGGCGTGGCTCCTGAAATGACCATACAGACATGGGATCCTATATAGAAGGATCACATGGGCTCTATGGTCATTGCAGGGAGAAGAACGGTCAGCTGTGTTTACTACAGCCGACGTCCTTCTCTCTCAGCGGGGAACAGTCGTGGGTGTCAGGGGACAATCTGAGTTGCCTGCATGCTCCATCGATTTCCCCGCTGAGGAGCGGGAGTACGCTGGCGGAAGTGCGCGCACGCCCCCTAGCCTCCTGAGAGCGAGCGCCGTACATGTACGGCAATTTGCCTGGGAGTGGCTGTCTGCCGCAGTACATCTGCGGCAGGCAGTCGTAAAGTGGTTAAAATTGTGTCCACCTGTGAAATTAGGCCAAATTCCTGCACCTAAAAGTTTCCATACCAGTTTAGAGTTACGGCGATTCCTCACATGTGTGGTGTGATTGCCGTTTACATATGTATATGAGACCTATGTGTGCATTTGCATTTGCACGAGGGAAAGGGAGTGCTTTACATTTTTTTTTTACATTGTACCTTTTCATTTTTTTTTTATTAATTTTATTGCTATTACACAGGCTAAACAACATCCCTTATTACAGCTTGGGCCATGACAGGTCCTCTTTATGGAGAGATCTGGGGTCTATTAGACACAGATTGGTCGGATCGGCTGCTTTACTGACCATTAACTGTAAAGGTAAACAAAGAACCAAATCCGGAAGTGACAAAATCCTCCATTGCTTCTGGTTTCTGACTTCACACGGTGGGAGGAACAACATCCGTTCCTTTCACTGAGTGCCTGGAGGAAGGGGGTCTTTAGCCGCTAGAATTACTTTTACTTTGTAGGACTTTCTATGATTACTTTTACTTTGTAGGGAATCGCCAGGCCTAAAAATATCTCTCCAGTGATGACTGTGAACTTTATAAACATATTGCAGATGGGAAGTGGTTATTAAAAACTGATGTGGGGAATTATGCTGAAAAAATGATTGCTGGGGCATGGCTATAGAATATGAACCACACCAGTATTCATCCCCGCTATGTGTCTGTTGTACCATGTACAGTAAAAAGTGTCCTGATCTCTTTGTATTTCTTCCTTGGTCAGAAATACCGGTTGATTCTGCCAGTCCCCCTGCTTTCCTATTTCAAACTGACCATGCTAGGCATGATAACACCCCAACATGGTCAGTTTTATGGTTGTGCTAGGAGAACAACCTGCCTGTTCTCCAGTGATTAGATTTGTGACCTCCTGCACAGCTATTCACTGGGAAGGTAGTGCAGCCGAGAACAGAGGTTATGTGATTACTTACTAGAAAAAAGGCTATTTATAATAAGATATATATATATATATATATATATATATATATATATATATATATATATACATACTTTTATTTGGATTTTAAAGCATATAGTACCCCGACATTTCATTTTCCTGATGTGCCTGCTGTACCATGTACTTTGTATGAAAAAAGGGGAAATGGCCTGGGGGACTTTATATGAGATGAGTACATGTGGCTGGAAATAAAAAACAAAATAGGATTGAATTAAAAAGTAACTTTTATTGCAATGAATAGACATTATGCGCTGAGACACATGAAATGTCAAACTGGTAATTGCTGTAAGCAATGCATAACATAAATGATGGTAACATAATGTATACATCATAGTGGTACAGTACATCTCGCTTCTTCAGAGTAAATGCATATAAATATATCTAGAAAGAGATAAGCACACATATTGGAGTAACACCAAAAATAATTGGATAAAGAAAAATAAAGTAAAAATGAAAATATTCTGTGAATATGAGGGACTCCGGTGGAGTGCCAAATACTCACAGGCCAGTATAGCTGGAGTCAAAATGGGCCATTGTGAGGTGGCGGTGGGGGATGTCTGACCCGGGAGCTGAAGGGTTCAACTGGACCAAGCCGACAAAAGGGCCCATGATGGCTAGATGGTAGGTGTGTGCAGTGAGAGAGTAAACCTTCCAAATCTGTCATAAAAATGTAGGTAAAGTAGTATGAATATATAAATATATAAATATGGATAGAGATATCCCATATAAAAAAATAAAAGGGTATTATGTAAGATATAGGAAGGGCAAGTGAAATGGTCATGTGGAAAGTGAAAACAAGAGTGGGAATAGAAGGAATAATGGAAAGAAAGGGTGGATATGGAGAGTGAATAAGAGCTGTCACCGGACATGTGCTAACCATGCAAATGTGAGGTAAAAACATGAATAAGAGAGAGAGACGATTGCCAAACACGTCTGGAGGGTGAAGAAAGGAGCAGTGGGTTGAAAGGGTGCTTACCATGTTGTAGAGAACTGGTGACAGGGACGAATATACCGATATAGGAAAGGAGGAAAGAAGTGTCCCATGGGTATCCCATGTAAGCAGCATCCATAGGACCCTAGCGTCATGCTGTGGGCGGTGAATGAGGTCATACAGAGACCGTCGGTATCTGTGATCACGTGGGGGAAGAGTAAGTGGACCGCGACCTACCCCCAGCCGTCCGTAGATATAGTAGAACACAACGGCGTGGCGACGCCAGGGGAGGCGCCGGCGCATCACGCTAAAGGTGCAGCATGGCGCCGATCTTTTCTATTAAATTTGGGTGGAAGACACCCACTTGTGCCTACTATGGTCTGCTTTCATCTTGGCTGGTACCTTATTTCATATTATTTCATTTTATTTCACACTTGGTTTTAATTTTTCTTAATTTTGTTCCTTTTTTTCTTAATTTTTCAATATTGTACTACATGACCTGCCCAATGTGACAATTCCACACTGGATACTCCATTTTCCCTGGTTTTCTTTATGGGCTAGGCTGGGTTTGGCGGTGGCTGGTTTCTGTCCCAGGAGCTGCGATGTATAATGAGGGAGGTTCCTCCTCCCTTGCTGTCTCCGCTGTGCCCGCCCTCCCTGATTGATGGGCGGGGCCAGCCACACATTGGCGCCATGCTGCACCCTCAGAGTGATGTGCCTGCGCCTCCCCTGGCGTAGCTACGCCATTGCGTGCTACTATATCTACAGATGGCTGGGGGTAGATCGCGGTCCGTGTCCTCTTCCCCCACGTGATCACAGATACCGACGGTCTCTGTTTGACCTCATTCACCGCCCACAGCATGACGCTAGGGTCCTATGGATGCTGCTTACATGGGATACCCATGGATAGATCGCTATTTGGGATGCTTCTTTCCTCCTTTCCTATATCGGTATATTCGTCCCTGTCACCAGTCCTCTACAACATGGTAAGCACCCTTTTAACCCTCTGCTCCTTTCTTCACCCTCCAGAGGTGTTTGGCAATCTTCTTTCTTTTATTCATGTTTTTACCTCTTTCTTTTATTCATGTTTTTACCTCTAACATTTCCATGGTTAGAACATGTTCGGTGACAGCTCATATTCACAATCCATATCCACCCTTTCTTTCCATTATTCCTTCTATTCCCACTCTTGTTTTCACTTTACACATGACCATTTCACTTGTCCTTCCTATATCTTACATAATACCCTTTTACCTTTATATATGTGATAACCCTACCCATATTTATATATTCATACTACTTTACCTACATTTTTATGACAGATTTGGAACTTTTACTCTCTCACTGCACACACCTACCATCTAGCCACCATGGGCCCTTTTGTCGGCTTGGTCCAGTTGGACCCTTCAGCTCCCGGGTCAGACATCCCCCCACTGCCGCCTCACAATGGCACATTTTGACTCCAGCTATACTGACCTGTGAGCATTTGGCACTCCACCGGAGTCCCTCATATTTTCATTTTTACTTTATTTTTCTTTATCCAATTATTTTTGTTGTTACTCCAATATGTGTGCTTATCTCTTTCTAGATATATTTATATGCAGTTACTCTGAAGAAGCGAGCGTACAGCTCGCGAAACTCATTAGTTCAAGATGCATTATACTTATTATGATATTATGTATTTATGGCTATGTTGGAGACCGAGATGTACTGTACCACTATGATGTATACATTATGTTACTTACTATCATTTATGTTATGCATTGTTTACAGCAATTACCAGTTTGACATTTCATGTGTCTCAGTGCATGATGTCTATTCATTGCAATAAAAGTTACTTTTTTATTTAATCCTATTTTGTTTTTTATTCCCAGCCACATGTACTCATCTCATATAAAGTCCCCCGGGCCATTTCCCCTTTTTCTATGTATGTATTGGGATGGAGGTGTTTTACTAATGATACCAGACGATAACCCCTCTTTTCTGTACTTTGTATAAGAACATTATTTTTTTTTTGTTCTCTTTGCATTGCTTCCTTTGTGTAAAATACCTAGTGTTCCTGCCAGTCTCTCTGCTTTCCTATGTAAAACTGACCACACTGGGCATGAGGGCACAGAGTGATCAGTTAGCTGGCTATGCTAGGAACTCAACCTGCTCTCCTCTCATGATTGGACTTCCTCCCCCCCCTTCACCACACAGACATTTACTGGGAAGACCAGTGTGCTGCTGTTTCTCATCCCCTAGCTCTGAGATCCTTATACAGTGGGTATGTGATCAATTATAAAAAAGATATAATTGAAATCTTTTCTAAAAACTTAATTTTTTATTACTACGCCATAAGAAAAAAGAGCACATTTTTAAATCAATTAATAATAGTTTTCATAGATAAGGAAGGAAGATTTTAAAAATAAAATGTCTTTATAACTCCTATACAGTGTAACTCTAAGTATATAAACCATTTTACAGCCAGTTTTAGATAAAGAACAAACCTCATAAAAAGAGTGCATCTGAAGTTATATTGCAAGTTCAAACTACCCCGGTCAGGCTATTTACAGGTCAATGGACGCTGTAGAAAATGACAGCAATCTTGCTGCAGCTACTGTTTTGGACACAAGGCATCTGATATTACAAAATATGATGCTTTATACAGGATAAAGATCTTTATTTTAGTCACGTGACTGTAACTTTCAAATCTCATTTGTTTTAGATGAAAATAATAGTCAATGTTTTTTCTTAAAATAACGATCCCTATACTGGGGCTTTAGAATTCTGGTAAAGCTATTAAGTTGAGCCTATATTTTTAAAAATGTAATTAATAAATGTTTAATCTAAAAAAAAAATATTTTTTGCTTGCAGATCATAGCATATATAACTTTTAGACATGTTAATGTGGAAATGTAAAACATGTTATGTAGGAATATATAACCTTAGACCTTGCATACACCCTGTGCCTTATTTGTCAGTGTTTCTGATTTCACCCACGGCATCCAACCAGACTAACTTATTCACAGAAAAAGTTAGGAGAATGGACATTTTTTTTTTTTTAATTGGATCATTTGCTCTTGTGCAAAACTGATTCCTTTAACTGGTCACTTATAGTCAATCTGATTGTGATTGACCTGAACTTGACAGATCTTTCCTCAAATCTAAAGCTGGATGTTTTCACCTTGAATAACTTAAAGCGTTTTTACATTAGGTAGTAAAAATAAAGGTGTAAGAACGTTAAAATGCAGAGCAGAGACATATTTATAAAACAGCAAATCTGACATTCGCTAAGCATTCACTGCAGGTGAATCATTCAGATGCATGTGTTTTTAAATGACGGGTAATGTCTGTGGAACGTCACATTTCTGCTATAAACATGCCCCTAAGTGTCTATCTTGGATGGTCATAAAACTTGTTTTGCTCTGTATGATGTTTTTTTTTTTATCCTTGGCCATTACAAGCCTATGTCAAATCCAGCACATACACATACATTTACAATGGGGCCCATTTATATCAGTTTGCTGCATTATCACAACTCATTACATACTTTGCTGTGTTGTGATGCCATTCCTTGAACAATGAGCCCCATTGCACCTCTCCAAAACATGGCATTACAGCATACTGCAACATGTGGTAATGCAGTAGATTGTGTTGTGGTGCACTGTGATACAAAATATACTTCAGCTCTGATTTAAGGTCCATTTTGACGCATTATACCGACCATTTAGCATCAGTTTTGGCACATTTAACAGCCCATCTAAATGAATGTTAGAAAAATAATTCGAATTGTTGGTATTAAAAAAAAAAAGTAGCTGGGAGTTCCCGGGAAAAGCCAACATATACAAGCTTTACAAGCTATACAAGCTGAGCGGCGGCAGCGCGTGTTTGTTTGGTGACGGGCGGTGCCATTTTTAAATCTACTGTGCCACAGGAACAGGTAAAGGGCCGTACACACTTGACGAAAATCGGACGAAATATCCTCCAATTTTTCTCTGTCTTCTCAGCGTTCATTACCGTTTTTAGTCGACAGTGCATAAATGTTCACGAAGTTTCTCGTCCGATTTTTCTTTGTTCCTAGACTTCCGGGTTGTCACCAACTTCAGATCATGCGCGGTCTTTCGTATCCGATTTTTCACGGACGTACTGCCTACACATTAAACGAAAATCGGTCGTCTGGGGACGGACGAAAAAAATTTTGGTGTTTGTCCCCCTGTTTTTTTTCATTGAAAATGTCGGCATCGGCTGCTGAAAGTTGTGTACACACTAGGCGAAAATCGGACGATTTCACATCGGGCGGGAATTTTCGGCAGATTTTCTACTAGTGTGTACCCCACTTAAGTGTACCATGCCCGCAGCCCTGCATTCTCCTGTACCATGCCGCAGCCCCTGTTTTGGGTCTCGTGGTGCTCCAGTTGGGTCCAGTAGCTGCTGCATTTCCCACCCTAGGCTTATACTCGAGTCAATCATTTTTCCCATTTTTTGTGGTAAAATTAGGGGCCTCGGCTTATATTTGGGTCGGCTTATACTCGAGTATATACAGTAATTTAAAATGTCCAACAAGTTGTTTTGGAGCAACACCACTACCCCATCCCCCATGTATAGCCTCAACTTGACAACAGTTGCTATGGAGGGTTCAATACTGCTTCTAATATAGATCTGTAAAGTCACTGTTTCCTCTGAGTTCTTCCAAGTTTTATCCTGTGTTGAGTTATCAAGAGGAGAGGTTTTTCAGACTGTGCCTGCGTGAGACATTCTGGATTTTCACATTAAATACAATGTCCCCTGATGGATAACATGAGGAATTGGAAATTAAGCAGACAGCCTACTGCTCTTTTGTTATTAAACAAACAAATGCCTTTTATGTTTTGTATGAAGGCAATTGTAGCCATCTTTTAAAATAAATCCTTTTTATATCATGATGGGCTTCACTATGGGGGTTTTCCTTTTTTTTATGACTGTGTGTCTCCCCCATACGATCTGTGATCCATATGACAGTTACCCTCCAGGATAAACTTGCCGCTGCCCATTTGACCATTATAATTTATGGTCCTGGACATATGGTAAGAAGCTTGCGTGTGAGGGTGCTGCTGGTGATGGATCCCTTTACTTTCACTCTGCACGGATCATTCCTTTTATTGGATTGTTTTCCGCTTATGGACTGTTTATGATTTTTTTGTGTTTATTGTGTTTATTTTGTGCATTATTAAGATTGAGTTCTATTTTGCACATGGACACCTTTTCACTTTTTATGTACAACTGAATGTTATATATTGTTGCACTATTAAAACCCTGCATTTTTTTTCTCTTTATAATTTAATAACTGGTATCAGGGTTTCCTAAGTGGCTGCTATTTTTCCTTATTTAAACAGATCGTGGATTTTACATTCTTCTACCAACTGGAAATTAATACCTTTTTATATGTGTACATTTCTCTAATGATATTCATTTACTTATTCATTTTTTATTCACCTATTTATTCAAATTGCGTGATATGGTGTCAACAATCAGCAGCTGGGAGACCAGATATATGTAGCCACACCAAGAAACTGGGACCAGACCATGTATGTATATTTATAAAGTGAGATTTATTTACAGTGAACAATAACCACACATCAACAGCAATAAACATTAAAACGCATGAAAATCAAAACGAAGTGACAAAATGCCTAACCAGCAATCTAACAAGCGAACTATATACATAAATAGTCTGGCTGAAAAAAAAGACACAAGTCCATCTAATTCAACCAATAAAAGTAATAGAAATAAGAAACCTACAAGGCAGGGGAGAGCAGGGAGCAGACGGGAAGGGGGAAAGCAAAATTGGGATGGGAACCAGGCCACAGGATACTGGATGCAGTGCAAGAGCAAGAGAAAATGGCTACAGAGTCAGGCAGCAGCAAAACAAACTAGGCACAAGCAGGAGCAACCAAACCATTGAGGCAAGGAGCAACAGCAGATGAGGATCTTAAAGTGTTACTAAACCCAGAACCCTGCGTTCAATATATCTGGTCTCCCACAGTACACAACATGGAAATGCAATAGTTTTAGTAAATATAAATTACTTAATACCTTTTCTCCCTAGCAGTTAGAGCAGTCTTGTGACTTATATTCAGTGGTTCTTTTAAAGCTTGTAGGAGGAATTTTCTTTCTCTCATGCTTGTCCTATCAGGATGCAGGACCCATGACCCTCTGTCTGGACAGTACTGATTGGCCTTGTGCTGGTGATATGCACTCTCCCAAAAATCTCCAGCAACATACACCAAACTGAGCATGTGGAACTTGTCCCCTAACTTCTGTACTATCCAGAGATGGTTTGGGGGCTCTGGAAGAAAGGGAAGATCAGAGGAGGATGAAACTGTCTTTTTACACAATGCAGAGAATTACCCCTTAGGTTCCACAGTGAGTATAACAAGCATGCTTTCCTGCATATACAGACTAATGTTACTGTCGTGGGTTAAGTGACACTTTTAAGTACCCTCCCAGCAGGTGTGGCCAGGTGGAGTTGGAACCTGCTAGTAGACACTACAACTTCAGCTTTGTTCCCAGAGCACCACAGTGCCACCAACAGGTGTACTTGGTCCTAACATATGGCCTATTACATTGCATTAGGCGAGTGGAAATAAGCTGAGGGCAATTTTTCTAGCTTGGCTTGGGCGGGGAGCCAGGCCAGCTTGGCTTGGGTGGGGTAGTGGATGGCTCGGGTTGGTATGCTCAGATGGGATGGCTGGCTGGCTTGGCTCGGCCCGGCTTGGGTGGGGAGGTGGTCTGGTCCGCTCAGCTCAGTGGGAAAGGGGGCGAGCCACTGGCCTGGTGCACACTGAACATCCACATTAAGGTACCTTGGAAGGAGAGGGATCAGGAGGAGAAGAGGATCCTACTAGCTCCATGGCAGAAGCTCCTTCTTACCCATGCAGGTGGGGGCAGGTAAGTTGTAGCTGCTATTTTGCAGCAGCTCACTCTTTCAGAGGATGTGTGGGGAAGAGAGCTTAGTACTGGAATTAGGGAAGGGGGGTGAGCTCTGTCCTGGGGGAGAACTTAAAAATACACAGCACATCCCTCAACCCTGCATTTAGTATGTAGAGAACCCTTCAACCCTGCATTTGGTATGTAGTGCACCTCTTAACCCTGCACTCAGTACTTAGCCCAACCCTGCAGTCTGTACGTAGTACACCCCTCAACCCTGCAGTCTGTATGTAGTGCACCCCTCAACCCTGCACTAGGTGCATAGCGCACCTTTCAAACCTGCAGTCTGTATGTAGCGCTCCTCTCAACCTTGCACTTTGTATGTAGTGCATTATTACTTAGTAAAGCGGTAATGATTTGTACAGTGCCTATAGTAGCCAATCATATTTTATCCCCATTTTATGTATTACAGTCAAATCAAAGAAATATGCTTATTATCTATGTTAATATTGTTAACGTTGTTAATATTTATTTTTGTAAATACTGCATAAAACATTTAATAGTGTCATTTAATGATATAATTTACGAAGACATGTTTGGGGGAAGGGCAGGGTAGGGTTGGGTGGGCAACTGGTGGTGAGTAACCCTTAAGGCCTTGCTAGTAGCTCATTTTAAACCCTGATCTATCAACCTTGACCGTTTAGCTTTCAATATTTTATCTATTAGAGGTATGGTGATATTGCTGCTTTTAATAGAAAATAAATAAAATCATTTACTTTTTCAGTAATGATATACTGATCCCTTTCCATCTATTTCCCAGCAGAGGATAGCCACCATACCATCCTGGAAGCCTCTTTTTATCCTGATGCTGTGTGGGATGGAAGGGGTTGATTTAGTTAGTGGAAGCAGTTTTTTTTCTTGTAATTGGCACATTTTTATTTATGGTTTTTAAATTGATAATAGTGAAAATTGGTTGCTGCTGTCCCACCATTTGTGCTGTGTATCGGATCCTTGTAGTTACTTTAGGACTAGGGATGATCGAACGGTTCGGGTCGACCATCGGTTCGGCCCGAACATGGGCTGTTTGAGGTTCGGCCGAATTTAGAACTTTTTGCCCAAAAAGTTCGGATCTCGGCAACCAGAACTGACCAAAATGCAATGGGACAGGAAATGGGCTTTAAAAGCCCATGATTGGACCAGAACCATTAGCAAAAGCCAATTGAGGGGGCAGGAGAATGCTAGGAATGTGATTGGAGTGACTAGGGGGTCCATAGACCAATCATTTGTGAATACGCCTCCCAGTATATAAGATAGCCCCTGCCAAATTCCTAGCATTCTTATACGGGACATGGAAGAGAGTGGAATGCTGTTCTGTTACTTCTGTTACAAAGTGTTACAAAGTGTCATTTAGCAATTTTTAGTGTGAGGAAAGGGATATCTAGTGTAGTTAGGGTACTCTTTTACACTTTAGTTAGCTTTAATTTATTCAGTTTCTGTAGGGAAAGTGTTAAGTGTAAGGGGACCGTAGTGTAGGGTTAACTGACAGTGACTGCTATGGCAGGGTGACAAAACCCTTCCATATCAGGGTGACCGCTATAGAGAAAAGCTAGTTTCTCTTGTGTCACTTTCGCTGCAGTAATATGGCTTCGCCGCCATCAGCATTCTTTTTGGCTGCAGGCGTCCATAGAGGTCTTTTGAGCACACGTTTGGAGTCAGACATGACATCTGAACATGTGTATAGGGGATATATATACACACCCATGTATGTATATATACACCTAGACATATATAGGTGTGAAAGGAGCAGAAAAAACTACTTGCACTAATGAAATAATTAACACCAATATAGTTACGCTCCTATCACACCTATATATGTCTAAGTGTAATATACATATAAGTATGTGTGTGTATATATACCACTATACACAAGTTCAGATGTTTTACCTGCCTCCAAAAACCCCAAAAAAATGCCTGCAACAACACACCTGGGCATTTTTTTTTTTTTACGCTAGCGTTTTTTTGGGCATTTTTTGGGGTTCTTTGGAGGCAGGCATCTGAACTTTCAATAATTGTCTATCTATCAAAAATGACAATTTTTAAGAACTTTTTTTGTGTGATTTTGTGTCTGGGGGGTCTAAAAGGTGTACCTGTGAAGTTTCAGCTCTGTAGCATGTCCAGAACCATAAAAAAAGGATTGTTTGTATTAGGTCAGTTATAGAACAGGTTAGTGGCTTCTCGCTTTTCACACCTTGCTGGTTTAGTAGCAGGCGTTTTTTTGGGCATTTTTTGGGGTTCTTTGGAGGCAGGCAAAACATCTGAACTTGTGTATAGTGGTATATATACCCGTATACACAAGTTCAGATGTTTTGCCTGCCTGAAAAGACCCCCAAAAATGCCCAAAAAAACCCTGCTACTAAACCTGCAAGGTGTGAAAAGCGAGAAGCCACTAACCTGTTCTATAAATGACAAAATACAAACAATCTTTTTTTTAATGGTTCTGGACATGATACAGAGCTTAAACTTCACAGGTACACTTTTTAGACCCCCCAGATACTAAATCCAAAGAATTTTTTTTTTTTTTTAATTTTTTTTTTAATTTTTTCAATAATCGCTCTCTATCAAAAATGACACTTTTTAAGAACTTTTTTTTGTGTAATTAATAGTCCCTGGGGTATGACCCAGAACCCTAGGCACTTTTTAGGGGCATTTATTGGGTTTTAGGGCTTCAAAATGGTGTTTTTTGATTACAGAAGTTCGGGTCCTATTGATTTCAATGGGGTTCTGAAATCCGGGCCGAACTTTCGGGAAGTTCGGATGTTCTGGCCAAACCGAACTTTTGAAAAGTTCGATCATCCCTATTTAGGACCTGCGGAAGGAGTGGCACTTTGTACCCTATATAATGCACTATATACAGTAATCTGAGTGGGTGTGACTTGAAAAAAGAGGCAACGCCTCCAAAATACATCATCACAGTATATTTCCAATATGTCTTCCCCCTCTCTTCTCCGTGTTAGTGTTACATCCTGATGGTGTGTGGTGTCGGCTAGACTGGGCACATGCACAGTGAGTCTTGCATGCCATGCCGAGTGTTGGCTGCCCCATTGTGGCAGGATATCCAGGCTGCTTGTAAGCGCTCCACATATCCTTTCCCCTGTGTATTTTACAGTGGTGATCCATAAGAGGTGACTGAGAACATTTGATTTATGTGCCTACTGAGTCTTCTGCCAATTGTGAGTGCATTAGTTGAAGTTTTACGTATTTAATAAATTATGCTACACTAGGGTGGATGTGCACGCTCTCCTTCTTTTGTTTTATTCAAATGTGTTCATGCCACCCAATGAAATATATAGAGAACCGCAGCGTTGGTCACTGAACTATTACATTGTGAACTTTATGTACCAGGCAGCCATGGGGTTCATTGAACAGTGCACCTGCTAGTTTTTATGTATATGGAATTTGTAAAAAAAAAAAAAAAAAAAACGATTACTAAACTCTTCCAGCACCTAACCAGTACACATAGTGTAGGTTCCCACAATGCAAAGCCTTCTGCAATTGGAGGATTGTTGGAAGAATGAAAGATGCACCTCCTTCAATAACAGGATGTTTTGTATTGTGGGAACCTGTAGTACAGGTGCTTTGAATGGAGCACAGGGACAGAAAGGATGGGCATAGTTTGCGCTTTTGACAACTACCTGTACATGCACAGTCGCTGCTGGTAATCTCCAGAGCACTGGGAGATCACTGCTGTGGGGGTACAGGACAGAGGACTAAGGTTTCTACCATAAACAATGGCCACCTCCACATGGGACACACTTCATTGCTGTCGAGGAGCAACTATGGTGCTGTTAAAAAAAAAAAATCACTAAACTTCAATTTTAACAGGGCCAAAGCAGCATACATGGCATGAAATTATGAGATCCAGTCCCTCTTATAGTCGTAGTTGTACATATTTTTTCTATAGGATAGAATAGATTGGCACTTTTCACAACCTACTCTGAAATACCCAAGTTCTGCCCAGCAAGTTTTGTGTTTCAAAATTTCATGTCGCATGAGAAATCCCACTTATTTGGATTATCATTCTGTTTCAAGCATAGTTAGTGACAATCTATCAGACAAGAAACATGCTTGAATCTGTATAGCTTCATGCCTGAAAATTCCATTGTTTGTACTTGGTTAAAGCTAGACAAATGCCTGAAAACTTCAACCCCTTCTAACAAGTGATGTACATTATGATTTACAACAATAGGCGCTATTGTAAACATTTTTCTTTTTTGGTGCAATTGAAAAGCGGATTATTCAACAAATCACTTTTTATATGTATATTTTAATGTATGAAAAGAAAAATCTATTGTTGCCAAGCGTAGGATTGAAATTCTAAAAAGTCGGAATCGTTTTGAGAGTCTTTATTTTTTTTCTCCATACAAATTTGTGTCAGATGTTTGCATAATGATTCACTGGAAGCATTTTCATGCAGAGAAAGATAATATTCAGACATGAGTTAACCTCCCCCTTGTACATAAGTATAAAACAAACAACAAAAAAAGCACTGAAGGAAGCCAAGAGACAAATGCATGTAACACTGTATAACAATGAGAACATTTTATATTACAAATATTACAGATTTGTTTAATTGTAAATACTTGTTAAAAGAATTTATTAGAAATAAGGAAGATAGTGTATTTATAGACGCTGTGCCATGTATACCAGTAACATGTAATTGCAAGTGTTGCAGTGGTGGCAACTGCTCCTGGGCCACCATCAAAAACAAAAAGCTGCCTATGATGTGTCTCAGGACCCTTACCCACTACTATATGTTATTGTATTATCATGTAGCTTATTAACTGTATGTTCACATATTTTACAAAATCACAAGCTCTGTGAATGTAGTGCTATATCTATTTGTAATAAAAGAGACAAAGGTGACCAGCGCTATGGAATTGTGGGATTATCGTGTGTAAATAATAAGGTGTAAGCAGCCAACAACCAAACCACTAGGGGTTAAGAATTAATATGAAAGTGCAAAGAGGTTGATACGGCGCTACCTGTGAGTGACCAAGTGTCAAATAAATTAATGTGGTAACTCAAAGTGATAAATTCAAACTTAATAAAAGCAAATGAAATAAGTGCACAGCGGTATTATCCCGCTTGGAAAAAAACTGAATCCGACTGTGTGCAGTGACCACGTGCAAAGTGCTTATGTGCAAATAAATAAACAAGAGATTGAAGAAACGGGTGATGATTTATTCCAAATTTATATACAGTGCAAATTCTAATGAAACATCAGTCATTACTGAAATTAAAGTTGTGTTCAAATATGGGAATTCTGGTGGTACAAATAATGAAAAGTGATAAGAATTTCCCAATCTGTGAATAAGAAAAAATTGCATACACCTGTGTGACCACTAGGTGTCGCAACTTGTATACAACCTGTTGTTGTAGATGCAGTGGAACAGATTATATAAAGTTCCAGGGGTTTCCTCCCATCAACCGAGCAGGCACAAGCTGGCTAGTTTCATAGAGAAAAAGAGAGAGGGGGCCCCATGATGTAGTATACAATTGTAGAGAAAAAGGCAAGTGTAGAGACTCACGGTGTAGGCTGTTTACGATCAGTATAGGCGCGCCGTGAAGCTTCCGCGTTCCACGGCCCGATGTTCCAAAACCGGAAGTGACTTATGACGCAATGGACTCCGCCTTGCGCGTTTCGTTGGAGGACGACTGCTCCACAGGTAGCGCCGTATCAACCTCTTTGCACTTTCATATTATATCTATTTGTATGCCTAATAAAATTCCTATTATACATCAAATTCAACTCGATTTAACTTACAATACAAGACTTCTCATAATAAGAAAGATTTATATTTCTTTGTTTAATTAAAGTTGACTGTATCTTTCTGTTGACCTGAAAGTCAGATTACTAAATTGTCAACCTGAGACTCTCCATAAATGTAATTTGTCTATCGAAAACCCTTGCCATTAGCATCAGCTTTGCCCTGGTCATCTAGTCTACCACTGACAGCATCTTACTTTTTCTTTGCATTGGCAGATAAAGTACATTTTTGACTAGGAGGTCCCATCTTGATTTAAGCACACACCTCTTACAAGGGTATTGACTTTACTGTCCTGACTGTGTTTTCAGTTTTTTTTTTTTTCAAGGAAATAAAGTTTTTCTTGTTTCTTCTTCTTTTCCCCTCGTCTAATTTTTTTTTTTTTTATTATTTTTTTATTTTTTGAGAGTAGAGGACTTCCCAGGCAAGCTGAATTAGGTAGGAAAATCATACCCTTTTACAGAGTGCCCCATTTTATGATAGGCCTGTAACTATCAGGTGTTGGCTCTAATTTTTCAGAGCAATGAAGAAACCCCACTCTACAACTCAAACAGCAATGTTTGATAGGACACGAGATCTGCAGTCAGAACATACTGTATGTAGGAACATAATGAAAAGTAGCATACATGTCTGTACAATACCCTGTTAAGTACAAAAGGCTCTTCTGCTAGTAAATTGGAGTGCCAGGTGTAGAGTGCCTTTGGTGGTTTTGCTTAGCACTGTATAGTACATAATACTATGATATAGATAACAATGAGAGCATTGCACTGCGAATGCAGTCTCCCACTCTCTTACACCTACAGTATGCTAAAAGTCACCAAAAACCACCACTACCGAAACCTTATCCATCTCCATTTTACATAAAAACAACATTAATGCCTGTGCTTTAAGGTCTCTATATAGGGGAGTGGCAAATCATTTTACCCTGAGTAGGGTAGAAAAACTAAAAAAAAAAAATGTCCAAGGTCATATGAAATGCTTGGAAAGAGGAGTAAGCCTGCCAATATTAGAACAAACACAATTTACAGAAAAACATTATGCATTGCGGTAGTATGGAACACAAAAACACTTGTTTTGTATTTGTTTCATAAAAATCATCAACATCCACCTCAAAATTTAATTCACATGTATTTAACAAATAAATAAATAAATGCATTCCCTTTTAAGTAATTTTTGCTCTTCCAAGCCATTAGTTATTGCATTTTGGTTTAGTTATAAATGATTGCATTTAACAAACAAACCTGCTGTACATTCTTTTCCATGAGCAGGTTACAGTAACTTCTGAATACCTAATTGGTCAGGAAAAAAGGCTTCAATTAAGTGGTCATTTTCTACAGCAAGTGACTTTAATGGAAACTAAATTTTTATTACTTGGACCTATCCTGTAATTCTTTGCTATTAAACCAGAGCGCAAAGTGATACATTCCCATGAAAATGAATAACATGAATGTGTCATTTTAAGGTGATTTTTCTCACCTACCAAGTATATGCCTTTTATCTGAATGACACCAGTTCACTGAGAATCTAAAAATTTCTGGCAATTTTGTCAGTTGGATAACATTTGACCTTTACCCAATTATGTCTATTCTTCTCTTTGTTTGCGTCTATGCCCATCTTAGCCCCTATATCCTAATTTAAAGAAAAGTAAGGTTGAATTTCAATAGCTCCTAATATTGTGCAACTAAAGTGTGTGCAGTTCTGTGAAAGTCAATGTCATTGGAGTGGATATTATTCAGTATAAAAAGCATTTATACCATACATTATGATCTGCAATGACTTTATATTGTGACTTTTACCCAATTCGGTTGCATGTGCCTGTTCAAAAACTGAATTGTTAAAGGAAAAATCATTTGTCTGACTTATTAAAAAGTCTTTACTGAGAAATATGTAGTATATCCTTGTTACTTTTCTGAAAATATTAATGCCCATGGCACTAAAATAAAAGTGCCCCGACACTAATATATTTGGAGTCACTGACCTGAAACAAGTATACAGATCAGAAAAGTTGGAACTTTAAGCTGGAGCCTTTGCATTATTTTTCCTGTTGGTATTGACCATGTAACTAATTTTTAACTTTGATTAGGTAGACTCAGCACAGTAGTTTAACCCTCCTCTTATGTTAGAATTCCGTTACTATCCATGATGTTAGGGTCAGTTTTGACCCGTGTTTTAAATCAGCCATAAAATACCCTCTGAATAATTATTTATCATCAAATTTGTTTCTTACCTCTTGGTTACCTTGTTAGGCTTCTTTATCCTTGAAAAGATTGGTTTTAATATTTTTGGTGTGACCCCTAGACCTTTCTTTTGATAGCATACCTCTCATTGTCAAATTTAAAAAATGGTAAAATAAAGTCAGCAACTCTGAAATGAATTTGTCCTTCACTTTATTTAGAGAAGCAGACAAGCAGGAAAATAGATAGGCCTCTCCCTAACTACAGCTCACAGGGTTGAGAGGGGATTGGCTGTCACTGTTACTAAGCAGAGAGAGTGTTTATGATTTCAGTTTTGGAACTTATTAGTGTCCTAAAATCCTATATTATAACTGGGTCAGAATTGACCCTAACACCATGAACGTCTTAATTTTCACCACAGTATTTTATAATTTAGTGAAAAGGATTATTTTTCTATTACATTGTTTAAATAGAGGTTCCTGACAAAGTAAAAAAATCTTGATGCAATAAACAAATTTATGTGATACTTATAGACATTCAAAACCTGAAAACGGGTCAGTTTTGACCCTAACACAAGAGGAGGGTTAAGTGACTGACTTTAAGGTTGACTAAGTCAATCAGTGGCTTAATAATGCATAGGTGCAGCAGGAGTTGGGATACAATTTATATTTATAATCAATGCTGCAAAGCAATTTAAGATAATTAAAAGAGAACTCTAATAAACATCATTGGAAAGGACTGTGGGAGGCAGGGCTACTGATAAGGGGGTACAACTGGTCTGCCTGTGCCGAGCCCAGGCACACGACGGGGCCTGGGCAGCAGGAGAAGTCAGATGTGGGCAGGAGACATACAGGAATGATCCCTTGTGTGGCTCTCTGCAGCAGCTGAAAGCCAATTCCACCCGCTCCCTACTGCCGGCTTTCAGCTGCTGGTGGGAGAGACACCAGCAGCCCCCCCCCCCCGCCGCACCGATCCTCCTTCCTCTCTCCTCTCCTGCCCACATCTCAATCCCAAGTCTGCTGTTCGCAGTAATAGAGTTCAGTGTGTCCATGGCGCCTGTGTGTGCAATCACCGGGGAGATGAATGTCACCCAGAGGAGGCACAAGGCAGGGGCAGTGCCAGGTGGGTGCTTAGGGTTGCTATAGCACCTCCAAAATTTTTCATAGCACTCCCCTCAGCAGTCGCCTTGGGTGCCTCCGGAAAGTTTGGAGTCCGGGTCTCCTACTTGTCATGATGACTGTAGGCAGACCTGGCTCCTGATACAGCAGGGTTCCTACCCCTGTGTGTACAAAATAGGACTCCAACCTTTAAATGTCCAGAGAACTGCACACAGTAGATGATACAGGGCTGGATGATGATATTCTAGTGCCCTGACCATCAAAGGGAGGGAGCAAGGGATCTTTTCATTGCAATCAAATGCTCAGTCTTAGCCAATAATGCTAATATAAAATAGACATCAGTCCATCCAGTTCAACCTGTGTGGTGTGTGTTTTAACCACTTCAGTTCCGGAAGGTTTCACCCCCTTAATGACCAGGCCATTTTTTCGGCACTGCGTTACTTTAACGAAAAATTGCACAGTCATGCAACACTTTACCCAAACACAATTGATGTCCTTTTTTTCCCACAAATAGAGCTTTCTTCTGCTGGTATTTGAAAAGAGCAACAATTTTGAAAAAAACTCCATAATTTTTACTTTTTGCTTTAAAACATTCCCAATAAAAAAATTAAAAAAATCAAATTTTTTATCAGTTTAGGCCAATTTGTATTCTGCTACATATTTTTGGTAAAAAAAAAATCCCAAAAAGCTTATTTTAATTGGTTTGTGCAGAAGTTATAGCGTTTACAAACTACGGGATAGATTTTTGGAATTTTTTATTTATTTTTTTGTTTTTATTAGTAATGGCAGCGATCAGCTTTTTTTAGCGGGACTGTGACATTGCAATGGACAGATCGGGTGCCTAACTGACATTTTTGATGCTTTTTGGGGACCAGTGACATTAATACAGTAATCAGTGCTAAATATTATGCCCTGTTACTGTATAAATGACACTGGCAGTAAAGGGGTGAACACTGGGGGTGATCAAAGGGGTTAATGTATGCCTAAATGTGCTTACTCGCTGTGTATGGGAATGGTTCTGTGATGGGCACAGAGAGATCGAAGTTTCAGCTTAGCTGAAACTCCTGATCTCTCCCTGCCTGTCTCACAGAAGACTCGCCTGCTTTATTTACCTAAGCAGGCAGGTCTTCTGTCAGTTTCTCTGACGATAGCGGCCCACGATCGCCACCACTCCTGCCGCGGCCCACCTCCCACTGTGTCTAAAGAACTACGGGATTTTGCATAGCCGAGCCACCCTGCCGCAGTAATACTACGGTGGGCAGTCGGCAAGAGGTTAAGTATTATGTCCCTACTATTTCCCTTATCCTTGAATTGAGTTCAATGAGATGTCCATCTAGGATTTTTTTTAAAATTAGCTGCATTATCCGCTGCAACCATTGATTGTGGAAAGGAGTTCCAGGTCCTTACCGCTATAACAGTAAAAAAACACTTACGCAGTTTAAGGTTGAACCTTTTCTCATCCAACTTCATTGAATGGCCACGTGTCTTTGAGTGACCTAAGACTGAATAGTTTCCTCCCAACGCTGGAATCACTATTAAAATATTTATATACCAGCAGAAATCCTGTTGGTTACAGAGACTCTCTGACTGGGAGAAAAGAATGCAGGATGTGTATGTGTTCTGTCCATCTCACCCTCTGCTTGCTTGATCTTTAACCTTAACAGCTCATTCAGACTAGCTTTGCTCTATGAAGAGCAATCCACATTCGAACAGCTCTTCAGAGAGCATTTGAGAGGCAGTGAGGAGGCATTGTATCACCTCCTCACTGTCTGCTTTAACCCCTTGTGTCCACTAAAATGATTTAAGTGTATTTTTCGTATAACTTTTTTTTTTTTTTTTAGCAGCCCTGGTAGGAGGTAAGTGCAATGTGTTACAATGTGTGTGTACCCGCCTCTGTGCAACAGATGTTAATTGTTAGACTGGCTTCTGTTGAATGGTCCTGCTGGAAAGTCAGCATTCGGTCAGACACTGCAGCCAGTGGCTGCAGAACTTTATTCTATTCACAGGGGAAGGGGTGGGGGGACCCTGCTGTCAGAATACAATAGTTCAGTGGGGGAGATCCCTGCGATCACCTTAAAATGTGTTATTTGAAAGCAAACAATAAGTTGATGAGATAAACAATTGTCAAGAGTCTTACTTGGCCTGTACCAAATTGTACCTATGAGTAAACTTGGCTTACTTTTTATATGGTACCACACTTTCTAAATACAGAAATATATTTATAATTATAAGATCAATTACAGACCTTAACCCCATTTTATTTAATAAAAAATTGCTGTTGTACTTTAGACTAATCCATCAACTCATACAAAGCATATGTACTTACAATCAGACTGCATTTATCATTCTAAAAGTTACTTAATTAAAATTTATTGTTACAAATTGTAAGAAATGGGTAATCCATTCTTTATAGCGATATATGTAAGTGAAGATACATTTAGGTCTATTTAATAAAGCAGTACAAAGTACAATCACTACACAACAGGTATGTAAACTATTTAAAAAGGTATGTAAACTATCAAAGCATCTATTCTTTTTCACTTTACTACAGATCTGATCAGTAAAGGATGAATGGTCATAATGGGTTATCTAATCCCAAACAGGTTGTTTTTTTTTTTTTTTAGATTTTGGATGTTTTGCCTATTGAGATGTCTTTGGTGATTTCTAATGCTGTCTCCATAGAGGGAATTTCATTTTATCTTTCTGATCTGAAACTGGTCACCTGGACAGTAAATCAGGGGAAATATCTTGAAGTCACCAATCTTGGTGCCTACAGTAGGTCCTCACTGAGAGTCTTGCAACCCTTAAATAGAAAATATGGAGATTTTTTTCACTTTATTTTGTGCCTGCCAAATAGACAGGAAGCAAGGAGAAATCTCTCGAACTGGAGCAAAGACAGCAGTAGAAAGTTGGAAGAGTTTCTTTCTCTTCCACACTTAAAAACAATTTTGTAAGGAGTTTTGCTTTCATTTTTCACTGCCCTTCCCTGAAACATTTTGTATAAAAGCCTCATTTTCACATCTTCATGTGCCTTCTTTAGTGTTGAAGGTTCCCAAGGGAGGATCTTGTACTATCCAATATTTTTGTCACAGTGTACAGCAGATGTTTTGTTCCACCAGTGTGGAGCATTGAACCCTCACCAGGGCGCAAATCCAGTGGCAGGTCTTCACCACAAGCTGCTAATGGTGTAGATGTTTTTCTCCTAACACACCAGGGTAAAACATTCTGGAAAGCCCTGCAGATGATAACTGACTTGCAGATATAACTAGGCATAGTACAAATTTGTGAGGCAAAATCCGAGTCAGACCGGATGAAAGTCATGGAAGCAAATGCAATCCAAAAAGGGGCAGAAGTTAGAGTAGGTAGCAGAAAGAAGCAGTTGAATTAATAAAATTGATTACGGTATGTGCTACCTTAGCCTGTCATAACTTTGTACAAGCTGAGCATCAGCCATTGTTAAATTTGTCATCCCAACAGCAAGAATCTGCCACTAGAATCGGGTGTATGCATGTAATTGCCTGTGTGAAGGAGGCCTTATTCAGGCTTAAACAGAATGCACCGAAGTCCACATAAGCACTTCTGGTTCAAAGCAGATGTGCGCTGCAGTGCTGAGTAAAGACCAGCAGGTGGCAAAAGTTTGTGCAGATTGTGAGAATTGTTTTAAAACTGCAATGCACTGCATGGTCTTTGAAATATGGCCAGCGGGCTTAAAGGGGCCAATTGAAGGGCTTTTGGATAAGACATCTCCTCACTAAAAAATTGGAGGGCACAAAGCAGCCATAGTATTAGGCCAGTTGCACACAGGTGTAATAATTTACTGATGTACACTCAGGAACTTGTTGACAGAAAATCAGTTAGTAAAAACAAACTGTATGTAAAGACCTGAGTAATGTTGAGTATAGGTGAGTAAAGGCGCATAAGCGTATAGAATAGTAAAGTTGTTCTTCTTTGCCAGTTTTGTAAAAAACTTGTTTATACTCACGTAAACCTGCCTTTAGACGAGTAAACACATGTTTGCGAGTAAATTATTGCACTGAAATGTAAAATTTTCAATTTTTGTTTTCTTGCTCTGTACTCAACATTGTATTTCTGATCTTTACTCAGCTGTATGCATGGTTCTATAGACTACAATGCATCTCAATCAAATCAGTAAAATATGCAGAATTTTTTACTCCCTTGTGCTTGAAGGCTTAGTGTATTGGACACTGTTCTAGGTAAAGCTGACAAAGTTCATAAGGAGTGATTTGAGCCATTCAGGAATCATTTAGGAATCTGTATGTGAATACTGATTATTAGTTCTTTGTACAATCAACCCCCTTGCTTTTTTGTTCTTCTTTTGTATCTTTAATCTTATTTTGTAGTTTGTTTGAAGTCCGTTGTTACATTTAGCTACCATCCCAACCAGCGCAAACTTTTTTTACTGCAAGAGTTCCCTTTAAAACAATAGACATTTGTTTTAGAAAGTTAGTATTATGGGTTTTTGGTTTATTTGCAGGGTATATTGTTTATTATTTTATGTTGATAGGGTGTTTTTCTTTAGTTTACATTTGTTTTTGCTGCAGGTTTTTCCCTTACAAATGAACTTTTCTTTCAGGTAGTGGTTTTTGTTGTTTTAATTTGGTTTGAAGGTATATTCATTTTTATTGTATGTAGAAGTGGCCTTTTTACACTTGTATATCATCTGCAGTTTCTTAATACTTGCAGTAAAACACCTTTCTGTAGTCTGTTTCTAGTACACTTTGGTCTATTATATCTAATTAAAAACAATCTCAGTATTTGCAGATGATACTAAACTAGGCTTCCCAATATCTTCTATGCAGGATGTGGAAACCTTACAAGCGGACCTGAACAAAATAATGGGGTGGGCAACTACATGGCAGATGAGGTTTAATGTAGAAAAATGTAAAGTAATGCACTTGGGGGCCAGAAACCAGAAAGCAAGCTACTCACTAGGGGGGGAACCTCTGGGTGAGTCTAAGATGGAAAAGGACTTGGGGGTACTGGTAGACAACAGGCTTGGCAGTGGCATGCAATGCCAAGCCGCTGCAAGCAAAGCCAACAGAATACTGGGATGTATAAAAAAGGGGATTCACTCCAGAAGTAAAGAGATTATTCTCCCGCTCTATAAGACTCTGGTCCGGCTGCATCTGGAGTATGCTGTCCAGTTCTGGGCACCGGTCCTCAGGAAGGATGTGCTGGAACTGGAAAGAGTCCAGAGAAGGGCAGCAAAAATAATTAGGGGAATGGAGGACATCAGCTATGAGGAAAGACTACAAGCACTGAACTTATTCTCTGTGGAGAAGAGACGATTGAGGGGGGATATGATATCAATGTACAAATACTGTACTGACGACCCTAGCATAAGGAACAAACTATTCAGAGAAAGGAGATACAATAAGACACATGGCCACTCACTAAAACTAGAGGAAAGGCGGTTTAACCTTAAAGTGCGTAAGGGGTTCTTCACTGTAAGAACGGTAAGGATGTGGAATTCTCTTCCACAAGCAGTCGTAACAGCAGGGTGCATTGATAGTTTCAAAAAACTATTAGATGGGCACCTTAGAGACCACAACATACAGGGGTATACAATGTACGGTTAAAAGCAAACACACACACACATCATAGGTTGAACTGGATGGACTGATGTCTTCTTTCAACCTCACTAACTATGTTACTATGTTACTATGTAAAACTGTACTGCTACAGATCCTTATACACTGCTGTATCCTTAATTCTTGCAGCTAACCCACAGTCTGTGATTGCCCGCATTAGGCAACAGGGAAGCCGATCCACAGGGCCTGCGGGCGCGATTGCCGCCGGGGCACCTGTGATAGCTCCCCGTGGAGAGAGAACGACGGTCTACTGATGTAAACACAGCATACCGTTGTTCTCTCTGGAATGATCAAAGAGCGCCTGTGATCCTCCTATTTAGGATAACAGGTCTCTGTGTTGATTCCACAAGCCCTCATAGTTATAAAATTACTCCTAAGCATACACTTAACCCTTTGATAGCCCCTGAGTTAACCCCTTCCCTGCCAGTGTCATTATTACAGTAACAGTGCATATTTTTAGCATTAAATACATAGTAATGTCACTGGTCCCCCAAAAGTGTCAAAAATATCAGTTAGGGGTCCGATCTGTCCACCGCAATGTCGCAGTCCCGCTAAAAATTGCAGATCGCCGCCATTATTAGTAAAAAAAAAATAATTAAAAATGACATACTGTAAATCTTTCCCCTGGTTTGTAGACATTATAATTGTTGCGCAAACCAATCAAAATACACTTATTGGGGTTTTTTTTTTTTCCAAAAATAAGTAGCAGAATACAAATTGGCCTAAAAGGATGAAAAGATTTGATTTTTACATCTTTTTTATGGGAATGTTATATAGCAGAAAGTGAAAAAAAAAAACGTTTTTTTTTTTCAGAATTGTCGCTTTTTTTTGTTTATAGCGCAATAAATAAAAATTGCAGAGGTGATCAAATGCCACCAAAGAAAGCTCTATTTGTGGGGGAAAAGAGGACATCAATTTTATTTGGGTACTGCATTGCACCACTGCAAAATTGTCAGTTAAAATAACGCAGTGCCGAATCGCAAAAAATGGCCTGGTCATTAAGGGGGCAAATCCGTCTGGTCCAGAAGTGGTTAAAGGATTTCTGTGTGTTCAATGTTCCGTTAAAGCCACGTAGAAAAGACACCCCGGTGTATATTTTTTAAAATTTTTGCATTGGCACATGTGATCAATGGTGGTTCCCAACTTCTTGTGGATTTTTTATGATTTTTTACCTGGTAGCTCCAAAAGTAGTCAGAATTAAACACCAAAATATGTGTTCCTCCTAGATTGTATTGGTATTTGCCTCTAAGTTCAAATTTGCTGAATTTCAAACTAGATTAGCTGAACATTTGGTGATTAAAACACATACTGTACAGATTGCCCCATTACTACTTTAAAAAAAATATTTTGTCCCCACTTGGTTTGTGCTGGAGCATGTTACACTTTGTGATTACCCATGTACACAAACCCTTCTGTACTGTAGATGCAGGAAAAGTATTGCTGAAGAACAATTCCTAAAGTGGAAATGTACTTTTGCGAATTGTTTTATTATTACCAAAACTCAATTTAGTGTCAACCTAGCTTCAGGCTTTAAACTTTAATCGCAGTATATCCATCCATAGGATAAAATAAGGATATTTTCTGTTTTCCAGGCAGACATTTGTTACGCTTCTAGAAATGCAATGCATTATAGTGTGTGGGAGTAGATACAGTACACTATGTAATAATAAATTGTACACATTATTAGCAAAATCAGAATAAAGAAGTCTTCTTCAGCAGATAGAAATGAAGGTTGTTCTTGCTTCATTGAACTTCTTCTTTTTCAAGATGCCTTGGGTAAAATATAAAAAGAACATATTGCAGGCTACATGCAGTTCCTCTATTTCTCTGCTCAGTTGAAATAACACTCTTTTCATTCAATCCTCTATCATGGGAGGTGTCGCACTCTCCATCTTAGCAACACAGGATTCTGAACAAGCTAATAACATACATTTTTGGTCTTACGGACCTTGGCCAAACAAAATTAAAAAAAAAAAAGCTGTAAAGGAATTGAAAATATTACATTCTGTAGCTTTACAGTTTTTAGAAATGCCTCATCAAGGTATTTCAAGAAGTGCACTGGGGAATTAAAAGTATTGTAGGCTAACCGTTTAAATTTACTTTAAAATATATTAATGTAAAAGAAAAAGATTGAGTAACAAAAAGAAATTTGGGCCACTGTTTATTAACCTGCTCTTAATAATTTATTTGCTTTGGCTTGTAATTTGGTTTAATTAGATTGTAGTCTGTTGCTTCAAGATTCCATTAAACGGTAGTTTATATGCCAGCTGCCAGTATAGCAGCAACACTCTAAATGAAACTCACATATGAGCTTTTGGATAGCTCACAATTTTACCCTTGCTAATATTCAGGAAGATTTGTCCTTAACAATTGCAACTGTGGACGACTGCACAATGCTTTCAGAAAACTGCAAAACTGCTCTCTTGAAGACTGTAAAGTCGCAGCACTTGGTCCATGCCTACTTAGTGTGCATAAATAAAACATTATCTTTTATTATAAGCATCAGAATATGATTGTTGTTGTATTGAGAAGACTTGTTATCCACAACATACTGTAGGTGTTATTGTAGTGAAGATGCTAAAATATTATTAAAATGCATGCATGTTAAGGTGGAATAAACATGAAATATACTGCTAGTCTCCTTATTAATCTCCAACAATCCTTTGATTTTTAAAAACCATCTAAGATTTTTTCCCCAATTTTATCTATTTCTTTTTTCAAAAAAGAAAATAAAATAAAAAAAAGACAACCCCCCCCCACTGCAAAAAAAAAATGTAACCAGACCCAGGCATATGTGCTGGTGCCATTGTGCTTGGGGTTTGGGTCTTAAAAGCACTTCAGTACCAGACTTGCATTTCTGTCAAAATGCTTCTTTCAAAATGTGTTTTAAAATGCAAGCTCTTTCTTCCATATCTCCAAAATGGACTTATTACCACTTTTTAGGGCTTTGTAAGTCGCTATTACCTTCATACTGAAAGTTGTGGAGGGTTCTTAGCACCTGTCAAAGGTTAATTTTGGGACAGCAATTCTCTTTCTTCATGAGATTGGAGAAACCACTTTTATAAATATTCGAATAAAAGCACCAAAGCAAATTTCCCCAAATCTTTTAATGATGAAATTGGTCAATGGCAGAAATATACAAAAACAGGCAATGTAATCAACATTTGGATATTTTTTTTGCTGTTCCTATTAGACAGTTTATACTGTACATGGGTCCTTTATCAAGGTGATAGACATAAGATCAATAAAAGATGTGGAAAGCTATTTAAACAAATCCAACAGGACAACAATTGGTCCACCTAAGATCACCCCTGTGATTGTTTGTCCATGTACTTCTTTCACTGAATCTATATGAGAAGTTCCCATTACTCTTACTCACAAGCCTCACTGTTTAACAGTCAGGATGGAGTGCAGTCTTAAACACTCTTTGAGGTAGTTTAAGCATTCTTTGAAGTGCATCCCTGTGTGGGTCCATTCCAACAAGCTGAAGTCACAGTAGTTGTGACAGACCACACACACAAACCTACACAGGTAATTGATAAAAACTTTGATGCGATCTTTGTTGAATAGTTAACCACTTGCCGACCCCCGCAAGTACATATACTGCGGCGGTCAGCCCCTCACAGGCAGAGTGACGTATATATACGTCACTAGCCTGTGAGGCTCTGGGGAGCGAGCGCGCGGTCATAGAGCCCCCCCGCGCGTGTGACCGGCGGACCCGATGTCTGCCGGTCACTCAGCGATCGTCGGGGGAGAAAGGCAGGCGGCTAGTGTAAACAAGCCGCCTGTCATTCTTCCCTGTTTAGAAACAATGATCATACGGTTCTACTATGTAGGACTGTTGATCATTGTTCCTACAGCTCAAGCCACAGCCAATCACAGTTAGAATCACGCCCCTAGGGACACACACAGCCCCTCCCTCTCAAATAAAGTTAACCCCTTCACTGCCAGTATAATTTTACAGTAACAGTGCATATGTATAGCACTGATTACTGTAGAAATGTCACTGGTAACCCCAAAAATGTCAGTCAAGGGTCCGATCTGTCCGCTGCAATGTCGCAGTACCGCAAAAAAAGATCGCCGCCATTACGCGTTTAAAAAAAAACAACAAAAATTACAAAAATCTTTCCCTTAACTTTTGCGCAAACCAATCAAAATACGCTTTTTGCGATTTTTTTTTTTACCAAACATATGTAGCATGAAACAAATTGGCCGAAAATGTTAAAACATTTTGATTTTTACATTTTTTTTTGGGGGGGGGGAATTTCATATAAAAAAAAAATGTGAAAAATATTGTTATTTTTGCAAAATTGAAGCTCTTTTTTTGTTTATAACGCATGATCAAAAAATCGCACAGGTGATCAAATACCACCAAAAGAAAGCTCTGTTTGTGGGAAAAAAAGGACGTCAAATTCGTTTAGGTACAGCGTCGCACGACCGCGCAATTGTCCGTTACAGTCACGCAGTGCCGAATTGCAAAATACCCCCTGGTCTTTCAGCAGCCAAATCCTCCGGGGCTTAAGTGGTTAATATATGACCTCAGTGCTACAAGGCATGAGTGTTAAGCCAGCTACCCTATTGGTGCTAGACAATGTCCTTTTTGTTGTGTTTATCTGTACTAAAGAGCTGCTTTAGTCTGATGTAAAGATACTAACTAAAGTACTACCCCTTAGATTGAACAAGGTCATTACCTCTATAGTACACCCTGACCAGGCAGGTTTCATGCCACAGAAATTCATTGAAGTTAATCTGCATTCATTATTCATCAACATGCAATCGCAAGCTGATAATATGGGTACTAGGGCACTACTATGGCTTGACGAAACTAACATGTTTGATAGTATTGAGTGGGACTACCTCTCAGGAGTCCTCAAACATTTTGGTTTTGGTAGGGGTTTAACTTTTATATCATACCCCTTGTGCGGTTATTCGTCAGGGGTGGGGGGGTCGATTTCTCAGGCCTTTTAGCTGGCTAGACGTACCTGGCAGGGCTGCCCCCTTTGTCGGCTATTACTCGCACTAGCAATTGTGCCCCTGGCTGTTCAACTCCAGGCTGGTGAGGAATTGGAGGGCTTCTGCTATGGATCCCTCCATGAGAAAATGTGTTCTGCTTACTATATGTTGATCCTTCTTGGCGCTATGGGCCTCTCACTGAAAACAGCCATTACTATAATCTCCCATTTTGGGAAAAATACTTGGGGCTGGTTATTAACTGGTCTAAATTGGTCTGCCTGCCCTTAGCTGGGGTTACGGACCTGACACTACCTACCTTCTACCCTGTTCAGATTATGACCTCTTTCAAGTATCTAGGCATTCAAATTACCCCCAATTAGACTATTTCTGTCTGAATATAGCCCCTTTGATTACCCACTTCAGAGACAAAGTTAAGGTATGGATCAAATTATGGCTCCCCCTTTAAAAAAAATTATCTTTATGCCATAATTGTTTTTTCTCCACAACTTACCGATAGTGGTTCCACTTAAAATAGTCTCCATTGTTAACACAATATTTCGCTCCCTGCTATGGGGGAACTGCTTGCCAAGACTAAAGCTGGAACAATTACAACACTCAAAAGACAGGGGGTGCATAGCTGTGCTGAATCCTTGGCTGTATTACTTAGCCTGACAATTGCAGAATATGTCCAATGGTCTTACTGGAGTAAACTCTCCCACTGTCCTAGTTAGTGATTCCACATTGCAAGTGATGTTGCATCGCATGGCCTTTAGCTCCCTACCAGAAGGCCTTGAATCTCATTCTTTTTGTAAGCCCAACAAACTATTTCCCACTTATAGGCCGTTACACAAAATTTGGGTTAAAGTCAAGCAATTGCAGCAAGTCATGAGTCATATGGTCCATAGCCAATTTGGCACAATGCATACTTACCAAAACAAGCTAAGTTACAATACACTTGTACTGATCATCTCGCTAAATGTTTCACAAAGATTAACGCAACTATATATACTACTGAGGATATATTACACCACCCACAGATTGCATGTTATGGGCTGGGCGTCCACCCCAATATGCACTAGGTGCAAGCGGGACCACAGAGATCTGATTCATCTGCATTGCAGGTGCCCAAAGCTGCACTCCTATTGGAGGGGGGTGTTGGACACTCTTAACGGAATATTTCAGACCTCTATCCCTCTGGACCCTAAACCATATTTGTTCAATTTATTGGATGATTTTGAGTTAGAGGGACATACTAAAGAGGCGATGACTCGATCCCTATTTCTAGCATGCAAATTGATTGTGCACTCGAAGTTGGAGAGCCCTCCTACGGTTAAGTAGTGGATTAATAACGTTGGTAATGCTCCGAATGGAAAAAATTATCTATCAGCATAGGGATAGTATATGTAAATTTGAGAGATTATGGAGACCGTGGCTGGATGCACCCGGGTTGGCTATCGGAAAGTTATCAGGAACTTTTCCTCTTTGGCCAAACCTATCCCATATCCGACCAAGAAGGGCAGCAGTTCCCACAATTGGATGCCTGCTACCATCCAAGCTTTCGAGGCCCTCAAGTCTGTTTGCACTTTGGCTCCCATTCTGTCTCATCCTAATCCTGGTTTGCCTTTTGTCCTGGAGGTGGATGTGTCTGAGACAGGAGTAGGCACTCTCCTGTCTCAGTGTCGGACACCTGATGGACCCTTTCTTCATTGTGGGTTCTACTCCAAGAAGCTGTCTCCAGCTGGATGCAATTATGAGATTGGAGATAGAGAGCTCTTGGCCATTATCCTGGCTCTCAAAGAGTTCTCATTCTCGCCGATCATAGGAATCTGACATATCTTCCATAGGCCAAGAGGCTCACACCTCATCAGGCCAGATGGGCCTTATTCTTGTCTTGTGATGTCTATGTGGTCTCCTATTTGCCCGGTTCCAGGAATGTTAAGGCTGTTGCCTTGTCTCCGCAGTATTCTGAGTTGTCCAGGGAGGACTCTGTGCTGACACCGGTCATACCTTCAGATCATATGCTGGCTGCCATCCGCACCAACTTAACATCTCTTGGGGAACAGATCTTTGCTGCTCAACCTGATGCTCCCACTGAAAAAACCTGCTGGCAAGTGTTTTGTACCTGAGGTGTTGTGTATCAGACAGTTGCACACGTACCACAATTCCAAGACTGCTGGTCATCCTGGTAAGAACCAGATGTCCTGGGCTATTTACCGACACCTTCCCTTGAGCCTACTGCATCCCATTTCCAATAGGGAGTGCCTAGTCTTACCTGGCCATGGATTTTATTGTGGAACTTCATGCTTATTGAGGTTACATGGTTGTCCTCATGGTTGTCGACCGGTTCTCCAAAATGTGCCACTGTGTTCCGTTTAGGCGGCTGTCTACTGCTCAGGAGCTTGCCTCTGTGTTTGCCAGGGAGGTCTTCTATTTAAACAGGTTGCCTAAGGAGATTGTCTTGGACCATGGAAGCCAGTTTGTCTCTAGGTTCTGGCACGCCTTTTGCTCTCAGTTGGGTATTCAACTCTCCTTCTCCTCGGCCTACCATCCGCAGTCCAATGGTGCTGTTGAGCATTCCAACCAAGCTCTGGAGCGATTTCTCTGCTGCTATATCTCTGACCATAAGGACAATTGGGTTGATCTGCTACCCTGGGCAGAGTTTGACAGGAACTCTGCCATCAACTCGTCTTCCAAAATGTCACCATTCATGGCCAGTTATGTGTTCCAACCCGCTGTTTTGCCCAAGTCATTCTCGCCACAGGACATCTGGGCTGTGGAGGATCATCCTCATGCCCTCAGTTCCTCTTGGGTGCAGATTTAAGTGTCTTTACGGGTCTCTGCACAGCATAAGAAGCTCCAGACAGACGGAGATGTTTATCTGCTCCTTCGTACCAGGTGGGGGAGGGGGTGTAGTTGTCAACCCATAATCTCAACCTCAGGGTGCCCACTTCAAAACTGGCACCCTGTTTTGGCGGGCATTTTCACATCCTCTGTAAGGTGAACCCGGTGGCCTATGCCCTTGGTCTTCCCCCTGGCATGCGCATCTCCAATGTCTTTTATGTGTCACTTTTGAAGCCACTGGTTTGCAATCACTATACTTCTTCACTTCCTCGCTCTAGTTCTATTCCTGTGGGCAATCATGAGGAGTATGAGGTTGGCAGCATCTTGGATTCTCATCTTTTCTGAGGTCAGGTTCAATTTCTGGTGCATTGGAAGGGTTATGGTCCTGAGGAGCACTCCTCAGTTCCCTCCACTGATGTTCATGCTCCCACCCTTCTCCACGCTTTCCATGCTCGATTTCCTTAGAAACCATTTTTTGCTCCGCGGAGGAGGGGCTGTTGAGGGGAGGGTACTGTCAAGATCTTACCTTGCCCTCCTGTTGGCAGCCATCTTGGACATGTGCAGACTGCTGCCTCTTATAATCTCTGATTTCATGATCACTTGCCTGCTGCCTGGGTGTCGCACAGTGATAATGCTGCACAACTGTCTATATCTATCACCTGATGGGTTTCAATCCTTGCCCTTGTGTTTGTGCTCCAAGGTGCATCTCTGCTAGCAGTCTTCTGTTCTCTGTGTTCCTCCATGTATGACCTGGCTTGACTGATGACTCTCCTGGCTCTCAACCCAGCATCGGCAGGCGACCCGCTTCTGAACTCGACCCCCGGCTTGGGTGACTACCCACTTCTCGACTTGACCCTGACTTGTTCCTGCTCCCACTTCCTCACTCTTGCTGTGCGTTTATTGTTGTTTGCTCCAATAAACTGTGTTATTTTATCTGCATCCCTGTGTGGTCTGGTTTCCTGGCACCCTAACAGGGCACAATGTACTTGATACCCATTCACATAGGGGGGGGTGGGATCTGGGGACCTCCTTGTTAAAAGGGGCTTCCAGATTCTGATAAGCCCCCCCACTCGTATACCCTGACAACCACAGCCCAGGGTTGTTGGGAAGAGGCTCTTGTCCCTATCAAAATGCATCCCACCCCCCATGTTTAGGGCATGTTGCCTGATATAGTTCAGGAGGTGGGGTCATTTGCTCATCAACCCTATTTCCTGCAATAGAAAGAATAAAGAAGGCGCTTGGCCCTTTAAGAAGAAAGATAATTAAAACCTGCTGCCCCTTTTGTCACCCTTTAGTGTATGTTTTTAAAAATAAAACAGTATTTCACTATTGGAGGCTATTCTCTTCTATATCTTTATGTATATGGGGGGACTATATGGTCCAACTCGAGCAATATAGGAGCAAGAGATCCAAACAATCGAGGAGAGGTTTGATCCACCCAGTTAAAGGGATCACAGGCGTTGGGGGTCTTTGTGACCTGCTGCTAGCTGGTAAGAGGCCACGTTTGTCACACCCTAGCACCTGGAGCACTGTGAATGAGAAAACCAAGGATTCACTAAGCACAATTTGATTGCATGAAATTGCCCGGATTTCAGAGACACTAATTTGGAGCACATTTAGTATATTATATATTATATATATATTTTTCGTATGTGATTATTTATTTATTTATTTATTGGTGTATTCATCTGTCCACATTTTTGTGGATTGATTTATTAAGCACTTGCACTTTTAATTGAATTTGCACTGGTATGCACTTTCTTTGTTTGTTGCACCAATAGTAGATTATCACCTACAATTTCAATACTTGAAGCACTCTTTATAATCATTAATCACATCTCTCGCACTTTACAACCATGTATATATTTTTTTTATTCTTTTTTTATTATATTTAATAATTTGATAATTTATTATCTAATATTTATAATACGTGACATCCTATAAAAAAAGATTACCAGCGCCTCTTTTATCTATGATATACACCCCTATTTCCTGGCCTGCCAGGCTACATGCTTGGATAAGGGTCTGGTATGGATTTTGGGGGGGATCCTATGCCGTTTTTTTGGGGGGGGGGGGAGTTGGCAAGGTTTCTTCATTTTTTTTAAATCTGTATTTCCAAGAGCCAGTAATACATTACAGCCGCGAGCAAGTTTAAATGATATTTCTTCCTTTTGAAATGTCAGTATTGCTGCAGCAAGCAGGCTCTATAAATCGTAGAGATGTTCTAATTTACAGGCAGACTAAGGGGTCCCCCCAGGCACTTTAGTTAAAGGAATTTTTCATGTTCATTGTTTCACTTTAAGCATTATTAAAATCACTGCTCCTTTAAAAAAAGCTTGTTTTTTTAAAAAAAAAAGAAATGTTGCATTGATACATGTCCCTCAGGGTAGTACCCAGGTCCTTATACACTTTTTATGAAAATAACTTGCATTTAAGCCTTTAAAATTAGGAATTTTGATTTTTTTATGTTCGTGTCCCATAGACTATAATACTTTGCATGTTCACTAGAACTTTTTCCCCTGTTTGAGGTGTTCTGGTGTGAACCGAAAAGGGGGATGTTCAGACCCATCCCTATGTCTGTTGAATGTTCTGGTTTGTATACTTTGAATGTCAATGAACTTTACTTCGGATTTAAATGTACTTAAGTGAATTGCATTGACATTTTCAGGGTGCAATGACCAAATCCTCAAGTGTTCGTAAAAAATATTGTTAAATTTTTTTCTCTAACCACTTTACCACCGGAGGATTTTCCTGCTTTACGTCCAGGCCACTTTTTGCAATTTGGCTCTGTGCGACTTTAACTGAAAATTGCGCGGTAATGCTACGCCGTACCCAAACAAAATTTACGTCCTTTTTTCCGATAAACAGAGCTTTCTTATGGTGGTATTTTATCACCTCTGCGCTTTTCATTTTTTGCGATATTAATAAAAAAAGCAATAATTTTGAAAAAATAACAATATTTTTCTACTTTGACAGTTAAAAAATATCCAATATATTCAAATTTTGTCATATATTTAGGCCAAAATGTATTTAGCTACATGTCTTTGTCAAAAAAATTCTCAATGAGCGTATTTTTAACCGCATTAAGACCGGAAGATTTTACCCTATTCCTGACCAGGCCATATTTTGCGATTTGGCACTGCATTATTTTAACGGACAATTGCGTGGTCGTGCGATGCTGTACCCAAATTAATGTCCTTTTTTCCCCACAAATAGAGCTTTCTTTTGGTGGTATTTGATCACCTGTGCGATTTTTACTTTTTGCGCTATAAACAAAAAATGAGCGCCATTTTTGAAAAAATAACAATATTTTTCACATTTTTCTTATATGAAATTCCCCCCCAAAAAATGTAAAAATCAAAATTTAACATTTTAGGCCAATTTGTTTTCTGCTACATATTTTTGGTAAAAAAAAATCGCAATAAGCGCATTTTGATTGGTTTGCGCAAAAGTTATCGCAGCTACTAACTACGGGAAATTTATGTCATTTTTATTGTTTTTTTTAACTAGTAATGGCGGCGATCTGAAATTTTTTCTGCGGGACTGCGACATTGCGGCGGACAGATCGGACCCTTGACTGACACTTTTGGGGGTACCAGTGACATTACTACAGTAATCAATGCTATAAATAGTCACTGTTACTGTAAAAATGACACTGGCAGGGAAGGGGTTAACTTTTATTGGTGATCAAGGGGTTAATGTATGCCTGGTGCTTACTGACGTGTGTGGGGGAAGGGGACTGTGCGACAAAGGCACAGATCGCAGGTTCAGCTATGCTGAATCCTGCAATCTGTTCCTGCCTTTCATTTAGGAGATCCGCCCGCTTTGTTTACACAAGCGGGCGGATCTCCACACTCGATCCCCGACGATCGGGGAAGAGCGGCGGTGATCACCGCCGCTCCTCCCCTGGCCCGACTCCCGCTGTGACTGAATACAGTGGGAGCGAGCCTCCGGCGGCGCGCGCGTGCCACCCACAAGGGGAGGAGTCCAGCGACGTAGGTCTACGTCGCTGGACGATAATGAACCACTTTGCCGCAGTAGACTCAACGTGAGCGGTCGGCAAGTGGTTAATAAGCATTACTAAAGATGATTGTAAAGAAGATACTTCTTCATCACAGTTCAAAGCAGCAAAAATGTATTCAGGAAAATTGCAGCTGGACAATTTGCAAGTGTTGCAAATTTCAGCATTATTTAATCCTTACCAATGAAAGCTTGATATCGATTGATGCTGAAGTGTGTCCACCCCTCCCAACTCAAATATATTGAGTTAACAGCTAGGATGCTGCTTTTGACAGGGGAATTTTTCTTTGGCAATGTACTGCTTTAGGATAACATCTGAGCATGAGTTGCAATGTTATGTATTATAAAATATTTTAAAGGAAAGATGCAGGGAGGGACTAAATTAATGTCTGTGCCAAATAATTTAAATCATTGTTATGAATTTTTAACAAAGCATTTGGCAAGCTGTTGCTCATAGTTCCTAGGCAATGTGTATTTAGATTGGATAAATAATCTAGCTGAGGGTTATCAAACTATGACTTGTAAAATGTCAAAACACTAATTGTAAATAACTTATTGAACAACATAAAATAAATAACACAAAAACTGTATTAACCTCTTATACAGTATAGAGAGCAATGCACAGGACAAATTAAAAAATCACTATTCTCAATCACTTTTAGTGGCTATTAGGGTGCATAAGTGTTACATGTTACCCCTCTACCTGATTGCCCAAAATACCTTGTGTCTGCTACTAGTGTTGAGCGAACACGGACTGTATTATTCGTGTTCGTACCGAATAATTGGATTTTTTGTACCCGAACACGGACACGGACACTTTACTGTATGTTCGGGTAAAAATCCGTGTTCGGTCGTTTTATTTCCGGGTTTTGCATGCTTTGGCGCTCTTTTCATGGCGGGCTTTCAACAGCCAATCAACAATCGTTTAACTGGTGTGCCTTAAGCCATCCCAGCCATGCCTGCAAATGTCTCAGTAGCTGTGATTGGCCGTCTGAAGCATGTGACCAAGTCTTTATAAGTTCGAGGCAGCCGCAGCGGCGTCATTATGCTGCTTAGATTCAGGGACAGAGCACACATCAACGTGCTGGCTGCTGATTAGGGAAAGATAGGCAGGAAAAAACCATTTGTGTCCGGATAGAATTGAGGGACAGGTCGGAGTGTTTAGGCAGGGCGAGTTGTAGGCATTTTAGGGATAGAGTCTGCTGAATTATATAGGGTCAGTGTCTTCTACAAACTACAATCGATATTGCTGTGTGGGGGGTGGGGTCTGCACTCAATCCTGATCTACGATCTCTTCTCAATCCTGTTAGGGACAGAGTCTGCTGAATTTTAGGGAAACTGTGTTCTACAAACTACAATCGATATTGCTGTGTGGTGTGGGATTGGAGATAGGCAGGTGTCAGTGATCCACATCCATTTTTCTGTGTGTGAGCTGCAGTGAACACAATCTTTTTGGGCTGCAGTGAACACAATCTTTTTGGGCTGCAGTGAACACAATCTTTTTGGGCTGCAGTGAACACAATCTTTTTGGGCTGCAGTGAACACAATCTTTTTGGGCTGCAGTGAACACAATCTTTTTGGGGTGCAGTGAACAAAATCTTTTTGGGGTGCAGTGAACACAATCCTTTTTGGTGTGCAATGAACACAATCTTTGTGGGGTGCAGTGAACAAAATCCTTTGTGGGGTGCAGTGAACACAATCTTTTTGGGGTGCAGTGAACAAAATCCTTTTTGGGGTGCAGTGAACAACATCCTTTTTGGGGTGCAGTGAACACAATCTTTTTGGGGTGCAGTGAACAAAATCCTTTGTGGGGTGCAGTGAACACAATCTTTTTGGGGTGCAGTGAACACAATCTTTTTGGGGTGGAGTGAACAACATCCTTTTTGGGGTGCAGTGAACAAAATCCTTTTTGGGGTGCAGTGAACAAAATCATTTTTGGGGTGCAGTGAACACAATCTTTTTGGGGTGCAGTGAACACAATCTTTTTGGGGTGCAGTGAACACAATCTTTGTGGGGTGCAGTGAACACAATCTTTTTGGGGTGGAGTGAACAACATCCTTTTTGGGGTGCAGTGAACAACATCCTTTTTGGGGTGCAGTGAACACAATCTTTTTGGGGTGCAGTGAACACAATCTTTGTGGGGTACAGTGAACAGAATCTTTGTGGGGTGCAGTGAACACAATCTTTGGGGGGTACAGTGAACACAATCTTTGTGAGGTGCAGTGAACACAATCTTTGTGGGGTGCAGTGAACACAATCTTTGTGGGGTACAGTGAACACAATCTCATACTGAAGGTTTGAGGGTGCTGCCTGTTCCATACTCCCCCTACTCCTCATCTAGCCTTTTAGGGGTACAAACAATAGTAATTGGGGCCTAGTGTGGTTGTGTACGTGTGATATACATACACTTTTTTGGGATCATATTTTCTATTCCGCTATTTAATCAAAAACCTTTGGGGATCAGTTAAATTGGGGGATAGTCTGTGTTGGTACGTGTGAGAGAGATCCACCTTTCCAAGTTGTTGGGGTTCATCTCATACTTCTGAAGGTTTGAGGGTGCTGCCTGTTCCATACTCCCCCTACTCCTAGCCTTTTAGGGGTACAAACAATAGTAATTGGGGCCTAGTGTGGTTGTGTACGTGTGATATACATACACTTTTTTGGGATCATATTTTCTATTCCGCTATTTAATCAAAAACCTTTGGGGATCAGTTAAATTGGGGGATAGTCTGTGTTGGTACGTGTGAGAGAGATCCACCTTTCCAAGTTGTTGGGGTTCATCTCATACTTCTGAAGGTTTGAGGGTGCTGCCTGTTCCATACTCCCCCTACTCCTAGCCTTTTAGGGGTACAAACAATAGTAATTGGGGCCTAGTGTGGTTGTGTACGTGTGATATACATACACTTTTTTGGGATCATATTTTCTATTCCGCTATTTAATCAAAAACCTTTGGGGATCAGTTAAATTGGGGGATAGTCTGTGTTGGTACGTGTGAGAGAGATCCACCTTTCCAAGTTGTTGGGGTTCATCTCATACTTCTGAAGGTTTGAGGGTGCTGCCTGTTCCATACTCCCCCTACTCCTAGCCTTTTAGGGGTACAAACAATAGTAATTGGGGCCTAGTGTGGTTGTGTACGTGTGATATACATACACTTTTTTGGGATCATATTTTCTATTCCGCTATTTAATCAAAAACCTTTGGGGATCAGTTAAATTGGGGGATAGTCTGTGTTGGTACGTGTGAGAGAGATCCACCTTTCCAAGTTGTTGGGGTTCATCTCATACTTCTGAAGGTTTGAGGGTGCTGCCTGTTCCATACTCCCCCTACTCCTAGCCTTTTAGGGGTACAAACAATAGTAATTGGGGCCTAGTGTGGTTGTGTACGTGTGATATACATACACTTTTTTGGGATCATATTTTCTATTCCGCTATTTAATCAAAAACCTTTGGGGATCAGTTAAATTGGGGGATAGTCTGTGTTGGTACGTGTGAGAGAGATCCACCTTTCCAAGTTGTTGGGGTTCATCTCATACTTCTGAAGGTTTGAGGGTGCTGCCTGTTCCATACTCCCCCTACTCCTAGCCTTTTAGGGGTACAAACAATAGTAATTGGGGCCTAGTGTGGTTGTGTACGTGTGATATACATACACTTTTTTGGGATCATATTTTCTATTCCGCTATTTAATCAAAAACCTTTGGGGATCAGTTAAATTGGGGGATAGTCTGTGTTGGTACGTGTGAGAGAGATCCACCTTTCCAAGTTGTTGGGGTTCATCTCATACTTCTGAAGGTTTGAGGGTGCTGCCTGTTCCATACTCCCCCTACTCCTAGCCTTTTAGGGGTACAAACAATAGTAATTGGGGCCTAGTGTGGTTGTGTACGTGTGATATACATACACTTTTTTGGGATCATATTTTCTATTCCGCTATTTAATCAAAAACCTTTGGGGATCAGTTAAATTGGGGGATAGTCTGTGTTGGTACGTGTGAGAGAGATCCACCTTTCCAAGTTGTTGGGGTTCATCTCATACTTCTGAAGGTTTGAGGGTGCTGCCTGTTCCATACTCCCCCTACTCCTAGCCTTTTAGGGGTACAAACAATAGTAATTGGGGCCTAGTGTGGTTGTGTACGTGCGAGATACATACACTTTTTTTGATCATATTTCCTATTCCGCTATTCAATAAAAACCTTTGAGGATCAATTGAATTGCGGGATAGTCTGTGTCGGTACGTGTGAGAGAGATCCACCTTTCCAAGTTGTTGGGGTTCATCTCATACTTCTGAAGGTTTGAGGGTGCTGCCTGTTCCATACTCCCCCTACTCCTCATCTAGCCTTTTAGGGGTACAAACAATAGTAATTGGGGCCTAGTGTGGTTGTGTACGTGTGATATACATACACTTTTTTTGGATCATATTTTCTATTCCGCTATTTAATCAAAAACCTTTGGGGATCAGTTAAATTGGGGGATAGTCTGTGTTGGTACGTGTGAGAGAGATCCACCTTTCCAAGTTGTTGGGGTTCATCTCATACTTCTGAAGGTTTGAGGGTGCTGCCTGTTCCATACTCCCCCTACTCCTCATCTAGCCTTTTAGGGGTACAAACAATAGTAATTGGGGCCCAGTGTGGTTGTGTACGTGTGATATACATACACTTTTTTGGGATCATATTTTCTATTCCGCTATTTAATCAAAAACCTTTGGGGATCAGTTAAATTGGGGGATAGTCTGTGTCGGTACGTGTGAGAGAGATCCACCTTTCCAAGTTGTTGGGGTTCATCTCATACTTCTGAAGGTTTGAGGGTGCTGCCTGTTCCATACCCCCCCTACTCCTCATCTAGCCTTTTAGGGGTACAAACAATAGTAATTGGGGCCTAGTGTGGTTGTGTACGTGCGAGATACATACACTTTTTTTGATCATATTTCCTATTCCGCTATTCAATAAAAACCTTTGAGGATCAATTGAATTGCGGGATAGTCTGTGTCGGTACGTGTGAGAGAGATCCACCTTTCCAAGTTGTTGGGGTTCATCTCATACTTCTGAAGGTTTGAGGGTGCTGCCTGTTCCATACTCCCCCTACTCCTCATCTAGCCTTTTAGGGGTACAAACAATAGTAATTGGGGCCTAGTGTGGTTGTGTACGTGTGATATACATACACTTTTTTTGGATCATATTTTCTATTCCGCTATTTAATCAAAAACCTTTGGGGATCAGTTAAATTGGGGGATAGTCTGTGTTGGTACGTGTGAGAGAGATCCACCTTTCCAAGTTGTTGGGGTTCATCTCATACTTCTGAAGGTTTGAGGGTGCTGCCTGTTCCATACTCCCCCTACTCCTAGCCTTTTAGGGGTACAAACAATAGTAATTGGGGCCTAGTGTGGTTGTGTACGTGTGATATACATACACTTTTTTGGGATCATATTTTCTATTCCGCTATTTAATCAAAAACCTTTGGGGATCAGTTAAATTGGGGGATAGTCTGTGTTGGTACGTGTGAGAGAGATCCACCTTTCCAAGTTGTTGGGGTTCATCTCATACTTCTGAAGGTTTGAGGGTGCTGCCTGTTCCATACTCCCCCTACTCCTAGCCTTTTAGGGGTACAAACAATAGTAATTGGGGCCTAGTGTGGTTGTGTACGTGTGATATACATACACTTTTTTGGGATCATATTTTCTATTCCGCTATTTAATCAAAAACCTTTGGGGATCAGTTAAATTGGGGGATAGTCTGTGTTGGTACGTGTGAGAGAGATCCACCTTTCCAAGTTGTTGGGGTTCATCTCATACTTCTGAAGGTTTGAGGGTGCTGCCTGTTCCATACTCCCCCTACTCCTAGCCTTTTAGGGGTACAAACAATAGTAATTGGGGCCTAGTGTGGTTGTGTACGTGCGAGATACATACACTTTTTTTGATCATATTTCCTATTCCGCTATTCAATAAAAACCTTTGAGGATCAATTGAATTGCGGGATAGTCTGTGTCGGTACGTGTGAGAGAGATCCACCTTTCCAAGTTGTTGGGGTTCATCTCATACTTCTGAAGGTTTGAGGGTGCTGCCTGTTCCATACCCCCCCTACTCCTCATCTAGCCTTTTAGGGGTACAAACAATAGTAATTGGGGCCTAGTGTGGTTGTGTACGTGCGAGATACATACACTTTTTTTGATCATATTTCCTATTCCGCTATTCAATAAAAACCTTTGAGGATCAATTGAATTGCGGGATAGTCTGTGTCGGTACGTGTGAGAGAGATCCACCTTTCCAAGTTGTTGGGGTTCATCTCATACTTCTGAAGGTTTGAGGGTGCTGCCTGTTCCATACTCCCCCTACTCCTCATCTAGCCTTTTAGGGGTACAAACAATAGTAATTGGGGCCTAGTGTGGTTGTGTACGTGTGATATACATACACTTTTTTTGGATCATATTTTCTATTCCGCTATTTAATCAAAAACCTTTGGGGATCAGTTAAATTGGGGGATAGTCTGTGTTGGTACGTGTGAGAGAGATCCACCTTTCCAAGTTGTTGGGGTTCATCTCATACTTCTGAAGGTTTGAGGGTGCTGCCTGTTCCATACTCCCCCTACTCCTCATCTAGCCTTTTAGGGGTACAAACAATAGTAATTGGGGCCCAGTGTGGTTGTGTACGTGTGATATACATACACTTTTTTGGGATCATATTTTCTATTCCGCTATTTAATCAAAAACCTTTGGGGATCAGTTAAATTGGGGGATAGTCTGTGTCGGTACGTGTGAGAGAGATCCACCTTTCCAAGTTGTTGGGGTTCATCTCATACTTCTGAAGGTTTGAGGGTGCTGCCTGTTCCATACCCCCCCTACTCCTCATCTAGCCTTTTAGGGGTACAAACAATAGTAATTGGGGCCTAGTGTGGTTGTGTACGTGCGAGATACATACACTTTTTTTGATCATATTTCCTATTCCGCTATTCAATAAAAACCTTTGAGGATCAATTGAATTGCGGGATAGTCTGTGTCGGTACGTGTGAGAGAGATCCACCTTTCCAAGTTGTTGGGGTTCATCTCATACTTCTGAAGGTTTGAGGGTGCTGCCTGTTCCATACTCCCCCTACTCCTCATCTAGCCTTTTAGGGGTACAAACAATAGTAATTGGGGCCTAGTGTGGTTGTGTACGTGTGATATACATACACTTTTTTTGGATCATATTTTCTATTCCGCTATTTAATCAAAAACCTTTGGGGATCAGTTAAATTGGGGGATAGTCTGTGTTGGTACGTGTGAGAGAGATCCACCTTTCCAAGTTGTTGGGGTTCATCTCATACTTCTGAAGGTTTGAGGGTGCTGCCTGTTCCATACTCCCCCTACTCCTCATCTAGCCTTTTAGGGGTACAAACAATAGTAATTGGGGCCCAGTGTGGTTGTGTACGTGTGATATACATACACTTTTTTTGGATCATATTTTCTATTCCGCTATTTAATCAAAAACCTTTGGGGATCAGTTAAATTGGGGGATAGTCTGTGTTGGTACGTGTGAGAGAGATCCACCTTTCCAAGTTGTTGGGGTTCATCTCATACTTCTGAAGGTTTGAGGGTGCTGCCTGTTCCATACTCCCCCTACTCCTCATCTAGCCTTTTAGGGGTACAAACAATAGTAATTGGGGCCCAGTGTGGTTGTGTACGTGTGATATACATACACTTTTTTGGGATCATATTTTCTATTCCGCTATTTAATCAAAAACCTTTGGGGATCAGTTAAATTGGGGGATAGTCTGTGTCGGTACGTGTGAGAGAGATCCACCTTTCCAAGTTGTTGGGGTTCATCTCATACTTCTGAAGGTTTGAGGGTGCTGCCTGTTCCATACCCCCCCTACTCCTCATCTAGCCTTTTAGGGGTACAAACAATAGTAATTGGGGCCTAGTGTGGTTGTGTACGTGCGAGATACATACACTTTTTTTGATCATATTTCCTATTCCGCTATTCAATAAAAACCTTTGAGGATCAATTGAATTGCGGGATAGTCTGTGTCGGTACGTGTGAGAGAGATCCACCTTTCCAAGTTGTTGGGGTTCATCTCATACTTCTGAAGGTTTGAGGGTGCTGCCTGTTCCATACTCCCCCTACTCCTCATCTAGCCTTTTAGGGGTACAAACAATAGTAATTGGGGCCCAGTGTGGTTGTGTACGTGTGATATACATACACTTTTTTTGGATCATATTTTCTATTCCGCTATTTAATTTAACTGGGCCTCCATGCGAGACCTGTGTGCCTTGTTGCGCTGTTTTGAGTACTCCACCAACATGGCCAGTGGCAATGACGCCGTTCTCAGCTTAACTATCCCACTTCTATGCCTCCTTGAAAAAACAATTCGGGCGATGATGGAAGAGGATGTGGCACAGGATGAGGAGGAGGAGGAGGATGAAGAGGTAACATTTCCAAGGCTTTCAGGGCAGTCATTCGCAAGGGGCTCCGAGGGTGGGTTCCTGCACACGCAAACGCCAGGGACGCAATTGTCCAGCAGGGGCACAGTTCTGGAGGATGAGGAGGATGAGGAGGAGGAGGAGCTGGAGGAGGAGATGGAACCATGTTCACAGCAGGGTGGCACCCAGGCCAGCTCATGGCCATCACTGGTGCGTGGCTGGGGGGATACAGAGGACACGGACGATACACCTCCCACAGAGGACAGCCTTTCGTCGCCTCTGGGCAGCCTGGCACACATGAGCGATTACATGCTGCAGTGTCTCCACAACGACCGCCGAGTTGCCCACATTCTAACTTGTGCTGATTACTGGGTGGCCACGCTGCTGGATCCCCGTTACAAGGACAACGTACCGTCCTTAATTCACTCACTGGAGCGCGATCGCAAGATGCGCGAGTACAAGCGCACGCTGGTAGACGCCATGCTGCTGGCATTCCCATCTGACAGCGGGGCCACAGTGGAAGCACAAGGCAGAGGAGGAGGAGGAGGAGGTCGCCAACGCAACCAGGGCACCGCCAGCACCTCAGAAGGCAGGGTTAGCATGGCCGAAATGTGGAAAAGCTTTGTCAGCACGCCACAACAAACAGCAGCACCAGCAGCTCAGATGGAACGTCTTAGCAGGAGGCAGCATTTTACCAACATGGTGGAGCAGTATGTGTGCACACGCCTACATGTAGTGAATGACGGGTCTGCCCCCTTCAACTTCTGGGTCTCCAAATTGGGCACATGGCTTGAGCTTGCCCTTTACGCCTTGGAGGTGCTGGCGTGCCCTGCAGCCAGTGTATTATCTGAACGGGTATTTAGCACGGCTGGGGGCGTTATAACAGACAAGCGCAGCCGCCTGTCCAGAGACAATGTGGACAAGCTCACGTTCATTAAAATGAACCAGGCATGGATCCCACGGGACTTTTCCGTACCTTATGCAGAATAGCAATGGATACCGACCTTACCCACCCATTGTTCCATTTTTGCTCTTTCTCACTCTTTTGGGGTGTACCCTCATTTAAAATTTGTGAAAAGAAGCAGTGTTGGCTACCTCGTCCTCCTCCTCAGGGCCAGATTAATGTAGGGGCTATTGGAGCTGCAGCTCCAGGCCCCTACCTTTTATATAGGCCCCGGGTTGGCCATATTCACTGTTACCGCTCTTCTGTCACTTGTAAACACAGAAGTCTGGCTTCTATGCTCGCTTCCCCAGGCAGCACCCTCAGAACCTCCCCACACAGCGTGAAGGCCGGACAAGGAGGGACAGTTGGCGATGCATGGATGTGTTTATGGGCTTCAGAGACAGCATCCCATGTTGAATTAGGCATGCATGGCTGCACCCTTCCTCCTCTGGGTGCATGGCAAGGCACGGCCCTAAGGCCCTTCAAAATCCTCAGCACCAAGCCCATGATGCTGTTAATCCGGCCCTGGTCCTCCTCCACCGCCGCTTCCACCTACACCGCCCATAGGTGTGCGCAGCCTATTGCATTAAGGTGTGCACCCCAAAGTTGAAATACACATGCATGTGTTTGCCAGCAGGGAGAGTAATGTATCGGGGCCATGTACCTGTAGGCAAGGAGAAATAGAGCAGAGCAGGTCCCAGGGAGATCTTTCCCATCTCCTCACTGGCCCTAGGTGATTAGGGTGTGCCCAGGCACACCCAGCACACCCTGTGCGCACGCCTATGTCACCGCCACATCCACCACCACCTCAACCTCCCTCCTACTCCATATGGGCCTCGTCCTTCAGAGATGAAGAAGAACATTGTTTTATTTTTCTGTTTTTTTTTGTTGTTTTAAGTTATTTCCCTATCCACATTTGTTTGCAGAGCACTTGCCATGCTCTTAATTACGTTTTGCTGCCATTTGCAGCACTCTAGCCCTTTCCTTTGGTGTTTTAGAGCCATTTTAGTGCCTTAAAGTTCGGGTCCCCATTGACTTCAATGGGGTTCGGTGTCCGGGAAAAGTTCGGTAAAAGTCCGGGACACGGACCCGGACTTTTTTTTAAAGTTCGGCCGAACCCGTCGAACACGGACATCTAGGTGTCCGCTCAACCCTATCTGCTACATGACTTAAAATGCCTGCCTAATAGGAGACAAATTGGAATTAACATAGAAGACTGCACATTTGTGCTCTTAACACTATATAATGATTTCTTTGGACAGAGCCAATCGCTGGTAAAAGTCGACTTTTGAAGTTTTTTGCAGTTTGAGAAGTAAAGTACTTTGTGCCTTGCTTCAGTCTGCCCTATGACATTGTCATCTTCCTTAACATTTTATACGTTTACTTGGAATCTTAATAAAAGCATTAATTTTCAACATTTTGCTCAAGATGGTGGTCTTTAAACCCTATATGATTTTATTTACCGGCAGAGTTGAGCTGATACAATGGCAAGAGACACTCGCACATAAAGAGTTATAGTAGGGAAGGGGGGAACAGCAGGTACGGGAGCCTCTCCTGCTGTCAGCACTTCAAAGAACTGGCTGTCAAACTGTTAGAAGAGCCCTGCAGATTACACCAGGAGAGAATTGGTGTCCCATGTAATTGTTTGGCAACTAGGTCCTTTCCTGTGTATCAAGAGTTTGACAGTAGCTTCTGTATGAATACAGGCTGCATAATGGTTGCAGACATTATTAATAAATGAGTGCATATGTGCAAATAAATGTATTGTTCTTGGATTTGCACATAATGCCAGTTCTTCCACAAACTGGAATTGTAAGAAAAATTGAATTCTTAAAATTAAACTTACATTTAAAATATTTATTTTTTGTAGTAAAGCCCCAACCTGTGCTCTTTGTCTCTAGTAAATTTCGATCTAACTTTGCTATATAAAATTGTCCTGCTACTGGCAAATTTTACAGTGCTGGGTTATATGAGGTCTCTTGCTTCTGGTAGCAAAACACCTGCCTGTATTCTTTTTCTTTAGTACATTACAGCTAATTCAGAGAGATAATTCAAACAGATAAGTTTTTATGCTGGATACTTTCACACTTTTGTATCATCTCCAGTCTCTTAATGCTTAATGAGGCCAATTTCTATTTGTTGGTTGAATGGGGCCTATTACCGTTTGATTAGAAAGCACATTTCACTGCTAAACTACCTGAAATTACTCAGATTGGGGGCTGTTGCTGTATTTAGGCCAAGATAATTGTAAAAGAAAAAAAAAAGAATTCCACAACAAAATATGCATTGCCAGTGTATGTGGTCACTGATACTATCATCACAAACTGTATGTCACACATTGACAGCATGGGGAAGGTTTACAGACAGTCATACATGAATGTACATTAATGCTAATTGTTGGTTTTCATATAGAAGCATTAGGTAGCTGTACAGCCACACAATCACTCCCACTATCCATTGGAAGTGGTACTCCTTTGCATTGTTTTCTAGCCTTTACTATTTCACCTGCATGCTCAGGACCCGCATTGCAGGTGTTTCTGGGTAGAGGGGAGGGAGACCAGTGAATGTCTGCATACTAATCTACCCAAACTAGAAAGAATTCAGAAACTACAAAAATTTAGCTATTTCTGATACTAATGGGCCATACACACTATAAGATTTTCTGAAGATTTTTTCCTTTCGATTTACCAAAAACAGATAATATGAGGTCAAACCTAAACACTTTCAATTTGTATGAAATCTGGCAGGCCCTTGCACTACATAGAAAAGGTAAATCTGAAGGAAAAAGTCTTCAGAAAATCTTATAATGTGTATGGCCCTTTACTGTCACAGTTGGGAGTTGTGACTAAGTAAGAAGCAAATTAAGTGTAATCTGCACTCTATTGAGTGGTCAGGGGTCGAACAGAGCTCTGATTTCTCATGAAGGAGAATTTGACACAGTTAACATGCTATCTAATCCTCTATGTGATAACAATAAAGTTAAGTGAAAAAAAAAAAAAAAACTGTAAATAAAGTGACACTCAAACACTTGAAATCTCCTTTTAAAAAAAAAACAAGCTTGAGCCCCTGTGCGCCCATGTACATACATACATACATAACTCACCCATCAGAGGCACCTTCATACAAAAATATCTATTTTGCTACACTTTACATACTGCCTTTCCTGCTGGAGTGAGAGTAATAATTCTTTGAACATTAATATGGTTAACTGATGACCTGTAAGCGCTTTTAAAGCATCACCAATGGAAAAGTTAGGGTACCAACCCTTAGCTCATCACTAGGGCAGAGAAGGAGAGAAAAAAAAGTTATGGTGGGATGAAGTAGAATGTGCAGAGAAGCTACTGCTGACAGTGTGGGGAGAGCCACCAGAGAAGCAAAGATGTATAGTAACTAAGTAGAACTACTTCACTACTGTACTTAAGTACCGAAATGCGGTATCTGTACTTTCCTAGAGTAGAATTTTTTTCTCCTACTTCCACTTTTACTTCACTACATTTTCTCAATGATTTCAATACTTCTACTCCGATATTTTTTTTTGTGCTGCATAGTTACTCGTTACAATTATAAGAATTACCACTGCCAGAACAGTAGATGGCAGGTTTCATGAAGCTCAAAACATGTGTATTATCAGTGCATACGAAAATAAATGCTACGGTATGTATAAATAAAAGCTACATTTGAAATAATAAAAAACAATATGATGTTCAAACCTTTGACTTCTTTCTTTAATAACTACATAACACAGTACTTGTACTTTTACTTTCAGTACTTGAGTAGCATTTTTTTTTTTCAAAACTACTGGTACTTTTACTTTCAGTACTTGAGTAGCAAAATTAAAAAAAAAACTACTTGCAATACTTAAGTACAAAAAATGTTGAATACTTTAGTACTTCTACTCAAGTCACTTTTTGATCGAGCACTTCCACTTCTACTCAAGTCACTTTTTGATCGAGCACTTGTACTTTTACTCAAGTATGGGTTTCGAGTACTTTATACAAGCTATTGTGGGCCATTGGGGAGATGTGAAATTGCAGATGGAGGAAGACAGCCCATGAGCTGTGGAGAAAGTGCAGGGCCCAGCACATAAAGACACGTTTTTATCACTATTGTTCCTTACTAAAGGGAAAACAGTGAAAAAAGAATGTCTCTTTGTGCTGGGCCCTGCAGACTCCAGAAGGGTCATGCCTGATGGGTGACACATGTCCTTTCCTACTACATTCAAGCATTCCTCTAGAAGTGAAAGCATACATCATTTTTTGTGCCAAACTGGGAGTACTGTGGGGCTGTGAGTAGCTACTCAAAGTCAATCAGATTTGGGTTCTGCTGTAAGTGTCTATATAAAACATGATCTAACCTCATATGAAGGCCAAAGGAAGTTGCAACCCATTTAAACTCTCTTCATTTTCTAATGGTAAATAAACACTCACAATGCGCCTGGATGTCTGGAAGAATGTAATCTTGGCATAGGCTTCAAGTCACATGGGGCAGCTACAAAGCTGTGTTTTTTTCCTTTATGGCAAGAAAAAGGTCTTTGCTTTATTTTTTTCTCTGTTTCAGTGTATTGATTCATACTTTTGATGTTTAACACCTACAGAGATAAAAATAGACTTAAAAGATGCTTCTGCAGACAAGTGAAGCATATGCTAACATATGCATGGAATTTTGTTAGATTTCCTAAATATTACTTTTTAGCCTTTGCAGTTGTTTTCTGAAAGTACGACTGGTGGTATGCATAGTGTCTGCAATGAAGCTATACTCTGTAATATGCATATACTGGAAATTATTAGGAAAAATGTACATGGCTTTTGCGTAGCTTGTGTTTAAAAAATCATATAGAGGCTTATACAGGGCAAATCATGATTTTTTTTTTCTTCCATCCATTAAATATTTGTTGGTAAGTTGGTGTCAGTACATGAAAATAACTATAAATTATAATGTGATTGTTTTAAAGAATATCTAAAAACCCTTCACCGCCTGAGGATTTTAGATGTAAGAGATACACACTTAAAAAGGATCTTAGCATATATTTTTACTCCTTGCTCCTCAAAAGCAAAATTACATCCGTAAATTGCTATGTATTACATAACAGAAGCTACGGTTACAATGCAGCCACTCCTGTGTAAAATTATATTTGCAAAATTATATTTGCAGATAGTAAAATGGTCTGTAACCCTATACAGTCATGTTCCTATCCCTATACAGTCATGTTCCTCACTCCTGTGAATGGCTGAGCCAGACTCAATTTTGTTCTAGGATGAGAAGTCCCTGTCCCTCTGTCGGAACACAGTGCCATATACTGCATGTACCTGTACTAAGCACATATAGCTGTATTGTTTACTTGTCTATCTCCAAAGCTCTAGATGTAATTTCTCTCTGGTGCTTCGTTTCTCTGTTACCAGCATGACACACGTCTGAGAAGTTTTCCTGACACATGAAATAAAATTGTGTCAGGGAGGGAGCTTGGCACATTTGATTATTCACAACACAGTTCATCCGCTGTGTAAAGGGGAAGGGTGGTGTTCCATTCCTTCAATCAGCGCTCACACACTGTAACTGCATCCTCTCTGCCCCCTCTTCTGTGCCCCTGACAGACGAAGAAAGATCTTAACATGTTTCTGCCCTTTTGAAGGGGTGTAGGGAAGAGAAGACTGCAGATAAATGTAGAGAAGACTGCAGATAAAAGTGCAATCTATGTAGGAGGATTTGTTTCATCTCTGTGTATCATCTGAGGCTGTTCACTTCACTGGGTATATGTGAGGGTTTACAACCACTTTAAGGTAAATCTTACTTTAGCTTTTCATGAAACTGTCAACATTTTACACTGACAAGTCAGATATCTGTCATAATTTTTTATTTTACTCTTAGCTTTAATATAACATTGTAGAGCAATGTTACTGAACCTTATTAAAATGTTAACTTTTTATAAAATACTTTTTTTACTCCCTGGTTTACATATTCAAGGTTGTACCTTTTGCATGCATATGTATAATTATCTGCACCCCTAATTGTATTTACATATTTCAAAACAATCCCATATATTTTGAAATGGCTAAAACTATTTACCCAGTTAATTTTTCACTGATGTACACATAGCATTACTTGAGAACTTGTGTTGTAAATCTTGTGTTACAGCAAACACCACTGTCACTATCATAGGGCTGCAATCACACTATAGTAGCACATGAACATGGGCAAAATTGTGTGATTTTGTGAACTTTCACAAAAGGCCACCAAAATGAGAGTTTCCATACATTGTTATTGACACCACTACCGAAATAAATTTGATGTTCATTTTTTCCCCACAAATAGAGCTTTCTTTTGGTGGTATTTGATCACCTGTGAGATTTTTAGTGTGAGTGACAATTCTGAAAAAAAAAAAAAACAATATTTTTCACATTCTGCTATATAACATTCCCAAATAATCAAAAATCAAATGTTTTCCTCCTTTTAGGCCAATTTGTATTCTGCTATATATTTTTGTTAAAAAAAATCGCAATAAGCTAATTTTGATTCGTTTGCGGAAAAGTTATTGCATAGTTACATAGTTACATAGTTAGTGAGGTTGAAAAAAGACATCAGTCCATCCAGTTCAACCTATGATGTGTGTGTGTGTTTGCTTTTAACCGTACATTGTATACCCCTGTATGTTGTGGTCTTTAAGGTGTCCATCTAATAGTTTTTTGAAACTATCAATGCTCCCTGCTGATACGACTGCTTGTGGAAGAGAATTCCACATCCTTACCGCTCTTACAGTGAAGAACCCCTTACGCACTTTAAGGTTAAACCGCCTTTCCTCAAGTTTTAGTGAGTGGCCACGTGTCTTATTGTATCTCCTTTCTCTGAATAGTTTGTTCCTTATGCTAGGGTCGCCAGTACAGTATTTGTACATTGATATCATATCCCCCCTCAATCGTCTCTTCTCCAGAGAGAATAAGTTCAGTGCTTGTAGTCTTTCCTCATAGCTGATGTCCTCCATTCCCCTAATTATTTTTGTTGCCCTTCTCTGGACTTTCTCCAGTTCCAGCACATCCTTCCTGAGGACCGGTGCCCAGAACTGGACAGCATACTCCAGATGTGGCCGGACCAGAGTCTTGTAGAGTGGACGAATAATCTCTTTATTTCTGGAGTGAATCCCCTTTTTTATACAACCCAGTATTCTGTTGGCTTTGCTTGCGGCGGCTTGGCATTGCATGCCACTGCCAAGCCTGTTGTCTACCAGTACCCCCAGGTCCCTTTCCATCCTAGACTCACCCAGAGGTTCCCCCCCCTAGTGAGTAGCTTGCTTTCTGGTTTCTGGCCCCCAAGTGCATTACTTTACATTTTTCAACATTAAACCTCGTCTGCCATGTAGTTGCCCACCCCGTTATTTTGTTCAGGTCTGCTTGCAAGATTTCCACATCCTGCATAGAAGATATTGGCAAGCCTAATTTAGTATCATCTGCAAATACTGAGATTGTACTAGATATCCCCTCCTCTAGATCATTTATGAATAAATTAAACAGGATTGGTCCCAGGACAGAACCCTGGGGGACCCCACTTTCCACACCCGCCCAATCCGAGTACTCCCCATTAATCACCACCCTCTGTACTTTCCCCTGGAGCCAGTTCTCTATCCAGGTATTCACCTTATGGTCCATACCTACCTTCCTTAGTTTGTACAGTAAGCGTTTGTGGGGAACGGTGTCAAAGGCCTTTGCAAAGTCCAGATACACCACATCCACAGGCTTACCTTTATCTAAGTGGCAGCTCACTTCATCGTAGAAGGTTAATAGATTGGTTTGGCACGAACGATTTTTCATGAATCCATGCTGATTACTACTTATAATACCGTTTTCATTACTAAATTGCATCTACAAACTAGGGGAAAGATTTATGTCTTTTCAATTATTTTTTATTTTTTTACTAGTAATGGCAGCGATCTGCGATTTTTAGCAGGACTGGGTCATTGCGGCGGACAGATCGGACCCCTAACTGACCTTTTTGACACTTTTGGGGGGACAAATGACATTACTACAGTAATCAGTGCTAAAATGTGATAATTTCAGAGAGAAGAACGGTCGGCTGTTTTTACAACAGCCGACCGGTGTTCTCTCTCAGCATTCCTGCTGCCTAGTGAGGGCTGGAGCGTGTCGCCTGTGGCACACTTGCTCCCAGCACCACTCCCGTGAACACAGCTGACCGGGCACCAGTGATCGATCCCCGCTCTCTCAGGTGCCCGGCAGAAATTGCAGCCACTGGCCCCGTGGACATTGGCATCCCTGCTGCCTAGTAAAGGTGCGCTGCCGGCGGCACACGCTCGCCCCCCCAGCACAATGCGTGCGTCCAACGTAGTACTACGTCGTTTTGCGCAGCCGAGCCAGGAGGCGGGCGGTCGGGAAGTGGTTGAGGTGAAAAACCTTCAGCCTTTAGAATCACTTTATGACATATAACAATCTATATCTGGGCCTAGAAAAAGGATTGTGTTTTAAACACAACTTTTATGGCCTATTTTGAAAATGTAGCCTTTTTTTAGAAAGGAAACAAAATTCAAGAGAAGCTAATGTAAATACTATATACATATATATATATATATATATATATATATATATATATATATATATATATATATAGTTTCTGTATGTTCCGCTTAGGGCCCTACTCACACTATGATGCACGTCATCAAGCATTGTGCATATGCATTTTTTATTTTTATTTTTGTGGGTTGTCATGCTACGCACCTAGGACAGACCATTCATTTCGAAAGGTTGCCCTACATGCGACAAATTAAGTCATGCATCTTTTTTTTTTTTTTTTTTAGAAACAAGCTTTGCATATTTTTTAACCAAGTGTTTTGGTGCACTTGCCATGCATTTTTCTGTGCATGTCTGCTTGCTGCTTTTGGGGTGCCATTAACAATGAATGGCACTGAAAGTATGACCTGCTTTTTTGAACATTTCATGACCATGTGCTCAGTCATGCAACTGTGCAGGCATTCCCAGGCTGCATTAGTATGAGTGCAGTCTAAGACAAATATAATACAGTATGTGCAGTGTTCTCTGGTTCATTTAAATAAAGATACATTTATATTCAAACCTGTTAGGTACATAAATATACAGTATGATGTTGTGGTCTCTGTGTTCATTGACAGAGTACTGCTTATGTACTTGTGTTATGCAGATTTGAAATGTGTTGTGCTGTACAGACACAAGTGGATGCAATCAGAATATCTAAACTCTTCTAGTGCCTATGGAAAAGCATGAAGTGCTTAAATACTTCACTGCTGCTTGAGTAGTAAATGCTTTAAAATAATGTTTTGTGTTAGGAGGGACAAAGCGATTCACAAAAACCCATTCCTATTAGTGCAGCTGAATTTATTTTCAGAACGTTTAAAGCCACACACGGAAGACAGATGTAATCCAGCCTAGATTTGTATTTCTTAAAAGAATTTTCGAGAAGTGTAAAATGATCCAAGGAAAAGCACCTGCTTTGGTTTCTCACAATAGAATTTCTTGAAGGATTAACGTTCAGAGGCCAAGCTGCTAAGGTGATTTCTTGTGTTTAAGATGCATACAGTACACTGAATCCTTTCCCCCTACTTATCAAAGACATGTCACATCATACTGAAGCTCAAGAGACTGTATTTCTCATTTCATAGGCCATGGAACAGCTTTCACAAATTTGGTTGGCAGTTCTTTCCAAAGAATGCATGATCAAAGACAGATATTCAAAGCATTTTCTAAAAAATATTGTTATATTCATTGCATAATATCTTGCTTCATTGTTGTAATGCGTGGCCCAGATCAGATTTCAGCTGCTAAAAGTATGCTACCCTGCTCTTTTTTGTTATTTGTGTGTGTGTGATTCTTTAAGAATGTTCTTCCATGATGCATGTGAAGATTTGGAGATTTATGATGATATAAAAGTTCCTTTTACTGGATAACTTTTTCTCTTCCCTTCTACAGCTTTACTGTAAAATAATAAAATGCTTCAGTTTGTATCATATTGGATGCTTTTTGTTCCCTTTTAAAGTTGAATCCCTTTCGGCTTGGCAAAATTCAAAATACATTGATGATGAGCCAAATACACAGTACATATAAAGGTGCTGTTCAACTTGCTATAGCTATACATTTATTCCTGATATTTATACAGCCCTGTGAGATAGCAAAGTCAGCCTGGACACCTCACTTTTCTCTGCTAGGGCTTGTACCTCCCTCAGTCTGTGACTGGACATTGAAGGAGAAGCAGCAGACTAATGAGGTTATCTCTTGGTTATGATGCAGTCTCCTTCCTATTAGTAGGTTCTTTGTCAGCCTATGTACACAAAGCAAGACTGATTGGCTCCCTGTGCTGCACCTCCTACCCCCAGTCTAAATATTGCCATCCAGGGAATTTTAAGAATCTGATAAACCAGTTGGGAACTTACACTAGTTGTTGTTTTATTTTTTTAATGAATTGACGTTTTTCCTGTTTAAATTGTTTTTATTTTGAGGAATTCAACAAAGCACACTAACTCCTAGGTTAAATGTCCTTTGTTAACAGAAAAAACAGGCAACAGCGGTTGGAAACATAGATTATAAGTATGGCACTCATAAAACTTTTTTTTCAAGAATCCGCATTAAAGGGGAGCTCCAGGTTCCTTCAGAAAAAAAAATAAGTCAGCAACTACAAATGCTGTCGTGGCTGACTTTTAATATTAGTACACTTACCTGTCAACAAATACAGCTGTGTCTTCACCCGAGCCAATTCTTCAGTTGACTCTCGGGTGCTGCTTGGCTAATGGAAATCGGCAGTGAAGCCTTGCGGCTCCACAGTTGGTTCCCTACAGTGCATGTGCGAAGTCCGCTGCGCTTTGTGAATGGCCCGGTGGCAGGCCAAGGAGGAGGGGGGGGCTGAACTTCTGGCTGAGTTTACAGCAGTAAACTCAGGCGCCAAACAAAAGGTGCCAAATGTGGTAGCAGAGGGGGGAGGAAGCAAACAAGCGGAGCTTCACCTTTTGGGTGGATCTCTGCTTTAACTACATTTGTAAGCCTGATAACATAAGATAGTAGACCTACAAGCAATAGGTTGGAATAGATTAAAAGAGTCATTTGTGCCCACAAAGAAAATGAAAAAGGGGAAAGAAAAGGATAAATAGAAAAAAAAATGTGGGTGGGAGGGAAAAAAATAGAAGGAAGGGGGGCAGCCAGGTCCAGGGTGGTGTAGGGCTATTGGAAACATTTTTTCAGGGGTCTTTTAATAGTAATGTTTGGTCAAGGTTGGAGGCATGTAGTGCATTTTCCATGGTGTCCAGAAGCTGAGGGATTTATGCATGGATTCAAGTAGTATAGTTGAAAGTTTTCATTTAACACAACATTTTCTGCTTGACCTGTTCTTCCATTGGTATTCCTTTTCCAAAGTTTGTGAAAGAAACAACTATAGGTGTCCCTGGGGAATTTGAGTGGAAGGGCTGGATATGGTAAGTGTAGTAATGAAAGGTATAGAAAAGAATATATAAAATTTCAACATTTATTGATTTATATTAAAATTCAACAAAATACAAAAAATAACATATTTAGACTTTAAAATAACATTCCATATACATATCCTGATAGGGATAATACATTAGGGGTTCATGAAGCAGGGAAGTGTATCCTCCAGCATGTTTCGGAATTTTTGTTCATCTAATTCCTTCTTCAGGGAAGTTTATATACACATAACCGTGCATTCACCACCTGTGTATCCCTAGAGGGAGTATGGAGCAAAAAGCGTCCTTTTAGTTGTCTCCTCACAGAAGGTATACTGCAAACGTGGCTGTTTGTATGGCAAAGGATACCTTATATTCATGCAGTCTGACTGTGCAGCTCTGTAGTTTGAATGTGCAACAAGTATATGGACTTGAGAGAATACAAGTCCCTCCACACGTTGTCAGGGTATTAATGTTAGTACCGGCGGTTCACTCAAATCCCCAATGGCCATATGCACATTGTGTTCACGAGGAGCACATAGGGCGGATGAGTCCACACCTTGTCAGAAATCCTATGTGAAATGCAGATAACCGATCTCTCTGTGGTGACCCAAACACCCTTTCACTTGGGGGTCCTATAGACAGACCTCTTTAAAAAAGGGGCAAGCCTTTGGGTAATGAAGGGGTGGGGATTTGAGTTTGTGGAGTTGACATATACCTTTTAATTTATAAATATAAAAAATCCCAGATGAGGGCAGCTTTATGATTTTTCTGTGAAAATTCAAAATTTGGGATGCAATTAGGTGAAAAGTAGTTTATTTTAAGCCTTAGATCATCTGCTGCCCAAAGCTGATATCTCTGTGGTTCATCAAAACTAAGGAAAAAACAGAATATATTTGGTAATACAAGAGGTGGGGAGGCTAGTTTCTTCAATATTTGATAGCTTTTAAAAGTTTTAAGGATTGTTTGACAATGGGGTTGTCTGTGTTTTGAACTATGAACTATAATAAAATGTTAGTTGCAATAAAGGTAAACTCCACTATTTTTAAGCTTACCCAAATTAGAGTCCCACCAGTAACACCCTTCCACACCTTACCTACCTGTATATTGTACAGGACCTTAAAGAATAAGTGCTAGACAGAAAGTAAGCTCTCATTAAAGGTTTAAAGGTCACTATGGGATTAACTGGCTAGGAAAAGTATTTATAGCAGGTTCTGAAAGTCCAGAGGGGAATGTTGAGATAGCTGTTTAGAGGCATCATTCTTCAAATATGTGCTAGAACTAAATGGCTTCAAAACCAAAAACTCAAGCCACCTCCTAATAACTCTGATAGCTTCCCAAAGTTTTAAGGATTGCTTGACAATGGGGTTGTCTGTGTGTTTTTGCTGAAAAGGTAGAAATCACAACAAAATGTCAGTTGCAATTAAGGTAAACTCCACTATTTTTAAGCTTACCAAAATTAGGGTCCCACCAGTAACACACTTCCGCATCCCATCTACCTTTATATTGTACAAGACCTTAAGGAATAAGTGCTAGACAGAAAATATGTTCGTATTACAAGCTGTGGACCCTTTGAGGTCACTATGGGATTAACTGGCTAGGAAGAGTATTAGTAGCAGGTTCTGACAGTCCAGGGGGGGATGTTGTGAAATAGCTGTTTAGAGGCATAATTTTTCAATTATGTGCTAGAGCTAAATGGCCCAGAAACCAAAAACTCAAGCACCTCTTAAAGAAAACCCATACTTAAAGACCAAGAACAAGATCTCACCTAATTAGGGGACTTCCTCGGCTCTCGTGCAGATTATGAGAATGACTCATATTAACATGCTTTGAAACTCAACTACTATGCTAATGGCAACAGAGCTGGGAAATACCTTGCTAGGAGAGTCACTACACCATGCACTAAGGCTAAAATCCCTTATCCCCCTACATCCAACTAGTAAACTCACAATCCTAAGGCCTTTGCAGGTTCCTTTGCAGACTAATATAGTTATCTCTATAATCTGCACAATGTCTTTCACAACACTCAGCTCTCTCTTTGAATAAGACATATCCAACATTTTCGTTAACCTGTAGCTACCCAAACTTACCGAGACACAGTTTCAAAGTCTCAATGCTCCTTTTATACTCAGAGACAGCTAAAATTATGAATTATTTGCCCAAAAGCAAATCTCCTGGTTCAGACGAGTTCACTAGTCAGAACTATAAACTGTTCCAGAATATTTTTACCCAATTTCTTAACATCCTATATCAAAAAGTGGCCATGATGTTATCCTTTCCACCAGAAATACTAAGGCCCATATCGTTACTATACTAAAACTTGGCAAGAAACCCACAAAATGTCCCCTAGGAAACCATGTTAAATGAACTGTAGTGCATTTCTGCAAAAAGCACCAAAAATACATAGGTGTAAACCAGGCCTTATACAGTGATCAGTGTTAAAAAAATGTGCACTGTCGCTGTACTAATGACACTGGCTGGGAAGAAGTTAAACATATCGGTCAATTTAGAAGGTTAACTGTGTGCCTAGCCTGTATTTTTATGTAATGTGCGTGGTGTTTTCACTAGGGGAAGATATTGATTCTAGTTAGGGTTGAGCGAACACTGACTGTATTGTTCAGGATCGTACCAGACTTTTTGGTGTTCGGTACCCGGACACGGACCCGAACATTTTACTGTATGTTCGGGATACAGTCCATTGTTCAGAAATTTATGTCATGTTTTGGCGCAGTTTTAATGGCGTGGTTTCAACAGCTGCAGGGCAGCCAATCAACAAGCGTGCCCTTAGAAGCCATCACAGCCTACTAAAGGCATGGCTCTGTGATTGGCCAGTGCAGCATGTGACCCAGCCTCTATATAAGCTGGAGTCACATAGCGCCGCACATCACTCTGCTCTAACTACTGTAGGGAGAGGTTCCTGAAACTGCTGAGGGAGAGATAGGAGATTATTGTAGGGGCAGGCTGGAGATTGCTTTCAGGGAAAGAATAGGAAGAATCTTCTTTAATCAGACAGCGATCTACATCGATTTTATTGTGTGGGGGTGCAGTGCACAATCTTTTTGCCCTGGCCTGAGCCCAGTGAGGAGGAGGGAGGAAAAAAAAAAAACCTTTTATCAGTCTGTTAGGTGTGCGGCGTGTAGCCGCCATGTAATGCAAGCTTAGTGCATATGTGTCTGCTTAATCTGGATTTTAAAATAAAAAAAATTATTTTCCTTCATATTTTACTGTGACATACAGCGTTCAGACACTGCTGTTCTAATCTGCTATTCAAAAAGCACCAATTAAAGGGAAAAATAAAACATTTTCATTCATACATTACTGTGAGATACACCCGTTGGATACTGTTGTTCTATTCCGCTTTTCAATAAAAACCCATTTAGGGAAAAAAATTAAATTGCGGCCTAGTCTGCATATGTTACTGTGAGATACACCCGTTGGATACTTTTGTTCTATTCTGCTTTTCAATATACACCCATTTAGGGGAAGATCCCCAATTAGAGAAATATGAGGAGAAGGTCAAATAAGGGACGTGGCCTGTGTCGTTGTGCTGCTGGTGGAGCTCCTGTTGCAAGGAGAGGATGTGGTTGATCTGTGCCAGCTACACGCACAAGTGAAACACCTTCCTCAGGTGTGAGTAGGCAACAGAACCTGCAGCAGTATTTGGCAGGGCCTAATGCACTTCTACAAATGTAGAGCAAGTACAGGCGATAGTAGATTGGGTTTCTGACAGTGCCTCCGGTTCCTTCACATTGTCTCCCACCCAGTCTATTGCTGAAAGGTCAGAGTTGGCACCTACAGCCGATGTCTATCAATCTTTCACCTAACCTCCCCTTGCAAATCAGGCAAGCAGTCTGAGCCCCAAGTCATGCAGAAGTCTCTTCTTCTTTTTGATGACTCTGTTAGCATGGTTTCCCAGGGCCATCCACCTAGCCCTGCCCCAGAAGTGGAAGAGATTGAGTGCACCGATGCCCAACCACTTATGTCTCAAGATGAGTACATGGGAGGACCATCGCTGCGCATCTCGGATGATGACGAAACACAGGTGCCAACTGCTGTGGAATTCCGAATTGTGGAGACTGACAAAGAGGGCAGGGGTGAAGACTGGGTGGAAGATGATGTGGAGGACGATGAGGTCCTCGACCCCACATGGAATGTATGTCATGCAGGTGACCTGAGTAGTTTGGAGGAAGAGGCAGTGGTCGCACAGAGCCACCAGCACAGTAGAAGAGGGAGCAGGGTGCAAAAGCAGAGCGGCCGTGCCCTAGAAACTATGCCTGCTACTGCCCAACGCAGCAAGGGACCGAGCACACCAAAGCCAGCTCAAAGGAGTTCCCTAGCATGGCAGTTCTTCTGACAATGTGCTGATGACAGGACACGAGTGGTTTGCAAGCTATGCAATCAGAGCCTGAAGTGAGGCATAAACCTTCTCAACCTGAGCACAACCTGCATGACCAGGCATCTAATTGCAAAGCACTAGCTGCAGTGGAGTAGACACCTCAAAAACCAAGAAAGGTCTCTGGCTCCTCCTGCTTCCTCTTCTGCTGCACTCTCGGCCTCTTCATCCACGTCTGTAGTGACAGTGGCACCTGCCACCCCGCAAACAGAGGATCTGCCAGCAACACCACCACCTGGGTCACCAACAACCATCTCCACAATGTCCCGTGGAAGCGTTCAGCTTCCTATCTCCCAAACACTGGAGCGGAAGAGGAAGTACCCCCCTACCCACCCGCGATCCCTGGCCCTGAATGCCAGCATTTCCAAATTCCTGGCCTTTGAAATGCTGTCATTCCGTCTGGTGGAGACGCACAGTTTTAAAAGCCTTATGGTGGTGGCTGTCCCACAGTACGCTGTGCCCAGCCGCCACTACTTTTCCAGGCAAGCCATCCCTTCCCTGCACAACCAAGTGGGTGACAAAATCAGGTGTGCACTGCGTAACGCCATCTGCGGCAAGGTCCACCTAACTACGGATACGTGGACCAGTAAGCACGGTCAGGGACGTTATATCTCCCTAACAGCACACTGGGTAAATGCAGTGGCGGCTGGGCCTGAGGCGGATAGCAGTTTGGCGCATGTCCTTCCACCACCAAGGAATGCAGGGTGCTTCAGTTTGCCTCCTGTTCCTAACTCCTCCTACTCTGCCTCCTCACCACCACCAACTTCAGCGCAGCCAGGGGTAAACGACAGCAGGCAGTTTTAAAACTTGCCTGTTTGGGGGAAAAAGCCCACACCACGCAGGAGTTGTGGAGGGGCATTGAACAGCAGACCGATGAGTGGTTGGTGCCAGTGAGCCTCAAGCCCGGCCTGGTGGTGTGCCTAGCTCTGGGCCTAGCTGGTTTGACACACATCCCTTGCCTGGTGCATGTGCTGAATTTGGTGGTGCAGAGGTTCCTTAGAAATGACCCCGATATGTCAGAGCTGCTGCAGAAAGTGCGGGTCATCTGTGCGCACTTTCGGCGTTCTCACCCTCCTGCTGCTCCTCTGTCAGCAATGCAGCGTAACTTCGGCCTTCCCACTCACCGCCTCATATGTGACGTGCCCACAAGGTGGGACTCCACCTTGCACATGCTGGCCAGACTGTGCGCGCAGCAGCAGGCCATAGTGGAGTTTCAGCTGCAGCACGCACGCGTGAGTCGCTCTGTGGAACAGCACCACTTCACCACCAATAACTGGGCCTCAATGCGAGACCTTTGTGCCTTGTTGTGCTGTTTCGAGTACTCCACCAACATGGCCAGTGCCGATGACGCCGTTCTCAGCTTAACTATCCCACTTCTATGCCTCCTTGAAAAAAACACTTTGGGCGATGATGAAAGAGGATGTGGCACAGGAGGAGGAGGAGGACGAGGTATCATTTCCAAGGCATATTAAATCTGGGAATAGACAGGTTCCCTTCATATTTCCACACTGTCATCACCCACATATTATTAGCTGTTAGAACAACGATTACCGGGCACTGGAAATGGCATTTAGCACCTAGTCTTTCAAAAACTATTGCATTGGTTAAAACCAATTTTGTGTATGAAAAATTGTTAGCCGTTTGAAGGATAAATACCCACTAATTGTAAAAGCTTGAATTAATTGGACAGAAAAGTTGCCAGACACCTTTCTCTGTTTTCTTCTCTGTATTATACTGTAACCCTGTGTACTGCAACTTTTAATTTTTTCATAACTTTATAAGGATTCCTTATTCTTTTTCCCCCTTACCATCTTTTACGGTTTGCTATATTTCACCTACTAGGCATTGTTTGTACTTATTTGCACATAAGTTTTAAAAAATTGTTAAAAAAAAAAAAAAAAAAAAGATGCAACTGACTCTGAACTCTCTCCTAGCTGCTAAGCCCTGTTGTTGACATTTGCTCATGCTGAAGAGAAGCCGTTTTTCAGATTACATTTTGCTATTGTTCAAGTTACTCCTTTTATGCTGGGAAATAAACTGAATTTTATCTAAAAGCCAAGCATAGTCTTACATAGTGATTCTAAAATCCCCTAATTGATATATGCATAATGACACTTTTAAGCACAATTGTACTATTATGTGCTATGTTTTATCTCAAATGTTTTAATGTTTTGCCCACTTAATATGAAATGGATGAGCATTCTCACACATTATTTTTTCTTCCCATGAATTCTAGGGTCCTTACCAGGACACTTGCTCATAAAGGGTCCTAGTTAAAGTATGTCTTTCACATTAAATGCAGCTAATTTTAAAGTATTCCATATTCACATTAAATGCAGCTATTTTAAGGACCTAATCAGGACATTAAAAAAATCAGTTTTCTATAAGCCTTATTTAATGTATATTTCTTTACCAAATGGCTGTTGCAGTTAACAATTTCTAATACTTGTTGCTCTCCGCCTATTAAAATGAACATAGACCTCCTACACAACAGGTGGTGCTGTACTGTGATATACTACATAAACTGTTAGTATTCCATTTTGTTATCTTGTATGTGACTTCAGTTTTACAAATATTGTCACATAGTACATGTAGTTGGTCTATTGAATCAAAATTGTATATTAAATTGCCAGACTAGTTTATAATAATCAGAAATATGTTTTTTGCAGAATTGTGAGAAACTGGAAAATAATTTTGATGACATCAAACATACGACTCTTGGAGAACGAGGAGCACTCAGAGAAGCAATGAGGTAAGTCTGGGTTGCCATGGCAACAGTCATTCATGTGGTAAAGCAAAAGTCATTCTTTATTATTGGGGGAACAAATGAGTTCATTGCCACCATTCAGCTCTGTTCTCCAAGGTATTAATTTGTCACTGGATAGGTTTCCCTTGAGGCTCCACTTTGGTTTAAAGCTGCATAAATAATAAGCTTCACTGCGCTGTAAAAAAAAAAACTAAATGTTTAATTGGTTGCTTGAAATGCTTAGGGTTCCTGTGAATTATATTTATTCTAAACTATGAATGAATAGAAATTCTGATATTCCACAAGGAGCATAAATGGCACAGACTGAATAATTTAGCTAAGCTTTGTATTTATTAAAAATAAAGGAAACTATTTCATAGAACTTTTCATTATGTATTTTTTAAAAAAGGTGTGAAAACTTTGTTGAGAGTTTTTAATTCTTTACAAAGAAGTAGGTTCTGAATTAGAATAATAGCTGTGCATCTTTGTACAATCTACTCTCTTTGGGTGAGAAGTATTAGGGATGGGGTGACCATTTTAGCGTTCAGTACTTTTGGACAGGTAAGGTCACTCCTTGCTTGCCTAGGGGTGGGCTTGGCGTTAGCATAAGGTTGTCTAAGGTTGCCATGATTCCTATTTTTCTCTGTGTTTCTTGTACATTGTTACAAAAGAATTGTGAAACTTTGGCTGTTGTAGCCTGTGTACATAGGATTTTATTTGCTTATAAGTGTGCTCCCGGCAGGGATGGCTCCCCGCACCCAATACCCCCCCCCCCCCGCAAGCTATATGCACCTGAAAGCAATGCTGCATTGTGCCAGGGAAATTTCGATGTCCTTGTGGAGTAGCACAGAAATAGGATACAAAAAAAAGTCAAACTTAAAACATAATGTATCACTCATTTTATAAGTTATTAAACCAAGCATTCATCTAAATAAACTGTATTTAATTTATTTTACATCCAACATTTAGAAACTATATTATTATCATTATTATTAAAATAGTAAGTATAACCACTTTTTTTTTTTTTTTTTTATATTTACTGAGTATGTGTAATAGTTATGTAGATGTAAGCTTTATCCTTAAATTATTATTTACCATTGAAAGGGCTTATGGAGGGAAATGCGTATATTTTCAGTTTGGGTAAATCGATCCTCTTGTTAGAAGTAAACTGTCCAAAAAAAAATTGCCCACAAAATCAGAGTATGAATATTTACATGTCCTACTTCTGATGTCACCAGACACTACTCATTTGCTAAAGATTCATCCTCTGAAGTCTCTTGGGATAGCCTGGTTCCCTGCAGTGCTAGGTGATTTCTCCCAGCAGCCTTCACGTCACATCGGAGAAACCACTGAGCGCAAAAGGGGCACACAGGATTGACACTCCTGGACATGTTGGTTACCTAGGAGACTTCTGAGGATGATTACTCATCAATAGACCAACGTTAGGCAGTACAAGCAGCAGGGGAGGTAAGTATTTACAATCTTCTGCTGCAGGCAATTCTTTATAAACCGTTTTATTTCTATGATGGGTATGGAATATTTTCCTATTGAAATATAATATCTGAACAATTTAACAACAACAACATGTTTATAGGATTTTCTATTACCATCTTCTAATCCAAGTAATATTTTGTAAGAAAGATTCAAGAATTCTGTTGTTGACTAAACTGTATTCAGAAATAAAAGACTAAACAAGGCATATATGTATATATAATTGTTTGATGTATTGGCTTTGTTTGGTCGATAAGTTGCATTTTTCTGCATTATTGAGTCCTACTGATTCTCTCTTACTGGAGTCGAACCTCCCATTACAATGGCACACTGGAAATTGCCTATTACTTTTGTTTAAATACTAATGTACATGTTGTGTTAGTTTGTGCTGTTCTCGGCTCTGCTTGCATCCATTAGCCACTCTCAGGTCATCAATTATCAGTAGGAGTCCATTCAGTGACCCAGAAGGTAAGTTTTAAAAGTATGTTGTGTGTTGTGGAATGTATTGAGTATTATAAATGACTGATTCTACAGGACTGACTAGTGCAGTTGTTTTAAATGTGAAATCATTACTAGAAATAGATAACCATTCTTTTTTTTTTTTTTGCACCTATTTGTGATGAAAATTGCTTCAGCAACTTGAAAACTGCGGTAAATGTATTTGCCGTAAATATTTCCAGTAGCTATCCCTTTCAGTTTAGAAAAACTGGATCTCTATTATTAATGCTACCACATAGGAAGGTCACATTTAAGAGTAATAATACTCTGTCTTTAATTGTTCTAATCCATGTCAGCTATCATTACCACAATGTTTTTCTATTATACTATTAGTAACTCATAAGATCAATCTGTTCTATATTGAAAGTCTGTAGTGAATGCTATTTGCACACAAATGTGCACATCCCACATAATCACTGGGTGTTTAAATTACATAGGGACCAAATCAATAAATACCACCAAATGAGGGTAACACATTTATTTGGTGTAATTGCCTTTGTTAGCTGGAGGGCATCAACTCCAAAAGGCTGTATTGCACTTACCTCTTGGTACACCAGCATGTCCCAGGGCAAAATGATAATTTAGTATCTGTAATAAACCATGGACTAGTTGGTGGTGGCAGACCGAGATCCAAATTCAACAAAGTGCTGAATAAACTGGCCATATTTGGCCATTTCTCTCACCCAAATGCCTGCCCTTCTAGAATGTAAACAAAATCGTAATTTTCATATTTGATCAAATGCATCACCCAGAATTACAGAGTCTCTTGCAGCAGCACTGCAGATACTGTTATTAAAGCCAATCATAGATGCATTTAAATTCAGCCGATTCAGTAGGGACCAGCCAAATTTTTGATCCACCTATGGGCAGCCTGGCTGTGCAAAAGTTGATCTCTCGGTCGACTTCTGTACAACCAGCCTGTTAAAAAATTGTTGCTCGGTGGTAAGTGGGGCCCCCCAAGGCTCAGTCCTGGGACCAACCATGTCCAATTTATTCATAAACAGCATTGAGGACGGGATCATTAGTTCTATATCAGTTTTTGCAGATGACAAAACATTGCAGCATGAAGCAGATATCCTACAGAATGACCTGAACAAAATAACAGAGTAGGCAACGACATGGCAAATGAGGTTTAATGTGGAGAAGTGTAAGGTTTTGCACTTGGGGACTAAAAACATAAAAGCACAATACACTTTAGGGGGCGAACCTTTGGGGGATTCAAAAATGGAGAAAGATCTGGGAGTCTTGGTAGAGGATAGACTAAGCAATAGCATGCAATGTCAAGCGGCAGCTGCCAAAGTCGGCAGAATATTAGCATGCATAAAGAAAGGGATGTATTCCAGAGATAAGACTATAATCCTACCACTTTATAAAACTCTGGTCCAACCGCATCTGGAGTATTCTGTCCAGTTCTGGTCGCCAGTCCTTAGGAGGGATGTGTTGGAGCTGGAGAGAGTCCAGAGAAGGGCAACTAAACTAATAAGGGGATTGGAGGACCTTAATTATGAAAAGCGTCTGCAATCGCTTGATTTATTCTCCCTGGAGAAGAGATGCCTCATAGGGGACATGATAGCAATTTATAAATACCTCAATGGTGATCTCAGCATATTGGAGGAGAAGCGTTTTAACCTCAGGCATCGCAGGGGGTTCTTTACTGTTAGGGCTACAAGATTGTAGAATTCTCTACCACAAGAGGGTGTTTCTGCCGGAAGTATGGCTACTTTCAAAAAAAAGTGGAACTTAACTGTATCTAAGCACCAAAAAGTAAACATGCCTCTTAATTCATTTTTAATAATAAGAAGGAAACTCATTCATCCATGTCTCCATGTTATTTACTGGAATCCATCTGCCCTTCGCTCAGGCACACAGGCAGGAAGATGTTCTTAGCTGAGAAAGCCCCTCCTTCAGATGGGAAAAAAATGGCCATAAAAACTCCCAGGATGTAGGATGTAATTTTGGCCTAGGCTAGAAACTACTGTACTGTACTTTCCTATCTATCTAGTAAGGCTAGCAGGATAAAGATTGAAAATAATGATGCTTGAGAAAGTTTAGTTCAGCTTTAAAGTGTTTACAAGTCTTTTGTGTAAACCTTTAATATTGATTAAAACCATTCAGCTTTTAGGTATGGATGAATTAATAAGATACGTTTAAATATGCATCGGTTTTTCTCCTGTGGACTGCATAAAATTGACTAGTCATTATTTTGAATGATGAAACATGTTTGATTTTAAGCTAACAAATGAATATCATATGTCACTAGTATTTTTTAAATGTGAACTGATCAGAAGAGCTGTTACTTGTCGCATGCAGGTTAGCCAACCATAAACATATTTTTAAAGACATAGCAATTCTTTTGGATTTTAGCAAACCTTCTGAGCCATTTTAAGCTTTTTAATGTTTTGTCAAAGGTCAAGTATCTCAAGGTGCTTGGTATTGCTTTTGTAAGCAAGAAAAGCATCTTCTGTGGGCTGCTGTGATCATTGTTTTACTTTAATGGCTATTTGTCTTTTACATCCTGGCTAAGAGATCGGACCTGAAGTACCCGTTTACAGTCTTATAACCTTGGTGGTTCCTAAGAGTTCTCTTACTGGACTGGGGTAAGCAGGGCCATTCTCTTGGGGAGCTTTTCCCTAAGGTTGTGGAGCAGTTCAACCTATAGTAGTAAGGGGACATAAGGAGCAATCGGATACACTGTCTTTGTAAAAATCTACAGACAGATGTAATGTAGCTATTCATTTCTAAATACTTACATTTTAATTCAGATAGTTTAAATACCTGAATTTAATTGATGGGTGACCTCAACAGGGGAATAAATAAGGGAGTCCTAGTTCACAATCCAAGAGCTGGCGCCTGCTAAATAATGATGGCAGAGATGACATAGTCTAAGATGTCCCAAGCAGCACTGAAAAAAAATCTCCTTGGGGAGGAGAGACAACCAGAAATACGCAATAAAGTGTACTAGAGCGCTAACGGGATGGGTCCGCCCCGTTAGCACTCTAGTACACTTTATTGCCGATTTCTAAATAAGGGAGTCCACCTCACCTCCCCAGAATGTTGGCAGTGCAGAATAAGTTAATGCTAACATTTACCATGCACCTGAAGCACCACTGGCACTGCACCTACCAACTGACAGACCTTAGAGACCCACCACAGTGGTTCAAAGCAAGGGAAGCTCTCTTTATCTCCCCCTTACCTCCAGTCACTTTACCCAGCTAAGGGGGTACTTCCCCCCTCAGTCTGAACTTGGTCTGGTAAGTGGGTTTTATGTTGGGATGGGGGGGGGGAGCTGTACTGGGGAGAGATTTTTACTGGTACTTGTAATATTGACCTCTTTAGTATACCTCCTCTATCAAGGCTCAATATGACAGAGTAGCCACAATGAATACACTGTTACTCTCTACGTGACTCAAATCTAACGCACGCTGACTGAGGAAGTGTACAAAATTGCCTCCCTCTCCAATGGTTCTTGACCTTCTCCAGTCCCCAGAACCTGAGACCCTCTGGGTTTCTATCATAGACTTCTCTAAAATGCTTCCTCAGTCAGCGTGAGTCTTTCTGGATTTATGAGACCCATGTTTTGGGGTCACAATGTAGACTTTGACTTATATTGCTTTATTAGTAACAGGTAACATCAAATAGGACCCTATGGCCAAGTAGATTGGGTTGTAGAGATATAAACAAATGGTTCAAAGTAAGGGGTTAAAAATAGTTATAGAACTGTTGATCTTTTGGGGTCATATCATAGATTTCAGACACGTAGAGAGTAGGAGTGTATTCATTGTGGCTATTCCGTTTTATATATATACTCTATTGAGCCTTTATAGGGGAGGTATACTAAAGAGGTTTATATTAACACCTTTTAAGTACAGATGGATTTCGTTTTATATAGTTGAGATATATTAAATGCAAAAGGTCATTAAACTGTAGGATGTTTATACACTTAAAATGGAGGTATTCTGATATTGATGTATTTTGTTGAAAAGTCCAATTAAGGATGAATACATATATGTTTAATTGGTGTAGAAATAATGGAGTCAATTTTAATATGAGGTCTAATGAGTTTAATTCAGGACAGTAGCTGTATATTTTCATGTTTTATTTTTTTTATATTGTGCTAAAGAAAAGGTTTTTAGAATGTACATGAGTGTTCACCTGAGTGTTCGCCATGGTGGCCAGGAGGGAGTTAAATCAATGTCAGCCTGGTAGATGGTATGGGTGGACACTGAAGGATGAACAATTGGTATTTTGAGATGTGAGAGAACTATAGAATGTATCTTCCGTAGTCCACAGGAAGTGGGCAGGGCTGTGAAGCTCGGTAGGTTGCCATGCCGTTATTAGCATATTTAAAGGCTAGGGTAAGGTGGCCCATCCATCTACTGTAGAAGCCCAATGACAGGACAATACACGTATAGAAGGGAGGAGCCAAGCCCGTGACATTATGCAGCCACCGCGATCCCTGACGAGTGGGGAGCAGGCAGTCACGCTAGACATTTAAAGTGCTTTATATCTTGTAAGTGTGTTTTTATGGGGGCATTTTATTAAAATTGTTGAAATGGAGAGCACTATATAGTCTGTCTTTTTGAATACACGAGGTTCACTGAGCTTTAAGACAAACTTACAGAGCTGGAATCCTGGAGAGGCCGGAGGAGAACACAGCAGGAGTAATTGTTGCATTAAGCTGATTGAACTCATCTTTGAGGTGAGCAGGTTTTTCAGCCGGTGTTGGTGTGCACTTTCTGGTGTCATGAGTTGAAGGGTAATTAAAGAGCACTGCGGTGGATCACATTAACCACTTCTGGACCATGCCCATTTCTGACACATGTTGTTTACAAGTTAAAATCTGTATTTTTATCTAGAAAATTACTTAGAAACCCAAAACATTATATATATTTTTTTTTAGCAAAGACTCAAAATGGCCATCATTGGAATATTTTTTTGTCACGCAGTATTTGTGCAGTGGTCTGTGGTCTTTCAAACGCCTTTTTTTTGGGGGGGGGGGGAAATACATTTCACTGCATTTAAAAAAAAAACTAAACAGTAAAGTTAGCTCATTTTTTTGTATATTGTGAAAGATGATGTCACTCAGAGTAAATAGATACCTAACATGTTACGGTTTAAAATTGCGCACACCCACGGAATGGCGACAAACTACGGTCAATAAAAATCTCCATAGGCGACGCTTTAAAAAATGTTAACGGTTACCAGTTAAGCGTTACAGAGTAGCTCTTTTTTAATATTATTGCTCTCACTCGGGCGATCGTGGCGATACCTCACATATGTGGTTTGAACAGCGCTTTCATTTTCGGGCGTGACTCCTGTATACGTTTTCTTTCATGCACAAGCTCACGGCGACAAAGGGCGATAAAATATTTTTTTTCCTATTTATTTTATTACATTTTTTAAATTTTAGCACAGGTTTTTTTTAAAAAAATAAAAATCTGTTTACTTTTATTGCTGTCACAAGCAATGCAAACATCCCTTGTGACAGCAATAGGCAGTGACAGGTACTCTTTATGGAGGGATGGGGGTCTAAAAGACCCTAGACCCCTCCACTGCACTTCAATGTATTCAAAATGTGAAAATGGCATTTTTGAATACTGTCAATTTTTTAAATTTGGCGCCTTTAGCCGCCGAGTAACCCAGACGTGACGTCATGAATGCCGCTTCCGGGTTACATCATTGGAGACCCAATCGAAGCCAAATCCAGCTTTTTCTGGGACTCCAAACAGCCGGCGGAGGTGGCGGCTGGTTGCTCGGGTCTCCCAAGCCACATCAACTGTTACCACCGGAAAGCCAACCGCCGGCTCTAAAAAATGGTACCAGGATGATGCCTCTAGCTGCAGGCATCACCCCGGTACAACCACTTCTTGCAGACAATGTAGGGCTACGTCGATTTGAGGGAAGTGGTTCATTTATGAACTTTGTTTTGTGAAATTTTTTTATTATTTACTATTATGCATACTAATGGACTTTGATTAGGAGCACACACTATATAGAAGCTTGTAGTAGTGCATTTGGTTGCGCTGCACTGTATGAGTAAGTTTATGCAATTTGTGGTGTGGTGAAATCACTAGGAGTGTACAGCAGCAGCTAAACATAATCAAATGACAGACATTGACACAGGATTTGGTTATATATGGTTTAAAGAGGTAGGGGTGGCACATTTAAGAGGTATAATACAAGTGCAAATGATGGTGCCTCTAAGAGTATTGTGACATATGTAGCTGCCCCTTTAAATGAGTGAGTGAAAACACCTCTAGTAACATATAATCCAAGTGTAAAGAAAAGGCGCTCACAATCTAAAAAACATGATAACAATAAAGTGCATGAAAAACCACTTGATGTGTGGTCACAAATGTGCTAAAATACAAAAAACATAAATGTCTAGCAAGTCTCCTGTGGAGTATTTCTAAACCTTAGCCTTATCCATAGGGATCTAGAAGTGGAGTGGTGTTATCGTAGGAATAATCTGGTTTTACAATAACGCTTTTCCTGACCTGTAAGAAGAGGTCATAAACTTCTGGTGAGTTGCCATCCATTTGTTGAGCACTCGTGGTGAAGCAATCAGCAGACAAAAATATCTAGAAGCATATCATTTTTTGGTGTTGGGATTGTCACATTGGACTTTCATTATACATTTATGTTTTTTGTATTTTAGCACATTCTTGACCACACATCAAGTGGTTTTCATGCACTTTATAATTTTTTTTTTATATTGTGAGCGCCTTTCCTTTACTCTTGGTTTACTGTATATGACATTTGAGAGGTAGTGCTGATTGTATCTTGCACACTGATGCCACAACATATATGTTCATGAAGGAGAACAGAAACGTCTCATGGTGTAGCAATAAAACCAATTATTAAAAAATTCCAGAATACTTACAAAATACAAAGGTTAAATCAGCATGTCATCACAAGCCATTAGAAAGTTTCTAACCAACAAAATTGCCGCAATCCTTGTGTGTTGTGACATTGCATGCCCTAGCTCCCAACCAAGCTGTAAGAAGATTTGATCATGGTTGGCGTTTAACTGAGCACCATTGACCACTTGTAGTTAGGTGGTCCACAACTAAGGGTAGTAGGCTCTGCATACTGTGGTGCAGGGGGAGGATTATTTTATCATCCTTTTGTGATATTGTATATATACTGTATTTGAGGAGCCTTCCTCAATCTTGAATACAATTATTTGGACTTTGAAGGACTTTTATCTATTGCTCAAACGTGCTGCATTGTAAATCTCTATTCAAGTTTTTTTTTTTTGCAGTCTGTGTTTCCATTGGGTGGATTCATCCTCTCTATTTGTCCTGGTGACCATTAGCAAGACAGAAAATTAATGATAAACCCTACATCTTGGAGTTGTCACCAGAGCAGGACATGATGGGAAATCTTCCAGTGGAAACACCTGTTTGGATGTCAACTATCTAGGAGGGGAACTTATCTCTCTTTGGAAAGATTTACCTCAATTTCCAGTTGGGAATTATAGGAAAATACCACTAATGGGACACAGACCGCAAAAAATAAACTGACAGCATTTTTGTTTTTAACCCTACCTTACTCTGTCCAAACTAAAAATGTTGGTGTAAACTTTAAAGAAGACACTTTCTTGTGTTAAAATGGTCTTATTATCTCTCTCTCTCTCTCTGCCTTGGATGTTTTTGGCTTACCTGTAAACTGTTTTGAGAACTTTGATTTCTATTACTGTACACTTATTCCTTGTAGTGTTTTTGGTCTTCGCAGGCCAAGAGCAAATGCTCTATATCAGGGGTCTTCAAACTATGGCCCTCCAGTTGTTCAGGAACTACAATTCCCATCATGCCTAGTCATGTCTGTGAATGTCAAATTTTTCCAATGCCTCATGGGATGTGTACTTCCGCAACAGCTGGAGGGCCGTAGTTTGAGGATCCCTGCTCTATATGGTATAATACTGAAACAGCCCTGATTATCTCACTAGTCAAAAAAAACACCAAAATGTTTCCAATAAATTGACATGAAATACATTTTTTAGGCAGTACAGAATGTAATTGTTTTACTTGATAAATCTTGGACAAAGTGTGTAATTTATTAAGCTGTATTTGCTACTGATTGCAGGCAGATCATGGCAAAATAGTTTTTTCACATGAGCACTTTTTCATCTTAGTGAAAAAGCCTGGAAGCTTCAAAGTCAATGGAAAGAGACTATAAATGAAGGCCAATAAACAAGTTTTGGTCCATTTATTTCTGTATGAAATATCAATAAGTATTAATAAAAATAGTATTTATTATTAGCAGTACTTGCAGTCAAAAGGCTTTCAAATTAAAAGTAAGAATTGCAAGATTATTTAAGGGAACTCCATTAAAGTTTAGTGTCTAATGAAATGATCAGCACTTAGTGTAAGAGCAATGCAATCATTGCTATAAGAGAGCACTTTATAGGCATGCCAAATAATTTAAATGTCAAGGAGTTGTTCATTAAATATCTAAACATGACATTTCTGTGTGTGCTTTTTTCTGTGCCATCTGAATTTCTTTACTGAAACGTATTTTTCAAAGTACAATAAACAACCTACAAGCCATATTAAAATGAAAAGCAGTAGGTTGACAATACAAGAGTTTGTTTTGTTAACTATACTTATTATATGAAAGATTATAGGATAAAAGATGAATGCACAAAATACATTTTTTGCAGACTGATCAGGCAAACTAAAAACTGTATGAACATAATCAAAAAGCTGTAGAAGCATAGATGTTGGATTTGAACCATCTCATCTGTTAACAGATTGCAGTGCCTTCTCCTCCCCTACCTGCATCTAGTTTGTACTTGATGCAAAGAGATAATTTCCTGGCTTATTGTTATGTACTGCACATAACAGACTTTATCTCCTCATGTGCATGCTAGGGGAACACGGAAGTTAATAGCTTGCCTTTCATAGGCAGGCTTTAAGCCTGTACACATGCAGTATGTGAATGCAAATACACATGTATGGCTTGCCTGTGTATGTAAACAGTGATTCTAAGGCCATCGTTTATTATTAACTCTAAACCTATGTATTCTAAAAGTGTCTCTATGGATACTTTTGGGTACTGGAGTTTTTTCTCCTTTTCACAGGTGCATGCAATTTTCCGGCTTGGCGTGTTTGGTATCTATTTACTTGACAGAACCCTATCTTTTATATGTTATCAAAAATTGTGAATTTATTGTGCTTATGTGCATTAAAATTCATGTTAGAGAATTTGCTACTTTGAATTGATAAACTGTTACACAAATGTCGTGTGACAAAAAATTTAAACTGCACTCATTTTATTCTATAGGACCTCAAAGTTCAGAAAATATATATTGGTTTGGGGGGTTTTAAAAACATTTCTATAGGGAAAAAATTCATTACTTTTTTTGGCTCAGAGGGGGAGATGTCATTTTCGGCTTTAGTAAATGACAGGAGCAGTCAGTGTTTTTTTTTTTTCTCTTGGTGGGGAAGATGGGGGACTTTTACCGTGAATGACATGGATCTGTATTGCTGCACGATGGTAAGGATTATGGATATATGTTTTTGGATTTTTTTTTTAAGGACTAGTGTGTTTATTTACTATTCACACTTTTGTGAATGAGTATGGGTACTACTTACTCATTCATATGGAATCCTTTATCCTTAAAGGGTGGTTCCATGATAATTCCCAAATCACAGACCCCCCACCACCAGCAGGCCATAATTGTGAGAAAGAGGCCCTTGTCCTCATCAACATGGGGACAATGTGATTTGCCTGGGAGTTCCCCCCTGGTAAGGTACCCTTCCATGTTAAGGCCAAGTGGCCTGGTATGGTTTTGGAGGGGGAGGGACATTGTTAGATAAGAGTCTAAGGTTGATTTTGGAGGGACCTTAAGCTTTTTTCTTGTCTTTTTTCCCCTAAAACCCACACCAGACATCAAGGGCCTGGTCTGGAAATTGAACTAGGTTCCTATTAGTGTCCTCACCAGGGCCTTTGTAGGAGGAACCACACCATTTTTTTTCCTTTGTGTGGATCCCCCATTAAAATCTATATAGGACCCCCATCAAGGAAAAAAAGTCTGGAATAGATGAAGGGAATCCCTGGCCATTTCTTTACAAACAGAATAAGTGGATGGGAGATGTCATTTACAGGAACAAATATATATATATATATATATATATATATTTATTTTTTTTTTTCAAACATGATTGAATGCTGCTGCCTGAAAACACTCAGCTTTCAAGCATACAGGCTTTTTTTTCTGATCTCAAAGCAGCCCATTGCTTTTAGTGTGCCTGTATGCATAGACACCTAAACATGTGCTACGTATCGATCAGTAAAAAAAAAAATCTGAGTTGTGGGTCAGTCTTTTTGATATATACATTCAAAAATGCACAAATATGTGCTTATGTCACATTTCCTTTATTAAAATAAAGCTAGAAGAATGTTTTTGCCTATATGTACATACTTGCAAATAAGCACAAGTGATATACAGCCTATCCTCATGTTTTTTTCTCTCAGGAATGTCTGATGCTTATTCATCAGTGCAATGTGCAAGAGGTTTAAATGTTTTGCTGAAGTAGCTTTTATACATTGTACAGATGCACCACTTCACAGACAAGTTCAGGGCGTCCTCAAAGCATAATATTTAAATAATTTTTAAATGTTTATTGTCACCCTTTAATTGCTCTTCCCTGACAGACAATTTTTTTTCTTGTTTTGGCACATGTTCCTCAGGGCAATGCCCAGCCCCTTATGCCATTTTTTTAGACAATGCTTTGCCTGTTAGCCTACAAAATGTCCATTACTTTATTCATTTATTTTTTTAACATACAACTTCCAGTTAATTGAGTGGGGTTTGGATTTGACGCCACATCTTCAGTAATGTTCATCAAACCCTCCTCGAACCCATCCCAGGTATGTTGGGCTCATCCTTAGTTAGGAAGTTTGTATTTAATTCCAGAAAGATTTGTGGTTCCAAATAAATATGGAAGTGGATGTAAGTGGCAGAAAAAAAGGAAAAACGGTAAAGCAATTTTCAGAGTTTTTAAAAAGTAAATCTGGACATTAACAATTGTGATAATATTTAGTCTACCAAACCATGTGTGGGATAAAGGTACAGTTTGTGAAGATCTGTCCTAGTAGCTTCTACTAAGGGAGTATACGTGTATTCATATAAGTCCCTAAGGTCATGTTTTGGTGTCAAGAAAAGTTACAACTTTTGAAGGTCCAGCAGAAAGGCAGGGATTTACTTGAGAGACTGTCACTTTTACACTTATTGTAACATTGATAGCTTCTCACTTATTATACAGGGTTTATATAGTGTCAACAGTTTGCCCAGCACTTTACAATATAAAGGGAGGCAGAACAGTTACATTACAATTCTTGACAAGAGGGTAGTTTATTTTGAGTTTCGAGAGGGAGCCAACAAGTCAAATGTCTTTGGTAGATTCTGAAGTGACACATGCAGGTTAAGGATATAAAATAAATCATCAGCATAGAAATTTTGTGTCATTTCATTTTCGCTTGAACACTGCATGCAAAATGTATTTGGAATAATTGTCAGCTCTGTGGTATTCAATTAGCTGTATGAAAATCATATTGACCTCTGAAAGCTATAAGAATTGAAGACAGGACTGTATAACATGCAACACAGTAAATAGAGTGCAGTGGTAAGGACTATATAGCATACTGTATAGAGTATAGCAGTTAGGGCTAGGTAACATACAGAAGTGCATATTACAAGTGACCGGATCTATGTAATGTACACAAAAGCATATAGAATGCAGATGTCAGGACTGTGAAATGTACAAAATACCATATTGGGGCAGTGGTTAGAATGACATAACATACAACTATGGCATTTCAAGGCCCTGCCAGTGTGAAATGTAGGAGAAAGTGACACTGGGTTTGCACATATGCAGAGAGCAGGGCTCCAGAATGCCAATTCTAAGCAGAGATTTTTTTTTCTCCTGCTGTGTAATTCCCAAATCAGGAGCTAGAGCTTGGAGATTCTGAAGTGCTTTGGGAGGGAAGGAGTCTTCAACCCAGTGTTCATGTCTTGCCAGTAACCAGCAGACTGAAAGTGCAGGTTTTCACAGCATTCATAATGTAGGACCTTACAACAGTTCATGGTTCCACTCAAGAGACAGGAGGACCCCATTACTTCTTCAGGTGTCAGAGGCTTCACGGGGCAGCCAGAGCATGTATGTCTGCACAGTGCAGGAGCAGATGGTGAAAGAGCAGCAAGGATCTGGAAGAGAGCCAAGCTACAGAGTGTGTACAGGAGCACTAAGGTGCTGTGTTTAATGCTCTGGAGGACCAGGGCAACAGGCCTGAGCAGCAGTGCTGCTAAAGAGAGTCTCAAAGCTGAAGTAATTCATGTTCACGTTGATGGTAGAAATCCCTGGGTGGGAAACGTATTTTCTGTGTGAACGTTTTTTTTTTTTCTGTTTTATTAATAAAAGTGGCCCAACTAGCCCTTAACCAGCACTTCTGGAATTAATGAACTCACCGAGAAGCACTGCCTTTGAGCAAAATCCCCCAAACTATCACACAAGTGTATAGAATATAGTAGTAATAAAATAGGAGCAGCGCCAAAATTAAATACATATATAAAAAATATGCAAATATACAAAAACAGTAGAGACAAAAGTCCCAAAGTCTTAGATGGAGTTGATGGAGGAGAGGGAGGAAACCAGTCCAGATCATTCAATCACCAGTGTGTAGTGGGGAAAGTGTATGATCACCCAAAAGTGACAGTCAAATCTGCTTACCAGAGAGTTTGACCGTCCTGTTACAGAGCAGTCAAAAAGCGCCAGAGCATTCCAGAAGCACTTGACATAAAGGATCCCTCAGAGTTCCTCCGGTCTGTGATGACACCCAAACTCTCCACTCACAGGACAATGCAGAAGGACAACACCAGCCTGGACCACTTAGAAAGCACCAACCAGAAAGGTAATACCTCAGAAGGACAAAAGCAGGCCAATGTTGTAGTACGTAAAAACAAGCAACTTTATTAAAAAAGCAATGCACTTACATGGATGTAGATTCAAACAACATGTGAATAAAAACCGCAGTATAAATTGAGCGTGCTGCACATCAGAGTGCCCGGTCCGCCTTACGCGTATCGTCATACACTTGACATCGTCAGAGGCGTCTCTATTTATACCACGGTTTTTATTCACATGTTGTTTGAATCTATTGTACATCCATATAAGTGCATTACTTTTTAATAAAGTTGCTTGATTTTACGTACTACACCTTTCTGGTTGGAGCTTTCTAAGTGGTTCAGGCTGGTGTTGTCCTTCTGCATTGCCCTGTGAGTGGAGAATTTGGGTGTCATCACAGACCGGAGAAACTCTGAGGGATCCTTTATGTCAAGTGCTTCTGGAATGCTCTGGCGCTTTTTGACCGCTCTGTAACAGGACGGTCAAGCTCTCTGGCAGATTTGACTGTCACTTTTGGTTGATCATACGCTTTCCCCACTACACACTGGTGATTGGATGATCTGGACTGGTTTCCTCCCTCTAATCCGTCAACTCCATCTAAGACTTTGGGACTTTTGTCTTTACTGTTTGTTGTATATTTGCATTTTTTTATATATGTATTTAATTTTGGCGCTGTTCCCATTTTATTACTATCAGTGTATGGGTTTGTAATCTACCTATTGAGCTGGCTGCCTATGCTATCTTGGTGAAATTCTGAGTGCAGGTATCTTTCTCCCTTTTTTATAGAATATAGTAGTAAAGACTGTGTGCGATAAGTGTACCCCTTTTATTGTGTAACATACTGCACAGTGCAGAGGTCAGTATTATGTAACATACTATGCTGAGGTTGGAACTATGTAATGTTCAGCATAACATAAAGAGTACAGGGACCAGCTACGTAATATCTAGAAAATAACCCCTTTTTGCCACCTCCTGGCAGCACTTTAAGTGGGTCTTAAAGTCAGGAGGCTGAAGAGGTGGCTCTAGAACGTGATTGCTGTGACTGCTGTAACATGGTCGGGGGCTTTACCCATTGGTTCCTGATCAAAATTCAAGATGGTTTTTGGGATTTGTATCCCATGGACACACATGTGCGGTGGCTGGGTTTAAAGACACATCCACCCTGCTGTCAACATATATGCAGTATGACAGTGAGAAAAAACTAAACATTTTCCGATTAGAGAAACAAATATGTCCTGTTCCCGCCCCTGATCATCAGCGGGGAAGCCAGTGCGGGTGTCAGACGGCTTTGATTGCCACCTGACACCAGCAATCCCCCCCCCCCCCGCTGACAGAGAAGGATGGACGGTTGATGTAAACACAGCCATCCGTCCTTCTCCCTCGGATGATCACAGAGGCTATGCGATCCTGCTATATAGGATTGCATGTCTTTGTGATCATCTCACAAGCCCACCACCCCCCCCCCCCCACAGTTAGAATCACTCCCCTAGGCTTACATTTAACCCCTTGATGACCCATACTGTTAACCTCTTCCCTGCCAGTGTCATTATTACAGTAACAGTGCATAATTTTAGCACTGATTACTGTAGTAATGTCACTGGTCCCCCCCAAAAATGTCAAAAATGTCAGTTAGGGGTCTGATCTGTCCACTGCAATGTCACAGTCCCGCAAAAAATCACAGATCACAGCCATTACTAGTAAAAAAAAAAAAAAATGACATAAATCTTTCCCGAAGTTAGTAGACGCAATAACTTTTGCACAAACCAGTCAAAATACGCTTATTACGATTTTTTTTACCAAAAATATGTAGCAGAAAACAAATTGGCCTAAAATGTTAAAACATTTTTATTTTTATTTTTTTGGGGATGTTGTATAGCAGAATGTGAAATTTATTGTTTTTTTGGGGGTTTTTTTGCAACATTGTCGCTGTTCTTTTGTTTATAACGCAAAAAATAAAAATGTCACAGGTGATCAAATACCACCAAAAGAAAGTTCTATTTGTGGGAAAAAAAGGACATTAATTTAATTTAGGTGCAGCATCGAACGACCGCGTAATTGTCCGCTAAACTAACGCAGTGCTGAATCGCAAAATAGGACCTGGTCAATAAGGGGGAAAAATCCTCTGGTCTGAAAGTGGTTAATGAATGAGAAAGAAAATGGAAATTGTTATGATGCACACTGCTTTAGCAAACTACATGTAATTCAGGTTTTATATCTAATTTAATGATTGATAAGCCCATGATCACATATTCTAAAATACCTTCTTTATTATTGTATTGTTCTGTTTTTCATAATCTGTAAAAATTGAGGGGTTTTAAATAATTTTCGTGATTTCGTTAATTGCTTCATTTTTTATATAACGTATTTAAGATTGTCACATGAAAACACAGGCTTAATTTGTACAGACATTTAAAGAGTAAATCAAATAGATTTGTTTTCAACTTTACTTTCAAACTGATTCACTATAAGGCAACTTTAATACTTTACCACATTTTGACAGGAGACATCTATACTGAATTGGTTCTACTAAGTTTACAAAGGCTTATGAGCTTATCCAAGCTTACATGGGTTTTCATGTATAATTTGCTAGATAACATAAATAATTTTGTGTTCATGTCAGCATTAAAATTTTTATTTTATGAGATAAGGTAAAATATGATTTTGTTTCCTTTGAGAATATGACCAACTGTGGGGGGATCATAAAGGTTTAAAGAGATTTTCCTTTGCCATACTGTTTCATAAGCTGCCATTCTATATAAAGGACAGCTAAATACTTCAGTCTAACTCATGGGTGCCTACTAAGGATAAAAAGATCTTGTCTAAGCTTCTAAGCTTTTTATAATATAGAAAGAATATTTGTTCAATTAAATTGTTTACCAATATTAAGAAATTAAGTTAAAATAAGTTAGGAAGATATGTTTGTTTTAAATGAAAAAGATTTATATAGTTCCATTCAATATAAATATATTATTTAAATGTATTTTAATTTATATACTACATTTGCACATTGTTTTTTATACATACATATATATTCCAAATGCAGCTAACGTGCATATAACATTTTTGTTTTACATTGTAAATGCTTTAAATTGTTTGAATTATTTCCTTGCATTTTTTTTTTTATCTATACAGTCTCATACAATAGAACACATCCATATCACAAAAAAACAAAAGAAAGGGAACAGACCATGCACAGGTCTAGACAAATAATACCAAAATGAAGTTCATTTCTCCTGTGCTCTAGTGCAATAATGGGAACGAAGAGGCAAGTTTCCAAAAAATATGGATGGGTAGGACTGAAGGTCTTGCTGCCACCTCAGGACCAAGGGCATCCGATACAAACTGAAGTTAAGATAACAAAAAGAGGGGCGCACCGACCTAGTGCATTACCACTAAAAACATTTATTAAAATAGTAAAATGCATAAAATATACTCACAAACAAAGTGTGATAATACACACATAACAACAATTCAGTGTATAAGTAAAGACGTCTCCAAGGAGGTCAGGCACTGCATAGTGCTGAACGGTGTGCGGCAGAACCGCACGGAGCTGCTGTAGTTTAGGCTGGCTGACGCGTTTCGAGGGCGAACCCCCTTCCTCAGAGCCAAGAAATGCTGTTGCGTGTGTATTATCATATTTGTTTGTGAGTATATTTTATGCATTTTACTATTTTAATAAATGTTTTAAGTGGTAATGCACTAGGTCGGTGCGCCCCTCTTTTTGTTCTCTTTTCTTCAATGCCATAAATTATCTGGCATTGCATAGACTAGCTGATACAGACTACTGTAACTTATGTAAAATTGTTGCTCAGATACATGGGTTCATGTGGTTATAATTCGGTGAGGTGAAGTGGTCTTCACATCCAAACTGCATTGCATGCACTTTTTTAAAACCAGAGGTGAGTGTGGATGTAAAGAGGTATAAAATAGAAAGAAAATAATCCTAGTGGAAAAGTAAGAAGGATGGGAATGGGAAGCATAGTGAGGGAATCTCTTTCCTATCCTCTTCTCTTAGGAGGTAGTCACCATGTTTAGGCCATCAAAAGCCTATAGTAGAGATTTACATTGCAGTAGTACTATGTTTTCCCGTATTCCTAATGAGAGTCTCTCTGCGTGGCAAGTACATTTTCGATACACACAACTTCATTTGCTTTGGTTATTCACTAGCAATGGGAGGTGTGCTCTGTTTCCAATATTGTGAAATGCAACTTCTAGCTGCATTGAGCGAATGTGGGAGTACAGATCTCTTCTCTTCTATTGTTATAGTAAATAAAAAAAAACTGGGTCAACTGGAAAAGGATAGTCCGTGAATCTTTGCGAAATGAACTGTACTATTGACCAAAAAGTTGGAGGGAGAGGTATGACTAGAAAATATTTTTGAAAGTGACCTAAAATGGAATTGAACCTTGGACATTTCTCAGGGGTTGTAGGTAACATATGGTGTAAGACATGGAGTGTTTTGTACCAAAGCGATAAGATTTTAAAGCTTGATTCTTGGACCCCCATTCTTGAAGTAAATGTGGTGCCACAGGCTCCCTAATCCACATACTTTGGCATTGCAAGTCTCTGACATTTTGGCATTTTGGAAACGTATATTCAAAATGATATCAGAAATCACTAATATGTGGATTAACCCTTCTATTGAACTAGCTATTCTTCATCCTTTCATAGAAGATTTACCTCTTCAATCCAGACTAATTTCATTACACACTATTGGCGGCTAAAGCTATTATAACACGTAACTGGAACATCTCCACTCCACCTAGTTTTACAAGGGTAATGGCGTTAACTTGTAGTGCTCCTAGTGCTCCTATGAATGTAATTTTGCACTAAAGAGCAATTGCTTCTTGAAGTTATTTATGGCATGGCACCTCTGGTTATCAAACCCTATGGTAACTGTTACCTGCGCTATTTACAGTTGTGTTCAAAATTATTCAACCCCCACTGAAATTGAATGTTTTGGCCAGTTTGACATTGATTTTGATCATTCAGTCATCCTGCTTACAATTAAATCAAAGAGGCATGTGTAGGTCAGACAAATATAACATAACATTTATAATGAAATAACCACAAATGTCTTTTCTGTGCTCACATCATTATCAGTTTTATTCAACCCCCAAGTGACATTCAATCTTAGTACTTAGTACAACATCCTTTTACAGTTATAACAGCTTTTAAACGTGAAGCATAGCTTGACACAAGTGTCTTGCAGCGATCTACGGGTATCTTCGCCCATTCGTCATGGGCAAAAGCCTCCAGTTCAGTCACATTCTTAGGCTTGTGCACTGCAACTGCTTTCTTTAAGTCCCACCAGAGGTTCTCAATCGGATTTAAGTCTGGTGACTGTGATGGCCACTCCAAAATGTTCCAGCCTTTAATCTGCAACCATGCTCTAGTGGACTTGGAGGTATGCTTGGGATCATTGTCCTGTTGAAAGGTCCAACGTCTCCCAAGCCTCAGGTTTGTGACGGACTGCATCACACTGTCATCCAATATCTCCTGGTACTGAAGAGAATTCATGGTACCTTGCACAAGCTGAAGCTTCCCTGTACCCGCAGAAGCAAAACAGCCCCAAAGCATGATTGACCCCCCGCCATGCTTCACAGTAGGCAAGGTGTTTTTTTCTTCATAGGCCTTGTTCTTCCTCCTCCAAACATAGAGTTGATCCATGGGCCCAAACAGTTCTAATTTTGTTTCATCAGTCCACAGAACACTATCCCAAAACTTCTGTGGTTTGTCCACATGACTTTTGGCATACTGCAGTCGACTCTTCTTATTCTTTGGAGACAGCAAGAAGGTGCGCCTGGGAGTTCTGGCATGGAGGCCTTCATTACGCAGTGTGCGCCGTATTGTCTGAGCAGAAACTTCAGTACCCACATCTGACAAATATTTTCTCAGTTTCTCCACTCTACGCTTCAGGTAGCGCACAGCAGTCAAAGTCAGCATCTTCTTTCTGCCACGACCAGGTAGCGTTTCAACAGTGCCCTTTGCCTTGAATTTGCGAATGATGCTTCCTATGGTGTCTCTTGGTATGTTTAACATCTTTGCAATCTTCTTATAGCCATTGCCCTTCCTGTGAAGAGTAATCACCTCTTCTCTTGTCTTCCTGGACCATTCTCTTGACTTCACCATGTTTGTAACCACACCAGTAAATGTCTAGAAGGAGCTGAGTATCACAGTCATTTTAAAGCTGCATAATTGGTGCTTAGAGAAAACACACATTACCAGTCCCTGCGCAGATCCTGGAGATTGATTCTCAAGCTGGGGAATCTTGTAATATGGCCTGTGGTGAGACACATGAATGAAGCGTGGCAGCTCTCCTAACTCTCCATGGGATATGAGGCAAAGCAGCTGTACAAAAAATAAAGGAACAGAGCGCACACCGCCCTAGTGTAACACCATTTATTTGAAGTTAATAGAAGCCATAAAAACAGGTACTCACAAACAGATAGGAAGTCATGCATGGAAATAAATATCCCCCGATGATGTTTACAGGGCTGTCTCCTCCTAGCCTCGGCGGCTCAGCTGTTCGTCCTGCACTAGTCAGTGAGTATCGTACGGCTAAGCCAACCGCCTCGGATTACTCAAGGAGACTCGATGTGGTGAGCCTGCGCACGGTCCAGCCGCCGCCGCACACCCTCCAAGAGCCGGATGCTATAGCCGCTCAGAGAAACTGACAATGCGGTTAAGCAGAGGGAGACTCCACGATCGGGACCCAGAGCATGACTTGCATGGGGTTGCTAAGGACAACGTTTCGGAGGCGTAGCCTCCTTCTTCAGATCTCAACACTGGTGTTGAGATCTGAAGAAGGAGGCTACGCCTCCGAAACGTTGTCCTTAGCAACCCCATGCAAGTCATGCTCTGGGTCCCGATCGTGGAGTCTCCCTCTGCTTAACCGCATTGTCAGTTTCTCTGAGCGGCTATAGCATCCGGCTCTTGGAGGGTGTGCGGCGGCGGCTGGACCGTGCGCAGGCTCACCACATCGAGTCTCCTTGAGTAATCCGAGGCGGTTGGCTTAGCCGTACGATACTCACTGACTAGTGCAGGACGAACAGCTGAGCCGCCGAGGCTAGGAGGAGACAGCCCTGTAAACATCATCGGGGGATATTTATTTCCATGCATGACTTCCTATCTGTTTGTGAGTACCTGTTTTTATGGCTTCTATTAACTTCAAATAAATGATGTTACACTAGGGCGGTGTGCGCTCTGTTCCTTTATTTTTTGTATAATTGGTGCTTATTAGGCTTTATTGCTGCTCCCTGACATCCACAGGTGTTTTCAATACCTGATTGAAAACACTTCAATGAACCTCTGTTCTTCAGAGTGGTAGTCTTTAAGGGGTTGAATAATTGTGTCAATGAAGAATTCACAAAAGAAACATTTACTACTGTATTACAAAACCAATTGATGTCATTTTAGTTGCATATGGTTCTTTAAGAAGTCCTTGTAGGATTTCATTCTGAATACAATTACAAATCTACACTAAATTCCCTAAAACCCTTTACAGCATTGGGGGTTGAATAATTTTGAACACAACTGTACTTCTCCTCTTTGTATGCTTTCCTATGTACTCCACTACTAAGTAATCTCTCCTATGTGATATTGTCATAGCAATCATCAATAATGGGATGCATACCTATTTAACATTACAGTATAGTATTTTTTATTCTTGTTTACTTTTAGACTTTGGTGAAGGGAGAGATTTCCAAGTTTATTTTTGACTTTCTATAACCACTTAAGTTTTAGTCAATAACTATTGGAAAATAAAGCCTGATTATTGGTATTTCGTACAAACAGATGATTTGTGAGTATAATAATCCTTTTCCACTGTTCTGAAGATAAGTGGAGGTTAAGGTCAGATTCCTAATTTGTCAGGTATGAGGGAACAACGTTCTGTAAGTGGTATTGAGCATATTCTACATGACTGAGACAGTATGTCTAAGTGGGTTTTGTTGTTTGCCTTTCCTTTTAAACTGAGTAAGAAGTCTGGTCACCTTCTACCAATTGTAGGGTGATCTTTAACTGAAAGGGAAACAATTTCCTGGCACCAGGGGAGAGTAATCAAAGAATTGTTAGTAAAGGGTTGTTCTACTTCCACCCATTGCATCATACTGCCTTGACAGCACCAGTCAGTATCCTTAGTGAGGTGACAGTGTAGTAAAGCAAGACCTCTAATAAAGCAACCCCCCCCCCCCCCCCATCTTTTTGTAGCATGGGAAAATGTATGAATTTTAAGGAAAATTCACTTTTGGTATAGTGAAAGTCCAACTCTGGGTATAAGGGTAGTACTTAAAGGAGAAGTATGGAAAAGAAAAAATAAGCAATACATTCTACCCTCATACTTAAACAGTGAAGTGGTGGGATTTTCTAAGTAATTGGTGTGATAGCTTTAATACGTTTATATAGTGATGTAACTCATAACAGTGTATAAAAAGAATACATATAATAACTGGCAACAAATATTTGATGAAATTTGAAAATCTTCCAACATGTGGTAAACAAAAAAGCAGTGTAAAAAACTTAAACATGAATATAAAATGAAATACAACTGAAAGAGGTGAAACCCAGAGTAATCTTCTCCCAATGAAAGATTAATAAACAAAAGTCAGTGAATTATTGATGCATACGTGCTCCACAGTACACTTGAAATCTTCAGTGATCAATAGTGATTACTATGTGTAGCTCAAGAAGTCACGTGACTTGTGACAGAACGTGTAGGAGGAGCCTATGACGTCAGATCTGGTGTCAACGTGACCAATGCTAAGGAGTTGGTAAACTGAAGCTGTTCATTGCCTGCCAAGTTCTGTTGTTGGGAATATTTTAAGGCAAATTACACGCCCTTTTAAATGTGGGTACATTGGATTAAGTTGCTTTTAACCAAATAAATCCTTTTAAAAATGCACTGCACTATAAAACTATCTTTGTTTGAATGTGCCTGTGGAGCCTAACTACTCTTGATAGAGAAGGACTCAAAGGGAGGATAGAGGATTAACTTGAAGCATGTTTTTCTTACACTGTGAGATATCTGTTTGATTCAGGTGAGTGAGCATTGCATTCAGAGGTGGCTATTGGGTGGTTGGATTACACATAGTATTCATTATTGATCACTGAAGATTTCAAGTGTACTGTGGAGCACAAATGCACCAATGATTCACTGACTTTTTTTTAATTAATTTTTCATTGAGAGAAGCTTACTCTGTGTTTCACCTTTTTCAATTTGATTTTGTATTCATGTTTTAAGTTTTTTGCACTGCTTTTTTGTTTACCACTTGTTGGCAGATTTTGACATTTCATCGGATATTTGTTGCAATTATTTAAAACAGTGCACCACTTCACTGTTTAAGGGCCCTTTCACACGGGTGCTCCGTATGTCCGCAAATCATTCTGTTTTTTATGCGGATGATTTACGGACATAATGTAAGTCAATGGCATTGCAGATGTCAGCGGAATACCATCCGCTGACATCCGATTTTCTTCCTTTCAGTTCTGTTCCGTTTTTTGGAACGGAACAGAACCCTATTTTTCCTCCGTTCAAAAAACGAAAAGGAAGGAAAATCGGATGTCAGCGGTGTCATCCGCTGACATCCGCAATGCCCATAGACTTACATTATGTCCGCATATCATCAGCAAACGGATGGGATGATATGCGGACATACGGAGCGGATGACACAAATGTCATCCGCTCCGTGATAAAAAAAAAAACAAGTCCTGCAGCGGAGCCAAACACCAGAGCGGCCGTGTGAAAGAAGCCTAAGTTAGTACAAATTTATTCAAGAGCCAAAGTGCTTGATTTGGTGGTAGCAGCAGTTCATTTATATAATGTCTGGTTTTATCATTACCTAGCTCAACATAGCAGCACACCAGTGCCCTTGATTAACATTCTACCCTCATTCTTTCAGTAGTTGTAAATCTCTAAAATAAAAAAATGAACAAAGCATATTGCTCTATAATGCAAACGTGCCTCAATCCAAAGCACGTAGTTTTATTTCTGTCTCCTCTCTCTTCCCTCTTCTCCCTGCATTAGTCACTTTTGACGGGTCATCCCAATACCAGAGATGGCCCCACCCCCGGCACACAGAAGCCGATTGACAGCCTCAACTGTGCATATTTCTCAATGGGATTGTGTAGAGAAGAGTATGCCCTTTCCTTCCACTCAGGTTTCAGATTACAATCAACTTCCTGCTCTATGCTGTGCAGTGTGTGACATCAGATACCCAATCATCATGTCAATACCTCCCTCTATGTCTTTTTTTTTTTTTAATATGTTTATTGGATTATTCTGATTGTGCAAAAAGACATAAGAAGTAAGGAATAGTATTCCACGTTAGTTTAGTTGGCCCACCCGGACATGTAGATACATAAGAGTAAGAAGTCAACAGATGATATCAAAGTAGTAAGCATTCACCAAAAGTATGTACTTCTAACATGGAAATATGTCTATATATACATATCAGGGTATAAAAGAGTTTTCTCGCAGGGAAAACAGGGGGAGAAAACTAGGTTGAACTAGAGGCCAGGAGGACTACTAAGTAAACAGTCCAAATACTTAGACCAACTAGTATGTTCACAAATGTAAAAGTACAAATGATCTAGGTAGTGCAAACAACAATGAAAACATACATCACAAAACACAAAATGGCACCCGGGTGTAAGTCCAATGAAATATACGTACCAAATTAAGGTAATTTTAATTTGCCCAAAGAATTTGTCATGTTTGCTTTGCAATACTACTCCATATATTGGAAGGAAGCCATTAGGGATGGCATTTCAGTGGGGGAAAAAGTGTGTTCTATGTAGGACTTCTTTCTAGTGATCAAGCGTTTGGTGGGAGTATAGTCCTGCAATTCAGTATCCAGTTTTTCTTTATAAAGAAGATCTGTTGGGTCTCTTTTCACCATAGATAGGGTAAGAGGAGATGTAACTGTCCAAGCTTTCAGGATACTTTTTCTGGCTGCCATCAGGCATTTGTGAATCCACTGCAGAGCATGGGTTCTCAATTATTTTTTTCACCGTGTTGCGTGTTGGTTGTAACTGAATAGCAGCATGAGAGGGGTTTTGGCTATCTTTATCCCAGTGATGCTTGTAATGAAACTGATAATTTTTCCCAAAAGAGTGCGATTGAGGGGCAGAGTCAAAAGCGATGGAATAAGGAAAGCTTTTTGAAGCCACATCGGGGGCATGTATGGTGTTGTGGTTGGTCAGGTGTCGAACAGGGGAGGGGGATGAACGCCCTGTGCATCAGCTTAAACTGCTCTTCCGCCAAGTTTTGTTGATTAGAAATTTGCAGATCTTCTAGTCTTTTTTTTTCACCAAGATCATCCTCTGGAATGTCTTTGTTCCATTGCACAAGTAATGTATTTCTGCTTGTCAGGTGTAGGTCAGAGTTCAAGTGCTTGTATATGTCAGAGATAGAGTAGGTTTGTTGTTTTACCAGGCGGTCGATGAAAGACAGGTTGAATCTTTTAGTTCTGTCTGGACAAGTAGATTGAACATATGTGAAAGTTTGATAGTAGTAAAAGATATGTGAGTTGGGAAGATGTACACTGGTACTGGTGACACTGCAAATGGTGTGGTGGCTATTAGAAACACGGTTGCTTGCTTACACTGGTCTGGTAACACTAGATCTGGTACAATGGTGATCTGGGACACTGTTTGACTGCACTGGTCTAGTGGCACTGTGTTCTGTGCTGGCTCTGGTGATACTGCACAAAAGCTGGCACAAAAGCTGGTAGCATTCACATTATACTTCCTTTAACAGCTGATCAGGGTATGAGAAGAAGCAAAGTACTGGCTGAAAAATACACTCTTTGTTTACAAGTGTTAACACTGTGATCATGTGGGTACAGGGTCAATTTCATTGGTATTGTATCTTTGTTTTATGACCTGCTGTGTCCAAAGGACACAGCAATGGCAGAGTGTGCTCTTGTACACTACAGGGCAAACACACAAGCACCACAAAGAGAAGGCAAGTTTAAAATGACCTCCCACCCTGAGGATACAGTTATCTGCCCATTTAGGAACAACAGCTTGACAGCAAATGGTTAAAGTCATACTCTGGGCTACCCCTGCAAATTGCCTCCCCCATTTTCCTGTTGTGTGCCCACTGGTATTATTTCATTCTGTTTTGCTTTTTATGTTTTAATACTTACATTTTACAGAGTCTCCAGTCTTCTCTGCTTCTTCTTTGGGCTGAGTGTACTCAAACACATAGAAGGGCTTCCGGTTCTGGTGCCGCATGGTGAGGGGGTGAGTTCCTAATGCTCCAGGTGAGCCCTCAGAAAATCAGCATATAAAGCCAGTCATACAAGTCAGGTAAATTAGCTGCCAACACCACCCAGAAGCCCATGGATCATTTTTTAGAGCGATCTCGCCCTCAGTCTCATCCTTCTCCCCAGCCACTCTGCAATACAGAGCAGGGCTCTGACACCAGCATGGCGGATGCCATGTGTCCAGGCAGCTGGGAAGCTGACAGCTCTTCTCGTCTAGAACCGGCTCCCTTGGTCCTTGGTGAGGAATTTTCCTACCTCTGCATAGCGGAGGCTGTAGCAGCTCTCTAAGCCTACCATCAATGAGGCAGTGGAAAAGGCACTCACAGAGAGCATCACACAGCTGCGCACAGAGATGGGGGCACAGTCCAAAAGGCTACAGGAAGCTGAACTCAGGATCTCCTCTGATGAAGAAGACCTGCAACAGGCAAATACCTCTCTTCAAAACTATAAAATTGCCTTTCAGATATTCCAGGACAAGCTAAATGATCTGAAAAATCGTTCCAGGTGAAATAATCTGCGATAGTCGGACTTCCTGAATCCTTTAAAGCCAACATGCTGACTAATCTCTGCTCTACAAAAATCCTTGCAGCCTTAGAAATAGACACACACTGCACAGTGGAATGTGCACATAGGCTCGGAGCACCCGGGGAAAATCATAAGTCTCCTCGACCGATCATAGTCCGTTATCTAAATTATGCTAATAAACAGATGTTTCTCCAAAGCTACAGGGAGCAACATGCACTTCAAGTGGATGGCTATAAGTTGTTGGTGTTTGCTGACTACTCCCAGGAAGTATCACACAAGCGCAAAGCCTTTTTTGAAATATGCTCTACTCTATTCCAAAATTACATTAAATTCACCCTGACGTACTCTGCCACTCTACGTCTTACTTCCCCGGAAATAGAGCGCCTCTTGTTTCAATCACCCTCGGAAGCAGAGCATTACTTGCAAGCCAACAACCTGCAACCTATCAGAGAACCTCTGTCTGCTAGGAAAACAACACTCTCACACAACTCATAAAACAGCCCAGATTTTGACCTTTCCCTGGTCCAGTTGAAAACTCATAATCCCATGGTTCCAACAAGGTATCTCCTTTTCCTCTCCTCCTGCCTACGAACAGAAGAACAAGGTGTTTTGAGGTAAATTATTTGAAAAATTACCAAAAACTATTTTAGTTACCTTCTCTGTATGTAATACAACAGAGAGTTTTTATCAATACGTTATTATTTTTATTACTACATGGAGAGGCTTTCTTTCTCAGCTTAGTCTTCTTTTTTCTTCCCAGCTATCTCATGTCCCTTTTCAGTTGGCCTTGTTGCGTTATATTGCCTTTTGGAATCTAGCTGATGATTGTTTGGTGCTCGGGTTTGCCTGTGTCCTGTTTAATCAACTCATTGAGGTTTAATAGAATTTTCTTTACATAGTTATGTGATTTACTGTTGGCAGATGAGTGTTTTTCTCTGAATAATGATTATAATTATGCATGAGTTAACATCTGTCATTGCATTTGAGATGCACCATCCAACTAGGTTGTTTTGAACATGTGGATTGTGATTGTTCTTTCTCCTCATTTGTTGTCTTGCTGACAATGGTTTCACCAGAATGGAAATGACAGGCATGAACAGGGATACAGACAGAATAAGAATCTGATAGGATTCTAACAATACCCTATTCTACTAAAGAAAAGCATATTTATTTATTTTTTTTATCTTTATAAATTTAAAATTTAACAAAGCAGGACAATGGAGACAAGATGTAAGATGTATAAGCCAGCCAATACATGATATTATAGTTTTAACCCACCGATACCACCATCAGGATAATGTCCCCCAAGATATCCTGGGTAAACAACTTTAGATAGCAAACATAGTAAATTGGGTATCGGTGACATAAGGTAAAGGTACATAAAACAATAAAAATCAGCGGAGTGACTCAAATTTAGGATTCATATAAGTCTCTGGAAATCACACATATACTGATGGGCATAAACCAGGAAGTAATTACCACAAAAGGAAAAAAACCCACAGAGGAGAAAAAGGGGGGAATAGAGAAAGGTGACTGGGGAGGATCAAAAATCACTCGGGGGGGAAAAAGGAAGGGATAACTGAACTAAAAAAAGGGGGAAATGGGTATCCCTAGACCAAAAGCATCATAAGCAAGCTGTAAAGAAGATCACTATTTAACAGTGCATAATATATTCACAATAATAAATGTTTGTACATATCAGAGGTAGTAAAAGCTATCCATAGTGCCCAAATTTAGTAGAATTGTGAGAATTGTGAGATACTGATACCTCCACTCCTCCGCCATCTATATTGTGCAACTTCAAAGGCCAGTCCCTGACCGTTGGAACCACCGTAGACTTCCAGTGCACTGGTATAAGACTTTTACCAGGTGTTAAGGAGGTGAGGTAACAGTGATCGTTTGTATTTACCTACTGACAGGGAAGTAGCATGAAACAACACAGGAAGAGGGTCATCTTCCAGCTGATGATGTGTAACTGTGGCTTTAAGGTTGCGGATCTTCGTTCAGTAAGGTTTAATAAGGGGATATTCCCACCACAGATGGAGGAATGTGCCCCATTGTCCACAGCTTCTCCAACAATTTGCAGGCCTAGATGGATACATTTGAGATATTTTACCTGGAACACTATACCAGCTCACCAAAAATGTGTAATAAGACTCCTGTATCTTACCGCAAAAAGAGGAGGTGTGCGCCAGTTTAGTAATTTTTTTCAAATGTACCCTCAGAAAGTGTACAACCTAATTCAGTCTCCCATTCCCTTATGTAATATGGTGTGGTACCAGAGGACAAATGTAACAGCATTTTAAAACCCAGATAACGGTTTAGGAGGTCAATAACTATTCAGAAACATAGACTCAAAGGAAGTGAGGGATTCCTTAGGACGTAGCTTACCCCATAAGCTTCTAAAAACGTCCCACAAATAAAGGTACCCCACTCAGTCCTGAGTTCAGACAAAGACTTTTATTCTGTGTCCCACTGGAAGTGGAAACACCTGACCTCCATTGCATCCCCCCAGGATCTGAAGAATGCCATATGTTCCCCAGGCTGGAACAAAGGAAATTGAGGAGGGGAAATGGACAAAATCCTGTTTTCTATTTAACCTATCCCAGATTGCTAAGGTAGAATGTGATAACGGGGAAGTGGTAGCAGCCAGGCATCTATAGGAACTATCCAGCCATTGGACATCGGCCAGATTCGCCCCCTTGTTTTTTTTTAAATGTGCTCATAAGTTATCCTGGGTATGTAGTTTCCAGTTAAGGATTCAGTGCTGTGGCCTGATAATACATGGAGAGATATGGCAGTCCTAAAATACCTCAAACCTTAGCCCTCCATAGAAGATGATATGACATATGGGGAGATTTGTCCTGCCACACAAACCCAGTGAATGCACAATATATCTGTTTTTTAGGCAGTGCGATAGGGACCATTTGAAAGAAGAATAAAAACTTGGGAAGGATCATCATTTTTGATAGGTTTACCCTTCCTAACCAGATAAACTGGGTTTTGTACCAAGATTTCAAATGAATGGAAATGCATGGCAGGTTAAAATACTGGCCATGCATGTATGGGGTCATGGCTGGACAACGACAAAAATAATAGGATTGGCCAGTTAAGCGGGAAATGCGGATAGGTCAATTTCTTTAAATTTTAAGGATTGGACAATTTAATAAACGGACAGGATGATTGGCTAATAGTTTAAAAATTTCAAACCTTGAATAGCTATAAAAATAAGGCTAAAAATCAGTTGGTAGCATTAGTCAGCGGGAGCAGACCAAGGGCTTGTCCCTCCCTCCCGCCCATATGTCTAGTTATTTGTCTATTTCTTTTGTTTTTATTGCCTTTACTGGGGTTGTTTGTATTTATTTAGTACAAAAGTAATGGGTAACTTGGGCTTCAGGGCTAAGTTACATATTGAGTTAAGTACGTGTTATTAGTTCGAGCTCTAGGGCTGGACTATGTTTAAAACATTTTTGTGTAAAATATTTATAATAAAAGGCCTCGACCATTTGTTACCACAACGCAGGTCTGCGAGTCATAGTTATTTATTTTAATTTAAGTAACACGTTGGTTGTTGTTGTTCCTCCTATGGCACCAAAGCATTTTTATTTCTGTCCATTGCTGTTAGAGAATTCCTCTCACGTCCTATTTGGTAAAACCTTGTTGAAGTGATGTTAAATCTCTCTAACAAAGCGTTCGATAGCAGGTAAAACATAAACCCACTTCTACTCTCCTCAAAAGTAAGAAAATTGTTTTGGCTGGGTATCATTTAAAGAAAATGTCTAGCTTGTGCAATGTGACAGCATTGATTTTTTTTTGAAAATTGAGTGATGTTAAATCTATCCAAAACAAGCTAGTTATATAAATATAGGTGCTCAAAAACTATTTTTATAACTACAACAAACCACATTTGTGAATGCTTTATGACACTCTACTCTTATGTAGTATTTGCATCACAGCAGATACGATTTGTTACAGAATGTTTTTTACTCCACTCAAAACTAAAATTACGAATAGCACCAACAATTGCTTTGTCTAGTTGACAAAATCATGCAAACAGCAGTATAAACCTAACCCCTTGCTTTATTATCCATCAAACAATGTTTTTTTAAGGGTTATTTAGGAAAAACTGTACCTGAACTCCAGACAACTTTAGAAAGGCTTGCAATGCTTATATTTCCCTCTTTTTGGGGTAGTACAGAACTTTTAAACCAGTACCCCTTCCCCTCTACTTTATAACACTTAGGTTCGCCCAAAATATTGGAGTGTAATAACTTCCCATGTTCCCATGACACCCAATGCTTCCATATTCCAATGAAAGTGACCAGGCTGTCATGAACACACCCACTTGCTCATTCAACAACAACAACATATGAAATGATCACATTATACAATTTCTGGTAAAGGAGTTTATTAGAAGCACAGAAAACATGTACAGTGCCCTCCCAATACTGTCCCAAACACTTGATTGACAAAAGGTTACCTAGCCAGAGCTGCATTTACTATACTGGTTAGATGCGAGTCATATAAATGGGACTAAGGGACCACAAATAAAGCTATAATAAAAATTTTTGCTTTTTCTTGGATGGGAAAGCAATGTAGAAAGTGATTAAAATAATTCCTGGAATTCAGCTTTAATCCTCTTACTATACCATGCTGCATAGCAACACAGCCTGGAATCTCTTGGAATCCTGTAATTTTCAATATGCCTGCTCAGTTACTGACATGCATCCAAATGGCTTTTATTGGCTAGCTAGCATTAGAGAATAGACATGTGCCCAGAAATAAGTATATTCATGTTTAACACTTTCCTAATCATGTTAATTTTTTTCTTTCATTTAAAAAATCTAGGTTAATTATATATGTTTTATTCTGTTTCATTTCCTGACCTTAAGAAATGATACAAATTGCAATCATTGGATGGGTGGTAAAGTAGAACATATTTTTTAAAGAATCTATAAAATGTAACAAAATATATTCACCTATCCCCCCTATCCCATGTAAGGTTAGTAGGCAACAAAAGCAAAAAAAATCTAAAGTTCAATCGATTTGCATTCAAAAGTACACATAAATGGACCAATTTTCTTATTAGCGTGTAAGTAAATTATACAAGACAGTTTATGTATTTGATATTTAAAATATGATATGCTCCAAGTGATTCCTTTTAACTATATTTCCTTCCATTGTCCCCTTCTTTTACAAGATTCTAGTTCCAATTCATCCTCTAATATTACTACTTAAAGCAGAGCTACACTTCATCTGAGCACCGCAAACCAAAAATGCTACTTATTTCATTATTAATATTCAAAGCAAAGTCACCCATCCATCTATCCCTCCATGTCTCCATGCTTTATTTGCTGAGAAATCACTTTGAAAAACAGCATTTCTGGCAGTGGTCATCTTGATTAAGGGCAGGTGATACATGTAGCATTTACTTCTTGCAATCTATCTGCCCTTAGCTTTGGCAGGTTTGCTTAGCTGAGAATACCCAACCTCAAGACTCCTGAGATGTATGACATAATTTGCCTAAACCCGGAAACAAAGAAGTAACCGATAAATAAAAAATGAAAACAAGTAAATATATTTTTTCCTATTTATTTACTAATGCTAGCAGCTTGAGGATTAAAAATAATCAATACCGCTTCCCACGTATCTGGCCTAACACTGTATTTCTGGTATGTAACATGACTATGTTAATTCATAACCTGGATTGCTCATTCCTTGTTTTGTTGTACTCTGTATTTGGTATTGCTTTGATTTTTTCAATAAAAAGTTTGAAACTAAAAATAATCAATACTGTTTGAGAGCGAGAAGTTCCGATATAACAAATTCTGTTCCACTTTAACAAGTTCTCTCTTTTCTATCTGATGTCAAAATTGCATATTTACTAAGTTGTAAAGCCAAAGAAAGCGAATGATTGCCAGATAAGTAAGAGCTTCTACAAAATATCTTCTGTAGATACTCGTCATTGACCGAATAATGTTGTTAGGATGTGAGTTTTGCTTTGACAGACTCCTTAGGCTCACCACACAGTTAACAGTATGACCATATAATCTCTTTTAGATCTACCAACAACTATGTAGTATGATGGCCTTTCTGATTGGATACAAACTAAGTGGATAGTTTGGGTGGGTCTTCAAATACATAGTTTTGGTAAATATAAAGGCGATTGTACAAATATTGTACAGTCAGATTGTACTGTAACTGTGTATAAACAAACCATGTTGCACTGTCTCTTTAAATGATTGCTTCCAAAGAATGCAAGCCTTTTATAAAATCTAACTCATAAAATCACCTCTATAAATTTTACCAATAACATGCATCAAATGCTCCATATACGAGGGATCTTCAAAATGTTTCCTTTTGAAGAACCCCTGTAAATGGTGCCTTGTTCGTGTACTTGGAAAATTTTAATAAAGCTCTTTGTTTAAAAAATAAAAAAACAAGCAAAAAAGTCCAAAAACTTGCAAATAACACCCCACTCCAAAGCGTATGATTCTTCTGTGCATATAATCTTTTCCAGTGCTCCTTCATCTCCACACAGAGCTGCATACCAGATCATAAAACCCCACACTCTCAGAGGTCTACTCAGTGGTAAAAAAAAAGCATAAGGATCCTGATGGATGGCTGGATTGAGCAATCTTCATTCACACATCCAATACCAGTCTCCAGTAATATCTCTCAGCAAGGAAGAGACATAGAATAACACTCCATAGTGTAATAAATTCATCCACTGATTTATTAGAAAAGGACAGGTACTCACAAAGGTACAATATCATATAGCATAACACAGAAAATGCTTCACTCTCTCTGGTGGGCGTGTTAACGACACTTCTACACTTTGAGCTACATGTTTCATCACAAGGGATCCGAATGTAAAATACAATAGTGCAGAGCTCAGAAATAAAAATGAAGGTACAAATGAATATACACTTTAAATCATGAATAAAGAAAGTCCAATATTTGTGAAAAACTTTTAGAAACCCGTCCCACACAGGAAAATTGCTGACTTGTAACAGTGACAGATCCCACACCAAAAGAAAATATGATTCGCACACCAGATGGCATAATTAGGCTAATTCCTTTGAAAATGTTATGTGTAATGAAACGCGTTAGAATTCAGAGGGCGCAAGAGATGCAAACTAATTAAATAGTTTGGGCAGGTCCTCAAATACATAGTTTTGGTAAATATAAGAGAGATTGTACAGTCAGATTGTAATGTGTATTATGAGCTTTACAGTTGATATAGCCTAATTTTTATGTGTGTGCTGATAGCCTGCATGCTAAAAAATGTGTAATAGCAACACTACATGCATGTATTACCCTTACAAAGATCATAGCCCCCCCCCCCCCCCCTTATTAACAATGTGTTCAACAGCTTCTCTCATCAGAAGGATGGCCCAGACTTTGCCCAGACATTATCCAGGGTCAGCATCTACTTCCTGGACTAAGGTGCTGGCTCAACAATGACAGTCATGTACCTTCTGGTTCCTGTGCAGTACCTGGGTATGTTCAAAAATATTTCATACTGATCAGCCACCTGAAGCTTTGCATTCTAATGACAGGAAACTTAGGAAATGCTCCCTTCTGCCCGCAGCAGACTTATGACATAGTCTGTGCCCAGGTAAAACCAGTTGCCTGGGGTTCAGTGATTGCTCTCTATGTTAAAAGCTAGGGCTTTTTTGAAAAATGATAGTGTTGCTGTTGTGACACTGCAAGGCCCTGTAAGATGACACAGAATTCTCAGAAATTTCAGAAGTTCTGGCATGTTTATTGTAAGTAGAGAAAACTTTGTTGTAAATTTTCTCCAGGGTTGGTAATTCCATATTGGGGCCTGGAGTTTGAAGGTTCCAAAGTGTTTTGGGATGGAACCTTCAATCCTGTGTCTGGGTTTTCCTGAACATCTACAGCCTGTGTGAGCATGGGGGAGCTCGTGTCTATAATGGAGATTGTATTGACGCAGACCCAAATAATCCACTATGGTTTTAAAGTGATATAGGTCATAAATATTTAGACAGAATAAAGGTGGATAAAGCACCTGGACCAGATGACATCCTCCCTCAGATCTTAAAGGAATACAGCTATGTCATTGCAAAGCCATTGTTTCTAATTTTTAAGGACTCATTAATGACTGGAATAGTACCACTGGATTGGAGTAGGGCAAACGTGATGCCTGTATTAATCATTAGTAAAACCTCATCTGGAATATGCTGTTCAGTTTTGGGCACCAGTTCCCAAATATAATATTGGGGAACTAGAGAAAGTGCAGAGAAGAGCAACCAAACTGATAAGAGGCATGGAGGAGCTCAGCCATTAGTAAAGATTAGCAGAACCGGCTTTATTCTCTCTTGAGAAGCGATTAATGGGGTATTTGATCAACATGTATAAAGTCATAAGTGGTCCAGAGGACAAGGGGGCACATTTTACATCTAGAGGAAAAGATATTTAATCTCCAAATATGGAAAGACTTCTTCATAGTAAGAGCTGTGAAAATCTGAAATAAACTCAAGGCCAGATCAATACATTATTTTTAAAAAAGCCTGTTTTTTTCCCTAAATACACATAATATAACTGGATATGAATATTTATAGGTTAAGTTGATCCAGGGAATATCCAATTAACTGCTGAGGAATCCGAAATATTTATTTTTCCCCGGAGCTGGAGCAAATTGGATTATGCTTTATTTGGAGTTTTCTCCTTCCCCTGGATAAACTGTGGGTATAGGATTGTATATACAAAGATTTTCTTTTTGTGTGTGTGTGTGTGTGTGTGTGTGTTTTTTTTTTTTTTTTTTTCTATGTTGGTTGAAATGTATAGACTTGTGTCTTTTTTCAACCATATTAACTAAATGTAACTGTGCGCAGTCCCATCTTTTGAAACTATGAGGTGAAACGGAAAGCCCCAAAGGTACAGTACACATTTCTTCTGAAAGTGTGTAGTAGTGGGTCTGTAAAGACGTTGCTTGTTGAGAGTTTTAGGAGATACATCACTGAATATTTGCAGTTTCCCACTTTTATAATTAGTAGTGGCCTTACTGCCTGTATTTGACAATAGGGTATCTTTACTATTATAGTAGTGAAACCTCACAATATCTCAGGGACGTTCTCCCAGAGGTGGCTCAGGGCTATTGCCAATCTTATGTTATTTCGACTGCTCATGCAGATAATGCTGGCCATAAATCCTTCTAATCCAGCAATCCACTTCCCTGCATATAGACATATTGTATTAAATCAGCAAATTTTGGTTCAAGATGGTCAGTTAGTTTTTCCCTTAGTTCCTGGGCAATTTTGCCCACTTTTCTAGATATAGAATGTGTGATATTACATAGCAGTACCTGACGTTTCTCATCCAGAACACCAGGAGTAAGATATGGTATCAGTGGAGGTGATAATGGAGAAGAAACTGGGCACACATCCTCCATGGGCTCCTGGAGCACTTCGAGGTAGCCATCTGGGGCAGTCCAGTGTAATCAAGGCTGGGGATGTTGGCCGTGAGGGATATCTCTCCATGTTGGTAGGCTGCGGCTCCCAGGGAGGTGGTGTGATAGGTTTCTTTTTTTTTTAAACTTGTCTTTATTTAAAAGATTTGTGTACAACATGCGTACAATAGAAAAAATTGAAATATATCACCATTATGAATTGCACAATATCAACAATATATAAGTCCATTTAGTACTAGTCCATATAATATTGCAATGATATGCATAAAATATATATGAACAAAATCAACACAATTACCCAGAAACATAACTACAGTGAACACGTTACAATGTATTAACTGTTGCTCACCCACATTTCCCATTCTGCCGTGAAATAGTAAGTCATCAAAGATCAGGGTAGGTTCATATACAAATCACTTTGTCATCAACATATAAAGACTTAATGTAAGTGAGAGGAGATTCCTTGACTAAGTGAAGTAATCAGTTACTAGTATCCTAAGAATATATCCGGGCTCCCAATATTTTGAGAAATGTTTTTGGGCAGTCTTTGCCTTACATGTCAGCTTATAAAGTGGCAGGTTCTGATAAATCAGTTTTTTGGTGTGGTGGGTTTCTAGTGTCCCATTTTATTCACATGAAGCAGCTGGAGGCCTTTTGTCAGGATCTGGGTCTCCAGTACTTCAACATGCAGCCATTACTGGATCAGTAGAGAGAAAAGGCAGAACCACAATGGAGCTTGGGTTTAAATGTCAGCCATCTTGGGCTACCATTGATGCACCTCTGAATCAATTATTTCTTGACAATTAACAATCTTGTGTGAATGTCAAAGGGCGCTTTCTATTTTTTCTTCATCTTTACTTTAATGCTTAAAAAAGGGTTTTAGAAAAAAAGTGTCACACTATTATCAAAACCTTTGCCATATACACTACTGTACTACTGTACAGTTTTAGGCAAGTGTGAAGAAATTCTGTAAATGAAGAACGCTTTAAGAAATAGAAGTGTTATTATTTTATTTTTATCCATTAACATTTTGGAAGGTAAATGAGCAGAAGGGAAATCCAAATCAAATCAATATTTGTGTGACTACTCTTTGCCTTCAAAACAGCATCAATTCTTTTAGCACGCAGTTTTTGAAGGAGCTCAGCAGGTAAGTAGTTCCAAACATCTTGGAGAACTAACCACAGATATTCTGTGGATGTACGCTGCCTCAAATACTTCTGGGTGCTTGTGTAATCCAGACAGATTCAATGATATTGAGATCAGGGCTCTTGGGGGGGGGGGGGGGGGTCATACCATCATTTCCTTGTTCTACTTTATGCTGAGGATAGTTCCTAATATCGTTGGCTGTATGTTTGGGGGTTTTGTCCTGTAGACAACATTTGTGGGCAATCACAGGCCTCCTAATGGGAAGGCATGATGGATAAGTATCTGCCTGTATTTCTCAGCATTGAAGACACCATTGATCTATTTGCAGAAATGCAGCCCCAAACCTTTAGGGAATCACCACCATGCTTCACTGTTGACGGCAGACACTCATTATTTTACTGCTTTCCTGCCCTTCAGGGGAAGAAACTGCCTCCTGCTACAGATGAATATTTCACATTTTGACTCAGCAGTCCAGTGTACCTGCTGTTATTTTTCTGCACCCCAGTTCCTACGTTTTGGTGCATAGTTGAGTTTCTTGGCTTCGTTTCCTCATTGGAGATATTGTTTGTTGGCCGCAATAAAGACCACTTCTGGCCAGACTTTTCTGGACAGTAGATGGATGTACCTGGGTCCCTGGGTTTCCACCATTTCTTTGTTGATGGCAGTGCTGTACATTTTCCTTTATTGAAAGGAAGTAAGAATGATGTGCTTTTCATACTGTAACTACCTTGTGTCTTGTTGCTGTGCCCAGTCTTGGCTTTGTGTATCGCCGGTGACATGAAACTGTCTTCCACAACCTCAATTTAGTAGCAGAGTTTAGCTATTCCTCACCCAGTTTTAAGCTTCCTACACAGATTTATTTTACAGTTAACAACTATGTATTAACCTACATGTGAAATTGATGATCATTAGTGCCTGCTTGGCATAGTTGGTTAATCATAAGCCTGATTCTAATCTTACAAAAACCTGGACTCTGTGCAAGCACATAAAGTGTGCAGGTATAAGACCTCACGCACACAGGGCATTTGAAAAAAATAGCTGCAAAGCCAGTTCTGATGCCAGGAAAAAGCAGCTGTAAAAACGTGCTTTTGGAAGGGTTTTGTATTGGCGCCAATGCACGGTTTAGCCACGTTTAGCAGCGTTAGCGTTTAGCAGCCTTTCTCTGCTCTTTTCCAACCTCAAATCCAACTACTACAGCTTAAAAACGCCTGATGTGGCCTTTAGCAGCGTTAGGCGTTTTTACAGCTTAATGCTTCTGCTGCAGAACGCGCTAGCCCTGGGTTTTGTTTACAACTTAACCGCTTGCCGACTGCGCACAGTATATTTACTGCGGCAGTCAGCCCCGGCCAGGCAGAGTGACGTAGATCTACGTCGCTAGCCTGTGACCGGCTTTTGAGCCAATAGCGGGCGAGCGTGCGCCCGCCCCGGCTCGTTCACAGAGGAGTCCGCGCATGTGACCGGCGGACCCGATGTCCGCCGGTCACACTACGATCGTCGTTAGAGCGGGAGAAAGGCAGGTGGCTTGTGTAAACAAGCCGCCTGTCATTCTCCCCTGTGTAAAATTGGAGATCAGACGGTTCTACTATGTAGAACCATTGTTCTCTGTTTTTACAATAGGAGACCTGTCCCATCACAGTTAGAATCACGCCCCTAGGACACACTTAACCTCTTCCTCTCCAATACAGTTAACCCCTTCACTGCCAGTGTCATTTTTACAGTAACAGTGCATATGTATAGCACTGATTACTGCAGTAATGTCACTGATAACCCCAAAAGTGTCAAAAATGTCAGCCAAGGGTCCGATCTGTCCGCCGCAATGTCGCAGTCCCGCAAAAAAAATCGCAGATCGCCGCCATTACTCGTTAAAAAAAAAAAACACCAAAAATGACAAAAATCTTTCCCTTTGTTAGTAAACGCGATAACTTTTGCGCCAACCAATCAAAATACGTTTTTTGCGATTTTTTTTTTTTTTTACCAAACGTATGTAGCATTAAACAAATTGGCCGAAAACGTTAAAAAATTTTGATTTTTACATTTTTTTGGGGGGGAATTTCTTATAAAAAAAAGTGAAAAATATTGTTATTTTTGCAAAATTTACGCTCTTTTTTGTTTATAGCGCATGATCAAAAAATCGCACAGGTGATCAAATACCACCAAAAGAAAGCTCTGTTTGTGGGAAAAAAGGACGTGAAATTGGTTTAGGTACAGCGTCGCAGGACCGCGCAATCGTCTGTTAAAGTCACGCAGTAAAAAATCGCAAAAAACCCCCTGGTCAGGAAGGGGGTAAAATCTTCTGGGGCTTAAGTGGTTAAAAACACTTATGCCACTTCAAGCTCCTAAAAGCCTGTGTGTGCATGAGGCCATAGAATAACATGGAGGGGTGTTTTTGAGCTGCAACAAAAAATAAAACGCCTGACGCTCCTAAAATCAGTCTTAAAAATGCCCTGTGTGCATGAGGCCTAAGAATTGATGCTGGTTTGAACCCAATGGGTAGTCACACCAAATATTGATTGAATTTAGATTTTTCTTCTGTTCACTCACTCTGTAAATCGATAAAAATAAACAACTAAAATATATATTTTTGAAAGAATTCTTACTTAGAGCATTTCTTAACACCTGCCGAAAACTTTTGCACAGTTATATGTATTAAATATATATTGATCTATTTCATGCTAAATGCTTGGGAACATTTCATTTTTAACTGCTTTTATTTAAGTATAAAGCACAATTGTTTGCCATATTTACTTTTATGTTGGTTTGTACATTTTGGCATCCAGTGTTTAATTCCCGTGTGAGATTAGTTTGGGTAAGAATTGAATCTGAGTTGATTTCTCCTGCAGATAATCGAACAGTGTTCCATATTAACTAGGAATGGTGTGTAACTCCAACATTATCATGCTTTCTTAATAAGTTATGTTATAAAACAGGCACAGCTCCCGGTGTGTATTCCAATTACCAGATAGTAAAAAAAAAATAAAACATTATAATCGAGATTTTTCTATTTGATTCAGAAAGTTTAGCACAGCAGGAAAGTTGGCTTTCAACATAAACTGTATGTTACATCTGAAATTGGGGATTTTTTTCCCTTCCTATAATCAAGGTTGTGGGAGTCAATGAGCACATGAAGCTGGAATTCACACTCATAGTATACATTACAAATGGTATATGCCAGGATTTAATTTTCTGTTTTATTTTGTAGAATCTGTAAAATGTACATACTCTAGTTTGTGTGAGGGCATAAAAATAGAATAAATGGATCTTAATTGAAGAGATTAAGGTTGCAGATATTAGCAGGAGTTTCTGGAAAATTCATTAGGTGATGACTTTTAATGGGAATAATTGTGTTCTTAATCATAATTGTGTGGCAATTAAAAAAAACACAAAGAGGACTAATTGCAGACTAGAGGAGCCAAGCCGTTTTCAGAACTAAAGAAGAAATTGTGCTACAAAGAAATGTAGGAAATGCTCACATAATTGCTGCTGAAACTGTAAAGTGAACTGTATTATTTATTTTTGAAACTCTATTATTTAACTACATTCAGCAGATGTTGACATACTACAATGGGGTCTGTAGACTTTGTAAAATGAAGGAACCTTTTGTGAAAGTTGGATTTCGCTCCCAGCCACTTGAATCACCTAACCTATTATGTAGGTGTTTTAAGATTGCATGTGTAACTGTGTTGAAATCAATAAACTAGATACAAGAGCCACCCACATGAAAATGCTGTTTAAGTTCATTTAGTTCAAGTGAATTAAGTTAATCTAGCAGTTATTAAACATTATTTCAGCCTGTTTATCACAGAGAAAGAAATCCTATTTTCATGGTTTACTTTTTTTTTAGCCAGAGTCCAAACTTAACTATCAAACGAATATTCTGTTATGGTACTTTCTTAGTTTTCAGAAGTACTGTATTTATAGTTTTTAACCAGTTCCCTACCAGGGCATAGTTATATGACGCTGGCAGGAACACTCTGTCCCTCATATGACGTCTGCCCATTCTCGCCCCCGGCGATCGGGGATGAGGGGTTTCGCTCGGGCAAATCCCATCCTTGATCAGGGTAAAGAGCCAATGAAATTGGCTCTTTACCATGTGACTGACTGTGTCCAATCACAGCCGGTCATAAATGTAAACAAAGAAGGGGTAACGATCTGTTACCGGGTTCTCCTCCTAACACACCGATCCAATGTGAGGAGGAGATCATGGAACAGTGAGTTACCATTTACTGTGACATTTACTGTCCCCCGACTGTCCCACCAAAAAATGGAGGCGCTATCACCAGCTCATCAGAGTACCTGAGTACCTGTCTACCTGTCACCAGCTCATCAGAGTACCTGAGTACCTGTCACCGGTACATCAGAGTACCCAAGTACCTGTAACCTGCTTATCAGAGTACCCGAGTACTTGCCAACTGCTCATCAGAGTACCCATCACCAGCTCATCAGAGCACCCGAGTACCTTTCACCTGCTCATCAGAGCACCCGAGTGCCTATCACCTTCTCATCAGAGTACCTGAGTACCTGTCCCTGGCCCATCAGAGTACCTGTCCCTGGTCCATCAGAGTACCTGAGTACCTGTCACCAGACCATCAGAGTACCTGTCACCAGACCATCAGAGTACCTGTCACCAGACCATCAGAGCACCTGTCACCAGACCATCAGAGCACCTGAGTACCTGTCACCAGCACATCAGCGTACCTGTCTCCACCTCATCAGAGCATCCGAGTACCTGTCACCAGCCCATCAGAATACCTGTCTCCACCTCATTAAAGCACCTGAGTACCTGTCACCAGCCCATCAGAGTGCCTATCGTGCATCCCATTAGTACCATACGTGCATCCCATTAGTACCATACGTGCAGCCCATTAGTACCATACGTGCAGCCCATTAGTAACTGACGTGCAGCCCATTAGTACCTGACGTGCAGCCCAATAGTATCTGACTCGCAGCCCATCACTACCTGTCATGCAGCCCATCAGTGTCACCTGTCATACAGCCACCATGTCCAAAAAAGTTTTCACTGCCGACGAGGCATATCAATTTTTCTAAGCCTGACGGATGAGACCAGTGGGGAGCTCTCACCGATTCCAGTTTGAATCTGGTTCAGAATTTGAGCCCTTTGAAGACAGTACATCGGCGACTGAATTGGAGCAGGAAGCAGTCCATCCTAAAAGAAGCTTTGAAAACCAAGCAGCCACCAGCAGCGCCATACTTCCCAATGGCCAAACGCCAACTGCGCTAGACCACAGAAGGAAAGGCCCAGTACAAGCACTGGAATTTCATGCCAGACCCAAAGAAATAGAGCCCAAAATTGAATCTTCCGGAATGTCTTAGAAAACCAATTGTGCCGAATTTCAAACAGACTGCCATTGTCCCGTTTTCAATTTCTATGCTGAATATTCCTCTGCTGCCTCAACCAGCCATATCACTTCCTTCCATGTAAACCAACCCTGGCCTGTTTATCGACTATGCCTCTGCCTGCCATCTGCATTGTTTATCCGCCACGTTTCTGCCTTTCATGTGAACTAATCCTGGACTGTTTATTGACTATGCCTTTGCCTACCGTATTTGTCTGCCTTTTACCTGCACTGACCTCTGTCTGTTACGATCATGTTTTTTTGCCTGCCACTTGGACTGATCTTTTGCCCTGCTTCTGTAGTAGTTGGATTCAAACTAACACAGGGGTCTCACATATGTGAGGGGCTTCAGAATAGTGTTCTGAGTTGAGAAAAACAGTTTTTGATTTTCTCTGGGTTTTGCAACTCCCAGAGCAGGGTCTGGAGTCCGGAGCTTTCAAAGGGATTTGGGTGGGAGAAGCCTCTACCCCTGTCCCTATTCTTCCCTAAGCGTGATGGTCCTGCCTGCTACCTGGACCAAAACTTTGGCTGTGCTGACAATATCTCTGCCTGCACTGATCCAGGACTTTTTATGGAACATGTGCCTGTTGCATGGACCAATACTTGGGCTGTACTGACCATATCTCTGCCTGCTGCCTGTACTAACTATGGACAGTATTTCTGCCTGCTGCATGGACAATTCTTTCGCTGCTGCTGCTGACCACATCATCCCTGCCTGCTACCTGGAACAATGCTTTGTCTGTGCTGACAATGTCTCTGCCTGTACTGACTATGGACAGTATTCTTGCCTGGGCGATGCTTTTACTGTTGCTGTCTATGTTTCCTCCTACTGCCTGGACCAATGCTCTCCTCTGTGGACCACTGCACTGCTAAAACCACAGGTAATCTTTTGTTTACCCTTTGCTCAGCAGAATGTATTTTGGTGTGTATTATGCTATGTGTTAGAAATACGAAGGGCCTTCAGCAATGTGATAGGTTGTCAGGAATTTGTGTGTGATTTATGTCCCTAGAACACCTGACGGTGCTCCTTGAATGTTGGGCCCCTCTATGTGGCTAGGCTGTGAAAAAGTCTTACATATGTGATATTGCCATATTAAGGAGTGTATTTTGTATGTGTAATTGTGGTGTATGTATTTTGGGGTGCTATTTTTGCTATGTACATGCTATGTGTTTGAGATATCTTATAAATCGACAACTTTGTGTAAAAAAAAAAAAAAAATAGGCTTTAATTTCATAGTGCCTCATAGAATATACGTTGGGATGTTTGCTTTTCAAAATAGGGTAATTTTGTGGGCATTTCTATTGTCCTGGTGCTCTAGGGCCTTCAAAACTGTGATAGGTAGTCAGAAAGTTATATGAATAATTTATGCTCCTAGAACGCCTGAAGGTGCTACTTGGGTGTTGAATCTCTTTATGTGGCCAGGCTGTGTAAAAGTCTCACACATGTGGTATTGCCATACTCAGGAGGAGTAGTAGAATGTATTATGGGGTGTCATTTTTGCTATGTGCATGTTATGTTTTAAAAATATCTTATAAATTTTCAACTTTGTGTAAAAAAAAAAAACAAGTTTTCATTTTTTTCCCACATTTTCCAAAAACTTGTGGAAAAAAATGACATGTTCAAAAGACTAATTATGCCTCATAGATTATATGATGGAGTGTTTGTTTTCCAAAATTGGGTCAGTTTGTGGGCATTTCCATTATCCTGGTGCTCTAGGATCTTGAAAAGTGTGATAGGTAGTCAGAAAGTTATATCTGTAAATTAAGCTCCTAGAACGCCTGAAGGTGCTACTTGGATGTTGAGTCTCTTTATGTGGCCAGGCTTGTGTAAAAGTCTCACACATGTGGTATTGCCATATTTAAGAGTAGCAGAATGTATTTTGGGGTATAATTTTTGCTGTGTACATGCTATGTGTTAGAAATATCTTATAAATTGAAAACTTTGTAGGAATTCATTTTTCCAAGAATTGTGGGGAAAAAATTACAACTTCATAAAACACACGAAACTGCAGCTCAGCTCGGGTGCCCCCATAGCAAGCTGCTTGCTGTGGGGGCACTCGACAGGGGGGAGGGGCTAGGAGGAGCAATGAGGGACCCGAGAAGAGGAGGATCTGGGCTGTCCTGTGCAAAACCAACTGCACAGAAAAGGTAATAATAACATGTTTGTTATTTAAAAAAAATAAAACATTTACATTACAATCACTTTAAACAAGCTACCGATAAGTTTAAAATTTTAAATTTTGGATAGAAAACACCACTTAAAATATTCTCAAAGCACTTTTTTTTATCCAAGGTTTGGAATTGTGCATACAATGCACAGCTACTGATAGTTCCAAAGTAATGCTGGGTTGTTACCAACTTGATCAATATTTAGTTCCCAGATAACTTCTAAGTGGACCCATAGTGTAAATAGCTGAAACAAGGGTCCTCCAGCAGAGGCGTGACCTTTAGGACCCTTATTACCCTTACCTAAGCCAGGAAGTTAGGATTAATGGAATATTCTGTGCACTTTTTTGGCAGTTTTATAAAATTGGACGGTATAACGGGGCATTCTGGACCCCTTGTTGTCATTGCCCTATACGAAAGAACTGTATTTCCTATTAAGGTGGAAAAAAAAATAAAATGGAAACACAATATTCCCCACGCACACATTCAAGATAACTGGCAATTCAGTGAAGCTGGGTGCTGTAATGACCATAGGTTGGAAACCATGGATGAAGAAATGTCATCAGCACACCAAGGATTCCTCGAAAGGGTCCAAAGCTTTATTCCGTGGTCACATAGTAGCTATGTAGCAATGTTTCAGAGCTAGGCAGGGCCCCTTCATCAGGATAAAATGGATTCCCACTGGTCTCTGCTTACAATATTGACCTCCAGGATGAAGCATGGGCAACCCTAATGCACTAGTGCTGAGTGTATTGGGAATATCTGACCTCAAAGTGTTATTAAAAAATATAGTAACATATCCTAAAAAGCTATGTGACATTATAGTGTGATGTGGGAGTCTGTTGATCCTTTAATGTGTCAATGTCACCCAATCAACATCTATGATTTGTACAGTTATACATTGATACAGACACACATTTAAAAAAAAAAAAAACTTTCCCTTAGCTCAGTGAATGTGGTAAAATCTCACTTTGCAAAAAAAAAAAAAAGTGCAAGAAAGAGTAATATTGCTTGCACGTGATAGAATGATGGAAATTAGCAGAACTTCACCTCATTAACTAAGCTAAGAGAAAATTCAGATACAAAGTGAAAATTCCCTTGTTGCAAAATGAATAGCACATTTACTTTGTGTAATATGCCCTCTGTCCTTTTAAGTCCATCTGAACATTTTGGCCTAGTATCCCATGTTCTGAGAATGTGCAGTACAGATCCTGTCATTCAACTGCTCCCCCTCCATTTCCGTAACACGATGCATTGCAGGAGAATAGTATTACCAGTTTTGTGAATGGCGAAATGGGCAGAAGAGGTAGTGTGAGTGATGCAACTTTTCTCAGTTGCAGCAGTGCTGAAAAACAGGGCAATATGCAGCCACTATGAAAGAGGCACTGGAGGGAACATTTTTACCAAAGGCAGCCACCTGCATTCAATGGGATACACATGCATTACACATACCTATTGTGTTTGTTGCTCTATTCACATTTACCTCTGTATCCCTCACTCCCGTAGACTCCAAGTGACCAGTTTATCAAAGCTGAATCTCATTGGCGCTCCATCTGTTGTTTGAGCTCTGACATTATCAGCATGTACAATTCAATACCAGCAGTCCTGCATTGTATGTGAGGGATCAGAGGGATTACTCAACCCAGAGTGTCAGAGGGAAATCTGCTGGGGGAGTAAGGGGTGAGGTAAGTAAGTTTTTTTCCTAGGTAAAAATAAGCATAGGTCCTTTGCAGTGTGGGCAGGGTCACACTGCATCGGTATTTTTTATTTTTATTTCTCAGGAGCTCAGGTTTGGATAGAGAAAAATTGAGGCACTTGTCCAGACCTCTCAAGTGAAAAGATGCATAGGTCAAAGCTAATTTTCTAGGGACATGTAGGTATTGAAAAAAGATTTAAACAAAAGAGAAAAAGTTCAATACTGCTCATGCAACTAACTGGGTATTAGTCACAGTCTGCATGCTTTATTTATTCAGTGCACAAATGCATGCCCATAAAAATTCAAATTTCCAAAAGCTCAGAAACTGTCCACCAGAGACCACAACTGAACACTTTATCTTCAGTCTGGACTCTAACTTTACATAGATTGCCTTAGTAATCTTGTATGTGTGTGGAGCCATGGGGAGGGAACAGTATAAAGCCAGAGTGGGGACCTCTCCAAGGGGTATTGAGCGAGAAACAGAGCCTAAGGCCAACAAGTTGCACAATCTATTCTTGACTCATTTTAATGGTTCCACTTAAACTGCAAGGAGTTAAACTTATGTAACCAATTTACTTCCAAGTACTGTTTAACTAAGTCTTCAGATTTTTCCTTCTTTAAACATTACAACTGAGAATAATTAGCAGTTTACAGATTCACTATTGAATAACCAACATTGGATTTGATATCTGTAACAAAACGCCTGTGGCTCAGATGCAGAATGTTAAGGTCTTTTGGAAAGCATGTGACCTTTCTCTAACATCCAAATATGCCCATGAAGCACAATGTTTTTATTTCTCCTGAATTCATCATGTCAGGATGTGGCTCTAAAATAAAATAAACTGACCCTTTCTACACTGATGGCTGGACAGTCTGGTTTGGCATACGTTTATCCATATTTAATGCAAGTGAAGAGATTAACCAGACTATTTGCATTAACTTTGCAACTGCAATGGAAAAACACAACTGCTCCCATATTTAAATGAGTGTTAGTATTCAGTGTTCAGCAGAGAGAGACAAAGTTACCAGATGGTAGTGTAAGTGGAAGCACTGCTCTCGCAATAAGGAAATCAGCTTGAGCTCACATGAGGCACAGTGGTCTTGGCAGAGGAGGGATCTGGTATTCCAATGAATGCTCTTGTCAAGGAGAACATGTGCATTGGAAATTCTAATGAATTAATGATATGAGAGGGTACCAGGCACAGAGGATTTGATGGCAGGCATCAGCTCTGACTTGAAATTTAGTCTCCTGTATTGAAAATGGTAGGCAACTATATTTTTTTTATTTCTCAATAAGCTACATATACAAAATAAATAAAAATAAAATATAAAATGTGTTGATGCATAAATTAAACATGAATATATAAATTATTGTGGTTTATGGGATCTCCCTACACTTTACAATATGACTTTAACATTTCCTTAGGATTTGCTTAAACTAGTTGTAAAGCCTAAAGTTTTTTTTTTTTTTTTTCTTTTAGCCTTAATGCATTCTATCTCTTCTCTCTTCAGTCCCCCCCCCATACTTACCTTAGCCCAATCTCGATCCAGTGATGTGCACAAGAGTAGAGGCTTTCTGGGCTCTCTTTCTCCTCATTGGCTCAGAGGCTCCCACTGCTTTCAATCACACCCAGTAGGGAGGGGGTGGGGCGGGGCCAAGCCATGCTTTGTGTGTCTGTTAACACATCGAGTTTACTTGGGAATGAGTCCAAACAAGTTCTCCCATAGCAAGGGGCTATGGGCACTCGGCAGGAGGAGCCGAGAAGAGGAAGATGGGGGCAGTTCTGTGCAAAACCATTGCATAGAGCAGGTAAGTATAATATGATTGGTCTTTAAAAAAAAATGTTATCCTTTACAATAACTTTAAACCATATAAAATGAGGGTCTAGATTGCAGAGTAGATCAAAAAAGGCTTTTCCTCTATTCTATTGAAGGTAGGCTGAACTGTCTGTCAGAGTTGTGTAGTAAAGAGTGTGGCTGCAGGCACATGTTTAGTATGTTAGGCACAGGGCTGAATATTGCAAGTGTAATGCTTGCACATAGTCTGATAGGGGGAAAGCAGAAAGATGACTTGTTCAGTCTGTTGCTGCTCATTCACTGACAGGGAAGAGACCTGGCTGTATTATTTATTCATTCATAAATGTATGAATTTATTTATAAATAAATGTATTTATTCATAAAGAAAGATCCAGTCACTAGCTGGCCATGTAAATACAGAAGTGGCTGGACAAAATGACAAACCCTTTGGCAAGTAAAAGGGCATCCATGTGTGTATTTCAAAGTTAAAGTGGTTGTAAAGGTAAATAAATATTACTGCTGAAGCCCTCTAATCTAAGGGCTACAGTGGAAGGAGCCGAGATCACCCTCTGATGTCAGCCAAGGAAGTCATGTGACCAGCCATAAAATATCTGAGATAGATGGGCTGGCAGTAATATTTCTTTACCTTTACTGCTAGCTACTAATAGCGGTAGGAGGGGGGGGGGGAGATGGCTCACACACAGGTGATGACAGGCAGGGAGGCAGGGGGAGAGAGGAGAGCAGCAGGATGACAGAGGCACTTAACCTGACCATAGTTCTCATGGATCAGCAGCCATGGTTACTGTGGTCAGCACACTAATGGGGGACACAGGAACAGGCAGAATCAACCAGGTTTTTTTACAACTTAGAGAGGGGCAAATTAGAGAGCACAAGCACTGTGCTGTTTAATCTTCTATAAGGAAACACAATCTCTTTTTTTTGGGGGGGGGGGGGGGTTGCAACCTCTTTAATAAACCCAAAACCAAAATATATATTATTATATTGCAGTTTATAAATCTTTGTGTCTGCATTTTTTTTGTTTTTTAGGCTTTTTTCCCTTTTTATCTCACCAAGTGATTTGGCTAGTAACACAATTGCTGTCTTAAGCTGGGTGCACCCCAGATTTTTTTTTTTTTGCATTCAACCCAGCCAGTTAAATAAAAATAAAAAAACTGAGAAATCGCTATACTAACAAGTGCAGTGATCTCCCCTGCTATGCTATTGTATTCTGACGAGGGGGACTGCCCCACTACCAGAACACACTGATCAGATGTGGGTTGGCTGCCAGCACTAATCAGATGCGGGTTGGAGGCTGGCTTCTCAGCATGCCCCTTCAACAGAAGCCTGGTTCCTGTGGAATCAACCAGTTTTTGCTGTCTTTGCTCCAATGTAAGGAGAGGGCACTAGCAGATTTAGATGGACTTGACTTACAAATAAATTCCAAACTTCAGATAACACTTTGTAAGCAGTTACAGAAACAGCTGTTTTTTTTCCCCCTTTTAGGATAAAGGTTTTATATAAATGAATAAAGGCTAAACATTCTCAACAGATCAGTCTTAAATGATTTGTCTTAACCCTCTAATTGCCACTTTTGCTTGGACAGCTTGGTCTGTTAAAGGAAATTGAAAAACAGCACTGGTTGGACAAAAGGTGAAAATAAAGAATAAAAAAAGGAAATCCAATGCAGCCCCTACATTTAAGAATTGGTAATCTGCAATAATAATTTGCCTAATACCCAAAAATGATTTAATGACTTAAACAGCCAAGCATTTAAAAATAATAATCACGTTTTTATTAGAGTACTTCTGTTCATGCCATTTTAGATTTACTTTTGTCAAAAATGATTGTCTAAAGTTGCATAAAGTATAAATGTACAAAGAGCTAAGAAGCATTAACTAAAAAAATGACTTTTCCTCACTTTTTGGGGGGTAGAGAGTAATAAAAAATCTACCAGGTGTTCACAACAGGCAAATAGTAAGCTGAAACAGTGTGATCTATGGAGAAAATGTTATTTTACCTCCAATCTTTAAGAGGCGCGTGAGTCTTGAACCTGTTTTTTGTTCTATTTTCAGGGATAGCAGTATAACGACAGAACTTTTCATCAGTGCCAGTTTGGTTGATATAATTCAGTTTGAAATCCTCTTGACAGGCAGAGCTCACTATGACTATTTTTGCCTTAAATAAACAACTGCCAAATTTGTGACAGTGGAATTCGCCATAACATTTCTTCATTAAAATACAACTGTAATGATTGTCATTACCAGGAGTCTAAGTGCATTTATTTCCTGGTATTAAACTTTTCTTTCAAAAAGCCAAAAATAGATATTTATTTAGTCTAATGTTCAAGAACCCCTCTCTGAAAATGTAATCATCTACCTAAAGCAGCAAGTTTTGTGGGACAGGTTGGAGCAAGTTTATTTTGCAGTAGAAAATGATATCTAGTTATTTTAACCTTGGTGGTTTAGAGGCTAAGGCATACAATCTATGGATTAACAGTGATCCCTGTTTGGTGGTAATATAAAACTATGTATATCACTGCATTCAGATCTTAGATCTTTGAATGTTGTGCTCAAAGTGAAATTACATTCTCTAATACCTTCATTCAGAAAATAATGTCATTTTTGTGAACCTAAAAGCAGGCTCACAAGCAAGTTGGGGCCAGTTTGGATAGGATCTGTGAATTAATTTAGAGACTGGCATTGAAATGATGTATGGGTCATTTAACAGAATGAGTAATATACTTAATGCTTTGACAAGGAGTAACTGTAATTTGCTGTTTATAAAACAGGTGCAAATTTAGAAGCAATCATGTAAATCAGGTTACGGGTGGCAAAAAAACGCTGTGGAAAAATAGAAACAGATAGTGAAAGCTGCACAAACACTGATTTTTCACAGCATTGTCTTTGAGGCTCAATCTGAGTCTTAGGCCTTAGTCATAGCTACCTGCTGGATTCTGTCAATTAAATGCACACCATGAAAAGAATCACAGTTGACGTTAATTCGACATAATTACCTCATAAAAGAGCTGAAAAACAAGTGAGCAAAGAACAATACATAAAACAAAAAATAACTATAAAAAACATATAATACAGCTGTTAGACTAACCACAGATTCAGAGGGAAAGACAGCTAAACCAAAAATCACTTAAAATAAAGATCCACATCCCAACAGTAATTGAGTCCATTGGTTATTCTAGTATGGAGCTGGAAAATCCACCACACTTCACGTTCTAACAGGCAGCAGTGTATCTTTCCTCCCCTTAGATGTGCTGTCCCTCTCTCTATGCAATGGAAAGAAAATGTGCCATACTCCTTCCATGTATATCTCTAAAATGCATAGAAGCATTCAATAACTGTTTAACATTGGGACTGGCTCCATTACAATAATGTTCGCCAATGCGAATATGCAAAGACCTGATTGTACAGCTAACAAATTTAATGCTATCTTCATGAAATTTAAGGAAGTTCTTATGGAGCACCCCCCTTTTAAAAGTGCCACATTTTGGGCTTCCTCTGGCTTGGCAGCAGTACATTGGCAATATTACAGGCACTTAAGCACAAAGGACCCTATTGACCACCATTTTGTTTCCAGAAGAGGACCTAAAATCCTCAGTTTTACTGTGAAAACTCTGCCTTTAACAAACTCACTCACCAACCTATAACTCCCAGGGGTGGAAGGAGTGAAACCCTTACCTTGAAGCCTGCTCTTTATTTTGGTCACCTGTTCAGAGGGTGCCAAAATGCTGCATGTGTTTTGAATGGTGAGCCACTGATGAGGGAAAAAAACACCGCTCCCCAGAACCTTTTACCATACTGCATCATGATTGAACATGTATATATTGATGACTCACCGCTATCATTGAGTTTCAGCCTGGGCAGCATCAGCCGGTTCAAAACCGTCCGTGTGTACTGCAGCCGGTCCAACAGAAGCCGGCCTTTCAATCTGCTTCTGTCGAAGGGGCATGGTTAAAAAAGGTCTGCCGATCGGCTCCCAATCAGTGCTTTTAGCCAATTATAGTGCATTAATAAAGTTTTTTAGTACCGTTACAGATAGATAAAAAAAGTGTTACACAAACAATGACACAAATATCCTAATAATTTTAAAACTTGTAATTTTTTTTTCTTTAAAAATATGTACCAGGTAAAATTAAGAGTTGTTTTCTTCTGTATAACATTGCCCTTTAAAGAATTGTGCTATCATCTAGAAGGTGCATGTTCGAAACACAGTAGTTTAATCAATTCCTCACTGAGCCGTGCCGACCTAAGATTTAAAGGGCAAATTGGGGCACTCATAATTGCAGTCAAGCTGCATTGGCCTCAAAAGAAAGGTCATCTATCTGCTTGTGATCACAGTAGAAATCTATTAATGAATGCTGGTGCATGTCTGATGTTTTCTAAACAGACACTGCATATTTAGGTTCTCTCATTATGACTGAGGAAGTGCTGGAGGAGAACATGCACATGGGACACTTTGATGGATGGATGTCATCGCATAAATGAAAGCTTTGAATCACAAATGTAAAGTATGAGTAGCTGTTGCCTTCCATTCCTAAAATACCAAGCCAAGTATTTCTTGAGAGAGCAGAGTGGGGAATTTCAAAACCATGTTAATATCTGCTTTCTATTTTGAACAGGAAAGAAAAATTTCCAACTTGTGTCCTTGGAAATGTCAATGCTGACCTTTACTACTTGCTGTAATAATAGATTTTCTTACCAAATCAGGGAAATAAAAAACAGTGTAAGTAGACTAAAATATATAGTTACAAATCAATACAAAAATGTGCAGTTTCTTTAATTACTATGTTTACCCATCAAAATATTAGCTTTAAAGCGGAGTTCCGGCCACAAAATCGACATGATCGATTTTGTGGCCATCCGCTTGCTTTTCCTCACCTGAAACAGAAACGGATAGTTAGGATTTTTTTTTTTTTTTACTTACCTTGTTATTGTAGAAAGATATACTCACCTTTCTTCCACTTCCTCCCTCGGCGGCCGCGGCCTGCGCCGTCACTTCCGGTCTGCAATGATTCCTGGGAGCTGAACGTCATCGCTCCCAGGAATCAATGCAACGGCACCGGCCCCGCTCGCCACTTCCAGTGCGACGCTGCATTCCTTGCTAAACAGATTCTGGGCATGCCCGGTGCAGGCGCATTCTGGGAGAAGAAGACACGGAAGAGGACGCAGAAGAGGATCGCGCTGGCTTCAGCTACCCACATCAGAGATGGCAACGCTGGAGAAGAAATTTTAAAAGTGAGTATTTCTTCTTACAGGTAAGTGCGAACCGGGACAGATCAGAGGCTAGCCATTGTGGAATGTGCTAGCCCTGACTGTCACGGAGGTATTTTCATTGAAAAAATGTTTTTGTGCCCGGAACTCCACTTTAATTTCTAAAATGCGTAGCATATTTCTCCATAAGATACCATACTCCTTAACTCCACCTGTCCACTCAATCCTTTGATTGCAATGATCCCCTCCTAAATCAGGCTACTATTTAAGTAACATGCTGCAATTATAGCAGTTAATTTTTAGAATGAGTATGTGTGTCTCTGAAACTTTTGCTTGTGGAAAAGTAATTAAATCATATCATTCAGTGTTCAGTCAATTTGTCCAAACATGCCCCTGCTCTTTAACAATCTTAGCAATGTACCTGTTTATACATCTGTATGGTGCATTAAGAGAGGGAGGAAAAATATTGCTATTATTGGTTTGAGTAAAAAGGCGAGACATTACCATTACCAACACTTGGTGGGCATGTCTTCAGAGAGCTGATTTATTTAAAAATACAATAATGTGATTCCAAAAGCAAACCCAATTCAAAATGTAGATGAAACACTGAATAGTTTGTAACAGACTTGCGCTAGAGACTCTGGAGAATGAGGTACTAAATGCAAATAGGCTGATCACTTTGCAAGGGAAGTTGCACTTGGCAAGAGATTGCCCCAGAACTTAGTGAATGAGATGAAGCTCTGCTGAATTCCATCATCCAAAATGTGAAAAAGCTACAGTTATTTTTAATTTTCCTTGAATGTGATTGGGTGTTCTTAGCAAGAAAAAACGTTATCATATTCACTAAGCTATGGGGCAAATTCGCTTGCAAAGTGAACCACCTATTTTTAGTGAATCAACCCCTCTGTATTCATCGACACTGATAAAATAATTTGTGACAGAATTGTACTTAACACCAACTCTCATAAAGTGTGAGATAAATCAAAATTTGAAGGTACTGATTTACTATAAGCAAATCAGTTGATATTGTATGAACCCTTGAGGCTGAATCATACAAAGTGCATGAAATGGGCAAATTGCATTCTACTAACTAGACAGATATAGATAACCCAAAAAAAACCTAGCAGGTATGCTGATCAAGAAATGGAATCCTCTGGCTGATAGTAGTAGTTACGCATGACAAGTATATCAAAAGCCAACAGGGTGCTGCAGCTCTCTACTATTTCACTGGGTGGCAGGAACATTTTTAACAAAAACAAAAGGAAAGTGTGCACGTATGTCCTAGTGTAATACAACTTTTATTGTAAAATGATACAGTCAATGACACTCCAGCTGTTACACTCACATATTTCAGATGTTCAGATAGACACAAATATGTTCTGTAGCCACTCTCCCGAATTGCCACTGTAAAATCCCAACAGAGAAGAAAGACTACAAGCCCTCAGACTAGCTACCCAGATCCTGACAGCACATTTGAAGCCGTAGCCCAGACCCAGCTTTAAGTGCACATGCACCTGCTCCGGCCGGCGCCATGCTCCGTCACACAGGAACAAGTGGGAGACAGGTGAGGTGGTGTGATGTCAAACCATTGCCATGATGATGCGTTTTAGAGGCGTGCCCTCCTTTGTTAATACATACCCATATAGGGTACCTGACCACTTAGGTAGCGAGATCCCAGCACGTCCCCCATCACAGACCTTAAAGCGGAACTGACCAGGACAGCCTGACCAGCAAACGGTACATTTAAAAGGTGGGACTGCTGCAACGTTTAAACAAAAATAATAAAAATGTAAAATTCTGATCTATAAATATAAATGCAGTGCAGTGTCACTTCTTAGAATACATTTAATTTGGAAATGAGGGAGAAAAATATTTTAATTATGTCCAGTCCAATTGATATATATTATTGAATTATAATGGTGCAAGTGTTTGGTAGCAGTAGGCACACGCATATATTTTTATAGATCTGAATCTTACATTTTTGATTATTGTTGTTTAAATGTTGTTGTCGCAGTCCCACAATTTAAATGTACTGTTTGCTGGTTAGCCTTTTCTGGTCAGTTCCGCTTTAAGGTCTGTGACAGGGTAGGATCCCGGGGTCTCTCTACATAGGTGGTCAGGTACCCTGAGTGAGCATGACTTGCCAAAGGAGGCCATGCCTCCAAAGTACATCATGGCAACAGTTTGACGTCAAATCTCCTCCACTGCCTCCCACTCGTGTGGGTTCCTGTGTAACGGAGCATGGCTTTGGCTGGATCGGGTGCATGCGCACTAGACACTGAATGCTAGGTCTGGGCTATGGCTTCAGATGTGCTGTCAGGATCCAGGCAGCCAGTCTAAGAGCTTGCGGTCTTCTGTCCCTGTCAGGATTTTACAGTGGTGACTCAGGAGAACGGCTACAAAATTTCTGTCTAAACTTCTGAAATATGTGAGTGCAACAGTTGGGAGTGTCTTTTATCATTTTACAATAAAAAGCCGTATTACACTAGTGCAGATGTGCTCTCTTTTGTTTTTACTAGAAAGATATAACTAGACACAAAACAAAACCAAGTATCAGATGTGGAAGATCAGACACACAAAATCTGTCCTGAAAAACAATCCTTATATTATGATGTATAGCTCCAAAGATGTGTATTTATAGTCAGTTAAGGGGATTTATCAATTGCAACAAAAGTCAGTGGGAGTAAACTGCTTAAATGCAATGTAAATGAAATCTGCATTAACAGAGTTTTCCCACAAACTGCATGAGTGAAGTCCAGAACAATTATGGCAACCAAGGGGACAGACAGTTAATCCCTAAAAAAGACTAATCTTCTGTCCTCCTTTCTTTGAACCACAGCATACGATGACCAAATAGATAATATTTATTATTATTAAAATAATACCCCCAACCTCACAATTGCAAGCCTGGTATTCTACCACCTACGCCACTGTCAAGCAGGCTTAGACTGAACACACTCTCCCTGCCTAACTAACTTCTATCTCACCCTACACACAGTGGAAGAGATAAAAGTTAGGGAGAATGTGTTCAGCCTAAGCATGCTTGACAGTGGCGTAGGTGGTAGAATGCCAGGCTTACAATTGAGATGGTTGTGGGTTCGATCCCCTGGCCAGCAAGGTGATTTATTGTAATCAAAGGTCAGAGTCCATGATAATACGGGAACGCAAAGTTCCTGTGAAAAAGCCCATTTGTTCGTCATTCGACAAACGAGCAAACAGCCAATGTTCGAGTCGAACTTACGTTTGACTCGAACCCGAAGCTCATACCTACTTGTGATTGAGACACTGCTAAACAACCAGAAACCTCCTCTTTGTGATCCCTGATGCAAGCGGAATGTAACCCTGTTAAGGGACATTTTGTGGGGAGGAGATAAATGTTTGATTTTGTTTCAGGAGTTTGGACTGTTTTTTGTTTTACTTTTATAATGCAAACATAGTTACATAGGTTGAAAAAAGACACAAGTCCATCTGGCTAAACCAATTAAAATCAGTAAAGAAACCCAACCATACAATCCCATGTACACAATCCTATACCCACAGTTGATCCAGAGGAAGGTGAAAAAACCCCAGCAAAGCATGATCCAATTTGCTACAGCAGGGGAAAAACTTTACTTATAAATATTAGTACGCATTTATATTATGTACACTTAGGAAAGGCCTTTTTTAAAGCAATCTAGTGAGCTAGCCAGAACCACCTCTGGAGGGAGTCTATTCCACAGTTTCACAGCTCTTACAGTGGAGAAACCCTTCCTTATTTGGAGATTAAATATGTTTCTGCTAGACGTAAAGAGTGCCCCCTTGTCCTCTGTGTTGACCTTAAAGTGAATAACTTAACACCAAGTTCATTATATATATCCCCCTTAATCTCCTCTTCACAAGAGAGAATAAATTCAGTCTAATCTTTTCTCATAGCTGAGCTCCTCCATGCCTCTTGTCAGTTTGATTGCCCTTCTCTGCACTTTCTCCAGTTCCCTGGTATCCTTTTTGAGAACTGGTGCCCAAAACTGAACTGCAAATTCCAGATCAGGTCTTACTAGATATTTGTACAGGGGCAGAATTATATCTCTCTCTGGAGTCCATGCCACTGTTAATACAAGAAAGCAATTTGCTTGTTTTGGAAACAGCAGCTTGGCATTGCATGCTATTATTAAGCTTAGGATCTACCAGAACACCCAGATCCTTCTCCGCTATGTATTCCCCCCAGTTCTACTCCACCTAGAATGTATGATGCATGCATATTCTTAGCCCCCAAGTGCATAACTTTACATTAATCAACATTAAACCTCATTTGCCACATAGTGGCAAAAAACACGCTGTTTTTTTGTTTTCCTTTTGAGAAATAAACGACTGATTTGCCGTTACCAACATGGCTGGCTGATGTTCCTGGGCTCCCCAATATTAGAATGCGTATTGGTGTGCAATTAAAAATAAATGGCAATACACCACCATAATCTATAATTGCAGACACATGCTGGTCTAAAAGTCACATTCATGGGACATCTGTAATAGTTGCTAGTTTGGAAGAGTCTGTGACCTGCTTTATAGGGAACTAACTTTTCAGGTGACAGATTTGTAATGACATCTTGTAAACACTGGGCTACAATAAACAAATAAAGAAAAAAATATATGTATTGGCTGAAGGTACCCCTGCCAGAAATCCCAGACTGGAGCCCTCGGATGAAAGAATTACCAACACACACAGACACACAATATGACATTAGCTTACAGATTTGTTTACTTTCACAGAGTTGACTACCACCTTAAAACTCAACTTACCCTAGCAGGGGTTTAAAATAAAAACAGCCCGGTCTCAAGACACAGCAACCTTCTGATGCAATCCATTGCAGCAGTAATTCCATTTTGTCACTAGATGTCATCAACCTTTGACCAGCCTGAGAAAACATACATGTCCTGTGACTGGTCTGTAGACATTTTAAAAAGGTGTATATATATATATATATATATATTTTTTTTTTTTTAAAGGTGTGTAATATATATATATATATATATATATATATATATGTATACAGAGTAAGAGAAGGGATGAGCCCAGAGTTAAAGGTTAAAAGACAGATCTATGTTATCTTGGTTTTTCTTCCTTGTTTTCAAAGATGTGCATACTTGCACTTGGGATGGAATCCTTATCCTGGCTTAATTAATTTTGGAATCACAGACCTGAACTAAGCAAGTCCATAGCAGGTATACTAAAACGCTCTATGCACGTGCTTGCTATGGTAAAATTACTAACCTAAAATCAGAATAAATGCCCTGGAGCTTGAACCTTCAGAAACCAGACAGCAACAAAGGCTTCCATATTTCTGTTTAGATTTGGTCTTTTTTAATAAATCCATTTCTGTATTGCTTTATTTACCCAGTATGCAGCTTTAAGTTATGTTATGTGCCACAGAAGCTAGAAATGCTAAGTGTTTCCAAGTGATTTGTTTCCTGCTCAATGACAATTGTAGGCATTTGGCCCTGACCCTCAATATCTAGAAATAACATGCTCAGATAATTGAATTCATTTGAAAATACAATACACTGTGTTACATAAAGCAGTCTTTTCTCTTGGCCGTCCCTCGCAGCCAGTGAAGATTTAAAAGATTGTGCAAAAGCAAATAAGTCAAAACAAATGAAATATACAGAGGGAAAAAAGCCTTGCCTTTCAAAATAGATGAATGTTCTAAACCAGATGCCTGTGTGATTAGGGACAGATAATTTGGAAATTAGTTTAAACCTTTTGACTCTTGAAAATGTATTCCTTGGAGATAGTTTCAGCAAGAATAAGTTTGACTGCCACAAAAATGAATTTCTTTCTAATGCTCTGACCTTCTTCTTCTCCTCCTCTTCTGTAAGTGGACATCTACTGTATGTCTCTTTTATCTGTGAAATTCAGCAATAACGTGCAGAGCATTTCCGAGCAATTTGCTTCTGATTTATTAAATCATGGCTTTTTGAATCCAGCCTAGAAATTATTTCACATGTATTCTAAATAGAAGAGCCATGCACACTAGCGAGGAAAATTATAGGTATTTTAGAATGCATTGAAAAATTGGTTAGGAATGGAATGTATTATTAAGCGTGTGCTCTGGTCACTGATGTACGGTATTATGATGACAAGAGCAGACAGGAATTTTTTAGAATAAGCATATGTAAAAGGATTCTGCCTATGTACTCAGACCCACAAGCATAACCAAAAATTGTTGTAATAGGGGTAATTTGGGCCTGGCAGATCTGCAAGGGGACCCTGACTCTTTCTATTTAAAATCAGTTGTTATATTTCCATTTATTCGAAAGACAGAGCTTTTGGGAAAAAGGAGGCTATGTTGTGTATTTTCCATTAAATACAAGGAAATTGATTTATTAACATTACAATATATGTAGATACAGATTCCCTTTGAGCGGAGGTGGGGAGGGGTTTATAATCATGTGCTCGCCGTGATTGGCTGTCACAGCAATCACATGATTGGAAAGAAGTGATTGGGAGCTTTCCGTTTTTGGTCATACATTTCCAAGATCAAAACATTCAGGGGTATGGGACATGAATATGTCCCCACACACCTGCACGGGTTGAACTGGATGGACTATTGTCTTTATTCAACCTCAAGTACTATGTAACTATGTTAGCTGCTGGTAACTGTTCCGGGAGTGCACAGGGTGCGCATTCTCAGCACAGCTGTGTCATCTAACTGGTACTCAAAAATGCAGCCACTCAGCACCAAGGCCTACCCATCGAGAGGCTACATATTTGTGTACTGTTAGCGTCTAGAGGATATACAATGAAATTACCTAATACTATATACTTTAAGGCCCCTTTTCCAACAGCAGAAAGTTAGTATCACAGTTACGCCCAGTCATTGCAATGTCACAGTTTGCAATGCCCACAGCCCACAGTCAGTAATATTGTATATCTGTGCTACTGTATACCTGTTCCTCCACTCAGTCCCTGGTGTCTGCATAGCTCCCATGGCTTCCTTTGTGGCTCTGTAAAGTAATGTGCATATGACAGAGCTGCAGGAAAAATCAGAAGGGGCTTCTGCTAGGTGCAATGCTAATAGAGAGTTCTGAAGTGGGGGTAGCAGGTACCATTTTTCTTTACCCCCAACATTTATTACTATGCCCCCAATGATGTTTATACAGTATGTGTGAGTTTGGTAAGTGAAGGGTTTGTAGAACTTCAAAGAGGTTCAGATACCAAGCCTGAATCCTATTTAAATCAATTGGAGCCAAATTTTTCATGGATTTAACATTTTTTTGGGGCCAATTTAAAATGATGATTAAGCACTGCCCTAGGAACATAAACCAATGCAAAATAGATTTAGGGTGAGAGCAGTGATTTTTTTAAAGCACTGACAGTTTCAAAGGATAAAAGAGTTTTAAATTGCCAGCAAATTACCTCTACCTCTATGATAATGTATACACATACAAAGGTATAGTACTGTGCCATCAAACATTTTTATATGTATGTAGAGTACATGCATATACAGTATATTCGTAGTGCCTGGCTGTTCCTCATTTGGAGGGACTTTTCCTTTCTGGAACCAAATCCTTCTCTCTCTTTCCTCCTTAGTTGTCCCTTTTTTTGTCTGATTCAATTTTTAGTAGACCATGATAAGAAACGCATTTAAAGTGTTGTGCCAAATTAAACCTTTCATCCAACTTCTAACATATTGCATGTGTCATTTTCCAAAGGCCAATATAAGGGCAATGTAGCAGTGAGAAACAAGCAACACTAAAAACTAGGTTTTACCAATCATGTTTTCTGTAATAATTCTTCATGGTCCACATAACTGGGCATGCGGCAGGATTGTGCTCTTTACCCACATATTTTGCGCTATAATGTGTCCCTCTTTCCTGTCTCAAAAAGTTGGTAGGTATGCATATACCATTGGGGGTTCCACTTTGATTTCTGTGTGGGGCTTTATTTTGTCTAAAACTGGCCCTGGGCACAGGTAATACATTCTGAAAGGAATTCTATGGTTTCCAAACAACTTGGTGGTATTAAAGGATTTTTTTTTCCCATGAAAGTTTTATTGAATTTAAAACATAAAGAAAACAACAGGCATATACAGCACAATGCATAATTACATAACCGGAACAAATGGTCTCCAAAAATTATGTTAGCAAGAGAACGCATTAAACAGGCAGGAACATGGAGCGTGTACAATAATTATTTTTTTTTTTCAATAACAAACATGTCATACTTATCCACTCTGTGCAGTGGTTTTGCACAGAGAAGCCCTGATTCTTCTCTTCTCGGGTTCCATTGCCGGTGCTTTTGCCCCTTCCCTCATTACGGTGGACAGATCTGACACTAAGTAGGACTTTTTGGGGACCAGTGACACCAATACAGTGATCAGTGCTAAAAAAAAATTCACTGTTACTGTATAAATGACACTGGCAGGGAAAGGGTTAACACCAGGGGCGATCAAGGGGTTAAGTGTGCTCCTAGGGAGTGCTTTATAATGGTGGGGGGAGTGGATGCACTAGAGAAAAAGAGAGATCTGTGTTTAAGCTTAGCTGAAACACAAGATCTCTCTTTTCCTCCCCGAAAGAACAGCGCTCTGCCTTGTTCACATAGGCAGACCCCCATTCTGTCATTCCTCGGAAAAATTGGAGAGTCCCAGCAGCCATTGCGGATCCGCTGATTGGTTCCTGCTGTGTCCGGAGGTCCAGCGTTGTGCGCCCCCGCCATCGCGCGTCCCAACATCTTTTGCACAAAATCGCATACATGTATGTGATTTTGCACAGCCTTGGCCCCCTGCCATAGTATATGTGCGGTGGGTGGTGTGTAACTTGCTAAAGTTGCAGATTCTGTTCCCTTTGTAGTTATTCTTTTGATTCAGCACTATTTCTTCAATTTGGAGAAGTGAGAACATCATGCTAGGTGGTCACCTTTTAGGAACGATGGAAATAAGATTCTCTTCTAGTTATTACACTTGCTATTCTTAAAGTGTAAGACACAAAAAAACATACAGAAATACACAAAGCAAGTAAACCCAAAAGATCAGATATGTACTAGCCACGTGATCTGGTGCAGATCCCTGAAACTGAGCTGCATCACGGTGGCCAAGACCATACAGCGGTTTAACAGGACAGGTTCCACTCAGAACAGGCCTCGCCATGGTCGACCAAAGAAGTTGAGTGCACGTGTTCAGCGTCATATCCAGAGGTTGTCTTTGGGAAATAGACATGTGAGTGCTGCCAGCATTGCTGCAGAGGTTGAAGGGGTGGGGGGTCACCCTGTCAGTGCTCAGACCATATACTGCACACTGCATCAAATTGGCCTGCATGGCGGTCGTCCCAGAAGGAAGCCTCTTCTAAAGAGGATGCACAAGAATGCCGCAAACAGTTTGCTGAAGACAAGCAGACTAAGGACATGGATTACTGGAACCATGCCCTGTGGTCTGATGAAACCAAGATAAACTTATTTGGTTCAAATAGTGTCAAGCGTGTGTGGCCGCAACCAGGTGAGGAGTACAAAGACAAGTACCTGTATGTCTTGCCTACAGTCAAACGTTGCTGGTGGGATTGTCATGGTCTTGGGCTGCATGAGTGCTGCTGGAACTGGGGAGGCACAGTTCACTGAGGCAACCATGAATGCCAACATGTACTGTGACATATTGAAGTAGAGCATGATCCCCTCCCTTCGGAGACTGGGCCGCAGGGCAGTATTCCAACATAATGACCCCAAACACACCTCCAAGATGACCACTGCTTTGCTAAAGAAGCTGAGGGTAAAGGTGATGGACTGGCCAAGCATGTCTCCAGACCTAAACCCTATTGAGCCTCTGTGGGGCATCCTCAAATGGAACATGGAGGAGCGCAAGATCTCTAATATTCACCAGCTCCGTGATGTCATCATGGAGGAGTGGAAGAGAACTCCAGTGGCAACCTGTGAAGCTCTGGTGAACTTCATGCCCAAGAGGGTTAAGGCAGTGCTGGAAAATAATGGTGGCCACACAAAATATTGACACTTTGTGCCCAATTTGGACATTTCCACTTATGGGGTGTACTCACTTTTGTTGCCAGCGGTTTAGACATTAACGACTGTGTGTTGAGTTATTTTGAAAGGACAGCAAATTTGCACTGTTATACAAGCTGTACACTCACTACTCTACATTGTAGCAAAGTGTCATTACTGCAGTGTTGTCACATGAAAAGGTATAAGATATTTACAAAGATGTGAGGGATGTACTCACTTTTGTGAGATATATATATATATATATATATATATATATATATATATATATATATATATATATATATACTGGATGTGTCTGTTTTGGCCTTTTACCTGAAGTGATTGCAGCCATTGTAGTGCATCTTTTACAAAAACAATTCATAATCATAATACTTGTTTTATTTACATTAACATCCACATTTTCAGGACAAGCTTTTGGTGGTGTACCCCTTTTCAAGGTTCAGGCAATACTAATAAACAGAAAATATAGGACTGAGAAAAGATGGGGCTTTGTATAGGCAAATGGGAAGAGGAGGATCACAAATATCACACAGTTGTAATAAAATGTACTCTTTATTGTGCATGTATATATATAAAAAAATATATATCACAGAGACATATATTCAGTAGAAAATATAAAAGAAATAAAAACACGTGTAGAAATACATTCCCATAGGGAATGCTGATAGAGTGTATCACAAAGATGGTACGGTCTCTAAGTAGCACGGTCTAGGGTCCTTAGCAAAGCAACGCGTTTCGCAGCAAGGTTTCCTCAAGGCCAGAGAGACCAAAACAGACTGATATTTCCACTGCAACAGAGACCTGGACAGACACGTGCGATAAGGGGCAGATCACCAGAGATTACATATACGAGAGGTATGCGCTGAATCAACTGTAATCATGCAGATAGGGGAGGCGTTCCATTCGATCACTTTAAATGTCACATTATACCCGCAATATGATTATAATGGGCAAGTCCCTCTCAGTACTCTAAATCAATATTGATGGGGCCTCAACATAGACCGCTGTATATATGAGGCAGCCAATTCCCAAAAAATATTCAAAATATTTAAATGCGTTAGCGGCATCACATATATTCACCACCTGGCCACCAACATAAGGGACTCCTTACCTTCGTCATCACACCCCGAGCCTGCCTTCAGAGTTTTAGCAAAATGTTAACCACTTCAATACAGGGCACTTTCGCCCCCTGCCTGCCCAGACCAATTTTCAGCTTTCAGTGCACTCACACTTTGAATGACAATTGCTCAGTTATGCAACACTGTACCCAAACACAATTTTTATCATTTTTTTCACACAAATAGAGCTTTCTTTTGGTGGTATTTATTCACCACTTGGCTTTTTTTTGTTTGCCATATAAGTAAAAAAATAGTGTGCCAATTTTGAAAAAAAAAACAAAACATTTTTTTAGTTTGTTTCTATTATAAAATTTTGCAAATAAGTCATTTTTGTTCATTAATTTGGACCAAAATGTATAATGCTACATATCTTTGGTAAAAAAATAACCCAAATTAGTGTATATTATTTAGTCTGTGTGAAAGTTATACAGTCTACAAGCTATGGTGCCAATCATTAAAATTTGATCACACCTGGTTTACTGACAGCGTATCTCATGTCTTGAGTAGGGATGATCGAACGGTTTGGGTTGACCATTGGTTCGGCCTGAATATTGACTGTTCGAAATTCGGCCGAATTCCGAACTTTTTGCGGAAAAAGTTCGGAATTCGGCAACCAGAACCGACCTAAAGCAATGGGACAGGAACTGGGCTTTAAAAGCCCGTGATTGGACCAGAACCATCAGTAAAAGCCAATTGAGGGGGCAGGAGAATGCTAGGAATGTGATTGGAGTGACTAGGGGGTCCAGAGGCCAATCATTAGTGAATACGCCCCCCAGTATATAAGATAGCCCCGCCAAATCTCTAGCATTTTAATACAGGGATGTGGAAGAGAGTGGAAGCAGTTCTGTTACTTCTGCTCTCAAAGTGTCATTTAGCAATTATTAGTGTGAGGAAAGGGATATCTAGTGTAGTTAGGGTACTATTTTCCACTATAGTTAGATTTAATAATCTAGTTTCTGTAGGGAAAGTGTTAAGTGCCAGGGCAACCGTAGTGTAGTGTAGGGTTAACTGCCTCTGACTGCTATGGCAGGGTGACAAAACCCTTCCATGCCTGGGTGACCGCTATAGAGAAAAGATCGTTTCTCTTAGAACACTTACAGAACAGGATGGTGGCTTCTCCCCTGTCACCCGGCTTTTTGTTGCAGGCGTTTATAGGGCTTTTTTGAGGACATGTTTGGAGTCAGGCATGACATCTGAACTTCTGTGTAGGGGTATATATACACACACACATGTATGTATATATACACATATATAGGTGTGAAAATAGCAGAAACCTATGCTTGCGCTAATGAAATAATTAACAGGCATATGTCTCCGCTCCTATAACACCTATATATGTGTATGTGTATAAATAGATATGTGTGTGTGTATATATACCCCTATACAGAATTTCAGATGTTTTCCCTGCCTCCAAAGACCCCCAAAAAATGCCCAAAAAACCGCCTGCTGCAAAAACACACCTGGGCGTTTTTGTAGCTGGCGTTTTTTTGGGCATTTTTTGGGCATCTTTGGAGGCAGGCATAACATCAGAACTTCTGTGTAGGGGTATATACACATGTATGTATATATACACATACACAGATATAGGTGTGAAAGTAGCAGAAACCTATGCTCGCGCTAATTAAATAATTAACAGGCATATGGCTTCTCTGCTATAACACCTATATATGTGTATGTGTATAAATACATATAAGTGTGTGTGTATATATACCCCTATACAGAAGTTCGGATGTTATGCCTGCCTCCAAAGACCCCCAAAAAATGCCCCAAAAAAACGCCTGCAACAACACAGCTGGGCGTTTTTTTTTTTTGGCGCAGGCGTTTTTTTGGGCATTTTTTGGGCGTCTTTGGAGGCAGAAGTTCTGATGTCATGCCTGACTCCAAACATGTCCTCAAAAAAGCCCAATAAAACGCCTGCAACAAAAAGCCGGGTGCAAAAGTAGCGAAGCTACTAACCTGTTCTATATTAATTCTAATACAAACAAACTTTCTTTTTCTGGTTCTGGACATGCTACAGAGCTGAAACTTCACAGGTACTCTTTTTAGACCCCCCCCCCCAGACACTAAATCCAAAGAAATCTAATTTTTTTTTCAATAATTTTTTCAATAATTGGCTCTCTATCAAAAATGATAATTTTTAAGAACTTTTTTTTGTGTGATTAATAGTCCCTGGGGCATGACCCAGAACCCTAGGCACTTTTTAGGGGCATTTATTGGGTTTTAGGGCTTCAAAATGGTGTTTTTTGATTACCGAAGTTCGGGTCCCATTTATTTCAATGGGGTTCTGAAATCCGGGCCGAACTTTCGGGAAGTTCGGGTGTTCTGGTCGAACTGAACTTTTGAAAAGTTTGATCATCCCTAGTCTTGAGGCCCTGAAATGTCAGAACAGTACAAATACCCCCAAATTACCTCTTTTTGGAAAGTAGATATTCCAAGGTATTTTGTAGGAGGCATGGTGAGTTTTTTGAAGTTGTAATCTTTTCCCACAATTCTTGGGAAAATTAAGAAATCATTATTTTTTTATTTATTTTTTTTTTACACAAAATTTTCATAGGTTACAGTATTTGGCAAAGAGGACCTTTACCCGTGCCGCATCCTTGTAGAATACTATGGTAATACAAAGTTACTGTATTTCTTACACACAACATATGCATACTTGCAATTACACCCCAAAAAACATTCTGCTACTCCTCCTGAGTATGGCGATACCACATGTGTGAGGTTTTATTGACAGCCTGGTCACATTCTAGTAGCACCTTTAGGCATTCTAGGAGCATAAATTACATATATAATTTAATTCATACCAATCCTACTTTTGAAGGCCTTGGAGCACCATGACAATAGAAACGCCTACAAAAAGACCGCATTTTGGAAAGCAAACACCCTAACTTATATTCTATGAGGAATGGGCTGCAGATAGGTACTAAGGGACTGTGATGGGCTTCAGAGAGGTACTTGGGTACTCTGATGGGCTGAAGAAAGGTACTCGGGTACTCTGTTGGGCTGGAGACAGGTAGTCAAGTAATCTGTAGGCTACTCAGGTGCTCTGGGCTGGAGACAGGTACTCAGGTACTCGGGTAGCTTGATGGGCTGGAGGCAGGTACTTGGGTACTCTGGGCTGAAGACAGGTACTCGGGTACTCTGAAGGGCTGAAGACAGGTACTTAGGTACTCTGATGGGCTGCAGAGAGTTACTCGGATACTCTGATGGGCTGCAGAAAGGTAATCGGGGTACTCTGATGGGCTGCAGATAGGTACTCGAGTACTCTAAAAGGCTGCAGATAGGTTCTCGGGTACTCTGATGGCTGGAGAGAGGGACTCGGGTAATCTGATGGGCTGAAGGTAGGTACTTGGGTACTCTGATATAGGTACTTGGGTACTCTAATGGGCTGCAGATAGGTATTCAGGTACTCTGGGCTGGAAACAGATACTCGGGTACTCTAATGGGCCGGAGACAGGTACTTGGGTACTCTGATGGGCCGGAGACAGGTATTTGGGAACTCTGATGGGCTGGAGACAGGTACTCGGGTACTCTGATGGGCTGGTACTTGTGTCCTCTGATGGGCTGGTGACAGGTACTTGTGTCCTCTGATGGGCTGATGACAGGTACTCGGGTACTCTGTTGGGCTGATGACCGATACTCTGGTACTCTGCTAGCCGGGTGACAGGTCCTCTTTATTAATGGGGCAATCAGTGTGTTTTACTTTGTACTGTAAACAGTAACTAGCTGTTATCGCTATCTCCTCCTTACACAGGATCAGTGTGTGAGGAGGAGAACCCGGTAACAGCTAGTTATCGTGGATTGTTTACATTCTGTGACTGACTGTGATTGGACACAGCCGGTCACGGGGTAAATAGCCAATTTTATTGGCTCTTTGCCCTGATCAGGGATAGGCTTTGTCAGAGTGACATGCCACAACCCCAATCTCTGCTCTGCATGCCCCTGGGGACCTGCATGAGCGATGTGCACAAGGACAGTGCATGTGACCGGCTGTGAATGGACACAGCCGGTCACATGTTAGAGACATTTTTATTGGCTCTTTACACTGATCAGGGATGGGCTGTGTCCTGCGGGACACGCCTCATCCCTGATTGTCGTGCTGCGCACCAGTGGGGGCGCGTGAGTGCAGCAATAATGGGCGGACGTCATATGACGCCCACCAAGCAGGAGAGCGTGTTCCTGCCGGCATCATTTTACAATGCGCAGGTAGGTAAGTGGTTAATAGGATAATCTCTGAGGAAAATAAAACACACAAACAAACATACATAGCAATGATAATTGAACTTGGTTAGTTAGTGAGATAAGGCAAGGAGAGAGCTATTGAATAGGGGGGAATTAGTCACAGAGGTAAGAAAGGTTGTAAAACTGTAGGATAGTGATTAGAAAACTGATATCCACATTTAGTCCATTCTATTTTGTGTCAAATAGAATTATTATTCCTAGTTCAAAAGTTTTTTCTTTCCTGAGTAGTTGTGAAGTTCCCTTTAAGAACCAAAACATTCATGTCTTCCATAGTATGCACAAGTAAAAAATCCAGGTGACTGAATGCCCTTGTTCTTCAGAGCAATATTTCATTCATTCATAAACAGTCCAAAAAGCAGCTCAATGGTACAAAAGTACACACGGGGAGAGAGAGAGGTAATGCAAACAGTACAGTACATGAAGACAGGTAGTTGCTGTACTTCTTTTAGACCTGTCTGGACCTGTCCTTTATGAAGCCTAGAAGAAGCATAGCAAGTGTGAAACATGCATTACCCGTCTCTCTCGTACTCTTGTTCCATTTTGCTTGCTTTTTTGGACGGTTTTTGAATAAATGAAGTGTTGCTCTAAAGAGCAAGGGAGTGCAATCATCCAGAGTTTTTACTTGTGCATGTATAGTGGTGAGCTGGGCTAGCACTCCCCTGTGTTTGGAAAGTAGATGTTAATTGCCAGCCTACCTTGAGCAGCATTAGAGGCTGATGCGGTGTTCTGTTTCTTCCATAGTGTGCTCAGGAGATTACTTTATTCTGAGTTCACAAAAAAAGGAACCAAGCCTTGCAAAAAAACGTTGCAAACAATGCAGCCAAATGAATCCATCAAAAAGTGCCATACGCACAATATGGACCTTCAGTATCACAGGATCATTCAGCTGTATCTCCAGTAATGTTGTGTACCTCATCTAATGCAATAAGGCAACAGAGGATCTTATGTTAGCAAAACAGAACAGAAATTGCAAAAAACAATAAATTTGCAGACACACACATATTAAGTAATATAAGGAAGGAACATTTTTCACACCCGTGGGGCATCATTTCTCACAACCAGACCACGCTATGGAAGATATGAATGTTTTGGTTCTTAAAGGGAAGTTCAAAACTACTCAGGAAAGGAAAACATTTGAATGAAGAATGGTAGTTCTATTTGACACAAAAGATAATGGACTAAATGTGGACCTCAGCTTTCTAAACCACTATCCTAAAGTTTTAAGACCTCAATAACCTCTGTGACTCTAGCCCCCTCCCATTCCATAGCTCTCTCCATGCCTTATCTCACAAACTATGCGCATTTAAATACCACTGTATATTTGTTTGTTCAGTTTTTTTTCCCCCTTTAGAGATTGTCTTATTAACATTTTGCTAGAAAATGTTGTATTAGTACTGCTTGGACCTTGAAGAACGAGGTACAACCCAAAAGCTTGTTCTAAAAATATGAATGTTAACACAAATAAAAAAAGTATCATGGATAGGCATTTTACCTAAATCCTGTACAGCAGGCTATCCGATTTCAAAGGGAACAGGTTCTAATTAAATAGGAGAAATCTGTTGTACAGAGAGCTTGGACATGTTTAAAGTGTCTTTAAACTCCATACATAAAAATAAATGTGCTCTACATTACTTCTTTCCCTACACATGTATGCTATTCCATGCTATTATGTTTGATTAAATGTTAGCAAAAGCTAAAGATACTGGATGTGCCTGGGGCAAAGGTTGTAATAGGACTGTATATGGACTGCATGGTGCTGCAGAATCACCTTTCTATGTGCACTCCATTACTACCAGCATATATAGCATCTGTTAAAACAAATCTTGTAACTCCACACCACCCATTATGGCTTGAGGATTAAAAAGTGCAGAGTTTAGTACTGCTTTCATAAAAATGGGATAGAAAAAGACGGGGCTTTGCGGGCCAGTGGGAGTAGAAGGATCACACACAAAACCAACTTCTATAAAACAATTTACATTTTATTGAATTTCAAAGTAAAAAAACATGGGCAATCATGCACATGTTCACGAGGACAAAACACATAGAAAGAATTCCTATAAAATCAATTGATAAGAGTCATTGAACATAGAAATACATCCCATAAGGGAAAAACCAAAAGCCTGTGTAGGATGGAAGATAGGTCTCAGGTGGAATGCGGTCAATGTAGGTCCCCAGCAAGCCGACGCGTTTCGCTCAAGGCTTCCTCTGGGCCAGAGAGACCATAACAGACCGGTATTTCCTTTTTAATGACTCAGGAGGTGGCAGATTGTAGCGACACATAGAACAATAGATATCAATCCCTCAGTATTTATATATAGCCTCCGAAATTTACATATATTCACGTTTATCTAAGATTAAGTGTCCAGCCTCTCAATCACCGCAAGAGCAATGCTTTTTATACTAGAAGGGCAACTTATTCTAGCTTGATAGCCAGAATTCTCCAATATATTCAAATATTCTAGGAGTACAGTGGTTACCAACACTAGTAGCTGCACTTCATATATCCACCTATATTTTCCTCCTCTCTTAAGCGAACCCGACGGGGTGATAATTTGGTGTATATATATATATATATATATATATATATATATACAGATAAAGATATACAATCGTTGCAGCTTGTTTGTAGTACATGAGTGGCTTCAGGCAGGGAAGGACAACATCACATCATCCTATTTCAAAGAGGCAGGGAGGACAATATGTCCCGGGGCCCAACAAGTCCTTTGTGTAGTTCACGCTAGCAAGCCTGCCTGAGTACTACTTTCATTTTTAGATATACTACGGTCAGAACTGGGTTTACTATAGTGACACCAGTAAGGCCAGAACCTAGAGTACACCAGTAAGGCCAGAACCTAGAGTAAAAAGGTGAGGGAACTTTTCAAATTGTGATATACTTGTATTTTTCTTCTCTACATTCCATCTTTGAACTTTTATCGTTGTATACAGCAAGTGAATTATAGGGCGGAGTTTGTGCAGGGGTGTTGAATCGTGTCCAAGACTTACTATGGTTCAAGAAGCAGGAAACTCCTGCTTTAGTTGTCCCTTCTTTAGCAGCACATACTCTGGTGTTCTTTTAGTTGCCAGGAGGAGGGGGAGCTTACTTTGTATAACCCATGAGTCACTCAAGTAGTAGCTTACACAGGACCATAGATTATCCAAACCCTACAGCACTGGTGCTTGGTGGCCTAGCATTGTCATTCTCTTCTGGTAGCTGAATGGAGTGGTAGAATAGTGAAGAAAAGGAAAGCATGTGTTGCTCTGTAGGGGGGTATCAGCACAGTCGTATAAAAATAAATTGCTAGCAGTGGTTTCTAAAGAAATAAGAAAAAATGCTTTAAACAAAGAAAAAAAAAGATATATACACTGTGTATATGTATGCATGTGTGTGTGTGTGTGTGTGTGTATATATATATATATATATATATATATATATATATATATATATATATATATGTATATATACACAAAGTATATACATATTTCCTGCTTCCTATATAAAAAATACTTTAGCGGAAAAGTGACTGGACTTGTCAGATGTAGCCTTAGTACTTTTAAATGTATATGTGTGAGTTACAAAAAACAGTCTTCTCTAGCATTGGCAAAAAATACATATGAAAAAAAATCTGACGAACAGATACATTTTATACATTTTTGAACATCTTTTCACAAATTGTCTGTATGTAAACTAGTTCAGAGAATAAAGCCACTGAGGCATATTTATTGGGACTAACATTGTCAGTATTACAATCCGCAAGACCTAAATGCCTTGTTCACAGTGGCTGTGCATTCTAAGGGAAATGGAGTAAACGTGGTAATAAATCAAGGGGCAGTGTGGTTGCTTTTAACGAGTGGAAGGTGTTGTACTGGAGACTCCAGAGCCGTTGAAAGAAAATCTTTATTGCTGAATTGCCTTCTTTGACATGTAAGGTAGCTGTAAGAGCATGCTAGCAAAAAAAAAAGGTTAATTTTTTTTTTTTGTACCATTGTATAAAACATTTTTTACCAAACGGACTGTGCTGTTCTGGAATAAGAAAATAACATTTGCAGCAATTAATAATCTCCCATTACCAGAGGCCAAATTTTACAGGTTAACTAGCAATTGGCCTATGATTGCAACACGCAAACCCTTGACCTTTTTACCAGAAGGTGTGAGCAAATGAAATAAACTCCAGACAAAAAAAGGAATCAGAGTTTTGTTTATAATGCTGTCTATTTGAAAAAAAAATAAAAAATAGTAATATTTCATATACCCTTTTGTTCTCTGTGTTATATGACTAGTTTCACCATGAGTATTTGAATTTTGTAGAATGAAGTGAAATTAATTGTATTTTAAGGATGATTAATGCTCTATCTATCTATCTATCTATCTATCTATCTATCTATCTATCTATCTATCTATCTATCTATCTATCTATCTATCTATCTATCTATCTATCTATCTATCTATCTATCTATCTATCTATCTATCTATCTATCTATCTATCTAATGTATATGTACAGTGTATTTGCCTAGAAAAAAGGTGACATGTTCAATACTTATTTTACCCGCTGTATACAGTATATATTGCATCTTTTTTCCCGTTCATTGGTATTTCAGGATAATATTGGTAATAGTGGCATTCACTATGTTGTTTTTCAGCAGTAAAGAGGTATAAATGAACCCAAATTTAGTTTATAAAGAGCAATGTCACATGACATGTTTACCTCCTAGAATTTATAGTCTACAACTCCTGGACTACTGCCTCTCTGATAACATCATTTTGTACCTCTTTTAGTCTGGATTTTGCCTGCAACATTCCACAGAAACTACTGTTCTAAAACCAAAGAAAGATCTATATATATATCAGTATTTCCAGCTGTTATTTTAATAAAATCTAGCAATTAAAATAAAATATGCTTTCCAAGTGATATTATCATGTCAAGCACTTGTATGACATTTTTGTTTGGGTTTACATCTACTTTAACAAACTATGGTTGAGATCTTTGAATTGCAGTAGTGGGGTATGTTTTCTTATAAGTCTTACCTGTGTATACACTCTTACTGATTGTCAAATAAAGAGCCATCTTTTCTCTCACAGTAAAAAAATAAAACACCACACCCTCGAACCAGCTGTACCACGTCCTTCTAATGTATACCTGTATACTCAAAAAATGTTCTAAAATAACATGTTGATTTTATCAGTAACATCTGCAGTGGGTGTTTGGTAGGCTTCTGTGATTCAGATCGGATTTGTTTTATTAAAAGTCAGCACAGTCACAACTATCCTCTACATCCTGAATTTCCTGTCTGACATGACAAATCCCAGCCAGTGGGACATCCTTGACACCAATTAACCCATAGATGTGATCACTTGTACACAATTTAGTTACAGCCTTGCCTTCCTTCCCTGTTTGTCTGATAGGAGTCAGGGTGGCCTCACGAGGAAAACAATGAAAATGTTGAAAATGTAAATCTATTAAAATATGGATTTTTTCTACAGCTTACCTGTAAAATCCATTTCTTGGAGTACATCACAGGACACAGAGCCATATTCACTACGTATGGGTTATAGGCCACCTTCAGGTGAATGGACACTGGCAACCAATCAGACAGGAAGTCCCCCTATATAACCCCTTCTGTACAGGAAGTACCTTAGTTTTGTAGCAAGGAATAAATACCCCATACAAGAAGGGAGGGACCTCTGTGTCCTGTGATGTACTCCAAAAAATGGATTTTAAAGGTAAGCTGTAGAAATAAATCCATATTTCTTTATCGTACATCATGGGACACAGAGCCATATTCATTACATATAGCAATGCACCTGAGGGGAGGGGGGACACCATCAATACCGCCATCAGACCATAAAAGGTCTACATAGCTGCCTGCAGAACACTGCGGCCAAATGCAGACACCTCCTGGGTTCTAACTTGATAGAATCTAGTGAACGTATGTACTGATGGCCAAGTCGCAGCTTTGCAAATTTGAGCCATAGAAGCTTGACTGCAAACTGCCCATGAGGCACCTACTCTTCTGGTAGAGTGTGCCTTCATCAGAAAAGGTGGAACCTTCTCTTTTAGACCATACGTCTGGATAATACCCTGGTAAATCGAACGAGAAATCGTAGGCTTAGATGCTGCCTGCCCTTTCTTGGGCCCTTCTGGCAGTATGAACAAAAGATCAGTCTTACAAATCAAACTTCTTATCAGCTTGATCTTTAAAAACCTGGGCATTATCCACAGCTATTATGCCTGACAACTGTAATGGCTTAGACTGGCTTGTTGCCTCTGGCCCTTCAGGGGGAGTAGACACAGAAGAAGCACGGCTAAGACCTTCAAGGTCTGACGGCAGCACCATAGTGCCTCTTCCAGCTGTGCCCCCTCCCCATCAATCCTCTTTCGGGAGGACATTGCTCTTGGGCAAGACAAACTTAAGGTACTAACTTTAGTGTACTCCGTGCTTGTGTCAAGCTACACAGCTTATCACGCAAAGCACTGATTATCCCAAAGATACAGAACCTGACTGTGCCTGTAAACATGCACCCACAGTGACTCGCGCAACCCAGCTGCTGTTGCTCTGTGTCCCTCCAACCTTCTGACAGAGGCCTGTATGTAGGAAGTGTCTCCTTTTAAAATCACACCGTTTGTGGTTGTACTCCTGCTCAAAGCGTATGCTTGCTTTTAAATGGCAAATATTCACATGCGCAGATGATCCTTCACCACAGACACTCCACTGATGGCGCTGCTTGATCCAAAGCTTCCGAGGAGACAGATGTGCGGGCGCTTTTGCGCCAAGGTGAAAAACTACACACCAAACAACATTGGGTGAGAGAAGCATAAGCAACCAAACTCGCTTTGTCACAGCTGATACCTTACAGGTAATCCGCCCAGGGTGAAAACATTGTGTTTAAACAAACAAGGTGTGCTTTTACATAGCTGATACACCTACTGTCTTGCACAGGGAGCAAAGAAATTGTTTAATCAAACAAGGTGTGCTTTAACACAGCTGATACACCTACTGCTTTGCACAGGGAGAGCAAAAATGTTTAAACAAACCACATGTGCTTTGTAGCTAATACACCTATTGTCTCTTGTAGAGACTAACATGGCACTTGGTATCTGTTATCTTAAAGAGAACAGTGCATACAAATATTCCTAAAGTGTACTTACCAGTCCCGCTGCAGGATTCTGTTTTGTAACAAGAATCCACTCTTCACCCATCAAGGTGAGTTACTGTCACTTGCCGACCTTCAAGGACTGGGTCCCCTTGTTTTTTAGAGGGGCCACTCCCTTTGACCTGTAGAGCACCCTGACGGAGCGCCTTTGGGGTTTTGGTTTTACCAAGGGTCCAGATTCCAGGGACCAGTGCCTAAAAAGTACATGTTTACAGGCAAAACCTCGTAACTGCTTTCTCGAGGCTTAGGTACCATCCTTTTAGTTATGGACTTTTTTGGATGGATCTGATTGCTAACCCCTTAAATTCGGCAATCTTTGATCGGGGTATGTAGCATAATCTTCTTTCTGCTTCTTTAGAAAAAACATAAAATGCAGAGAGCTTTAAGACACTGGTGAAAAAACGGAGGTACTTCCTGTATAGAAGGGGGACAATAGGGGGACTTTCTTGTTGCCAGTGTCGATTCACCTGAAGGTGGCCTATAAACCATACGTAATGAATATGGCTCTGTGTCCCATGATGTACGATAAAAAAGTACAGAAATGTAAAAAATAAATCATAAAAAATGGTTCTGATGGATAGGAATATCTTAATGTGGAACATGTTCTAGCTATAAACTGAAGGACAGTGGCTGTTTTTACCAGCTGGTATGTAAGTGGTTAAAGTGCCAAGCTGGCATACAGGCTCTGGGAATGTGGGAAGCTTGGTAAAACATAGGAAAGCTGTTACTGGGGACGGTGGGGTGGGTGTTGGCAAATGCTGCTTTGAGTTTCAAGCTTCTCTCTGGGGAAGAGGAGTCAGTGTATGACCATTAGATTGTATGCCTAATTTTTGCTATTGCCTGCTCTTTCTTATTTTTCTCTAAGAAAAAGACTTTCAGGAAGGGGCTAATGAGAACCATGGGGGATTGAAATGGGTCTCTGATCAAATGTGACAGTCTCACAAATTCCAATTGGATCCTCCTTCCTGGGTGTTATTATTTTACCTGATTGGCATTGCCATTCCTGCCCGTGTCTGCTGGACTAGAGCAAGGATTGCCTTAAGGGGAACAAATAAATCCGAATTTAAAAAATGTAAACATTTAACAAAAATTAAAAATCATAAAAAATGTAATAGGAAAGGACACACATGTAAATATGGTACCGCTCAATCCATGAACTGGAGAAAGAGTGCTTGTTTTTGCTAGTTCCTCACCATGTGTTTTTTTTTTTTTTTTTTTTTTTAGTAAGCAAGTTTTTTGCCATACAACCCAAGATTCCCTTAGTCTTCTTTTGCCCTAATAGCATAGAAAGAGCTTGAGCAGGAGGAATCAACGTAAGAGTAGAAGAAGGTGGCGGGGGGGGGGGGGTTGCTGAAGAAGGAAGAGGACACGTTCACATTATCAAGGATTGCCACCTACTACCTCCATGTGGCAGTACCTCTAGCTCTCTTTTTAGGCTTGCCAGTTAAGGGCAGACAGTTTATGGCTGTAGGATTGTATGCCTAATTTTGTTGCTGCTTGCCTTTCAAGCTTGTCCCAAGAAAAGGACCTTTGGGAAAAGACCAATAAGGACTGAAGAGAAGTTGAGACGAGTCTCCCACTAAATGTGACTGCTCTAAGAAAAGAAAGTCAAATTGGGTCACCCTTGCAGCATGCTATCCCTACCTGTGTTTGCTTGCCCATGACAGGGACAGCCTTATAAAGAAAAAATATTCAAAACATTTAAATTAATAGGTAACCCTGCATGTTATGCCAATTATGCCCATCAACACATAAGATACAACAGATTACAAATGGTCAGCTTTCTCCTGCCTGCCACAAATAGAAAACAGTCTCCAGTCTCTGACAGTAAATGCTAACCTTTAAGCTGCCCCTCTCATATGTTTCAGCATTGAGGGAAGATATAGGTAAGTGAAGAAGACAAATGCTTCCCATGAAGTTAGAGAGCAGGATTCATCTTGTTTGTAGTGGTATGGCATATTAGAGAAAAGGAGGAGGTGGGGGTGGAGATGAAGGAGAAAAAAGTGGAGGAGGAGTAAGACCTCCTCAGCACCTTTTTGCCTTCACAGGCAGCACCTCTACTTCTCCATATATATATATATATATATATATATATATATATATATATATATATATATATATATTTTTTTTTTTTTTTGCCAGTTCTAATTTGAGAAAGAGTGGGCAGCTTTACGGCTTATACTTAACTTGTTGCTGCTACCTGACCCTCCCCTTAAATTCTTAAAAAAAAAAAAATTGATTGGCAGCTAAGTTCCTGGGAGAAGGAAGACATACCTGGCCTCTGCTGTTTTCAGCCCAATCATTGTATTATTACCATGGGTTTAACTGTGATGTAACCCAACTGTACAAAAAACTTATTAGAGCTCCATAAACCCCAAACATTCTATTAATAATATATGGAATCTAAAGAATGAGGCTGCTGCGACCCTTGAAGAATAGAATATACACTTTATTAGTAGTATAATTAAAGTTTATATGCTATATGTCAATGTTCACAGCAGCCTCACCTTTCATATTCCATGTATTATGAATAAAATGTTGAGGAGGGGGGGGGGGGGCTTTTTGTGGGTTGGTTACATATTAGTCTTTACTAGGAGCTCCTACCTCACTTACTACTAATCTATGACCTCTGTGTTACTACTGACCCCTAAATTCTGCATCACTTACTACTGACCTCTGAACTCTACATCACTTAGTACTGACCTGTAAATTCTGCACCAATTACAACTGACCTGTGAATTCTGCGCCACTTACTACTGACCTCTAAACTCTGCAGCACCAGTGGCGGCTGGTGTATATGGGGCACAGGGGCGCCGCCCCCCCCATCCATGCATCCGGCTCCCTAATCTACATGCAGGGTACCAGACGCATGGAGTTCAATGGGTTTTTTTTTATTTTTTAACCGTGTGACTTGAGCCAGAGGCTCTCACAGGCTAAAAAAGGGTGAGCTTGGGGCGCAGAGTCTTTAGAGTCGCTATTGTTACAAGTATCCTCCTCCTGGCCAATCAGGAAGCGGGTTTTGAGACCCGTTTCCTGATTGGCCAAAAGGAGAAGCCATGCCATTAGGCATGGAGGAGGAGGGAGGAGACGCAGAAGACAGGGGGAAGAAGCCGAAGCCACCACCGCCTGCTGCTGCATCCAGTCAGGGTGAGTGAGGGGGGGGGGGTCCTGTCCTGTCTACTGTCTCCCCTGTCCTGTCTCCTCTCTCTCCTGTCCTGTCTCCTGTCTCTATGTGGTCTGGGGGGGGAGGGGGTTATGGAGTGTGCCTTGGTGTGGTCTGGGGGGGGGGGTATGGAGCGGTCCATCTGCCGCATCCCCGGCCCATGGAGCACCAGCCACCACTGTGCAGCACTTACTACTGACCTGTGAACTCTGCACCACTTATTGACCAAGCTGCATCAATTCTGTACTTTGAACAACTGCAAAGGAGAGATGGTTGCAGATAAACAGGTACCGATTTATGTAGGATGATTTGTTTTATCACCTGAAGCTAGTAATTCCACTGGGTAAATGTAAGGGTTTATAACCACTTTAACAAATCCATGTTCCAAATGAAGTTGTGTAAAATTGACCCGCTCTCTCTCTGCAGTACATTTTTTTTCTTTTTTTTTAAGATGTCACCTACAGTGCTCAGCTTACCCTGCCCTTTTTTGGCAATAATTTGCCTATTAGCCTTGAAAATGGCCAAAATTTAGTACTGAGATTTGCTTCTTACAGTCTTCAATGAGTTCAGGTTTTGCACATTTTGGTAAGGATTTGACAACTCCCCCCGCCCCCCACCCATAGACTGAACCCAGGCAGATTGTTTCTACCCCATTAAGAATATGTAAAAATATGAATGTCTATAGCTTGGCCATGGGTTCACTTTATTCGCCCAACTCAATTCACTTGCACACATTGTTGTACCAGGTATATTTCAAACTATGTACTGTAAATATATTTTCTAATCCAGAACTTTTAAATCGCCAATATAAAAAGTAAGCCATCCATAGTTTTATTATCCTGTAGCAAGGTCTGCAGAGTTTGCAATTGCACCATTTAAAAAGGAATATGCTCTCTGTGCTGGAAAATGAAATCTAATGAACTTGTTTCTGTTTAAATCATAGCCTTCCAAAGTTTTAAAAGACAGTTTATAGCTTAATTAGATGAGAGAGTACTTGTTTATCCTTTGACACAAGCGCAGTGACACTGATCAGCATGTACACTCAGCGACATATGTTGCCATCTGAGCATTTATTTTAGAAACATATGTTTGTACCAAGGCAGCAAAGACATTTTTCATTATTACGCAGAGTTGCTGGGCAAATATCTGACAAATGGGTGAATTAAACATTTTGGCTTTTGGGTTATCTGATTAATTTAAAAAAAGATTTAAACGTGCATCATGCAAGGCTGTCACTATAAGACTGCACCCTCCCTGGATCTCCTAATTTAGAATGTACACCACAGGAAATCTTTGGGTACAAAGCAACTACACAGATACTATATGACAGTGGAGTAGCGGCATAGCAGTGGTGGGAGTTGATGCTTTCTATTCTTTAAAAGCCCTCCAGTAGACCTTAACCAGTTCTGGACCGGAAGGTTTTCCACCTTAATGACCAGGCCATTTTTTGCGATACTGCACTGTGTTAATCTAACTGACAATTGCGTGAGCGTGCAACGCTATACCAAAATAAAATTGATGTTCTTTTTTTTTCCCCACAAATAAAGCTTTTTTTTTGGTGGTACTTGATCACCTTTGCAATCTTTTTTTTTTTTTGTGCTATTAAACAAAAAAGAGTGACCGTTCTAAAAGAAGAAGAAAAAAAAAAAAACCTACCCAATAAAAAAATGTAAAAAATTTAATTTTTTTATCAATTTAGGCCAATATGTATTCTGCTACATATTTTTGATAAAAAAATCCCAATAAATGTATATTGATTGGTTTGCGCAAAAGTTATCGTATCTACAAACTAGGGGAAAGATTTGTCCTTTTATTTGTCATTTTTATTTATTTATTATTTTTTTTACTAGTAATTGCGGTGATCAGCGATTTTTAGCGGGACTGCGACATTACGGCGGACATATCGACCACCTAACTGACATTTTTGACACTTTTGGGGGGGACCAGTGATTTTACTACAGTAATCAGTGCTAAAAATATGCTCGGTTACTGTACTAAAGACACTAGCAGGGAAGGGGTTAACACCAGGGGAGATCAAAGGGTTAAATGTGTCCCTAGGGCTGCTTTCTGTTTGGGGGATGGGCTTGCTGGATGAACACAAAGATTTGTGTTCCTAAATAGTCAATCTGGCAATAGCGGCTGCCGGGCCAGCTGATTGCCTTCCCCTGTAGCCAACCGGCACGTGCACGTGCCCCCACTAGCGGTCCTGCGAAACAACTTACAGTTACGTAGTGTGGCGGGACAGAGCCGACTTCCCGCAGTATATAGTGGTTAATAGAAGGCATCTGAAATTTCAGCACAGGTTTCTTTCTAGAGATGCAGAGCTCCTGAAGACCTTCCGCATGTATTCAAAATTGTCATTTAAATACATATTTTTGTTTAACTCAATCTGGAGTTCTTTACCGGTGGAACATTGTTACTATTTAAATCATTGCATTACCCAACTATGACAGCCAACAGCAGTTATAGTGCGATTTATTGAGCTCCACATTTAACATTCTGGTGATGTAAAGACTTATTTGGGAGATAGAAAGAAGGATTCCCAAAACAGACTTAGAAAACCATATCTTAATCAGATACTTAAAGATACGGAAATGCACCATAAACTAAATGTGGAGGGAGACCCAATTCAAGTTGATTCATAAAGCATATATTCCAGCTTTCTTCACAAAATCAAAGACTCCCAAGGCCTCATGCCCTCAATGCAGCCATCCTAAACCAACACTGGCACATAGGTTTTGGCATTGTTCTCAGATCTTTTCATTCTGGGATACAGTTACGAAGTACAGCCATTAATGTCATTAAGTCTGCCCAAATAATGCTGATTGGTCACAATATACCCTTCCAGGCACAACCACATTGAAGAAAACATACCTCAGTGGATCCATATTTGTTTACTGGCCACGAAGAAGCCCATTCTAAAAACTTGGACACTAAATACACCTCACTTGATATCAGTGGTAGAAAAGGACTTGAAAAACATCCTCTTTAGAGGAAAACTAGATAATGCGACCGACTGACCGCTCTGCGACCGACTGACTGCTCTGTGACCGACTGACTGCTCTGCGACCGACTGACTGCTCTGCGACCGACTGACCGCTCTGCGACCGACTGACCGCTCTGCGACCGACTGACCGCTCTGCGACCGATTGACTGCTCTCCGACCGACTGACTGCTCTCCGACCGACTGACCGCTCTCCGACCGACTGACCGCTCTGCGACCGACTGACCGCTCTGCGACTGTCTGACTGTGCTCTGCGACTGACTGACTGTGTTCTGTGACCGACCGACTGCTGAAGATCTTTGGACGGGTGAGTATCCTTGCAACTGGTGAGTATCTTTGCGACTGGTGAGTATCTGCGACTGGTGAGTATCTGCGACTGGTGAGTATCTCTGCGACTGGTGAGTATCTCTGCGACTGGTGAGTATCTCTGCGACTGGTGAGTATCTTTGCGACTGGTGAGTATCTTTGCGACTGGTGAGTATCTGCGACTGGTGAGTATCTTTGCGACTGGTGAGTATCCGCGACTGGTGAGTATCTCTGCGACTGGTGAGTATCTCTGCGACTGGTGAGTATCTCTGCGACTGGTGAGTATCTTGCGACTGGGAGTAACTTGCGATTGGTGAGTATCTTGCGTCTAGTGAGTATCTTGCGACTGGTGAGTATCTTTGCGTCTGAGGTATCTTTGCGACTGGTAAGTAAGTGAGTGTTGTGCAACTGAGTGTCAAGTGAGTGAAGCGGAGTACCAGAGGATGAGAAGGTAGAGTTAGGAAGCCAGGAAATAGCCACATAGGATAGACTTAAATTACTGAATCCCCATTAGATTAGATAGTAGGTACAATGCCCGGCGGGTGTGGAGATGCGACTCGGTGTACATCTTGTAATATGTATGCGTTCCTCAGACATTTGATCGAGGGCGAATACGTATACGTATGTATGTAAGCACGTTGTTTCCCTGGAAGCTCAGGTCCTGAATCTAGGGAAGCAGCTGGCAACACTGAGACGAATGTCCATACCGGAGGAGAGCCAGGATCGTACCAGTCAGGTGCAGGCAGGGGTCTGCACAGAGGTGGACGGAGTATTGGAGGTGCAGGCATCAGAGCAGTTTAGAGGGGTGACAGTTAGGAGGGGTAGAAGGGAACAAGGCAAGGAGGCTGATCCTGGGCTGGAGCACCCCAATAGATACGCCCCGTTGTGTGATGTTGGGGAAACCAGTCAGGGACCAGCATTGCTGGAGCAGAGTGACGCCCCTAGCTGCCAGGGGAAGAACTCCTCCAGTAAGGCCGGGAGAAAGGGAAAGGAAAGACAGGTGCTGGTGGTAGGGGACTCAATTATTAGAAGGACAGATAGTGTAATCTGTGACAAAGACCGTGTGTGCCGAACAGTCTGCTGTTTGCCGGGCGCTCGGGTTCGGCACATCGCGGATCGGGTGGACAGATTATTGGGTGGGGCTGGGGAAGACCTAGCTGTCATGGTACACGTGGGTACCATTGACATAGGCAGAGGAAGACGGAGAGTCCTAAATGATTTCAGGGACTTAGGCGCTAAGTTGAGGACTAGGACCTCCAAGGTAGTATTTTCCGAAATACTACCTGTACCTCGAGCCACACCAGAGAGGCAGCGGGAGATTAGGGAAGTTAACGAGTGGCTGAGGAGCTGGTGTAGTAAGGAGGGTTTCGGGTTCCTGGAGAACTGGGCTGACTTCTCAGTCGGTCACCGGCTCTTTGGTAGGGACGGATTGCACCTAAATGGGGTGGGTGCAGCCGTACTGGGTGCAAGGATGGCCAAAAAGCTAGAGGGGCTTTTAAACTAGGGAATGGGGGGGAGGGTACAGATGTAGAATTAGACAGTGGAAAGCAAGTTTCAGAGGGCAGAAATGGGGGCATTAGCGGTAGGGTGTTCGGAGCTCCTATACCCAGGGGGGGCATGGGGAAAAATCAAGAGAGCAGCCTAAAAACATCAAATGAGGATAAATGTAACCGATCAAAATTAAGAGGTTTGTATACCAATGCCAGAAGCCTGGCCAACAAGATGGGAGAGCTGGAGCTGCTGATGTTTGAGGAGGACTTAGATTTTGTGGGGATAACTGAGACTTGGTTTGACAGCTCTCATGATTGGATGGCGACCATTCAGGGGTATTCCCTTTATCGCAGAGATAGAGAAGGTAAAAAAGGGGGAGGGGTATGTCTGTATATTAAGAACAGCATACAGGTAAATATGAGGGATGATATTAATAATGGAGCTATGGATGAGGCAGAATCCCTATGGGTAGAGCTTCAAAGGGATGGCACGGCGGGGAAGGTAATATTGGGCGTATGCTATAGGCCCCCCAACCAGAGGGAGGAGGGTGAGGCGGACCTCCTTTTACAGATAGGATTGGCAGCAAGGATGGGAAATGTCATTATAATGGGGGACTTTAATTATCCAGATATAGACTGGGCAGAAGGAATCGCGCACTCAGCCAAGGCTAGGCAGTTCCTAAATGTTTTGCAGGACAATTTTATGGGTCAGATGGTGAATGCACCGACAAGAAACAATGCGGTACTTGACCTACTGATTACCAACGATACAGACCTGATCACGGATATAGAAATACGGGACAACTTAGGAAACAGTGACCATAGGTCAATACGTTTCAGTATTAATTACAGTAATAGGAAGCATAGGGGTAATATAAGAACACTGAATTTCAAAAGAGCCAATTTCCCTAAACTGCGCTTGCTGCTAGAAAATATCAATTGGGATAGAACCCTGGGAACAGAGAACACGGAGGAAAAATGGGAGCGCTTCAAGAGCATACTAAACAGGGGGATTGGCCAGTGCATTCCAAAGGGAAATAAATTTAAAAGAGCAAAAATAAACCCTGGATGGCTAAACTCCAACATAAAAATGTATATTAGTGCTAAAGAAAAGGCCTTCAAAAAATACAAGACTGAGGGGTCATTGGCAGCATTTAAGCATTACAAAGAATGCAATAAGAAATGTAAAGATGAAATCAGGGCGGCTAAAATAGAACACGTGAGACATATAGCGGAGGAGAGTAAAAAGAACCCCAAGAAGTTCTTTAAGTATATAAACAGTAAGAAAGCGAGGCCAGAACACATTGGCCCCATAAAAGATGATAAAGGAAATATGGCCACTGAGGACAAAGAAAAGGGGGAAGTGTTAAATAATTTCTTCTCTTCAGTCTTCACAAAAGAATCGGGGGGCTACACGAACCCAGCTTGTAAGGCCGAACTAAATAATACACCTCAGGAAGTGCCGCCATGGCTAACAGAGGATAGACTTAGAGCTAAACTAGAGAAACTTAACATAAATAAATCCCCGGGACCGGATGGCTTGCACCCGAGGGTTCTTAATGAGCTCAGCCAGGTGATTGCCAGACCATTATTCTTGATCTTTAAGGATAGTTTACAGACGGGTATGGTGCCAGCTGATTGGAAAAAAGCCAACGTGGTACCAATATTTAAGAAGGGGCCGAGATATATCCCGGGTAACTATAGGCCGGTCAGCCTAACATCTGTAGTCTGCAAAATTTTGGAGGGGATGTTAAGGGACCACATACAAGACTTTAGTAATGAAAACGGTATTATAAGTAGTAATCAGCATGGATTTATGAAAAATCGTTCCTGCCAAACCAATCTATTAACCTTCTACGATGAAGTGAGAAGCCACCTAGATAAAGGGAAGCCTGTGGATGTGGTATATCTGGACTTTGCAAAGGCCTTTGACACCGTTCCCCACAAACGATTACTGTTCAAACTAAGGAAGGTAGGTATGGATCATAAGGTGAGTATCTGGATAGAGAACTGGCTCCAGGGGAGAGTACAGAAGGTGGTGATTAATGGGGAGTACTCGGATTGGGCGGGTGTGGAAAGTGGGGTCCCCCAGGGTTCTGTCCTGGGACCAATCCTGTTTAATTTGTTCATAAATGATCTAGAGGAGGGGATATCCAGCACAATCTCAGTATTTGCAGATGATACTAAACTAGGCATGCCAATATCTTCTATGCAGGATGTGGAAACCTTGCAAGCAGACCTGAACAAAATAACGGGGTGGGCAACTACATGGCAGATGAGGTTTAATGTTGATAAATGTAAAGTAATGCACTTGGGGGCCAGAAACCAGAAAGCAAGCTACTCACTAGGGGGGGAACCTCTGGGTGAGTCTAGGATGGAAAAGGACTTGGGGGTACTGGTAGACAACAAGCTTGGCAGTGGCATGAAATGCCAAGCCGCCGCAAGCAAAGCCAACAGAATACTGGGATGTATAAAAAAGGGGATTCACTCCAGAAATAAAGAGATTATTCTCCCACTCTACAAGACTCTGGTCCGGCCACATCTGGAGTATGCTGTCCAGTTCTGGGCACCGGTCCTCAGGAAGGATGTGCTGGAATTGGAGAAAGTCCAGAGAAGGGCAACAAAAATAATTAGGGGAATGGAGGACATCAGCTATGAGGAAAGACTACAAGCACTGAACCTATTCTCTCTGGAGAAAAGACGATTGAGGGGGGATATGATATCAATGTACAAATACTGTACTGGTGACCCGAGCATAAGGAACAAACTATTCAGAAAAAGGAGATACAATAAGACACGTGGCCACTCACTAAAACTTGAGGAAAGGCGGTTCAACCTTAAAGTGCGTAAGGGGTTCTTCACTGTAAGAACGGTAAGGATGTGGAATTCTCTTCCACAAGCAGTCGTATCAGCAGGGAGCATTGATAGTTTCAAAAAACTATTAGATGGACACCTTAAAGACCACAACATACAGGGGTATACAATGTACGGTTAAAAGCAAACACACACACACATCATAGGTTGAACTGGATGGACTGATGTCTTTTTTCAACCTCACTAACTATATAACTATGTAAGAAATATGCCCCTACAAATACGTTTTTTGACAGATGGTGTATTTTTGATCCCTTCTACAGAGATCAAAACATTGTCATCTTTCCAATACACAGATTGGTAGCTCAAGGCATCGGCATCACACTCCCTGGGCAAATTGAAGATCTGAGAAGTTGTTCTAGGTTTTTGAAATCCCAAATTCTTTCAAAACCCACAATATACTCATCACCCTTACTGATATACAGCCTACACCGACCGGGATTGACCATTCTAGACATAACTTTTTAATATCCACTAAATCTAGTACCTGAGAAAGAGTTGGCTCTACAATGTGATTAGCGGAAGACCTATGTTACAATGTATTGTTTATAAATTTACACGGTATAGTAGTCCAGTGCAGAGTCATCCATAGTTTAGGTTGATGCTCTCCTCCTGTTACATGGTTACATGCAGGATCATCACCCCTCTTCCCTTTCTCTTCCCCCCCCCACCACCACAACTTTGAATCTGTTATTCATTATCGCAACTGCCTTAAGTTATGATAATACCTAATTCACCATGCTCGTATACTGAGTACTCTGTATTATTGTATAACTAATAGTTGTATACAACTAATAGACGTATACAACTAATAGTTGTATACTTCTTCCTTTTTGTATTGTAGCTAAAACACCTAAAAAAAAAAATATATATATAAAAAAAAACGTCTGGTCATTTTTAATAAATGTATCATCTTATAGCAGTGCAAAACCCTATCCGCCTAGTAAGGTATGTATGTATGTATATATATATATATATATATATATATATTGTGAGGGATTAGCTCGGTGGCGGGTGTGGATGACCCCTTGGGGGGTGCGTTTTCCCAGAGAGGTAGCCGACAAGTGCTTGCAAACAAACAGTGTGGTTTATTAAATGGTGTTTTCTTCACCAGGCTGTATGCAGCAAAACATCCAAAATAAAATAAAACAGAAAATAAATCCTTGCCTCTGTGGGCGGCTACCTTCTCACAACTGGAACCTGCCTAAGTGTCTGTCTCCAACCTACCGTCGGGCAGACTTCCTTGTCCTACAGCGGACACTCAATAGTCCTTTTATAATAGCTTCACAGGGCAACACAGTCCTTTGTTTCTTTCACATCAACAGTTCGTCTTCTCACCTTTGAGACGATTTCACCCTTGGTTACCGTCCCGGGCACACATCACTCCGGGGGGTCTTCTCCCAGGCCCACACATCCTGTCGGGAGGCACACGCTGACTGTCCTCCTGCTCCCAGCCCACATGGCTTCAGGATGCAGCTTCTGGAGGCAGCAAACAATAGGAATTTCTCTGAACAAATTATAGAGCCTTAACTCCCTCATTCTGAACAGGTGAAGGCCTTTCAACTTCCTGCTGGCTAGCTCTGTAGCCAACACCCTAAATTAATTAATGGACTTTCTAAATCAGGTGGAAATGTATCTCCTTCCTGTGACTACATTCCCAGATTTAGCTGACTTCCTGTTACAATATATATATATATATATATATATATATATACTGTGTGTTTATTAATGTGTATGTATATATATATATATATATATATATATATATATATATATATATATATATATATATATAAGCGCTGCGCAAACAGTCAGCGCTATATAAATCCTGTATAATAATAATAATATATATATATATATATATATATATATATATATATATATATATATATATACTGTATATATATATAAATATTTTAAATTTTTAACAGTGTACACACTCTCCCCATTCTTTAACATTTCATAATATCAGCTTGATCTACTGAGCACTGTGAACAGCTCAAACAATCAACATTTTATAACAGGAGGTAAGGGAAAACTAAAAATATGAAAAGAAGCCCAAAACTCCATCTCTTAGCTAAACAGGGAAATCCAAAATATTAATATGCGCTATTTCACATTTACCTGCCTAAAAATATATATTTTTAAACATTACAATTTGGACCTGACCATAATAGGAAAAGAAAATGTGAAAAACCTCAAAATGTCCTTTACTATAAAGATAACTTAGTCCACCTACCAATAAATGTCTAGGAACATGTTTTTTGATGAGGATTCAGTTATATATGCAGCACTAGAACACTTGTATCATCATTCACCAAAGCAATGTCAGACTAAACCGTTTTCGTTGTATCTGTTCCTGCTGTAGTCAATAGATGTGCTATGTTCTAAATTTCCCAAATGGTGGCTGCCATTAAGGGAGAAGAATGGGCTACAAATCACATAAATGCAGCATGGTCTGCTCTCTCCTGTGTGCGATGAAGATTAGTAGAGAAAGAAATGATACTGGCTCTTGTCTGTGGTGATAGGCTTAAGGGAGCGTTGGAAGCATCATTTGTATTAGAGGAACTTAGGTTGTTGGCTCACGCTCTCTTCTAAATTTCTTTGCTCTTTAAAAAGTCCAATAATAGTAATAAATGTTATGATAAGCAAGGTACCCAATATTGTAATATTATTATTGTATGTATACCAATTGAATTTAAAATTTAAAAGCAGTTCTGTTCAAAATATTTTAATTTGCTTTTAATGTGAAAATACTCTACTGAATTTAGTTTTAATAAAAGGATGGAGTTGACATTTTCCTCTCTTTATTTTTGTATTGTTTTGCATTCTGGGCAACATTTACACCCTTGCCTGACATGCAAATCTTGCTTCAATTTCCCATTGATAACAAGTAGTACAGGGGGGTGTTCACTCTCTAATTCTAGTTGTATATTATTGACCATGAGAAAGCTCAGGGCATCACAAAGGTTACACATCCTGTATCTGTATATGCATCATAAATAAGTGTTTGTACCAATTAAATTACCATTAATTAAATATGGGGGTCCAAACATTATTCTTGCTCAGTTGTTCCCTTCCCAACCATGTCGGCCACTGATTTATACTATTTGTGTTCAGGAAGGTTGCATAAAATCTGATGTTTTGATGTGGAATCTATGAATCTGCTGCTCTTGCAAGGAGCTTCATACCATCTTGGTTCTCAACGTGTATGTAAAGCTCTCAAAAGACTGGAGAAGAGTAAACAACCCTGTTAGGTTTTTATTTGTGTGTGTCCTATTAGCTAGGGCCCAGGCATGTCCAAAGTCCGGCCCGCGGGCCAATTGTGGCCCCCGGCTGCTTTAATACGGCCCCTCAGGTAATTTGGAAAAATACATTGGCATCATTCATGACTTTTTTTGCTGCCATCATTAATCATCATCATTGGGTTCATATAGCGCTTATATGTGGTTAACCTTTTTGTGACTGATTTGGGAGCACGCATGCTTCGGATTGAGATGAATACATTGTATAATCTCAGTTAAGGTCAGTTGGTCTAAATCAGTAATCAATATATTTGAACACAGCATGTATACTTGGTGTTATGTTCCTGTTTACATTTTTTTTTAACTTAAAAGTTGACAGACAACCTTTATTACCAATAATATGTAATATACTTTATAATGTTCCCGACATATATTTCAGTTTCCTGGATTTTTTTTTCATCTGGCCTTCAGATATGAAAGGCAGAGTGATTTAACACCTGTTTAGATTTGTCATCCATGTGATGAAATGAAAAGTATGGCGTTTGCAATAAACTTTGCATAAAATAGTTAGTTTGCATTTCATTTTAATGGTCCAAAGAATGTCAGGTAAAATGGTCGGCCCTCACGCATGTTCACTTCATCAAATCTGGCCCTCTTTGAAAAAAGTTTGGACACCCCTGAGCTAGGCAATTTACTGAAAGTAATGGCAAATCCCACATTTTAAGTTGTTACCAGGATAAGAATAGAGAGTGGGTCCTTCAATATGCCTTTCACTGTCTAACCAAGAATGTCAATGGTGACAAGTCTAAATTAGGATTTCGATCACTATGAAGACATTTCTTCTAACTTCCTGTTATATTGGCAGGAATTGAAGCGTTCCTATGCCAAACTGGAAAAAATAAACCTAGCCAGCACTTTAACCATCCCCTGCTCCATCCAAAGCAAAAAAAAAAAAATGAAGGCTTTAGATACACTTCAGTCCATTTTTTAGAAAATTTCTGTAATGTGTCCTTTATTTTAGTATTGGTAATAATTGTAATTATACCTTTCAGTGAGATGTTTAATGCCACTGCATCCCTTCCACTATATTGTACTATGCAGTCATTAAATTCTTAATAGTTGACAGGTGGTGTAGATATTCTAGCTGCAGTTACTTTAGTGAGTCCTGGGCTACTATAATATTATTTGAGCAGAATGTTTTGTTTCATCTTTGGTTTGATATTATTAATGCTACGTGAATTACAACATGCTCGATGTAGGTAAATGCCATATGTCTTTGGCAGAAATTGTTATAATTTGTGCTTCATGGCAAGATTTGAAAGCTAATTTTTCTCTCTTGAATTTATATACATAATTCCCTGTTCACCACTCCATGTAATATGAGCAATGTCCAAGAATTAATTGCGAAAATATGGCTGTCTTATGTTGCAGGGTTTTCCTGGCCAAGGTTAAAAACCTAAACAAAGCAGCACGTAGCACCAAACTAATTTTAATTCTTTATAAAACTTACCTGATCCGGACTCATTGGTTTCAAATTTGGATTAGGAAACAAAAGTCAAGTCATGTGATAAGGGAAATCGGACCAAAAGAAATGAGTGTTTGGACATGTAGCAAATTATTAACTATATAATGTATGATGTTGGGAGTCTGTTAGTGTCTTATAACTAGTGTCAAATATAAATTTGCTGTAGTTATAGCCATTGTGAATCATTTCTCTATGGTTAAAACAAAGGTAAAGGTTTTGTGCTCCCAACTCCATGCAGTCTAGGATAAATTAAACAAAAGACAATTGTTTAGCTTTCTATGGTGATGGGGGGGATAGAACCCCTTTTAACCACTTGACCTCTGGAAGATTTACCCCCCTTTATGACCAGTCCATTTTTTGCGTTACTGCATTACTTTAACTGACATTTGCGCGGTTGTGCAATGCTGTATCTAAATAAAATGTATGCCCTTTTTACCCCACAAATAGAGCTTTCTTTTGGTGGTGATTGATCACCTCTGTTTTTTTTTTTTGCACTTTAACCACATTAACCACTCTACCACTGGAGGATTTTGCTGTTTTACGTCTGGGCCACTTTTTGCGATTCGGCACTGTGCGACTTTAACTGACAATTGCGCGGTCATGCAACGCCATACCCAAACGAAATTTACTTCCTTTTTTTCACACAAACAGAGCTTTATTTTGGTGGTATTTTATCACCTGTGCGATTTTTACTTTTTGCGCTATAAACAAAAAAATAGCAACAATTTTTAAAAAATAACAATATTTTTCACATTTTTTTATATGAAATTCCCCCCCAAAAAATGTAAAAATCTAAATTTTTTATCATTTTAGGCCAATTTGTTTTCTGCTATGTATTTTTGGTAAAAAAAAATCGCAATAAGCATATTTTGATTGGTTTGCGCAAAAGTTATTGCGTTTACTAACTAAGGGAAAGATTTCTGTCATTTTTGGTGGGTTTTTTTAACGAGTAATGGCGGCGATCTGCGTTTTTTTTTTTTTTGCGGGACTGCGACATTGCAGCAGACAGATCGGACCCCTGACTGACATTTTTGACACTTTTGGGGGTACCAGTGACATTACTACAGTAATCAGTGCTATACATATGCACTGTTACTGTAAAAATGACACTGGCAGGGAAGGGGTTAATTCTTATTGGTAATCAAGGGGTTAATATATGCCTGTTGCTTACTAACGTGTGTGGGGGGAGGTGACTGAGTGACACAGGGACAGATCGCAGGTTCAGCTATGCTGAACCCTGCAATCTGACCCTGCCTGTCACTTAGGAGATCCGCCCACTTTGTTTACACAAGCGGGCGGATCTCCACACTCGATTCCCCGATGATCGGGGAAGAGCGGCGGTGATCACCGTCACCGCCGCTCCTCCCCTGGCCCGACTCCTGCTGTGACTGAAGAGAGAGGGGAATGTCTGGTGACCCAGGTCTACGTTGTCAGACGTTTTTGAGCCACTTTGCCGCAGTAGAGGCTCAGTGAGCAGCGGTAAAGTGGTTAAGACCGCCCGCCGCAGATTTACTGCAGCAGCCTGCTCTCTTGCGTGAACCAATGTAGCCCTACGTCTGTCGAATGCGTGCTGCGAGGGGCAAGCACACGCCAACAGCTGCACGCTTCTGCTCCCACTAGACAGCGGGGATGCCTAGTGCGCGATTGCCACCGGGCACCCACGATCGCTCCCCGCTGAGAGAGGACAGTCAGCTGTTGTAAATGATCACAGAGCGCCTGGGATGCTTCTGTATAGGACCGCAGGTCTCTGTGGTCATTTCACAAGCCTATCCCCCATACAGTTAGAAAACACTTTCCTGGGCTTACACTTAACCCTTTGATCACCCCTAGGTTAACCCCTTCCCTGCCAATGTCATTATTACAGTAACAGTGCATATTTTTAGCACTGATTACTGTTCCCCCCAAAAGTGTCAAAAATGTCAGAGGTCTGATCTGTCCGCCGCAATGTCGCAGTCCCACTAAAAATTGCTGATCGCCGCCATTGCTAGTAAAAAAATAAATAAATAAAATGTCATAAATATTTCCTCTAGTTTGTATTTTTTGCACGATCAACAAAAAAAAGTGAAATTTCTGAAAAATAAAACAATATTTTCACATTCTGCTATATAACATTCCCCCAAAAAATGTAAAAATCAAAAATTTTCATCCTTTTAGGCCATTTTGTATTCTGCTACATATTTTTGGTAAAAAAAAAAATTGCAATAAGTGTATTTTTATTGGTTTGTGCAAAAGCTATAGCATCTAAAAACTGTGGGATATTTTTATTTATTTAATTATTCATTTTTTTCAATGGCAGCGGTTAGCGTGTTATAGCAGGACTGTGATATTGCGGTGGAAATCTAACACTGACACTTGTGACAATTTTTGGGGACCAGTAACACCAATACTAAAAAATTTGCACTGTCATGGTACTAATGACACCGGCAGGGAAGGGGATAACATCAGGGGTGATCAAAGGGTTAACTGTGTGCCCCAAAAAGTGTTTTACTACACTGTGGGAGATGCTTTTACTAGGGGAAGAGATGAAATGTATTCCCTGCTCTGCAGAGACACAAATTTAATCTCTTCCCTCCTGTCAGAATGGCAATCTTGCTTGTTTACATAGGCAGACTGCCATTCTGCCCCTCGGATCGATGATAAATGGGTGCCGGCGCACATTGAGTCTGTGGTACCCGCCGCTTGGCTCTCGCTGTGTGTGATCACAGCATGATCAAGCTCCCAGCGGCATGAATGCGCACCCCCTACCCAGAAGAGTCAGATGACATATATATATATATATATATATATATATATATATATATATATATACGTGATCCAGCGCAGAGATGCTGCCCTGTAGCAGTAAAACTGCTATAGGGCGGACCTCAAGTGGTTAAAAAGCAATTCTTACATATTTCAGTGTTTTGTGTCTATGGAATTACAGCATTTAGTAAGCTTAATTTTACAGATTGTCATAAAGGTTGTAAGGCCATATTATTTATCAAAGCCATACCATAAAAGCTATGATATACAGTTTACAGTATAGGCAAAATAAATTATTCTGTTAGTATAGGGAATTTTAGTAGAACGTGAGTCCAATGAAAATAATTACATCATATACAAGAATATAAAAAACTCAGTGTAAAGTGTTTAAAGCCACCATACAGATAAGGCAAACTATGAGTAAATCAGATCCTTATAATGGCATATTAATTTCTGCTTGCACATAGAAAGTGCATCCACATAATAATCTTCCACTTGTAGGTCACAAGGTAAAGAAACATATTTCAATTGCTCATCAGGGAGAATAGCTTCCCATGCAGCTAACAAGGACTGGTTTGTCTGATTAGCATCCCGTGAATGTTTTATGTTTAAAATTTCCCATAACTTATTATGCAAGAGGTGCCTTGTCCACAATATATTCTCCAGGCATTCCATGATAAATCTATTGAATGCTGTAATGCTTAAAGATTTGGTATTATTCTCCAACTACAACCACCCTTGTCTCTTTTTCTTTTCCTTGTAAACTGGAAAACAGATAAAAGATCTTTTAGGGTTTTATTGCTGTCTGCGACACTGTTCTAAATCTTTCCCACTTAAAGTTGTTGTAACCCTAAAATAAAAAAAAAATGATCCTGTTCCTTTTGAAGCATTGATAGCAGCATAGGGCTTGTGCTGTGTAACTTGTCCATTTCTATCAGCTAGAATACCTGGCTGATCCTGCCTGGTGCTGCCCATCCCTCTGTAAACTGACCATGTTTATCATGGCTGCTGAGCCCTGACTCCTTGGTAAGTTTATGTGCCACTCTCCTTCTCTCCTCCCAGTTGATGTCGGCATGCGATTCTCAGCCCCTCCCACTATAGTTCTCAGATCAGGGAAGACAATGGCGAGCAGTCAAGTGAGCGCCTAGAGGCACTCTGAAACAATGTATACAGCTACATATTTTTTATAAAGCACATACACTTGGAGCACATAACTTAATGGAACAAAGGTGATTCCATTATGTAAAGAAAGTAATTTAACAACCACTTTAAATAAAAACTCTAGTGGGTATTGAGGAGACCCCACTACAAAAATTAAGGACACTCGGAGGTCCAACCACAATGATTATTGAAAATGTGTAACAGGTGAATCCAGCTTGTTTTGGGGGAAATGTCTTTCCCTTCCTCAAGGCTGAAGCTGTTGATATGATTAGACTTGCAGTGAGATGCAATTGGTAGACCTATATTAGGGCTTGCTCGAAACTGTTGAATCTGGTCACATTGCAAACATGACAACCGTGCTAAGGCACATTGCAAGAGTCAACCTGTATCATCCAGTTAAGAAAGGGTTAAAGTAACAAGAACCATTAGTGTGATGGAGGCCTCAGGGAGGAGCAATACTCTGTCAAGATGCACCAATGCTGATATTCTGGTATTTGCTGAATGTACCATAAAAAAGTAGACTTTTAAGTTTTTTAGGCCTTTTAACCTAAATACACTGCCCCTATTAACCCTTACTATAAAAAATGAAGATGTGATGTCAATTCTAGTATTTCCTATCTGAAAAATTCCAATGTACCTCACCGTCCACTATATGCAGTCTTATTGGATGGTGAATGCCAGCTGCTAGAGCCTACATTAGAATTTTTTATGGTAAGTCAGGACCCAGCAACAAAGTGAAACCTAATTGGAAAGGGGCACAAAGGTCTTTTTTGGTTAAAGCATTTAATAAAATGTGTTAACTAGAAATAATGTTTTTTTATAAATAGTGAGTTACTAATATTTATTATGATCAATTATTTATTCAGTTAATCATACTATTTTAATCATATTTTCTAAAATCGGTGAGAAATTTAATCCACATAAACAAAATCATAGTATATATGTTACAAAATAATGTCTGCCTCTTTATCTTTGGCTTGTTTTATAGTACTTCTGATTGATAAAGCTACTACCTAGCATCTTCAAGTATTGTATCAAAACACGTTAGGGGAGATTTCAAAGACCAGAGCAGTCAGAATCTGAAGCAGCTGTGCATACCAACCAATCCACTTCTTTCTTTCATTTTAAAGTTTAAGATTATTGTAAACTTTTTTTTTTTTTTTAAATAAACATGTACTTACCTACTCTTTGCAATGGTTTACACAGAAGCCCAGAGCCTCCTCTTTTGGAGTTCCCTGCCAATGCTCCTGACTCCTCCTCCCTGCCGAGTGCCCCCAGAGCCGAACTGTTTAAGATTCTGTGTGCTCCAGTTTTAGTAAATTTGCCCCATTGTTTTATGTATCAGACATATGTTGTTTTTTAATGGCCTTTCACACACTATACGTAAATAAAAATGTTTTTGGCCATCTCTGTACCACAAAATGCATTGACTGTGTAATGACCCTTGTCCATGAACAGGCATGCAAGCAGGGGCTGCATGTCCATCCTTAGGGTTGGCTTCTTGATGGTGACATGCCTGGACAATGTATATCTGAATGACTTTTAGTCAATGTTTGCATTTATAATTTGTACCCAATTTGATGATTTAAGAAGAAATAATGTTTTTCTTTGTATTTTAGCAAAACCCATTTATTATACATATTTGAATGATTGCTTGTAGTTTTGTCAGTAGCTCATGTGACAGAAAGACCATGCAGGGGAGCATTTGGGGGACAGAAAATTGTAATCTCATTATTCATAATAGATGATCCTGCCTGAGTTCAACTTGTCAAGAGTGTGGTCAATCTTATTCGAACTTTGGCAAACCTAAACTTAGAGGCAAATCACATTTAACCACCTCCAACCTGTGCTATAGCCAAAAGGTGGCTACAGCAAGGGTTTGCGGTGGCAGGTGGGCGTCCATAGATGACGTCCTGTGATTGCGCAGCTCACGCGCCCCCTGCAAGCTTGCTCTGTGATCGTTGAGTCCTTCAGACTCGGCTGATCACGGATCAGGGTAAAG